>NC_133537.1:225263570-225946427 GCF_048544455.1 Silene latifolia | reverse complement strand
TTGTTTTATCCTTTTTCACATTGATTGACTACGCCACATCCGAGACATGAGGTTATTGAAGACCGCATGGTATGATCTTTCCAATCTCCTTTTTCCTCTTTATGTTAATGACTATGTGGCTTTATTTTGATTGATGCGGTATAACAATGTGAATTTAGGACTTGCATTTAGTTTATTTGTCATATTAGTTGGTAGAATCATATGCATTAGGATATATATATGTTAGTTGCATCATGGCATGTAGTTTGCATGGTTAGAAAAATTTTGCGAAACCGTCTATTTGGGAAGCTTGACAAGTGTATATAGGCCATAGTAGATGCTTTTTATTCTTAAGACTTTGCTTGTTAGAATACTTGTAAAACACCCTAGGATGTGTCATGCTAGTATCCTTTGACCCATGGATTAAGGCCTAGTCAAGAGTACCTTGTGGTGTGATAACTCCTTGGCTACCGTTTATTCCAAGGTGACCCTTGAAACCATGCATCCATCATTCATCCATGTTCTACCATACATTTTTGTCATCAAAGGGAATGGGCACAAAAAGAAATCAATTTGAGTTCAATGAAATGAAAAGTGAAAGAAAGTTTGCAAAAATGCATCAAAAGAAAAGAGGAGCAAAAATAGAACTCCTAAAAGCTTCAAATACAAGGCACCCTCGTTACTAATTGGGGTGACTTTGAAAATGTTCAAAAAGAAATGCAAAAAGTTGTCAAGTATTAAAATGCCAAAAATCAAAAAGAAATGGCAAGAAAGTGTTCTCAAATGTCAAATGCCACAAGAAATTGAGGGGAAAACAAAAACAAAAGCAAACTCCCAAAGTGAAACTCAAATATCTATTGATCCCTTTATCCATCATATCCATTTTTGTGCATGGTAGAGAGGGGACGACCCTTCTTCTTGTCTAGGCAAGAGGGGGAATTCCGCGATCCTCCAGTGTTTCTAACACCATAGGGAGTCTACTCTTGACAAAAGCATTTAACGATTGAGGACAAAGGTACCCTAGCTTGACACATTTTGGAGGTGATTTATTGGTATCCTTCTAGGCTTAGTAGTTTGAACAAATTGCATCTATGAAGGATTGTGTACGATTGAATTGCTTCCCTTGTAGATAATTTCCGCCACTTGATAAGGGAGTGGCTATTCTTTTTGTAGATGCATCCATTATGTGTTTTTGTGTGCTTAATGTTTGGATGTGTCGCCATTTTGGCAAGACCCACCTTGCCTTACAAGAAGGCATCCTACCTCATGGTTGTCTTGTTGTGAGTTGAAGGGGCGGAGTGAGACCCGCTAATTGTCTCATATCGGCTATATTATTAGGATAGGTTAGTATTGGTCCTAGTCTTAGTCACCTCTTTACTCGGGACGAGCAAAGGTTCGGTTTGGGGATATTTGATGTGACCATAATTGGCGCATATTTAGCCCCCGAATTACCCTTGTTTCCATGCTTTTTAGTGCTTATTTGGGTCATTTCTTATCTTTAGTTCTTTGTTTTGCATATTCTTTGAGATTTTGATCCCTTGGTAGGAAGGGAGTAAGAATCTTGCATTTTCATGGCAAAACAAGACTAAATTGATCAAATTCAATGACCAAGCATCAAGGAGAGACAAGATTAGAAGGCCTTTGTACATATCATAGTAGAAGAGCAATGTTGAGAAAGGATCCTTGAGTCCCCAAGGAAATCCCCAAGGAATTTATGAAGAAAAGGGAAGAAAAAGAAGAAGTATCACTGGATCGACAATCCGAGCGGATTGTCGCAATCCGCCCGTCCCGCCTATCCACAATCCGAAGCGTCCCAGCTGGAATCCGCTCGGATTCCCCCTCAACAATCCGCCCGGATTCCCAAGAATCCGCTCGGATTCCATCGACCAAATCCGGCCGTCCCGACCCTAATCCGCCTTAGGATTCCTTCACGCATGAGTTGTCTTCTTCAAGCTACGAAAAGAGAAGCCCTTCTCTCCAAAAATACCGGCATCTCCTTGCTCTACTTAAAAAGTGTAATTACTATTTTAGCCCTTAGTTAACCCTAATGCATCCTCCCTAATTTTCACTATAAATACCCCATTAGTCTAATTAGAGGGGCATGTTCTTCTTATCAATAATTAGTGTAGTTAATATCAATCAAATCTCTCTTTAATATTGTAATCAAGTATTAATCAAGTTTTAATCCAAGTTTTAGTTCTTTAATCTCTCTTTTGTTCATCCTATATTTTGGGTAATTGAAGATTATTTGGGTTATTATTGGGAGATTGACAACCTCTCAATCTAGCATTCAAGTACTTCTATTATTCTTGCTTTATTATTGGAATCATTAGTAGGTATAATCTCTTAATCCCTTTTTAATTATTGTTAATTACTTTCATTTATTCATCATGTTTCATATTGTTAGTATGATTGACAACCTTGCTAGCATGATCAACATGATAATGAGTGAGTAGTCTCTTAGCTAGGGTTAATGGGTGATTAGGGGAAACCAACATGGGGAATGATTCATGCTTAAATTAATATGCTTTCATATCTTATTTGCTTGCTTGTTTTGATCTCAACTCATGCACATGTTATATTTGATGAAATGCTAAGCCTATGAATCCTTGCATTTACTATCATCTCCTATCTTTTCAATGAGACTTGTAAGACATAACCCAAATCGAGTCTCATTAGACCATGCATGTTGTTGAGTAGGGAAGATTAAGTCGACTTGTAGGTGTTGTACAATCTAATCGATTCGGCTCCGGGACCCAAACTTTCCTAGGATTGTAAGATATAACCCAACTCAATCCATCACAACAATAATTGCTTGCTTATAATTTGAGAACATGTTTGTATGATCATATCCCATGATTCCCCTATGATCCCATGACACCCTAGTGCCTTTAATCAATTGTTTACACCCCTTTAATTCATCTTGCTTGTTTATTTTCATTGTTATTCTAGTTTAGTAACCTTCTTCATCAACCCAATTTGTGACACCCCTTAGACACCACTAGTTACAATAGAAATCTCATTTCAACTCCCGTCCCTTGGGATCCGACCTTTACTTGCCTCTTTACTAATTGTAGAGTTGCTTGTTAAGCTATAAATTGTGTTTTGATTCGACCGTGACCAACGACCACATCTATTTATTTGTGAATGCAAAACGGACCGATCAGGGTGTCATGGGTTCATAGGGGATTCATGAGATTTGATCATACAAACATATTCTCTACTAGATGCAAGCAATTATTGTTGTGATGGGATCGAGTTAGTGTATATCTTACAATCCCTAGGAAGGTTTGGGTCTCGGAGCCGAATCGATTAGATTGTACAACACCTACAAGTCGAGTTAATCCTCCCTATCCAACTATATGCATGGTCTAATGAAACTCGAGTTGGTTTATGTCTTACAAGCCTCATTGAATAGGTAAGTGATGGGTAAAAATGCAAGGATTCATAGGCTCGCATTTCATCAAACATAACATGTGTATAAGTTGAAATCACAACAAGCAAGCAAATTAATTATGAAAACATATTATATTAAGCATGAATCAATCCACTTGTTTGTTTCTCCTAATCACCCATTAACCTTAGTTAAGGAAACTACTCAGTCATTCTCAAGTTTAACATGCTAACAAGGATGTCAACCATACTAGCAAGGCAAAACATGATGAACAAATGAAGATGATTAACAATAATTAAAAAGGATTAAGAGAGAATTATACCTATAAAGATGATTCCCAATATTAAAGCAAAGAATAATAGATGTACTTGATGATTGATGGAAGATTGTTAATCCTCCAAATAAACCCAAATAATCTTCTAATTACCCAAAATAAATGATGAACAATAGAGAAATTAAGGAATGATTAAGAAATGAGATTTGTATTAATGCTAAATTAAGAATTGATTATAAGATTAAGAGAGTATTAGGACTTGATTAAGATCCTATTAAGATGACATGATAATTTAGGTAGTACAATGGGGTATTTATACTAGAGATTAGGTACAAGGATTAGGGTTACTAAGGGCTTAAATGACTATTAAGACCCTTAAGAAAAGTTGAGGAAGTGCTCCTCTCCAAGGATATGCTCAGCTGCGTTTTGGTGGTCTTCAAATAATACGCTCGTCCCGAACGTCTTGGCTGAGGGACGGTTGGTTATGGAGCAGAATCTGAGCAAATTTTGGGTCGGGACGCTCGGATCATGAGGCCTCAAGACGAGCGTCTTGGCATCGGGACGCTCGGACTGTAGCAGGCCGACACTCGTCCTGGGCACTGCGACGCTCGGATTCCTTCACAGTCACATCTCTTCTTTTATTTCTTCAACAATCCTAGGGGATCTTGTTGGAGATGCAAGGATCCTTTCATCATTGCCCAATCTGCTTTATTATCTACAAATGCCTTCTAGCATTGTCTTCCCTTTGATGCTTGGTCATTGTATATGATCAATTTAGCTCCATTTTGCCATGAAAATGCAAGGTTTGCACTCCTTTCCTACCAAGGGATTAAAACCTCAAAGAATATGCAAAACGAGAAACTAAAGATAGTAAATGACCCAATTATGCACTAAAAAGCATAGGAGCGAGGCTAATTCGGGGACTAAATATGCTCAAATATGAGTCACATCAAATATCCCCAAACCGAACTTTGATCATCCCGAGTAAAGACGTGACAAAAACTAGGACCCTTATTCAAACTAACCTACTAATATAGCTGATGTGAGACAATTAGCGGGTCTCACTCTGCCCCTTCAACTCACAACAAGAAAACCATGAGGTAGGATGCCTTCTTGCAAGGCAAGGTGGGGTTTGCCAAAATGGCGACACATCCAAGCCTTAAAGCACACAAAACAAGTAATGGATGCATCTACAAAAATGAATAGCCACTTTCCTCATCTAAGTAGCGGCAATTATCTACAAGGGAAGCAATCTAAGGGTACACATTCCATCATAGATACGGTTTTTTCAAACTACTAAGCCTAGAAGGATACCAATAAATCACCTCCAAGTTGTGTCAAGCTAGGGTACGTTTGTCCTCAATCGTTAAATGCTTTTGTCAAGAGTAGACTCCCTATGGTGTTAGAAATACCGGAGGATCGCGGAATTCCCCTTCTTTCCTAGACAAGAAGAAGGGTCGTGCCCTCTCTACCATGCTCAAAAGTGGATACGATGGAAAAGGGATCAATAGAACTTGAGTTTCCCCCCCCCCAATTTGTGGCATTTGACATTTTGAGAACATTCTTTGTCATTTCTTTTGATGTTTGGCATTTTCAACAATTGGCAATTTCAATTTTTCTTGCATTTCTTGTGAACATTTTCGAAGTCACCCCATTTGTAGTGAGGGTGCTTATTTTTGAAGCGTAGGAGTTTTCATTTTTGTTACTCCTCTTTTCTTTTGATGCAATTGCAAACCTTTTAACTTTTCATTTCAATTCTTGAACTCAAACTTTGAACAATTTTTGTGCCCATTCCCTTTTTTGATGGCAAAATGTGGTAGAACATGGATGATGGTTGCATGGTTTCAAGGGTCACCTCAGAATAAATGGTAGCCAAGGAGTTATCACACCACAAGGTACTCTTGACTAGGCCTTAATCCATGTGTCAAAGTATACTAGCATGACACATCCTAGGGTGTTTTACAAGTATTCTAACAAGCAAAGTTTTAAGAAGAAAAAGTATCTACAAGGGCCTTATATACACTTGTCAAGCTTCCCAAATAGATGCTTTCACAAAATTTTCCTAAATGCAACTATATGCCATGATGCAACTAACATTTATACATTCTAATGTATATGATTCTACCAACTAGTATGCCAAATAATCTAAATGCAATCCTAAATTCACATTGTTTATACCGCATCAATCAATATAAAGCCACATAGTCATTAACATAAAGAGGAAAAAGGAGATTGGAAAGATCATATCATGCGGTCTTCAATATCCTCATGTCTCGGATGTGGTATAGTCGATCAATGTGAAAAAGGATGAACAAACACAATATATAAAAGACTACACTACAAAGGAAATGAACATGTTTTTGGATTTTTTGAATTTTTCAAATTTTTATGGGTTTTGTGATTAATGAAATTAAAAGACATGTTTTTGTATTTTTCAAAAATTTTCAAATTTTATCATTTTTGTTTAAAAAGTCATGTTAGAATTTCCCATCCCCACACTAGTATGGGCATTGTCCTCAATAGCTAATACGATAGGAAATTATGTAATTTATATGAAAATGCATGATTTCTAAGCTAAATGCAAACTATATGACGTATAAACAAGAGTGAATGCAGACTAAGCTATACTATATGATGCATGATTTTTGTTATATTGGAGAGCATAATTTAGATTAGCTCCCAATGAATATGCATAAACTTCCCCAAACCAAAATAGACACTATTTCTAATGTTAAAAATTGGGGGAGTTCATGTATAAGGATGCTATGCAAGAAACTACATTTGTCATTTTGAATTTTGAAAAAGTGGGAACAATAAAAGAAACACCTCAATGAGACCGAGGTGTGAGTCCTCTAAATGATGCTAGGACTCCAAATCATGATCAAGATAAAAATTATATGAAAAAACAAGAGAAATAGACAAACCTTAAAGGAGGTGTAGGAAACTCACAAAGTAATGTGGCATCCTCCCAAGAGCTTGCTAATCCTCAATCTTCGCCCATGGCGTCATCACTATCATCTCCATCATCATCACCAACTTCACTAGAATCATCATCAACCTCCATAGATCCGGAGTTATCATCACTTGCACTTGAACTTATGGTCGGACTCACTTGGAGGTTTAGTTTTCGGTACTTGTCGTTAGGAGCACCTAGACCAAAACACAATTTATAACTCCACAAACAACTATACAATTAGTAAAGAGGCAAGTAAAGGTCGGATCCCAAGGGACGGGAATTGAGATGATATTTTCAATTGCAACTAGTGGTGTCTAGGGGTGTCACAATTTGGTGTTTGAAGTAGAAGATCACAAAACTAAATAGCAATAAAAGTAAACAAGCAAGATGATTAAAAACGGATATAAAAAATTGATAAAAGGCACTAGGATGTCATGGGGTCATAGGGGATTATTGGGAATAGATCATACAAACATATTCTCAAATTATAAGCAAACAATTATTGTTGTGATGGCTCGAGTTGGTTTATATCTTACAATTCTAGGAAAGTTTGGGTCCCGGGGCCGATTCGATTAGATTGTACAACACCTACAAGTCGACTTAATCTTCCCTACTCAACTATATGCATGGTCTAATGAGACTCGAGTTTGTTTATATCTTACAAGTTTCATTGAAAGATAGGTGATGGGTAAAAAATGCAAGGATTCATAGGCTCGCATTTCATCAAACATAACATGTGCATAAGTTGAGATCACAATAAGCAAGCAAATAAACTATGAAAACATATTAATTTAAGAATGAATCATCCCCCATGTTTGTTTCCCCTAATTACCCATTAACCCTAGCTAATGAAACTACTCACTCATTATCATGTTGAACATGCTAGCAAGGTTGTCAATCATACCAACAAAGTAAAACATGATGAATAAATGAAGATAATTAATAATAATTAAAAAGGGATTAAGAGAATTATACCTACTAATGATTCTAATAATAGAGCTAAGAATAATAGAAGTACTTGATGATTGATTGGAAGGTTGTCAATCTCCCAAGAATAACCCAAATAATCTTCAATTACCCAAAATGAAAGATGAACAAAAGAGAGATTAATTAAATGAGATTTGTATTAAGACTTGATTAAAAGTTGATTACAAGAATAAAGAGAGATTTGATTGATATAAACTACACTAGATATTGCTAAGAAGAACATGATAATCTATATAGACTAATGGGGTATTTATAGTGGGGATTAGGTACATAAATTAGGGTGTACTAGCTAAGGGCTTAAATGACGATTAAGTCCTTGAGGAATCGCCGGTCTCAAGAGCGACTCTGGTCTCCTTTTCGCCGGTCTTAGAAAAATATGCGCATCCTTCATTGAACAAGTAGAAGACGGATAGCTGTCACACAATCCGAGCGTCCAGGGCACGGGACGGGCGGATTGTGGTGGTTTTGGACGAGCGGATTCGTGGGGTGGACGGGTGGATTGTGGTGGTTCTGGACGGGCGTCCAGCTGAGGAAGACGCTCGGATTGCTTGTGCTGGATGGGCGGAATGTGGTCAATCCGCTCGAATTCTCTCTCAGCTTCTTCCTTTCTTTTTTTCTTCCTTTCTCCTTATAAAATCCTTGAGGATTTCCTCGGGGATGCAAGGATCTTTTCTCATCATTGCCCATCTACTATAGTATGTACAAAGGCCTTTTAGTCTTGTCTTCTCTTTGATGCTTGGTCATTGAATTCAATCAATTTAGCTACATTTTGCCATGAAAATGCAAGGTTTTAACTCCTTTCCTACCAAGGAATCAAAACCTCAAAGAATATGCAAAACAAAGGACTAAAGATAATAAATGACCCAAATAGGCACTAAAAAGCATGGGAACGGGGCTAATTCGGGGACTAAATATGCTCAAATTATGGTCACATCAAATATCCCCAAACCGAACCTTTGCTCGTCCCGAGTAAAGAGGTGACAAAGACTAGGAATGTTATTTAAACTAACCTAATAACATAGCCGATATGAGACAATTAGCGGGTCTCACTCCGCCCCTTCAACTCACAACAAGACAACCATGAGGTAGGATGCCTTCTTGCAAGGCAAGGTGGGTCTTGCCAAAATGGCGACACATCCAAACATTAAAGCTCATAAAATCAAGTAATGGATGCATCTACAAAAGAATAGTCACTTTCCTCATCTAAGTGGCGGAAATTATCTAAAGGGGAAGCAATTCAAGGGTACACACTCCTTCATAGATGCAATTTCTTCAAACTACTAAGCCTAGAAGGATACCAATAAATCACCTCCAAGTTGTGTCAAGCTAGGGTACCTTTGTCCTCAATCGTTAAATGCTTTTGTCAAGAGTAGACTCCCTATGGTGTTAGAAACACTGGAGGATCGCGGAATTCCCCCTCTTGCCTAGACAAGAAGAAGGGTCGTCCCCTCTCTACCATGCACAAAAAATGGATACGATGGAGAAAGGGATCAATAGATATTTGAGTTTCATTTGGGAGTTTGCTTTTGTTGTTTGTTTTTCCCCCCAATTTCTTTTGGCGTATAACATTTGAGAACACTTTCTTTTGCCATTTCTTTTGATTTTTGGCATTTCAATACTTGACAACTTTTCAACTTTTTGCATTTCTTTTTGAACATTTTCAAAGTCACCCCATATGTAGTGAGGGAACCTTATATTTGAAGCTTTAGGAGTCTATTTTTGCCCCTCTTTTCATTTGATGCATTTTGCAAACTTTCTTTCACTTTTCATTTCATTGAACTCAAATCAATTTCATTTTGTGCCCATTCCCTTTGATGACAAAAATGTGGCAGAACATGGATGATGGATGCATGGTTTCAAGGGTCACCTTGGAATAAATGGTGGATGGATTCGCAAAATTTTCTAACATGGAAACTACATGCCATGATTCAACTAACATATATACATCCTAATGCATATGATTCTACAAACTAATATGCCATATAATCTAAATGCAAGTCCTAAATTCACATTGTTCAAACCGCATCAATCAAAATAAAGCCACATAGTCATTAACATAAAGAGGAAAAAGGAGATTGGAAAGATCATACCATGCGGTCTTCAATATCCTCATGTCTCGGATGTGGCGTAGTCGATCAATGTGAACAAGGATAGAACAAACACAATATATACAAGTCTACACTACAAAGGAAATGAACTTGTTTTTGGATTTTCAGTTTTTTCAATTTTTTCGAAATTTTTGAATAAAATTTAAGTTAGAATTTCCCATTCCCACACTAATATGGGCATTGTCCTCAATGGCCAATATGATAAGAAATTATGCAAGTATGATACATGAATTCTATACTAAATGCAAGCTATACTAATCTGCACTACATGATGCATGGGTTTTTGTTTATGACGGAGAGCGTAATTCAGATTATCTCCCGTTGCGTATGCATGTACTTCCCCAAACCGAGATAGACATTATTTCTAATGTCTTAAATTTTGGGGTAGTTCATGCACACAAGATGCAATGCATGAAACTAAATGTTGTCATTTTGGATTTTTCAAACGAGAACAATAAAAGAACACCTCAATGGGGCCGAGGTGTTAGTCCTCATGTTGCTAGGACTCTCCAACTATGATCAAGATAAAAATAAAACAAAGAAAGAAATAGACAAACCTCAAGAGGGTAGGAGCCTCCAAAGATTGCTAGTCCTCCACCATATCATCATTGTCATCATTTTCCTCCATAGAAGCGGACTCATCTCCACTTCCCTCTTCACTTCCTTACTCACTTCCTTCATCATGTTCATTAGACTCTTCTTCTTCATCATCTACCTCTTCATCAACACCCTCATCATCATCAACCTCATCATCGACATTCTCATCTTCACCCGGTCTTTCACCCCTAGATGTGCTTGGAAAGAAGACTTCCCTATCCGCCCAACTAGGCAAAGTACATGACGGATCAAGTAGTCCTTGCCTAGCTAAATGAAGGAGGGGTGGATATTGGGCCAAGTATGCATCTACTCGATCATTGTAAGCATGTTTATGCATTTCTTGCATAAGTAGAGTCATGTAGTCATTGCCCACTTCAACATCTTTGGGTTTGAACTCTTGATATTTGAATGGATAGGGTGGTGTGACAATGGAGGAGGAGGGCTCTTCAATTTCTCCCCTTTGTTGACGGATGATGTACTCGGCACCCTTGGGGAGTGGAAGTAGGTAGTTTGTTCGATGAGCACTCAAGCGGCATATCTTGGAAGGCAAAGTGAGAGATCTAGCATCATTGGTGAGCCACCCATAGTTGGTGTCAAGAGAGTTATGCTTGACCCACTTGTACTTGTTAATCATGGCATCCATGTCAATGAGATGACCCCCTTTGATTGCCACATAGGTGTTATCCTTGTTGAAATTTGCGTCAAGAGGCTTGGCCAAGAGAGTAACTAGACCTCCATTTACGATAAAAGCGGTGCCTTCCTTACCACAATCAACATTGAGCCATCTTTCCACCAAAAGCCTTAGAGCATTGTAAGGCTTAGTGAATTCCCTTCCCACATTTAAGGCCGACTCAAGTAGAACACAATCGAGCTTTGTAAAGTGATCAATGTCTTTTCTTGCAATTATAGTATTCCCGATGACCTTGTGCCACACTCTAATGCCCGGATGGTGGACTAATAGAGCGCGACAAGCATGAAAGCTCACAAATTTCTTCCCGGAAATCGCCTCTCAAAGAGGAGCGGGGTCATACTTTTCTGGCATCTTGTGATAATATGGTGAATCACTAAGGCCTAATACCTTACTCAAAACATCAAAGGTGATGCGCCTATTCACATTGGCAAGGCGAAACTCGATGCATTCTCTAGTCTCTACCTTAGTCACTTTCAATGAACTTAAGAATTCCAAGGTAAGGGAGGGGTATATCAATTCTCTTGTAGTAAACAATTTTCCCAACCTCATAGCTTCGAAGAAGGCTTTTGTTTGTTCAAGGACACCCACTTTGTTCAAGGCATCTTCACATATGAATTTGGTGGGTAGAATGGCTTTCTTAGCATACTTGGCAAATGTATCCCTATGGGAGTTAGAAATGAAAATTACCTCCGGATAGTTTGATAATTGAGCAATTTCCGGAGTTGTTGATGTTGTTGCTTCCAAGGGAGGATCTTGTTGTTGTTGAACTTCCAAGTTTGCACTAGAAACCACCATAGCCATTGAAGCTTTCTTTGCTTGAAAGCATTGTTGCCTTTTTTAGAGTGCCTTTGTTGCTCCTTTTGTTCTTGCCATTGATGATTATACCAAGAAAAGATTGAAAATCTTCAATTTCCAATCACACCCAAATCGATTTTGAGATGAAAGGATTTGCCTTTGTATTTCAAAAATCGACTCAAAGGTTGAAGATTTTGGTGCTTGCATTGATTATTGTTGTAAAAGGAGTGATTAATTGTTGTTTAAAGGAAGATTGGATTTAATTTTGTTGGATTTGGTTGAGGAAATTTTGTTTTTGGTGATGGAGAGGATGAGGGTTTTGGGGTTTATGGGTAGTGTTTGAATGTTCGAATAAATGAATGAATGTGGGAAGGGGTATTTAAAACACCCGTAATTTTCAAAACTGCAGGGGGAAGACGAGCGGATTCCTGTCGGGACGCTCGGATTATGCTCAATTTGCTTCAGGAAATCTCGCCTAAAGACGAGCGTCTTTTAGAGACGACGAGCGGATTCTGCAATTCAGGACGAGCGGATTCTGTTACAGCGAATTTTCTTAATCTGCACTGGCAAAAAGACGAGCGTCTTCTCAACTGGGACGCTCGGATTCTCTAACAGACCAAAATTTTCAATTTTGCAGCTCATTTGGACGGACGGATTCTTCCACAGACGCTCGGATTCCCATAAGACGAGCGGATTACCCATAAGGATGCTTGGATTCCTCCTAGTCTACCCGGATTCAGTTCCATCCGTGCACTTGCATAACCCGTGTCATTTTCATTCTCCAAATCCCGTGTTCTTCATTGTAGGGGCACTACGAAGGCATGGATAACCAAGGCAATTGCTATCCCCACACTAAGTTAAAGCATTAAACATCAATAAAATCATTAGTCCCTCCCTCACTTCTCTAAAAAAAAAAATGATAAATATCTTGATCAAAGCATAAAAATCCAAAAATGACAAAAATGCAATGTAAGAATTAAAATGCTAGTTGGAGTTAGAAATATTTACAAATGGTGGTTTGGAGAGGACTCCACCAAACTCTCATCCTTAGTGAGATGTCATGGGGGCATGTCCAAGGTGTTGTTGATGTTACTCAACACCTTGAAGAAGTAGTCAAAAGCATGTTCATTGTCATGATAAAGATCCTCAATAGATCTTTGCACTTGTTGTCCTTCATGTTGGTCTTGATCGATAGCATTACCAATGTAGGGATTGAAAATCCCTTCAAACTCATCGTCCCAAAGACCACAAACTTTATCTACTTGGTCACTAAACATCTCTTGAGTTGATAGAGACAACTCTCCCACTTTCTTGATTTGGCCAATGAGGCCTTCTTCTTTATTGCTTGACTAGGGTGAGCTTTTCAAGCTCTCTTTGTTACAAATTCCTTGCTCTTTTGATGGAGCATCTTCGACTTTCTTCTTCCATTGGAATTTCGACTTCTTCCTATCATCCTTCCGGCTATAATGATCAACCATAAAACATGGTTCATGCAAACGGGGAGCTCTCATGGTCTTGTCAAGATTGAAAGTTATGCTTTCATCTCCGACTTCTAGAGTGAGCTCTTCATGCTTCACATCTATCACCGCACCCGCGGTGTGCAAGAAAGGTCTACCTAGAATGATTGGAATATTGGAGTCTTCTTCCATGTCAACAATGACAAAGTCCACCGGGATGAAAAATTTCCCAACTCTTATGGGAACATCTTCCCATATCCCTAATGGTGTCTTCGTCGATCTATCGGCCATTTGGAGCGTGATATTGGTGCATTTAAGCTCTCCCATCCCTAACCTTTTACTCACCGAGTACGGCATAACACTCACACTAGCCCCTAGATCACATAAGGCTTTGTTGATCGTGGTGTCGCCAATGGTACACGGTATTGAGAAGCTTCCCGGATGTTTAAGTTTTGGAGGTGAACTCCCTTGAAGTATTGCACTACTCACCTTAGTGAAGGCGATAGCCTCAAGCTTCCGGATCGACTTCTTTTTCGTAAGGATGTCTTTCATGTACTTTGCATAGGCCGGCACGTGATTGATTAATTCCGTGAAAGGAATCGAGACTTCCAAATTCTTCACAATCTCCATAAATTTTCCAAGTTGGTCATCAAATTTGGGCTTGGCTTGACGACTTGGAAAAGGAAGTCTAATCACAATGGGTTCCTTCTCCTTCGCCTTATCTTCACTTTTCATTGAAAATTCTTCTTTTGATGGTTCTCCATCCTTGGAGTTTTGCACAACTTCTTCTTTGTCACTAGCTTCCACAACTTCATCCCTAACTTGCTTCTTCGGTGCTTCATATCTCGTACCACTTCTCAAGTGAATGGCACTAACCGTTTCATGTCTCGGGGGATTACTTTGAGGTGGTAATTGCCCGTTTTGTCTTTGTTAGCTTGAAGATTCTAGTTGAGTCAATTGGGTTTCCAACATTTTGGTGTGGGCTAGGATGTTGTTGATGGTGATTTCCTTTGCTTGACTATCCTTTTGCATTTGAGTGAAAAACTATTTTTGATTTTTTTTTTGCATTTGGAGAACCGCTTTTTGAACTCAAAACCTTGGTCATTTTGTTGATTGTATGGAGTTTGATTTTGGTAACCTTGGTTTTGGTTGTAAAAGGGTCTTTGATTTTGGTTTCTCATGGGAGGTGGGGCGTATGTTGGTTGAGGGTTTTGAACATTTTGGCTTTTGTATGAGAGATTTGGGTGGATTTTGGTGTTTTCATTGTAATAATTTGAATAAGGGGTACCACTCCTGTATGCTTGAAAAGCATTCACTTGTTCATTTGTTCCCCTACATTCACTTTGGTCATGTCCCAAAGTTCCACAATTCTCACATATCCCACTTGGGATTGATGAAGATACCGTCATGGCATTAACATGTTGCTTTGGTGATTTTGAGGCTTCTTCAAGTCTAGCCATAGCTTTTTCGAACTTCAAATTGATGGTATCAATGTGAGCACTAAGTTGAGCACCCAATTGAGTAATAGAGTCCACTTCATGCTTTCCTTCTCTAGTAGCCTTGCGAGGTCTACTATATTGTGAATTATGGACCGCCATTTCTTCAATCTTGTTCCAAGTTTGATTGTCGTCAACATCGGTGAACATTCCATTTGATCCCATGTTAAGAATGTTTCTTGAGTCTTCATAAAGACCATTCCAAAAGTGTTGTACCAAGAACCACTCGCTAAGTCCATGATGAGGACATGAGCGACAAATTCCTTTGAATCGCTCCCAAGCTTCATACAAGGATTCTTCATCTCTTTGCTTAAAGCCAGTAATTTGAGCTCTTAGCATGTTAGTCTTTTCCGGTGGGTAGAACTTTTTGTAGAAAGCTAGAGCCAATTTTCTTCCAAGAGTCAATTCCTAGAGTAGCCTTATCAAGGCCTTTCAACCATTGTTTTGCGGTGCCAATTAGAGAAAAAGGAAATAAGACCCATCGAATTTGGTTTTGAGTTACACCGGTTTGAGAAATCGCATCACAATAGTCACAAAAAGTCTCCATGTGAGAGTGAGGGTCTTCACTAGGCATCCCCCCAAATTAGCTTCTTTCGACTAATTGGATAAATGCGGATTTGGCAATGAAATTTCCGGTTAAGTGTTGTTGTGGTGTGAGAGTACCATTGGGTAGGTTCTCCTCGGTTGGTACGGAATGTGATGAAAATTTAGGCATTGTGGGTTGATTTTGTGTTGGATTTTGTGTTGGTTTCTCCTCACCTTCTCTTGCAAAAGGGTTGACGAACTCAATAGCGTTTGGTTGAATATCTACAACCTCACCAATACCTCTCAAAGTTCTCCTAGCAAGTCTTCTATTGTTTGTCAAAGTCCTTTCAATTTCGTGATCAAAGGGTAACAAGTTACCTTGTGATATTCTAAACATGCAAAATATCAAACAACTCGAAAATAATTAGAACAAACCTTGAGGAGCTTTACTTCCCCAAGGCAAACAAAGACACAACTAATAACAATTTAAGAAAATCTAAATCAAGTTTACACCGTCCCTGGCAACGGCGCCATTTTTGGTCGGATTCCAAGGGACGGGAATTGAGATGAGATTTTCAATTGCAACTAGTGGTGTCTAGGGGTGTCACAATTTGGGGTTTGAAGTAGAAGATCACTAAACTAAATAGCAATAAAAGTAAACAAGCAAGATGATTAAAAAGGGATGTAAACAATTGATAAAAGGCACTAGGATGTCATGGGGTCATAGGGGATTCATCGGAATTGGTCATACAAACATATTCTCAAATTATAAGCAAGCAATTACTGTTGTGATGGATCGAATTGGTTTATATCTTACCATCCTAGAAAAGTTTGGGTCCCGGAGCCGAATCTATTAGATTGTACAACATTTACAAGTCGACTTAATCTTCCCTGCTCAACTATATGCATGGTCTAATGAGACTCGAGTTGGTTTATGTCTTACAAGTCTCATTGAAAAGATAGGTGATGGGTAAAAAAATGCAAGGATTCATAGGCTCGCATTTCATCAAACATAACATGTGCATAAGTTGAGATCACAACAAGCAAGCAAATAAACTATGAAAACATATTAATTTAAGAATGAATCATCCCCCATGTTGGTTTCCCCTAATTACCCATTAACCCTAGCTAATGAAACTACTCACTCATTATCATGTTGAACATGCTAGCAAGGTTGTCAATCATACCAACAAAGTAAAACATGATGAATAAATGAAGATAATTAATAATAATTAAAAAGGGATTAAGAGAATTATACCTACTAATGATTCCAATAATAAAGCTAAGAATAATAGAAGTACTTGATGATTGATTGGAAGGTTGTCAATCTCCCAATAATAACCCAAATAATCTTCAATTACCCAAAATGAAAGATGAACAAAAGAGAGATTAAGAAAATGAGATTTGTATTAACACTTGATTAAAAGTTGATTACAAGATTAAAGAGAGATTTAATTGATATAAACTACACTAGAGATTGCTAAGAAGAACATGATAATCTTTAGACTAATGGGGTATTTATAGTGGGGATTAGGTACATAAATTAGGGTTTTCTAAGGGCTTAAATGACGATTAAATCATTAAGGAATCGTCGGTCTCAAGAGAGACTCCGGTCTCCTTTTCGTCGGTCTTAGAAAAATATGCGCATCCTTCATTGAACAAGTAGAAGAGGGATTAGTTGTCACACAATCCGAGCGTCCAGGGCACGAGACGGGCGGATTGTGGTTGTTTTGGACGAGCGGATTCGTGGAGTGGACGGGCGGATTGTGGTGGTTCTGGTCGGGCGTCCAGCTGAGGAAGACGCTCGGATTGCTTGTGCTGGATGGGCGGATTGTGGTCAATCCGCTCGGATTCTCTGTCAGCTTCTTCTTTTCTTCTTTTCTTCCTTTCTCTTCATAAAATCCTTGAGGATTTTCTCAGGGATGCAAGGATCTTTTCTCATCATTGCCCATCTACTATAGTATGTACAAAGGCCTTCTAGTCTTGTCTTCTCTTTGATGCCTGATCATTGAATTCAATCAATTTAGCTCCATTTTGCCATGAAAATGCAAGGTTTGCACTCCTTTCCTACCAAGGGATCAAAACCTCAAAGAATATGCAAAACAAAGGACTAAAGATAATAAATGACCCAAATAGGCACTAAAAAGCATGGGAACGGGGCTAATTCGGGGACTAAATTTGCTCAAATTATGGTCACATCAACTTCCTTCTTCTTCCTCACTACCCTCTTCTTCTTCTTCTTCTTCTTCTTCTTCTTCTTCTTCTTCTTCTTCTTCTTCTTCTTATTCATTCTCTTTATTTTCTTCATTTTCTTCACCTTCTTGAGCACCACTCTCAACAACAACCATCTCCTCTTCACTCAAGCTATCACCTCTAGAAGCACTAGGAAAGAAGGTTTCCTTATCCGCCCAACTAGGCAAAGGACAAGATGGGTCAAGAAGTCCTTGCCTAGCAAGATATAGGAGAGGCGGATATTGTGCTTTATAAGCATTGACTCTATCCTCATAAGCTTGCTTGTGCATTTCTTTCATCAAAAGAGTCAAGTAGTCATTCCCCGCCTTAACATTTTCGGGTCGTAATTAATTGTAGGTTAATGGGTAAGGTGGGGTGATAATGGAGGAGGATGGCTTGGCAATGTCTTCCCCTTGGTGTTGTATAATGTACTCGGCTTCCTCGAAGAGTGGGAGAAGGTAGTTTGGCCTATGAACATTCAATCGGCAAATCTTGCTTGGCAATGTGAAGCATTTAGCATCTTTTGTTAACCACCCAAATTTGTCATCAAGAGTATCATTCGTGACCCATTTGAATTTTTGAACCATGGTGGCTAGATCAATGATATGGCCTCCCTTAACCGGTTTATAGGTGCTATCCTTGTTGAAGTTCTGGTTGAAGTGCATTGCCAAATAAGTTACCAAACCTCCATTAACAATAAAGGTCGTGCCTTCTTTGCCATGATCGACTTTGAGCCACCTCTCAATCAAAAGTTGAAGAATGTTGTACTTTTTGGTGAACTCTCTTCCAATGTTCAAGGTCGGCTCGAGATAAATAAAGTCAAGCTCGGTGAAATAGTTCGTGCCCTTCCTAGCAATCAAAGTAAACCCAACAACCTTGTGCCATACTGTTATGCCCGGATGATGGACAAAAAGAGCACGACAATCATAATAAGATGTAAACTCCCTGCCGGTAATAGTCTTCCATAAGGGAGCGGGATCATACTTGGTAGGTTTCTTCGTGTAGGTCGGGTCATTGCTAAGGCCAAAAACATTACCAAATTCTTCAAAAGACAATTTCCTGTCAACATTCTCGAGCCGGAATTGAATGTTTCTTAAAGCCTCCACCTTGGTAACTTTCAAAGAGCTTAAAAACTCTAAGGTGAGGGATGAGTAAGTCAACTCTTGCATATTAAACAATGTACTCAATCCCATGGACTCGAAAAAGGTCTTGGTTTGCTCTAAGATACCCAATTTTGACAAGGTCTCTTAGCTTATGAATTTGGTGGGTAAAATAGATTTCATAGCAAAGGAAACAAATTTCCCCTATGAGAGCCGGAAGTGAAAATTACCTCGGGATAATCATCTAGTTGTTCAACAACCGGAGTAGAAGTAGTAGCTTCCATAGGAGGAATAGACTCTTGAATTTCCAACCTTGCATTTTGAACCACCAATGCCTTAGATGCTTGAATAGCTTGAAGAGCTTGTTGTCTTTTGGAAAGGTTCTTCTTTGAGGGTTCGTTGCTTCCACCTTTTGTTCTTGCCATCTTCTCCTTTGTGTAGTAACACCAAAGATAAGCTTGATTTCTTAAAATTCTAATAAGACCCAAATCGATTTAGGATAGTTGAATTTTGCCTTGTATCCTAAAAATCGACTCAAACTTTGAAGATGTTGGTGTTTTAATCACTTGTTGTTGGTAAAGGAGTGATTTATTTTAGTTTCGAGGAAGTTTGGATTTAATTTGAGTGATTTTGGTTGAGAAATTTGATGTTGGTTGATAGAGAGAATGATGGTTTAGAGTTGTGTTTATGTTGTGAATGAGTAAATGAATTGGGAAAGTGGCGGTTTTAATCCCGTTATATTTGAAAATCAGAGGGGAGACGAGCGGACTGGGGTCGGGACGCTCGGATTCTGCTGCAATTGGCTTCAGGAAAAAGACGTGCTGGGACGAGCGTCTTCTGAGGAAGACGAACGTCTTTTTGAAGGAGGGCGAGCGCATTGCGCTCGGGACGCTCGAATTCCTTGTCAGGGAGAAATCCCAATTTTTACCACCTGTAGGACGAGCGGATTCTCTGTAGGACGCGCGTCCTGACTGAGACGAGCGGATTCTCAAGTGGGACGCTCACATTCTCAATCAGAGCAAAAACTTATTTTTCCAGCTATCGCAGGACAAGTGGATCCTACCCAGGACACTCAGATTATCTTCAGGACGAGCGGATTCCCTTTGGAACGCTCGGATTCTCCCTTTACCACACAAATTCAAGTCCATCCGTGGGTATTTCATAACCCGTGTCATTTACTCTTCATTCCCTTGGTCTTCATTGCGGGGGCACTACAAAGGATTGGATAGCCTAGGCAATTTGCTATCCCCACATTATGTCAAAAAACTACACATTAATAATCACATAAGTCCCTCCCTCACTTTCTCTCAAAATGATGAAAATCTTGATCAAGGCATAAGAATATAAATCCAATATTGACAAAAATGCAATACAATAAGTAAAATGCAAGTTAAGGGGTTAGAATATTTACATATGGTGGTTTAGGGAGGAATCCACCAAACTCTCATCCATTTATGAGATGTCAAGGGGGCATGTTCAAGGTGTCGTTGATGTTGCTCAACACCTTGAAGAAGTAGTCGAAAGCTTGTTCATTGTCATGATAAAGATCTTCAATAGACCTTTTCACTTGTTGTTCTTCATGGTGGTCTTGGGTCATAGCATTACCGATAGAGGGATTGAATATCCCTTCAAACTCATTATCCCAAAGACCGCATACTTCATCTACTTGTTCCCCAATAATATCATGAGTTGATGAGAACAACTCCTCTTTCTTCTTGTCATTATGGCCAATGAGGCCTTCTTATTTCCTTGTCATGAGTGGTGGTGAGCTATTCAAGCTCTCATTCTTGTTGAAACATTCTTGTCCCTTGGATAGGGCATCTTGGAGGTTACCCATTTTCTTCTCCCATATGGGTGGTGATTCTTTACCCATAGCTTGTTCTTTGCATTGAGATGCCAACTTCTTCCTATCGCTTTCTCGGCTATAATGATCAACCATGAAACACGGCTCATGTAATCGGGGAGCTCCCATTGTCTTGTCAAGATTAAAAGTGATTGTTTCATCTCCCACTTCAAGTGTGAGCTCTCCATGTTTCACATCCATCACCCCTCCCGCGGTGTGTAAGAAAGGTCTTCCTAAAATGATAGGAATGTTGGAGTCTTCCTCCATATCAACAATAACAAAGTCCACCGGGATGAAGAACTTGCCAATTCTTACCGGCACATCTTCCCATACCCCTAAAGGTGTCTTCGTTGATTGATCAGCTATTTGAAGCGTGATATTAGTGCACTTAAGCTCTCCCATTCCTAGCCTCTTGCACACCGAATATGGCATAACACTCACACTTGCCCCAAGGTCACATAGAGCTTTGTTGATCGTGGTGTCGCCAATGGTACATGGAATAGAGAAGCTTCCCGGATCCTTTAGTTTTGGAGGTGAACTTCCTTGTAGGATGGCACTACTCACCTCAGTGAAAGCAATAGTCTCAAGTTTTCGGATGGATTTCTTCTTTGTAAAAATATGTTTCATGTATTTTGCATAAGCCGGAACGTGATTGATTAATTCTGTAAATAGAATTGAGACTTCCAAGTTCTTGACAATCTCCATAAACTTCCCAAGTTGTTCATCAAACTTAGGCTTAGCTTGACGACTTAGAAATGGAAGCCGAATCACAATAGGCTCTTTCTCTTTAGCCTTCTCTTCATTCTCCTTTAGAACTCCTTGAATGGTGGGTTCTTATTCTTTAGAGTTTTCAACAACTCTTTCCTTGTCACTAACATTTACAACATCTTCATCAACGGGCCTCTTCAGCCCTTCATACCTTATACCACTCCTCAAATGGATGGCACTCACCGATTCTTATCTTGGGGGATTAACTTGAGGTAGTAATTGCCTCTTTTGTCTTTGTGAACTTGAAGATGCCAATTGAGACATTTGAGTCTCCAACATTTTTCTGTGAGCTAGTATGTTGTTAATGGTGATGTCTTTTGCTTGGTGATCCTTTTGCATTTGAGTGAAAAATTCCTGTTGGTTCTTTTGCATTTGGAGGACCGCTTTTTTAACATCAAAACCTTGGTCATTTGTTTGATTATATGGAGTTTGGTTTTGATAACTTTGGTTTTGATTGTAAAAGGGTCTTTGAGCTTGGTTTCTCATTGGAGGTGGAGTGTATGTTGTTTGAGGGTTTTGAACATTTTGGCTTTTGTATGAGAGGTTGAGATGGAATTTGGTGTTTTCATTGTAATAGTTGGAATAAGGGGTACCACTCTTCTATGCTTGGAAAGCATTCAATTGTTCACTTGTTCCCCTACATTCACTTTGGTCATGTCCCAAAGTTCCACAACTCTCACATACTCCACTTGGAATTGATGAAGATGCCACCATGGCATTAACATGTTGCTTAGGCGATTTGGAGGCTTCTTCAAGCTTAGCTATAGCCTTTTCAAACTTCAAATTAATGGTATCAATATGAGCACTAAGTTGAGTACTCAATTGAGTAATAAAGTCCATTTCATGCTTTCCTCCTCTAGTAGCCTTCCGAGGTCTACTATATTGTGAGTTATGGACCGCCATTTCCTCAATCTTGTTCCATGTTTGATTATCATCAACTTCGGTAAACATACCATTTGATCCCATAATGAGAATGTTTCCGGAGTCTTCATACAGACCATTCCAAAATTGTTTTACAAGGAACCACTCGCTAAGTGCATGATGTGGGCAAGATCGACAAGTATCCTTGAATCTCTCCCATGCTTCATACAAAGATTCCTCATCCCTTTTTTTGAACCCGGTGATTTGGGATCTCAACATGTTAGTCTTTTCTGGAGGATAGAATTTCTTGTAGAAAGAAAGTGCCAAATTCTTCCAAGAGTCAATACCAAGAGTAGCCTTATCAAGGTTCTTTAACCATTGTTTCGCGCACCAATCAAAGAAAAAGGAAATAAGACTCATCGAATTTGGTCTTGAGTAACTCCGGTTTGAGAAATCCCATCACAATAGTCACAAAAAGTCTCCATATGAGAATGAGGGTCTTCACTAGGCATCCCCCCAAATTGACTTCTCTTAACTAATTGTATAAATGCGGATTTTGCTATGAAATTACCGGTCAAATGTTGTGGTGTGGGAGTACCATTTGGTAGGTTCTCCACGGTTGGTACGGAATGTGATGAAAATTTAAGTATTGTGGTTGGATTTTGTGGTTGGTTATGTGTTGGGTTATCCTCACCTTCTCTTGCAAAAGGGTTGATGAACTCAATAGTATTTAGTTGAATGTCCACAATCTCACCAATAACTCTCAAAGTATTTCTACCAAGTCTTCTATTGTTGGTCAAAGTTCTTTCAATTTCAAGATCAATGGGTAACAAGTTACCTTGTGATCTCCTAGACATGCAAAATATCAAACAACTTGAAAACAATTAGAACAAACCTTGAGGAGTTTGACTTCCCCAAGGTAAAGAAAGACCCAACTAAAAACAATCAAAGAAAATCAAATCAAGTTAACACCGTCCCCGGCAACGGCGCCATTTTTGGTCGGTGTACGGATTTCGGTTACTTGTCGTTAAGAGTTACCTAGACCAAAACAATATTTATAACTTCACAAACTACTCTACTTTTAGTAAAGAGGTAAGTAAAGGTCGGATCCCAAGGGACGGGTATTGATGTAGGATTTTCGATTGCAGGTGGTTGTGTCTAAGGGTGTCACAATTTGGGTTGAGGTAGGAGTTCAACTAAACTAAATAACAAAGCAAACAAAATAATGAAAGTAATGAAGATGATTAAAATGAGATGTAGACAATTGATTAAAAGTACTATGGTGTCATGGGTTCATAGGAGATTCTTGGGATTTGATCATACAAACATATTCTCTACTAGATGCAAGCAATTATTGTTGTGATGGGATCGAGTTATTGTATATCTTACAATCCGTAGGAAGGTTTGAGTCCCAAAGCCGAATCGATTAGATTGTACAACACCTACAAGTCGACTTAATCCTCCCTATCCAACTATATGCATGGTCTAATGACACTCGAGTTGGTTTATGTCTTACGAGTCTCATTGAAAAGGTACGTGATGGGTAAAAAATTCAAGGATTCATAGGCTCGCATTTCATCAAACATAACATGTGCATAAGTTGAAATCAAAACAAGCAAGCAAATTAATTATTTTTTTTGGTTAAAATGAAGCGGGAACAAGCCCAAGCAAGCAAATTAATTATGAAAACATATTAGATTAAGCATGAATCAATCCCCATGTTGGTTTCCCCTAATTCCCCATTAACCTTAGTTAAGGAAACTACTCGCTCATTATCAAGTTTAACATGCTAACAAGGTTGTCAATCATACTAGCAAGGCAAAACATGATGAATAAATGAAGATGATTAACAATAATTAAAAAGGATTAAGAGAGAATTATACCTATAAAGATGATTCCCAATAATAAAGCAAAGAATAATAGAAGTACTTGATGATTGATGGAAGGTTGTCAATCCTCTAAATAAACCCAAATAATCTTCTAATTATCCAAAATAAATGATGAACAATAGAGAAATTAAGGAATGATTAAGAAATGAGATTCGTATTAAAGCTAAATTAAGAATTACTTACAAGATTAAGAGAGTATTAGGACTTGATTAAGATCCTATTAAGATGACATGATAATTTAGGTAGTATAATGGGGTATTTATACTAGAGATTAGGTACAAGGATTATGGTTACTAAGGGCTTAAATGACTATTAAGATCCTTAAGAAAAGTTGAGGAAATGCTCCTCTCCAAGGAGATGCTCAACTCCGTTTTGGTGGTCTTCAAATAATACGCTCATCCCGAGCGTCTTGGCTGAGAGACGGTTGGTTCTGGAGCAGAATCCGAGCGGAATGTGGGTCGGGACGCTCGGATCATAAGGCCTCTGTTGGAGTGTCCCCGACAATAATGCGATCACAATTGTCGATCATGATGATCACATGTTTAAATCTCATTTTTAAGAATACGTAAGGGATGAATCATTTTATAATCAACTGATCAACATTAATCGGTAACGATTGGCTTGCTAGAGTTTGACGTTACTGTCGTGGGACGGTGGTGGTCAGTTGATCCCTTAAGGTCACACCTAAAGGATGATGCCCTAATCTGTAAAATTGATTAATTGTATGACGATACAAGTTAATCAATTCCTTAAAATTAAACAATTCAATTTGTGAGAGAGAATATTGAAATCTTATTGTAATGGGATTAAATAAGATTTATTTTAGTAATTGAAATCCTTTATTACTAAAATTGTTTATTGTTTGAGAAACAATAAAGATAAGAATGAATGGTTGATTATAATTACAAGATGTTGTGAATTATAATTAAATGACCCATTTTATTTATGTGATCAAGTATCACTAGTCAATTTGTTGAAAGTAATTTAATTAATTTATAAAATGATATTTATGTGATAAATATGCATTTAATTAATTAATAACATGTAACATACTACATGTTACATATTGTGTGACAAATGACAAATTGACAAAATAAAATGGTAGTCCATTTTACATACATGGACCGAAATAGAGGGAGTTATGGTGGATTATGGGTGAATTATTTTATGTGATAGAATATTATATTCATGCCTACACCATGTAGCTTACACACCTACTCTTACATCTCTTACACAACCTATTACCTTGTGAAGAGAAAAAGCATAAAGAAATATGCCATCCTTGGCATTTGGTGAGGCTCCAACCGTGTACCCTCCTCCATTCAAGAGGATTATTTTTCCTCTACTTATTCTTTTATGCTTGTCCATTAAAAAGACATGCAAAGTTTTCTCTCTCATATATTCATCTTTTTCTTCATCAAAACATGAGATTTTTGATTCAAATTGTTCATAAAAGATTACTAATATTATTAGTGTAATATATGAGTATTAGTAATCAATTTTAAGGTAAACTACTAACAAATATCTAGCACATATTATTTAGTAGAGATATGGGATAATCTTGGGTGCAATCAAGAGGAGTGGCTTCTATACTTGAAATCTTTGGAGGACCATCCTAACATATGGATAGCTCATGAACAAGTGAGGTAGGAGACTTCACTTGTGCCCAAAATGGCCGAAAATTATATGGTGAGAAATCGTTTTTCCTCATCTCCTTTTATTAAGTTTGCATGCATAAGATCCTTAAGTTTTTATGACTAAAAATTTAAACTAAAATATGTGATATGTAAAATATGATTTCCAACAAGTTGTATCAGAGCATTATGGTTGATGCATGCAAGATCGGGATCGTTTTTCCGAGATAATACGATTAACGAATAAAACTTGAAATTTAGGATTTATGAAGATAAATCACGAAATAACTTTGCATGTTAAAATTTTCTGGTCCTAAGTGATTTTTAGGACATTTTGGTTTATTTATGGATTCTATTGTTCATTTTATATAATATTGGCATTAAAATGTGATTTTTATGATAAAAATGTCATATTTGGACGAAAATAAGGTAAACTTCGAATTTTTTCAGTGGTTTTTGGATATGTTTTCACATATATTATCTACTGATGGCCTGTAAATTTTCATGATAAAATGAGTTGTTTTGCTCGAAATATGGATTTTTCAAGTTAAAATCGTATTTAAATGGGTAAATAGGTTAATATGAGATATATTTCTAATCTGGTCATGGATATTTAGTACGTTGTCACATGCAGTTTTATAAGATGTGTGTAAAATATATGGCTATAATGAAGTCTTTATGCATGATTTATGAATTTTTAGTGAAAAATCACATAAATAGTGACTATAATTAGTAATAATGCTAAAACATACTTCATTCCTAAAGGAAAAACTTCACATGTTGCATTTTATCTTATATTTCAGATCTAAAAGTTAAAAGTTGATGAATAAAATTTTTCTCATATTATTATGGTCATAATTGTTAAAACCGATAAACCGCAACATTGTTTTTCTCGATAAATTTTCGAAATTTTTAACCTAAATTTTGAACATTAGGAGTGTCATGGTATTTTTCCAGAATGTTCATGAGTTTAAATTTCAAATTTTGTAATTATTTGAAATTTTTATGATTTAATTTGAAGTTGATAACATGAATTTTGTATTTTTGGGTCCATTTATGAACAATATTAAGAAATCAAGTTTAATTATTGTCAAAATGTTAGTGGAGACTAATTTTTGAGTTCTAAGTTGGTTAGGTTAATTAACTTGTACATAAATA
This sequence comes from Silene latifolia, assembly GCF_048544455.1. NCBI lineage: Eukaryota > Viridiplantae > Streptophyta > Magnoliopsida > Caryophyllales > Caryophyllaceae > Silene > Silene latifolia. The sequence goes on along the minus strand of NC_133537.1, from coordinate 225,919,683 downwards.
TGAATTTATGTAATTTTTGTGATTTTAATAAGTTAAATCACGCAAATCCGTGAAAACCGATTAATATACGATATTGGCTCTTAAAAGGCGATTTAGCATAAAATTGAGCATGTTCATACATATTATAATGCTGCATTTTATTTATGATTGTCATATTTTAATTTTATGTAATTTTTTTAATTATATAATTTTACTTAATATGGCCTTAGTTTTAATCGGTATTACCCGAAATATATGAGAATATCGATTCGGTTGTAATTATTGTGATCTCGTATCACCGTTTTGTAATTTAATAGATTTATTTTTATTTTTATTACAAATGTTTAATAGGAAATTATGTAATTCATTTTGTAATTTTAATTATTCCGGAGTTCCTTGAAGACGGTGCCACTCGAGAAGGCAATCCATCAAAGAAAGTGTTGCCTTGCAATGCGTGCCAAAACTGAAGATCAAGGGACCAAATGAGTTGGTTTCCGAATTTATAATAGTTTATTAGATTTACTATTTTAGGAAGGCCATAATAGGATTTTATTTTTATGTTTGCATTTTATTTATATGTTGCATGCATCGCTAAATCGCCATAACTAAACATGCATTTTAAGTCGAGTTTATCGACCGTGTCAATTACAATTATCGTAGTTCACCGCTTTAGTTCACTTAAAACGTGATAGATAATAAATTGACATGACCTCTCGCTAAAATAAACAATTGAGACTTAGCATTACCAAAAAGTAGAATCCATGAAAACCTATTTCAAGAGGGAGTGCACTCGGCCCTACCAGGGTACAAACCTTGTTACGTAGGGGAAGTGGGTGATAAATGTCTACCCACCGAATTTATAAAGATAAGGTTTGTATTCGGCTTTACTGATGCCAAAGTTGATGTAAACTTGGATCATGGACACATTTATTCGAAATTTTGGTTGAACTCAACGAAAGTATTCTCGACGGTTGCGGGATGTGTTTCGGGCTAAAGATAAATATTAATGTAATTTTATCGACCAAGAGTTCTAAAAGTAGAATCGATTAAAGAGTTAATCCACCGAGTTTTATTGATGAGGGCTGTATTCGGCTTTACCGATGCCCAAGTTAATATGAATTTGGATCTTGGAATCATTTATCATAGTTGGGTAGAGGTCACTATGTAAATGCTTTACTTGTTATTTACAAGTATTAATAAAACGATAAATGTTAAGTTTTCCGCTATTTCGTTATCATATTGTTCTATTTCTTTACCACAATTCATATACGATATCATTTCGATTTTTGATTCAAATCTCCATTAAAACATCGTAACTAAAGACAAATATGAATTTTCTTCTAAAACCTCACATGAACCATTGTTAAAGATCTTTTTAATTTGTGAAAAGTGTAGATAGAAGTTATTCATTATCAAAAAGGCTTTTGATTATTGACTAACATGTCTAATTACAATGGATAGTTATTCATATACTTAATTGAATTAAGTAATTTGAAACGTTAAATTGTTTTTGTAATTAGATTTGTAAGAAATCGTAATTGACCAAAATAACGCAACCACTGCAATGAAAGTTTTAAGACTAAACGAATAAATTGAAGAGTAGTCTTCATGAAATTGAATTTTTGCTTCTCTAAGCAAAGATTCATTGAAATGAGTGGGAGCATTCTCTTAATCGTTAAGAAAGGACGAGGTTCAGGAAGTAAAGATTGGAAAGGAATTGACAAGATAAAGGCAAAAGTAAAGTTATTGGGAATAACTTTATTAAACCTATCAATTTCGAACGATAAAAGTTCCCATTTTGGAAGTGTTGGACACTAGAAAGGAAACTTCCCCAAGTTGTTAAAGAATAAGAAAGTTATTTGTGGGACATCTAATAAGACTTAGTTCTTTATTTATTTGATTGACATAAGTTTTGCTAGTACCATTTTGGCAATATTAGAAACCGATGGTGGTTTTCATCATTGTATGCGATACATAGGATGATTAGAATATGGCGACTGGCATCAAATAATGTCGAGAGATAGAGTCATTGTGTACTCAATCTAGTTTTGGGTTTAAAGTTGTACCTTAATTAGGAATATTAAGTGCATGGACCCTAAATAAGAATATAATTTTGTTAAGATACAAAAGAGGTTTCACTTTTTGTGACCCCATACACCGCGATATGATTTATGGCTAGCCCAAAATCAAGGTGATTATATTCTAAACCAAGCTAGAATGATGTATCATGTAGATGATGCAAGACTCATATTGGTAACCCAGGTTTAATCTAAATTCTCGAATGATAAACGCAAAGAGTTACCGAGTACTCTAGGAACCATTAGATTGTTAATCTTATGGTATATGCGTATCTTGTATTCAAAGCAAGATGTCTCGTGCCTTTTGGCTGAAAAGGAGATTGAGGTTGTAAATCATTGATCCAAAATAGGTTGATCATTTTCTTTTACCAACGATTTAAGTTGACGCTAATGTGTTCACTTAATAAGGTAAATAGAGAAATCTTTGAAGAAGTTCAAAGAGTTCAAAGAATCACGATTTAGTCGTGATGGGATTATCAAAGTGAAGACTTTTTCATAAGCCAAAGGAAATGTGATATAGTATCAAAAATTAATCTCTCTTAGCATGCATTATGGGATAATGTGTGGTTGGATAAAGAAATCAAACGCTATTCGATATGGTTTGGACTTCAATCAAGTTACTTTGAGTTACTTGATCCTTTTGGGGATTTTATCATTTTGTCTAAATTATTTTTCCACTAAATCTAAAACAAATCATATAAGATATGAAATGATAGGGTACCATGTTTGTAAGTTTTCAAAAGAAACAAATGCTCATTTTTCCTGACTATAATCACGAGTACAACAGGTTTGTGGCTCGTGAAGCTGTCTTTCTAGAATACAAGTTTATTTCTAGAAGACAGAGTGGGAGAAATTTTTCAAGAGCCACAAAGAATGTTATGTCGCAAGAAACTTGTCTTTCTTGGCTACATGAGACGTTTTGTGTAAGACGTTGTTTCTTCAAAACCTAGGAGGTTAAAGTCATCACTTGTTGAAGATGATGAATTAGTGTTACTTTTAGAAAGTAAAGAGCTTGCAACTTACAAAGAAATTGTTTGATTCAAGTTGATTACTTCTGGAAAGTAACGAACATATGACTTACATGAGAGTGTTTAAGTCACAACTCAATACAAGGCGTAGAGCCATGAAAATCCGAAATAAATTCCAAGTGAATTGTTAGATATCAAAGCTTGATTGGTAGCAAAGGGTTTTGCGCTAGTTGAAATGCTTAAGTCTATTTGGATCTTCTTAGGGATTGTGTTTCATTATGAGATATATATAGCGAGTGAATCTAAAACCCACTTCTTCAATTAGAAGGAATGTATTCAATACATGTCTTGAGTTTTGTCGATTCTTGCCATCCTAAGATAATGTGAAACTTAAGAGAGGGTCTTAAGTAGGACATCAATGAGTTGGAATCAATGATTTGATCATGGTATAAAAAAAAATTCTCGATAAGTCGAGAAGTTGTGTTTATACATGAAGTTTAGTGGGAGTTACGGAAATTTTAGTAGTCTTATATGTGGATGACATATTGATCATTGCGAATGATTTAAGACTTTGGAGAAATATAGTACATCTTTAATATCCGGATTTATGGAGATATATCTACATGATATTAATGTCAAATAAGGAGTCTTATGTTGATAAGATTCATGACTTGTTCAATCGAGTTGAACATATTTGATTTATTCCATTTGCTTCCGCTGCCGAATCAATTAAATAGGAAATGATGTATAACACTTCATATACTTTGAGTATGATGAATTGTTTCAAATAGAAATTAAGTAATAGTTACCAAGTAAGCCATAAAGATTACCCTTAAGTGCTTGCAGAAGCATTAAGGATGTAAAGCAAAGTGTTTTTGATGCAATTTTGTGTAAGGGTGTTACACAAATGACAATTGACAATTGAGAATGCGCATGGTTTCCGACAAAACCATAATCAAAACACATTAGTATGGTTAAGATACCATTGTGGCTATGTTATTTAAGAAATAGATTTTCTAGAATCGTTCTAGGCAATAAAGAACCATGAGAAATATTTACAACGGAAATTGAGTACACTTGCAATCATGAGATATGCAAGAGAATGGATCCCGCACACTTCGAAAACACTGGGAGCTATTCTAAGGCTAGAGAGCTTATGTCTAGATTGGATCTAGACACATACTCAGAAAGTTTTGTAATGCAAGGTATGCATTACGAAAGGAAAACGAGTATGTAACAAGGTTGAGCAAGGAGTTGCTAAAACCTACTTAGCAAGGCCTAATCATAGACTAAACATGATGAGTCATGTCATTTCAATTGGATTGAGATGAACAACTACATACAAGATCAAATTAGATTATAGAATATGAAATAATAATCAGGCATTGACTATTCATATGTGATAATCGCATTTGTTGTTCGAGTTTTACTTTAAACTCTTTTATTATACTTTGTTACATCCAAACGGGTTGTATGATGATATTGAACCCCGTTAAAGTGAACCCGGATTAACATAGTATTCGCCCATAGTCACTTGTATGAGGTGATGTCTCGAAGTGACTAGAGTGTGATGCGATTGATGGCAAGTTCAGTGCCATACAGTCATGTGAGATGACTAGTCGATCACATAGGCAGACTGTTAGGAACACTTTGTCGGGCAGTGACCGCTTATAGAGTTCTGGCAAATTTATATAGCCTGGTCGTGGCGAGAGCTACTATAGTATTCTAATGAGTCGATTCTTTTGACTAAAGACTGTTCGCCTAAGATGACATAGTTTCAGATTAACTTTGATTTATGTTACTACGACCTTCGTAAATGGGGTCAAATGGGCATATTTTGGGTTATGATGGTTGTGGCTAGTCGAATGGGAATAGTGCGATAGGAATTGTCCACCCCTTTATCAGGGTTAAAACAATATCTCAGGGCCACTCGAGGAGTAATGAACTAGAAATGCGTGGCCACGCTCGGAAGGTTTCTATAGTAGAAAATTCCGGTCAATCAGTTATTCTCCAGATCGAGGAAACCACTCTCGATATGATCACTTACAAGTACGGCCTGCAAGACACCTTGTACTGAGTGGGAGATAGTAATAGGACAAGAAAATTGGTGACGCACACTTGTCGAGGACAAGTGGGATATTGTTGGAGTGTCCCCGACAATAATGCGATCACAATTGTCGATCATGATGATCACATGTTTAAATCTCATTTTTAAGAATACGTAAGGGATGATTCATTTTATAGTCAACTGATCAACATTAATCGGTAATGATTGGCTTGCTAGAGTTTGACGTTACTGTCGTGGGACGGTGGTGGTCAGTTGATCCCTTAAGGTCACACTTAAAGGATGATGCCCTTATCTATAAAATTGATTAATTGTATGACGATACAAGTTAATCAATTCCTTAAAATTGAACAATTCAATTTGTGAGAGAGAATATTGATATCTTATTGTAATGGGATTAAATAAGATTTATTTTAGTAATTGAACTACTTTATTACTAAAATTGTTTATTGTTTGAGAAACAATAGAGATAAGAATGAATGGTTGGTTATAATAACAAGATGTTGTGAATTATAATTAAATGACCCGTTTTATTTATGTGATCAAGTATCACTAGTCAATTTGTTGAAAGTAATTTAATTAATTTATAAAAATGATATTTATGTGATAAATATTCATTTAATTAATTGATAACATGTAACATACTACATGTGACATATTGTGTGACAAATGACAAATTGACAAAATAAAATGGTAGTCCATTTTACATACATGGATCGAAATAGAGGGAGTTATGGTGGATTATGGGTGAATTATTTTATGTGATAGAATATTATATTCATGCCTACACCATGTAGCTTACACACCTACTCTTACATCTCTTACACAACCTATTACCTTGTGAAGAGAACAAGCATAAAGTAAGATGCCATCCTTGGCATTTGGTGAGGCTCCAACCGTGTACCCTCCTCCATTCAAGAGGATTATTTTTCCTCTACTTATTCTTTTATGCTTTTCAATTAAAAAGACATGCAAAGTTTTCTCTCTCATATATTCATCTTTTTCTTCATCAAAACATGACATTTTTTATTCAAATTGTTCATAAAAGATTACTAATATTATTAGTGTAATATATGAGTATTAGTAATCAATTTTAAGGTAAACTACTAAACAAATATCTAGCACATATTATTTAGTAGAGATATGGGATAATCTTTGGTGCAATAAAGAGGAGTGGCTTCTATACTTGAAGTCTTTGGAGGATCATCCTAACATATGGATAGCTCAAGAACAAGTGAGGTAGGAGACTTCACTTGTGCCCAAAATGGCCGAAAATTAGATGGTCAGAAATCGTTTTTCCTCATCTCCTTTTATTAAAATTGCAAGCATAAGATCATTAAGTTTTTATGACTAAAACTTTAAACTAAAGTATGTGATATGTAAAATATGATTTCCAACAGCCTCACGACAAGTGTCTTGGCATCGGAACGCTCGGACTATAGCAGGGCGACCCTCGTCCTGGGCACTGCGACGGTCAAATTCCTTCATAGTCACTTCTCTTCTTTTCTTTCTTCAACAATCCTAGGAGATCTTGTTGGAGATGCAAGGATCCTTTCATCATTTCCCAATCTACTTTATTATCTACATAGGCCTTATAACATTGTCTTACCTTTGATGCTTGGTCATTGAATTCGATCAATTTAGCTCCATTTTGCCATGAAAATGCAAGGTTTGCACTCCTTTCCTACCAAGGGATCAAAACCTCAAAGAATATGCAAAACGAGAAACTAGAGATAGTAAATAACCCAATTATGCACTAAAAATCATAGGAACGAGGCTAATTCGAGGACTAAATATGCTCAAATATGAGTCACATCACACCGCTCCCGCGGTGTGTAAGAAAGGTCTTCTTAAAATGATAGGAATGTTGGAGTCTTCCTCCATATCAACAATAACAAAGTCCACCAGGATGAAGAACTTGCCAGTTCTTACCGGCACATCTTCCCATACCCCTAAAGGTGTCTTCGTTGATCTATCCGCCATTTGAAGTGTGATATTAGTGCACTTAAGCTCTCCTATTCCTAGCCTCTTGCACACCGAATATGGCATGACACTCACACTTGCCCCAAGGTCACATAGAGCTTTGTTGATTGTGGTGTCGCCAATGGTACATGGAATAGAGAAGCTTCCTGGATCTTTTAGTTTTGGAGGTGAACTTCCTTGTAGGATGGCACTACTCACCTTAGTGAAGGCAATAGTCTCAAGCTTCCGGATGGATTTCTTCTTCGTAAGAATATCTTTCATGTATTTCGCATAGGCCGGAACATGATTGATTAATTCCGTAAATGCAATTGAGACTTCCAAGTTCTTCACAATCTCCATAAACTTCCAAAGTTGAGGAAGTACAATGGGGTATTTTTACTAGAGATTAGGTACAAGGATTAGGGTTACTAAGGGCTTAAATGACTATTAAGACCCTTAAAAAAAGTTGAGGAAGTGCTCCTCTCCAAGGAGATGCTCATCTCCATTTTGGTAGTTTCCGGAAGCGTCTAGGCAGTAGGCACGTTGGGTTCTACAAGGGAATCCGAGCGGATCAGGGGAGAGACGCTCGGATTTGTTGGTCTCAAGACGAGCGTCTTGGCATCGGGACGCTCGGATTTGTGGGTAGGGAGACGCTCGTCCTAGGCAGGGCGACGCTCGAATCCTGGGTCAGCACTTCTCTTTTCTTCTTTCCTCAGCAATCCTCAGGGATCTTGTTAGGGATGCAACGATCCTTTCATCATTGCCCAGTCTACTTTATTATCTACATAGGCCCTCTACTATCGTCTTCCCTTTGATGCTTAGTCATTAAATTCGATCAATTTAGCTCTATTTTGCCATGAAAATGCAAGGTTTGCACTCCTTTCCTACCAAGGGAACAAAACCTCAAAGAATATGCAAAACGGGAAACAAAAGATTGTAAATGACCCAATTATGCACTAAAAAGCATAGGAACGAGGCTCATTTGGGGACTAAATATGCTTAAATATGTATCACATCACTAGTCTAAAAGGGTTAATGTTTTAAGTTAATCTTTTATGATCAAACTTCATTTCATCTTCGTCCTCCAAAATTTCAGATTTTTTCTCTCTAGAACCTTCATTAAAGACCAAACTTTTATGTTCTTAAAACCTCCATAACTCCCTCATTCCTCCACCAAATCCTTCTATCATTTAACCCTTATTCTCCTCTCATCACCCTCTTTCTTTATACGTATTAAAGATCTCATCTTTCTCCCTCTCTCAAAAGTCCATCTTTTACCATATTTTAGATCTAACCCTAAAACCCACATAATTTCTTCATTTCTCATCTAAATTTGACGATTCTTACGCTCTCGTTCTTTCCTCTCCGTATCCTTCATCTTGATTATACATTGGACCTTGTGGAGGTCAATCCTTAGCTTTAAGGCGAGATTTTGGAAGATTTAAGGTAACGGTGATGGGTTACTCGATAAAACATATGTTTGTGCGATTTATGTGTTTAAATTAGTGTTTCACATGAAAAAGATTGTTTCTTCATGTGTGTTCTTGTAATACTACGGATTTATGAGCTGTTGGGTACTCTATCCAGTAAGGCTTACTCTGTCGAGTAAGTTAGTTTTACGTTCTGGAGAGTGTTCTGCCTGGTGGATACTCGATCGAGTAGGCGATACTCGATCGAGTAAGTTGGTTTATACGAGTTTTTTCCGGGTTTGGTAGCAACACGTGAAAAGGTTATATAAACATTTTTGTCAGTTTCTTTTAACTTTTTACTTTATTCTAAACATTTTACAAGAGAAAACAAAACAACGTATGATCCTTCTCTCACGTTGCTATCAAATCCAAGGGCTAGTGTCGTCATATTTTGGAGTTCTTTATACCGTTGATACCATCGTATGGTGGGTAAGATCCTTGTACCATTTTTATGTTAATTCATTAGTTTTGGTTAAACCCTAATTGGGTGAAATGGGGGTGTTTGGGAGTATTGTTGATGATAAATTGTAATTGTATGATTATATGTTGATAGGAGGTGATTTCGTAGAGGAACGCTTTTGATCCGCTGCTTGTGTTGATTTCGGTGATTGCATTCCAGGTAGGGTTCCCTACTCAGTCATTGTATACATGATTATGAGATGGTTGGTGGTTGATTGACATGCGAATATATCGTAATTGGTTTTGGAATTGTTGATATTGTAATTGGTTGTTGTAGATTGTCTGTGGTTCGCGTGGTGCGCCTCGGCTGAGTCGAGTCACTTGCGGGAATGGCTTCACGCCCTTGATTCACCCCTTGTTGTTCCCGTCACAAGGGGATGTGCACATTAAGGAACATGGGTTGTTCGCTCGATGTAGATGAGCGGGGCTTAGGTAGGAACTGTTGCGGTCCCCCACTGGAGGTGTGGAATATCTGTTGCGACAGATATTCTGGCAGGGCTATACACTTTAGTGTGTAGTCAGATGATTGGTGATGTGACGGTGTTGGAGAATTGTGTTTGTGTACTTATTGTAGTATTATATTATATCGTTGTACTGTAACATACCCCGTTTAATTTTTTAAAAAACTGTGGTGATCCATTCGGGGATGGTGAGCAGTGTTTAGCAGGTATGGCTTGGATCCGCACAGGTTAGCGGGGGATGAGTCACCACGAGTCAACTAGTAGTCTTCCGCTATTGTGTCGAGACATTTTTATTTATTCAGTTGGATTTTGGTTTGGAACAGTTGTTTTATACCTTTCAGTTTTGGTTTGAATGTAATCACTTTAAACTATTTAATTAAATTACGTTCCTTGATGGTCTATTTGATATACTTTACCTCGGGCAACCGAGATGGTAGCATTCTCATACATTAGGTGGTCTTGGTAAGGCACCTTAGTGTATGGAGTTGTTACAAAGTGGTATTAGAGCGACGATTTTGGAACCTCTAACTAATGAACCTAATGAACTTAGAGAGTCAGACTAAAATGAACCCGGGTAGGAGTTATTAGGAGCTAATGCAAAGGCTTGGGAGACGTCCTAAAGTCGCGAACTCGCCCTACAAATTTGAACCAGTCAGTATGGGGTGTCATGGGGATCTCTATGTGATTACTATTGTTCATATGAATATGTTAGATGGATATGTGTTGAATGGAGGATATGGTGGAAAAGATGAAAGTAATTGTTGCATGATAATATGATTGGTGGTTTAAGCATGATTATGTGATTAAAGTGGAGTAATAATGTTGTTTGTGATATTAGTAACATGTGAATAGAAGATGTTGTATACATATGTTTTATTTTTACGAAACGTAATAAAGTTAAAGGCATGTGGGTAGTGTAGTATCATCAGCACGACTCGATCAAGTGGGGGTAACTCGATCGAGTAGGTTGGACTCGATCGAGTGGGCTGAGCTCGATCGAGTGGGCATATGTATACGTTGGGCAGTAGCTACTATTTTGTGCAACTCGATCGAGTGACGAGAGTACTTTAATACTACGGTTTTCTATTTCGATGGGTACTCTATCGAGTGGGGCTTACGTTGTTGAGTAAGTAAGTTTTACGCAAAACAGTAGGTGACCTGATGGGTACTCGATCGAGTACGTGTGACACTCGATCGAGTAAGGGGCACTCGATCGAGTAAGTCACTTACTCGATCGAGTAAGTGAGTCTTACGGGTTATTTTAGCAAGGTTTTGTTAATCACGCGTGATTAGTATAAAAGCCTTCAGTCATTATTCTTAATCACTTTTTCTTTCTAAAACCTTTCAAGAGAAAAGAAAAGAAGTTACGTAGTTCGCATTCGTCGATTATTAGCAAATCCCAAGGCTAGGATCGTCGGATTATCTTGTTCTTTATACCATTGAGTTCCTCACGTCAAGGGTAAGCTTCTTGTATAATTTTTATAATGATTTGATAAGTTTGTTTAAAACCCTAATTGGGTAGATTTGGGGAGGATTGTACTGTTTAGGTGATAATTGTATGCATATGTGTTATAGGAGGAGGATTCGTACATGAACAGTATTGATTAGCTGCTGTGACAGTCGTGTGATTGCTATTCCAGGTAGGGTTTCCTTACTCAGTATTGTTTACATGGCTTTGTTGATGATTAATCGTTGTTGTTGGCTTATATCATATCGGATTTGGAATTTGTGATTGTTGATTGCATAATGTGGTTGTTGTATAATTGTCTGTGGTTTACGAGGTGCATCCTTGGCTGAGTGGAGTCACCTGCAGGAGTGGCTTTACGCCCTTGATTTGCCTTATGTGGAACCCGCCACAGAAGGGATGTGCACATTTAGGAACTTAGTTTTATCGCTCGGACGAGATGAGCGGGGCTTAGGTAGGAACGGCTGCGGTCCCCCACTGGCAGTGTGGAATACTTGTTGCGATGAATATTCTGAGAGGACTACACACTTTAGTGTGTAGTCAGGTGTGTAGAGATGTGGTGGAGATTGGTTGATTGGCTTGGATTGTATATTGTTTTAGCTGTGTTGTTTTGCGTAATTAGTACTGACCCCGTTTAATTGTTTTAACAACTGTGGTGATCCAAGGGATAGCTGGGATGGAGTCATCACATGAGTCACTAGAGTCTTCTGCCATGTCATGAACTTAGTTTATTTCAGTTGGTTTGATAGTTTTGAGAAACAGTTGTATTTATTTTATCAGTTTTGGGATTTGGACTTGTATCACTTTAAACTCATTTATTGAAGTATGTTTCTTTATTGCCTATTTGATATACATTGCCTCGGGTAACCGAGATGGTAACATTTACATACCTTAAGTGGTCCTGGTAAGTCACTTGGAGTATGGGAGTGATACAAAGTGGTATAAGAGCGACGATTTTGGAACCTGTAACTAATGAACCCAATGAACTTAGGGAGTTAAAATAAAATGAACCCGGGTAGGAGTTGTTAGGACCTAATGCAAAGACTTAGGAGACGCCATAAAGTCGCGATCTCGCCCTTCAACTTTTAACCGGTCACTATGGGATATGTCTTGGGATCGTTGTGTTTTTATCAAAGTATGTTGCATGTTTATATAGAAATGTATTGCGTGAATCGGTGGATGAATGCATGTGGAGGATAGGGGATGTTGTTGTGAAAGATGATGAGTAATATGAGTATGTATATTGATTGAATGATGGAATTGCATGATAGATGATGTCTAATGTGGCTATTAGAAACATGTGAAATAGGATGTTGTTCGTTATATGTAAACACGTTTGTTTGTTGTTTTATATATATATATATATATAAATTTGGTTGGGAAACTGTTTAGAAAAGCATGCGAGTAGTATACTAGTCAGCATGACTCGATCGAGTGGGGGGGGCACTCGATCGAGTAGGTGAGTGACTCGATCGAATGGGTGTGACTCGATCGAGTGGGGTGTTTTTCGTTTCTGGACAGTGTACTGTTTTTGGGCAGTCGATCGAGTAGGTAGGGACACTCGATCGAGTAGGGTCAGCTCGATCGAGTAAGTACGTGGCTCGATCGATTAAGGTTTTGGATGCATTCTGGTCAGGTTCTGGAGTTGAGGCACTCGATCGAGATAGTGGGCAACTCGATCGAGTGGGTTGTGTCACTCGATCGAGTAGGTTCTACATAGGTCATATACGTGTTTGAGATACGGGATGCGTGTTTATGTTTACCTTTCTCTTATATAGTGCAAAGATGCCGCTAATGAGCAATGTGTTGCATGCCAGGGCTGAGAATATGAGTGTTGATGAGATAGTTAAGATACTAGAGCACCAAGATGCTCTCATTGATGCTCTAAAGAAGTTTGGGAAAGATAAAGGGGCTGGAGTGAATTTCGCTAAAATGAGTATTAACATCGCTCGTTTCAACCCGAAAGAGTACATGGGTACGGGTGCGCCAATCTTGCTTGATAATTGACATATAGAGATGGAAAATATTCTGAACGTGGTTCATTGCGCTGAGGACTTTAGAGTGGAACAAGCTGCGTTCTACTTGTGGGATGCTGTTGGAGAGTGGTGGGATAAGGTTAGAGAGAGTGCTCTAGACCTATATGTGAAACACGGGATGTCTGCTATACCTTGGAGTGAGTTCAAGAGAGCTATGCGTCGAGAGTTCGTGCCGGAACATGTCCGTAGTAAGTTGAGAGAGGAGGTTGATGGCTTCAAAATGACTTCTGATATAACAGTGGCTGAGTATTATCACAAGTTCAATGAGAAGTCTAGGTACCCAGAGGATATGGGACTGAGTCAGGAGAACTTGGCATTGAGGTTTGAGAAGGGTCTGACACCTAAGATCATAGAGAAGCTGCCGGTTGGAGTCCTTACTGATGTTAAGGAGGTGTATGAGCGCGCTGGGAGAGCTTAGAGGTTGGTTGAGATGGTTAAGGAGAATAGGGAGGGAGGTTCTGAGAAGAGGTAGACTCAGAGTGAAGGTGATGGTCAGTCTATTTACAAGAGGGGCGGCCATAACCAGGTGAGAGCTTACTCTTCGGGTCGGGGTTCAGTGGTAGAGCTTCTTTTGGGCGTGGCCGTGGTGGTGATAGTAGCAGTTGTGGTTTATCTTGCTTTAACTGTGGAGGTATGAGCCACAAGAGACATGAGTGTACCAGTGCTGTGGAAAGGGGTTTCCAGAGACCATCACAAGGGAGTTTCTCTCAGGGTCCATCTTAGAGTTATGCTAGTAACAGGCCGGCTGGGTCATGGAATAATCAGGGTGGTCAGAACAACAACAATAGTGGGGCTAACCGCAATGGCGGTAATTCATATCAGAGACCAGCGACGAACAACAACCAGGGGTCGGATGCTAAGCCGCCAACTTCTGCTAGTACTATCTAGGGAGGTGGACAGAAGACCAGTGGTAAGCTTTTCATGATGGATAAGAATGCAGCTGAGGATGATGCTCACATAATCACGGGTACTTTTCTGGTTAATGGAGTCTTTACCTTTATTTTGTTTGATTTGGGGGCGTCACAATCTTTTGTATCATCGAGTCATGCTAAACTTTTGGGATTGAGAGAGTTTAAGTCTGTAAAAGAGGAAGTTTTTATACCGTCGGGTGAGTCTATATCTAGTGGAAGGTTGTATAAGGGTGTGTCTATGATAGTTGGGCAGGTTGACCTACCAGTGGACTTGTTAGAGTTTTCTATGGATGGTTTTGAGATGATAGTTGGCATGGATTGGTTGGGTAAGTTTAAAGCTAGAATAGACTGTCACCAAAAGAGAGTCTCTTTGAGAGGTCCTAAGGGAGTTAGTGTGTCTTATCGTGGGTTTGTTGTCAAACCCAAAGTCAAGTTGATTGCAGCAGTGACATTGAAGTCTTATCTGAGGAAGGAGTGTCCGTGGATCTTATGCCATGTGAGGGACCATAATATGGTGAGTTTGACAGTTGAGCAGATACCAGTGGTAGGAGAGTTTCCAAATGTTTTTCCGTAGGAGATACCAGGTTTACCACCAAAGAGGGAGATAGATTTCAGTGTGGAGTTGAAACTAGAGACGGGACCAATCTCTAAGGCCCTATACCGCATAGGTCCTAAGGTGTTGGAGGAGCTGAAGAAACAGCTGGATGATTGATTGATAAAGGATACATTAGACCTAGTGTATCACCGTTGGGAGCACCAGTTCTGTTCGTGAAAAAGAAAGATGAGAGTTTGAGGTTATGTTTCGATTACAGAGAGCTTAACAGAGTTACAGTAAAGGACAAGTATCCTTTGCCAAGGATAGATGATTTATTTGATCAGTTGAACGGGGCAACGGTCTTTTCTAAGATTGATTTGAGGTCGGGTTATCATCAGGTGAAGATTTGGGATGAGGACATACCGAAGACAGCTTTTACATCGAGGTATGGTAACTATGTGTATGTTGTGATACCGTTTGGGTTATCTAATGCACCTGCAATGTTTATGGATTTGATGAACCGGGTCTTCAGTCAGTTTTTGGATCGGTTTGTGGTGGTCTTCATCGTTGATATCTTAGTCTATTCTAAGACTAAGGAGGAGCATGAGGAGCATTTGAGGTTGGTGTTGCAGACTTTGCGTGACAATCAGCTGTATGCAAAGTTGTCTAGGTGTGAGTTTTAGCTCGAGAAAGTTGCTTTTCTGGGGCATGTGATTTCAAATAAGGGTGTAGCTGTGGATCCGGCAAAGATAGAGGCAGTCACTCGGTGGAAAGCACCGAAAAATGTGGCAGGGATCAGGAGTTTCTTGGGTTTGGCAGGGTACTACCGTCGGTTTGTGAAACTCTTTTCCAAGATAGCCAGACCTATGATAGCGTTGATGAGGAAAGAGAACAGGTTTCGGTGGGATGAAAGTTATGAGACGGATTTCCAAACATTAAAGGAGCGTTTGACCACAGTTCCAGTCTTAGCTTTACCTGAAGGGTGTGAGAAATTTGAGGTATATACACATGCTTCAAAGAATGGTTTGGGATTTGTGTTGATGCAGAATGGGAACGTAATTGTCTATGCTTCTAGACAATTGAAGCCTTATGAAGAGAACTATCCGACAGATGATCTGGAGTTGGGTGTAGTTGTATTTGGTCTCAAGATTTGGAGGCACTATCTTTATGGGGCGACCTTTAAGTTGTTTTCAGATCACAAGAGTCTCAAGTACATCTTAACTCAAAAGGAGATGAACATGAGACAGAGGAGGTGGATGGAGCTAATTGGGGATTATGACATGGATATTATATACCATGAAGGGAAGGCAAACGTGGTTGCTGATGCGCTGAGTAGGAAGAGTGTGCATTCTCTATGCACATCCATGTCTTTGATGAGATTGAGATATGAGGTGGGGAAGATGGGGACACATATGATACAGAAAGGGGATGCTAGGGGGGACTCGACAGTGGAGCCGGATCTTTATGAGGACATTCACAGGAAACAGGCTTTGGATTCTAAGATTGAGGAGTGGAGAGCTGCAGTAGAGAAAGGGACAGTGTCTAGGTTCTCTATTCATACAGATCGCAGTGTGAGGTTTGATGGCAGGTGGTGTGTTCCAAATGATGAGGAATTGAGGAAGATGATCATGACAGAGGGTTAAGGGAGAGAAGCTGAGTTTGTTGCTCGATGTTGTATAAAGATTTGAAGAAGACTTTCTGGTGGCCTGGGATGAAGAAAAAAACAGTTGAGTTTGTGGCTCGATGTTTGACATGTCAGAGGGTTAAGGGAGAGCAGCGACGTCCACAAGGTAAGATTAAGTCTCTCGAGGTGCCTGAGTAGAAATGGGAGTCTATCTTTATAGATTTTATAGTGGGTTTGCTGAGGAGTCAACAGGGTAACAACATGATATGGGTAATATTTGATCGGTTGACCAAGTCAGCTCACTTTCTTCCGATGAAAGATACTTGGACCAAGATACAGTTAGCTTTGGCTTATAGGAAGCATGTGGTTCGTTTTCATCGGGTGCCCAAGGATATAGTGTCAGATAGAGATGCGAGGTTCATATCACGGTTTTAGAAAGAGTTGCAAGAGTTGATGGGAACTACTTTGAAGATAAGTACTGCTTTTCATCCTGCGACAGATGGGCAGACAGAGAGGACTATCAAGACCTTGGAGGATATTTTGAGGGTGTGTGTGATGGAGTTTGGCGGTAGCTGGGAAGATAGGTTAGATCTGATTGAGTTTTCATATAACAACAGCTATCACACGAGTATTGGGATGGCACCGTTTGAGGATTTTTATGGGAGGAGGTGTATGAGTTTGATTTGCTGGGATGATAGAGCTGAGGCATTGGTTTTAGGACCACAGATGGTACATGAGATGATAGAACAAGTTAAGTTGATCGGGCAAAAGATGAAAGCGGCCCAGGATCGACAAAAGAGTTATGCAGATCTACATCGTCGTGACATAGAGTTCAGGTTGGGGACAAGGTTCTTTTGAAAGTGTCTCCTATGCGTGGGGTCACGAGGTTCGGCAAGAAAGGGAAGCTGAGCCAGAAGTTTATCGGACCATATGAGATTTTGGATCGTGTGGGTGAGGTTGCTTACCTGTTAGCGTTGCCAGCAGTTTTGAATAGAGTACATAATGTGTTTCATGTATCTCAGTTACGGAAGTATGTGAGCGATCCTTCACATGTGTTAGAGGTAGAAAACATAGAGTTGGATGAGTCCTTGTCTATCTTGAGGTGCCAAAACAGATTCTTGATCGCGAAGTTCCGAACACTAGACATGGGGAAACGGTGTTGCTTAAGGTGCTTTTGTCTAACCATGAGGTTGAGGAGGCTACTTGGGAGGCGAAAGAGGCTATGAGGGAGCGGTATGTGATCTTTTTGATCAGGTATGTGTGGTTACGGGGACGTACCCATGTTCCTTTTAGGGGGGTAGAAGATGGTCGCATAAGGTTTTTGTATGCTTTATGTTGGTTTTAGTACAGTTAGTAGTTCCTTTTAGTCGGTTTGAGTGTTGGTTGGGAGTTTTGTTTTGAGTTTTGTGTTGAGTTTTGGTTATGTTGTTGTGTCGGAGTTGAGATAGTATGTTTGGTTTTTGTGTATGGGTTGAACTACGGGGACGAAGTTCTTTTTAAGGAGGAAATACTGTAATACTACGGTTTTCTATGTCTGTGGGTACTTTATCGAGTGGGGCTAACTCTGTCAAGTAAGTAAGTTTTTTACGCAAAACAGTAGGTGACCTGATGGGTACTCGATCGAGTACGTGTGATACTCGATCGAGTAAGGGATACTCGATCGAGTAAGTTACTTACTCGATCAAGTAAGTGAGTCTTACGAGTTATTAGTATAAAAGGCTTCCGTCATTATTCTTAATCACTTTTGCTTTCTAAAACATTTCAAGAGAAAAAAAAGAAGTTACGTAGTTCGCATTCATCGCGTTATTAGCAAATCCCAAGGCTAGGATCGTTGGATTGTCTTGTTCTTCATACCGTTGAATTCGTCGCGTCAAGGGTAAGATTCTTGTATAATTTATATAATGATTTGATAAGTTTGTTTAAAACCCTAATTGGGTAGATTTGGGGGTTTTGGGAGGATTGTACTGTTTAGGTGATAATTGTATCATATGTGTTATAGGAGGAGGATTCGTAGAGGAACGATATTGATTAGCTGCTGTGATGGTCGTGTGATTGCTATTCTAGGTAGGGTTTCCCTACTCAGTATTGTTTGCATGGCTTTGTTGATGATTAATCGTTGTTGTTGGTTTATATCATATCGGATTTGGAATTGGTGATTGTTGATTGCATAATGTGGTAGTTGTATAATTGTCTGTGGTTTGCGAGGTGCGTCCTCGGCTGAGTGGAGTCACTTCCGGGAGTGGCTTCACGGCCTTGATTCGCCTTCTGTGGATCCCGCCACAGAAGGGATGTGCACATTTAGGAACTTGGGTTTATCGCTCGAATGAGATGAGCGGGTCTTAGGTGGGAACGGCTACGGTCCCCCACTGGCGGTGTGGAATACTTGTTGCGATGAGTATTCTGCAGGACTATACACTTTAGTGTGTAGTCAGGTGTGTGGAGTTGTGGTGGAGATTGGTTGATTGGCTTGGATTGTATATTGTTTCAGCTGTGTTGTTTTGTGTAATCAGTACTTACCCCGTTTAATTGTTTTAAAAACTATGGTGATCCATTCGGGGATGGTGTGAAGTTATTGAGCATGTATGAGATGGCTTGCGCAAGAGATAGCTGGGATGGAGTCATCACATGAGTCACTAGAGTCTTCCGCTGTGTCATGAACTTAGTTTATTTCAGTTGGTTTGACAGTTTTGAGAAACAGTTGTATTTGTTTTATCAGGTTTGGAATTTGGACTTGTATCACTTTAAACTCATTTATTAAAGTATGTATCTTTATTGTCTATTTGATATACATTGCCTCGGGTAACCCAGATGGTAGCATTTTCATGCCTAAATTTGTCCTGGTAAGGCACTTGAGTATGAGGGTCTTACAAGTACTCGATCGAGTGTCGGCTACTCGATCGAGTACGTATGTGACTCGATCGAGTGTTTTATATGTCAGTTCTGGTGAGGTTCTTGAATTGGGGTACTCGATCGAGTGGGTGGGTAACTCGATTGAGTGACCTCTACTCGATCAAGTATGTGTTGTTACTCGATCGAGTAGGTTCTGTGCTGGTCATATTTTCTTTGAGCCGTAGGCTATGTGCTTACGTTTATCTCTCCTCTTATAGCTCAAAGTTATGTCGCCAAAGAGGTCAGCTATGTATGCTAGGGCTCAGGAGATGAGTGTTAACGAGATTGCCAAGATGCTTGAGCAACAAGATGCGCTTACCGAAACCCTTAAGAGGTTTGGGAAAGATAAGGTTGCCAGGATAAACTTTGTCAAGATGAGCACTACGATATCCCGCTTCAACCCAACGAACTGTATGGGTACAGGTGCGCCGATTTTGCTCGACAACAGGCACCGTGAGCTGGGGAATATCCTTGGGGTGGTTCATTGTCCCGAAGAGTTTAAGGTAGAATAAGATGCGTTCTACCTGAGGGATGTACCGAGGAGTGGTGGGACAAAGTGAGAGAAAGAGTGCCCTAGACCTTTATCTGAAGCACGGTAACTCTGCTATTCCGTGTGGACCGATTTCAAAAGAGCTTTGAGAAAGGAGTTCGTTCCGGAGTATATTCGCAGCAAGTTGCGGGCGGAGTTCGATTCTTTCAAGATGACCTCAGATATGACTGTGGTGGAGTATTATCATAAGTTCAACGAGAAATCGAGATATGCTGAGGATAGGGAGCTGAGTCAGGCGAACTTAGCTCTTCGGTTTGAGAAGGGGTTGACTTATCAGATCATGGTGCGTTTACATATTAAATCTCGTACAAGGAATATAAGGCACTTATTTCATATATTTGTCAGTTGATTAACGTTAATCGGTAACGCTCGGCTGACTAGAGTTTGATGTTACTATCATGTAACGACGGTGATCAACTGATCCCTTTAGGTCACAACTATAGGATGACGCCCAAATAAGGATATATTAATTATTTGTATACGATACGATATAATTAATTTCTTTTATTAAACGACTTTTAATAAAGTCATGTGGATGTATTATTTGATGATGAGTTACGAACTCGGGCCAAGAGGATTTATTGTTTAATTATGTGATAATTAATAAATAAATATAAATTAGAATTTGTTAATTAATTAGTTTTATACGATATGTGTATATGTTTTGAGGCAGAGGTAATTAGCTATTTAAATTTACAAGAGGTTGTAAAATTAGATAATGATGGTTCATAAGATACATTATATATTGATAAAATGGTGCACTAACTACATGATAGTTAAGTGGTTATTAGTTATTAATTTGTATTATTTAAATGTTAAATAATCAAATTAATATTTAATTACATAAGATAATTAAATATAAGACTTATAAGCATTTGTGGGACAAATGTCGAAAAACGAAATGGACCAATTTTATACCATAAAACCGGTTTAGAGGATGACACATTACAAGTGTCAAACAAGTTTGACACTTGTAATTGTTGTTCTCTCAAAACTTGCCTATAAATACTCCTCTTATACCCAAAAATCCTCCTATATACCCCATAGTGGCTGGTTTAGTGAAGGGAAAAAAATATTTTTCATCTTTTTCTCTCTACAACCTTTGATTAAAAGTTGATCATAAACATCATCAAATCACAAAAAAATAAATATACATCAACTAATATTATTAGAGTAATAATAATTACATAATACAAGATTACTACTAATATTTACTAGTCACAAATACTAGTAGTTTTTGGGTATACATCTTGGGTGCATCTTGAAGGAGACCATCTCCTTGGTGGTTTGGTGATATTGGAGGATCATCCATCATATAAGCTTGAGAACTACTTAGGTAGGAGACCTAGTAGTGCCCAAATTTGCCATTTTCTCAATGTAAGGAAATTCCGTCTTAAAATTTTTGCATGCATGTAGATTTTAGACCACCTAATAAAATTAGCTAGTAGTTTTATTGTCATAATATGAGTCTAATATGGTCTAAAATACAAACAAGTGGTATCAGAGGAATGTTAAGTACATCATTGTAGCATTTAGACTATTTTACGAGTTTATACGATAAAATTGGTAAAATATGATATTTTGTTGTTAAAATAAGTTTTATCAGAAAATATAGTCTTGCATGTATATAATCTAGTCTTAAAAGGATATGGGAGGGAAATTTGATTTTTGTAATATTTAATCACATATAATTACTTTTTATGACTTAAAATGGCATAAAATTGAGTTAAAATGCACTATAATTACTTAAGAGTTAATTAAATTATGTTGCATATTAATTTTATGCATATTTATTTAGAAATAACCACATGCATGTTTTATTTATGAGAAATAGAAATTTTAAATTAATATGATTAATTTAGTTAGTTTATTGATTTTTATTTGATAAAAATTGGTAAATAATGGTTATTTTACAAATAAATATATAATTAATTTTTAGGCTCGAATTTTTTTGATTTTTAGCTCCTGAAAATTTACGAAAATGTACAAAATTTTATTTTGAAGTTGTTTCAAATTTTATGATTTAATTTGGAATTAAAACGTAAAAATTGCCATTTTATCGAGAAAATTATAAGATTGTTTTAAATAAATTTTAAAACCAAACATTTTCACATGCATGTCATTTTGGTGAAAGACCAGAATGTTAAAAACTTTAAAATTTAATTTTCCTCATATATTTTAATTAAATGGAATTTTTCCATAATAATTATGAATTATTATGACATTTTGTTCTATAAAATGTTTTAAACCCATATAATTTCAAGATAATTAGTGAAAATAATTATTTTGATACTAGACCAGATTAGTATAAGGTTTTTATCTTAAAAATTATTCTAAGAATTAATCATGAATTTTTAATGGTAAAAATCCCGCCTTACATGCTCAATTGATCGTTGTTGGTAAGTTAGACGATTTTTACGTAATGCATTTTTATTATTCATATGGATGAATGATTTAAGTATTTCAATTATGTAATTTTTATATCGACTTGTTTTGTAATTATTTGCGATTTCGCATCGCCCAATTTGTAATTAATTAATAGTTTTATTTTTATTACAAATTGTATAATAGGATATTGCTATGTAATTTAATTATTAGTAGTTAAATGAAGCATCTAAAGACGAAGTTTCATAAAGGCCGTGAATTTCGGAAAGGCGTTCCGAAATCCTAAAGACGGAGGCCATTGTTTTTTATCAAGACTCAAGGGACCAAGGAGTTGGTTTTTAAAGTGTATTTTTATTAAAGTTAATAGGATTAACTAGGTGGTCATATTAGGATTTATTTTTTTTCTTTACATGCTTTCATGCCAAATCGTCACATTTTTATTAACGATTAAATTGTCTACCATTCACTATTTTGTTCACTTAAAAGTGATAGACAACTAAATTGATAAGATCTCTCACTTTTAAAAATTAAGATTAGCCTTACCATGCATTAGCACCTATGAATCCATTCTTCATTAGAGGTAGGTTCGGATCACCGAGGTACACTCTTTTTACGTTGGGTAAGTAGGGTAATAAAACTTATTACACGTGAAATTTGGTTGGACTCAACGGGATTAATATGGGTTGAATCGGTCCACCGTGCCCATATTTATTTCTATGGCTAAAAGATAGATTTTAAGAAAATCTGTCGACCAAAAGTTCTAATGGTAGAATCTGTCAAAACTGTTGAATCACCAGATTTATATAAATGTGGGTTAAATCGGTTCACCGTGCCTGTGTTTATATAAAGATGGGTTTTAGAATCCTTTATATAATTTAGTGAGAGATCATTATATAAATGGGAACTTGTTAAAATTGTTTTACAAGTATTTTAAATGAACAATAAATGTTAACTTTTCCTTTCATTTCCGATTTGTAGTAATCACGATGGCTACTTCTAGTCAAACCGCCATAATTTCTAAAGATTCATGCCTCCGTTCTTTTATGGACAAATATGTTTTAAAAGCTAACGGTAGTAATTTTAAAGATTGGGAAGAATAACTACGATTAGCTACCGCAGGTGATGGTAAATTACGCTACCTAGTCGATCCCTCTTGTAGATACCTCATTTCTACACCTCCCGCCAACCACCTAGTGATGAATAGGCCGCATGTTTGATACGGAACGATTTACGACAGCCTGTAAGCTCATCATCAAGTGATAGCTCAAACATGCGAGTCAATCCCTTGGTCATCATGTACGCACTGATACGGTCGTTTTGAAAGTGATTAGAGTTCATTTGAAGTCGGGGTCAAAAACCGCTTCATTTTCTAAAAACAGTTTAAATGCCGAGTCGGAATATTCCGGAATGTTCTAGAATTCTCTGGGTATTAATTCCTATTTAAAATTAATATTTTTATGTTAATATCTTCTGTATATTGTGTTTTACGGAATATGGAAATGTATATCTACCAAAATTCCATAATAAAACGCGGAATTCTTTCTTACTGAGGAGGAAACCTCCGGGGAAATGACGCAGGAGGTGCTCCGCCTCTTCCAAGGGTCGCAGTGGTTGCTGCGCCTCTTCTCTAGCCCTCTTTTTGCATTTTTTAGAATATTTCCGTGATTTGTTTCCAAAGCCGTGTCATTCCTAAACTCTTCCGTATGTTTAGTATAAATATTGGCCTTCGGCCTCCATATTTGGCACGCAAGTGTTCCACCCCTTCTCTTCTCTCTTTGCATTCCAGACTACGCTACTGCCCTTCGACGCCTACGTGCTTGATCAATCGACCACGTAAGCTCATATCATTCTGAGTCGCAGTCACGTTGCATAGACCGACCAATTTGACCAACTCCACTTTTAATCAACCTAATCAATTTACTAAATACTCTAGCGAGGGCACTTTCCACGCATATTCGAGTCGAGCAACCACTAAAATGATAACTTTAGTCAATCTCATTTCGTCAATCATGTAAGTCTGAGGGTGTAAATCCCATTTTTATTATTGTACTTTTATTTTGTATCAATTAATTTAGATCTATATCAAAACCGCGTTCGAAAACCGATTTAAAATTCATCTTTTATAACCGTTTTTACGAAACAACGGAGGTCAGACGTCGAGAAGAAATGTAGGAGCAGCTGCACCTCTTCGAAGCATCGCAGCTTTGCTGCGCCTCTTTCTAAGATTTCTTGCTGCTCCTGCTCTTCTTCTTCTTCCTCGACTTCCTGCAAATTCTCTTTTTCTTCTTTTTCTTCTTTTTTCTTTGTTCTTTTTGTTGTTTCAGTATATAAACCGTGTTTTTAACAATTCCATTTTAATTACAATGCTTAATTCATCCTTAATCCCGAGTAATTCAATACTTGCGGGGTTTTACCGTTTTAATTCAAATCGATTCTTCGGGATTCGACTTGTTCATGTCGAGGTTCTGGAATCCTAATTTAAACCGAGATGGTAGCATTCTCATACATTAGGTGTTCTTGGTAAGGCTCCTTGGTGTATGGAGGTGTTATAGTTCTCTGTTAGAATTTCTTGTTTGTGTTGCATTAATATTGTTAATGATGAAGTTTGTTGCATTTTTATTGATAAAAATGTCTGATACCTGTCGAAGTAAGTATCAAAAATAATATTTATAATTTCCAAACTACTACTAGCAAGCGGTAGTAAGGGTCGATCCGCGAGGAGGTAGAGAGATAATAGTTGTTTCTATATTTCAGTCTATCGGGTAACAGTTGTGGGGGTTTTGATTTTTAGCTAATTCTAAGGTAAATGAAATAAATAAGTAAATAAAAACAAGCAATGAAAATAAAAGATGAGAATCAAATAATAAAAAGGAGCTAGGATGATCGGGTCACTATAGCTACGATGGCACAAAAGTCTAGGTAGGTCTCGGAATACAGTCGTGGGTGATGGGTATGACAAGTCCTCTCGGTCCAAGTCAACTAATAGCCCCTCTCGGACTATGCTATTAGTCCCTAGGTGTCACTAATGCTAACTTTCGTTCTTGACTAGTGATCCTAATGCCTAAATTACATTATCTTTCGATCTAGCAATTTAGCCATCTTAAATCGTTAATCTAAGTCCTTCCCTATCTTTCGATCTACGGGTTGGTCTAAGCTAAGCATCTAACAAGTCTCCACTAGGTCTCATTGAAAGATATTGCACTTAACGAATCAAACGAAGCAAATCAGACACGAAGATGGTCGATCGACCAGCTACCCCAGTCGATCGACCAACCGACTCAGTCGATCGACCAGATAAGACAGTCGGTCGACCAAGCCCTAGTCCGAGGGTAACCTATTCTAATGCCATCTACGCTAATAGCTCGCCTACATCCTAGCAAAGGTGATTTATCTACACATACTAACAACGATAACAACAATGAAATTTGGGATTAAAGCATAAGAATTCATAATTGAAATAATTAAACAAATAACTAACATGAATCAATAATACGGCTTTGGGAATCCTAACTAGCAATTCTATACTAAGAATTAAAGCAGCGAGTATTAAACGAAGGAACAAAGAAATACCGTAGGGAGAATTGAAGAGGACAAAACCGAATGCAAAGAAAACTTTATTGACGGAAAGCTAAACTAATGGATATTGAATTGTATCTTCCGAACTTAATGATAAAAACTGAATGCTTATTCTGAAAACTAAGGTTGTGTTATATAGGAATAATCCTGCGTAACCTTTATTCCTATACCTAATCACAATGGGCTTTAGAATTCTCGATCTTTTAACTTGCGCATCAGCTCGTGGAGTGGTCGATCGACCACTGAGGTCACTCGATCGACCACATGCGCTGTACAGAATTGCATTCTGACGATTCCTGCAGCGCGCACCGATCTTAAAACAGCTTCCATTTCTTCGTTACTTGGTCAAATCAGGCGTTCTATGTGGCGTTAGAAAGCTAAGAGGATAAGCCTTCACCTCCAATTGGAATCACTCAATTATCTGCTTTAGAACTAGAGATATAGCCATCTGAAGCAGGCTGCAATATCGTGAAGCATTCTGACGGTCTATAGACCATGTAGGTCAGTCTATAGACCAGTGTAGCTGGCAATCCGCTTCTAAAACTCTCGCAAATATGTCTTTCAGGCCTTGAAATGCGCATCAAGTTCATCTCTCGAGTCACTACTCCATGTCAAATGCAATACTAAGTAGTCGGGGACAGATTTGGCTCATTTTCCGCTGAAATCTTCATATTTCGGCAATATCACACAAAAAGGAAGAAATACACGAAACAAGGGAAATAGTAGCATAAACTACTCAATTGAGCTCTGAAATGCGTGTGAAATGAGGTGCAAAACATCATATATTAGACACGCATCAAACTTCCCCAAACCAAACCCTTGCTTGTCCCCAAGCAAGAACTAGACTCGATCCTAACACCTAATGGAACGAGTTCAATCTCAGAGCGAAATGCAACTATAAAGCCTAAACCAATTTAATGCTACAAATGAACAATCAATTAGCAATATGAATCATGCAAACGAGTTATGAAATCGTTAAAAACTGCTGAACCGTCAACTATAGAGACTTATCAAATTGGACTCTCACGGGTCGCTCATATCACACATAAGCACAGGTGAAAATATGTAAAACATAGAAAGAAGTAATTTTGTAGTGACACTCACCTAACTATGTCCTATAAGAACATGCCTGCAATCTAATATGAAAATAATCTCTACAACCGTACATATGCATTCCAACCAAACAGATGACCATGACACATGCCGAGGTGAATATGGATATGTGAGGTAATGGGTAAGAAGAGGCAAAAATGAATTTGGATAAGAGGAGTTAAAGCCAAGCTAGTAACTACATGTCCAAATTATAACAACATCTAACTTCTTGCTCCAGATAAATCAATACAAAACGGTGCTAATGATTAGCACTAATCTCACAATCTCCACAAAAAGTCAACTCCCCAAATGATAATAATAAAGCATGGGAGCAAAAATCGCCATTTGATAAAGACTTTGAATTATGCGATTTTGATTTTTTTTTCTTTTCTTTTTTTCCTTCTTTTCATTTTTTTCCTTTTTTTTTCAATTTTATTTTCTCTTCCTTTCTTTCCTCTTTTCAACATTCCACCAACCTTCTCATATAGAGCAATATAACCAAGTTGCAATAAACACATTCCCACAACTACCAATACTAGCTCGGATAGGGTAGGCTAAATAATGGTATGTAGCTTATGGGACGAAAAGGCAAATTTGGCTATGTGAGGCTTATGGGTAAAATGAGAAAAGGGGACCTCTACCACATGTGTCAACAAACCACAAACCGAACGCATACGGGTATTAGGCAGATTAAGTTCATATTTATGCATATTGATGTAACATGTCTCATAAGGAGTACTACTCACATTCCTAGATAAACTGGTCATAAATGTCACCAGTTATAGGCTCTAAATCTCAGAAAATATAAGTAGCTTGCCAAAAATCTAAGTCAAGTCTCAAGTTCAGCAAGAAACTTAACGAAAACTCGTAGACTATGCATATATGATTCTACTAATAACATGTTAATTAGCAAGGCTTAGGCGTAAACAGCTGCAAATGCAATGTCATCATTGAAATACTACCGTTCCGACTCGTCCTATATGCTAAAATAAACGTGCATTTTTTTAATTTTTTAAATTATTCAATTTTTTTGAATTTCCTGTATATATAAGAGAAAATAAACAACAATACAAGACAAAATGTAAACGTGAATGCAAGCAAATGAAATGCAACGCAAAACCCTTCCCCAAACCAAATCGCACAATGTCCCCATTGTGCAAAATCATGTAATGAAATAAAAGGAAAAACGGGAATTTGCGTGAAATTAACTAAACAAAACATGAAGTAAGAACTTGGAAACTCACAAGACTTTAAGCGCAGCAAAAGAAAACCTCCCCAAA
This sequence comes from Silene latifolia, assembly GCF_048544455.1. Classification (NCBI taxonomy): domain Eukaryota; kingdom Viridiplantae; phylum Streptophyta; class Magnoliopsida; order Caryophyllales; family Caryophyllaceae; genus Silene; species Silene latifolia. The sequence goes on along the minus strand of NC_133537.1, from coordinate 225,891,899 downwards.
CCAGCGTGAGCTAGGAGGTTTCAGTAGCCAGCAGTGCTACCAATAAGTACCTAAAAAGACAAACAAAAGTACCGCGCATAATTTCCGAGAAAGAAATTTATGAAACGCAAAATTATGTGCACAATAAGGAAATGGAAGAAAACAGAAATAAATCGGAGAATAAAGTGGAGAAAAGACTCCCTCAACTCCGCAAATCGACCAAACACAGCAGGGGAATGATCGAAAACAGGTACGGCAGCGGACAGCGGTCGATCGACCACCTTACCCGGTCGATCGACCAAGATGACGGAAACAGAAGCTCCTGGAACTGTAGCACTCAGTCGATCGACTAAGATGGCCAGTCGATCGACTGAAATAGCTGCTGTAACTTCCTGATTTCTTCGAATTAGCTCAATAAATTGAGCTAACAAGGTCTCTAAACCTGCAAATACACATAATAATACGCCCAAAATTGCGCAAAACCCAAAGTAACAGTCTAAAGTTTATAAAAATACTAAGCAAACCAAACTAAACGAAGTTTCGCGCACACGAAAAACGATAAATTGTCTAGAAGAAATAAATTATCTTAAAAAGGTCTAAGAAACGAATCAACGGAAACTGCAGAAAATCTCCGACCAAGGCTTCTGTCTACATGAAGTAGCTTCCGCAGTGCTCATCTCAGAAGCTGGACTCCACTCTACTCCGCCTGGAATACTCAACGGATCATCTCTAGCATCTTCCCAAGCATGGCCATCATCTCCTAGCTCCTCACACTCAAAATCCGACTCCGTAATTTTGACTGGCTCCTCACACTCAAAATCCGACTCCGAAATTTCGACTGGCTCCTTCTTCTTGGGCTCCTCATCTGGCTCCTCGTCAGTGCCATAGCTAAGACATCCTAGACCGCCTCTCTGAACAATTGGCTCCTTCACAGTTGGAGCAGCGAGCGGTTCTTCCTTTCCCAAACCAGTTCCTGCAACAGTCAAAATAGAAGAATCTTCCTCCAATTTGCTCCCATTTTGGGGCGGAGGTGTCATAACAGGAATAAGCACAGGGGCAGGCACATCAGAAAGCACAAAATAAGATTTCTTTTCAGAAATCATATTACAGGTCATGGGTCACATGAGGTCTTTCTTCCTAGGGGACTGGGCAAACATAATAGAGTGCTTCCCTACCTTAAATCTCAAAGTTCTTTTCCCTACATCAATTATTGCACCAGCAGTGTGCAGAAACGGTCTTCCCAAAATAATTGGGGTGTTTACATCTTCAGGAATATCCAAAACAACAAAGTCAACAGGGAAAAAGAATTTTTCAATTTGAACAGGCACATTCTCTAAGACCCCTACTGGCCGAACTGCAGAACGGTTAGCCATTTGCACAGTCATGTCAGTAATAGCAAATCTAGTTAATCCCAATTTCTTAGCCAGACTCAAGGGCATAACACTGACACTAGTCCCTAAATCACATAGTGCCTTCTCAATTGAGAAGGTACCAATATTACAGGGGACAGAGAAACTACCTGGGTCAGACAGTTTACGGGCAGCTTTGTGAGTTAAATATGAACTAGACTCCTCAGTTAATTGGACAGACTTGACAACATTCAAAGACCTTTTCTTAGCTAGCAACTGTCTCATAAACTTCATATATGCAGGTACTTGATTAACTAGCTCTAATAAAGGTACTTGCACATTAAGACTACGCACTAAATCTTTGAATTTATCAAACGTTACCTCTTCTTTGGTTGGCACTAGTCTTTCCGGATTACGAGCTGTCAGAAGTAGCTTTGCCCTCTCCTCTAGGTCTCTCATACCGGCATCAGTAGACTTAGGCTGAAAATCCAATACTTTGTCTTTGTTGTAACTTAACCCTTCTTCAGTCCGTCTCAGAAATGAACCATTGACCGTCGTAGGGTCATACTTTGGAATCGGAACGGACCCATCAACATCTGGATCTTGCCTCGATGATTTCGGAGCTGTAGTACCCCCGAAACAAGTAATCCCTCAAGTTATCTGGCATTAGAGGATGGAATGGTTCGTCATCACCGCTTCCTCGATCGATCGACCATGTTGGTCGATCGATCGACGGTTTCAACGAAGATCGTGGTCGTGTCATTTCGCGGATCGGTCGATCGATCAGGTGATGTGGTCGATCGACCGTGATTACCGCTGATCGTCGTTTTTCGCCCTTTTTCTTCTTCCCTTTTTCAGACTTTCTCGGGTCCATCGACACGAGACCCGCTCCTCGGCGTCATTGCATGTACGGTCTCAATACGCTGATTCAGAGAGTGGAATTGACTCGGTATCTCCGCATTCATTCTTGTAATGTAGCAATTTGAGATTTCAGCTCCATGATTGAGACCTCATTTGCCGCATTACTTTTCTGTACCTCTACCATAGCGGTGCACTAGACTTATCAACTCGCAACTTCACTATTTGACTCTTGCTGTGACGGAGTGGATGGTGGTGGGGCTTCATAAGGAGGCTCATATGGTTGATGCAGTGAAGTAGGATCATAATTATACGAATTGTCGAGCTGAAGTTGATGAAAAGCAAACATCTTCTCCTTAGGGTTCTTGCATGCCTTAGATGTGTGTCCCGCTCCGCCGCATCTCCCACAAAATGGCACCTGCTGCTCCTGAGAATGGAACATGGGTGCACCCTTCAAGCATCTTGTAGATAGGACCTGTAGGACCTAACAAAACAACACTAGAAGAAATGGTAAGAATCGCCTCAAGGTACTCAGTCTTCCTTGAGGCGAAACACGAACTAAAAAAAAAAAAACAACTAAAATCGGCGCCGCCTCCCAAGAAACGGCGCTAAAATTTGATACCTGTCGAAGTACGTATCAAAAATAATATTTATAATTTCCAAACTACTACTAGCAAGCGGTAGTAAGGGTCGATCCGCAGGGAGGTAGCGAGATAATAGTTGTTTCTATATTTCAGTCTATCGGGTAACAGTTGTGGGGGTTTTGATTTTTAGCTAATTCTAAGGCAAATGAAATAAATAAGTAAATAAAAACAAGCAATGAAAATAAAAGATGAGAATCAAATAATAAAAAGGAGCTAGGATGATCGGGTCACTATAGCTACGATGGCACAAAAGTCTAGGTAGGTCTCGGAATACAGTCGTGGGTGATGGGTATGACAAGTCCTCTCGGTCCAAGTCAACTAGTAGCCCCTCTCGGTCTATTCTATTAGTCCCTAGGTGTCACTAATGCTAACTTTCGTTCTTGACTAGTGATCCTAATGCCTAAATTACATTATCTTTCGATCTAGCAATTTAGCCATCTTAAATCGTTAATCTAAGTCCTTCCCTATCTTTCGATCTACGGGTTGGTCTAAGCTAAGCATCTAACAAGTCTCCGCTAGGTCTCATTGATAGATATTGCACTTAACGAATCAAACGAAGCAAATCAGACAACAAGATGGTCGATCGACCAGCTACCCCAGTCGATCGACCAACCGACTCAGTCGATCGACCTGATAAGCCAGTCGGTCGACCAAGCCCTAGTCCGAGGGTAACCTATTCTAATGCCATCTACGCTAATAGCTCGCCTACATCCTAGCAAAGGTAATTTAGCTACACATACTAACAACGATAACAACAATGAAATTCAGAATTAAAGCATAAGAATTCATAATTGAAATAATTAAACAAATAACTAACATGAATCAATAATACGGCTTTAGGAATCCTAACTAACAATTCTATACTACGAATTAAAGCAGCGAGTATTAAACGAAGGAACAAAGAAATACCGTAGGGAGAATTGAAGAGGACAAAACCGAATGTAAAGAAAACTTTATTGATGGAAAGCTAAACTAATGGATATTGAATTGTATCTTCCGAACTTAATGATAAAAACTGAATGCTTATTCTGAAAACTAAGGTTGTGTTATATAGGAATAATCCTGCGTAACCTTTATTCCTAAACCTAATCACAATGGCCTTTGGAATTCTCGATCTTTTAACTTGCGCATCAGCTCGTGGAGTGGTCGATCGACCACTGAGGTCAGTCGATCGACCACATGCGCTGTACAGAATTGCATTCTGACGATTCCTGCAGCGCGCACCGATCTTAAAACAGCTGCCATTTCTTCGTTACTTGGTCAAATCAGGCGTTCTACACGGCGTTAGAAAGCTAAGAGGATAGGATTTCACCTCCAATTGGAATCACTCGTTTATCTGCTCTGGAACTCGAGATATAGTCATCTGAAGCAGGCTGCAATATCGTGAAGCATTCTGACGGTCTATAGACTATGTAGGTCAGTCTATAGACAACTGTAGTTGGCAATCCGCTTCTAAAACTCTCGCAAATATGTCTTTCAGGCCTTGAAATGCGCACCAAGTTCATCTCTCGGGTCACTACTCCATGTCAAATGCAATACTAAGTACTCGGGGACGGATTTGGCTCATTTTCCGCTGAAATCTTCATATTTCTGCAATATCACACAAAAAGGAAGAAATACGCGAAGCAAGGGAAATAGTAGCATAAACTACTCAATTGAGCTCTGAAATGCGTGTGAAATGAGGTGCAAAACATCATATATTAGACACGCATCAATGTCTTAAAGGGTGATTTTGTATGTTGGTAAGTTAAGATCTAGACTTTTTGGGTGAAAAAGATGGAATGTTTATGTTGAGTTTACCTTATTAAATCTTATTCATGAACTGGAGTAATTTATGAATGTTGTATGTCGTGGATTATTGTTTTAAATTAAATTATTGATACTTAGAGGTTGTTTTGTGCCCAACAATGACGTTGGAGCTACTTTGGTGCAAATGAGCTGAAGCTCATCCTTGACAAAAATTTTGAGAAGTGACATTTTAAATGCTATAAAGTTTGAGCTTCAGCTCATTATAGTCATCATTTATTTGAAGGTTGTTTTCTCTTCCACTGATTATCTACTAGGTTGAGTTAAGTGTTTTTATTGGTTGTTTTGCATGATTTGCTTCCTATGCTTTTTAACCTTCGTTCTAATGCTTACATGTGGTGTGTTAGCACTTGTTTAACATTAGAACCATTTGTCTAAGTCTTATTTACATGTTTAATGACCGTTTTGGATGTTTCACCCACATATACCATGTTTGCTCTAAATGGTCATTAGAATCATGTTTAATGGTGTTGGGTCAAACTCGCATGCGTTGTATGATCTTATTTCTTGTTGGAATTGGTCTCTAAGTTGTGTGACTACCTATCCATACTACTCATTTGTCTTTGCACATTGTCTTACTATGCTTGACTCACTTACTGGCCCCATTCGTGTCGTTCAGCCGAATTCGAGTTACTCGGCTTTCGTTCTATTGCTTGAGTTTTGAATGCGAAATGTTTATCGCATACCGAGAGGATAATATCTTGTATGGTTGCTTGGTTGTTCACATAGGGTGGTGTCATTGTGTATAGCATTCTAGCTTGACATTGTTTACCCCATTCTCGTGTCGTTCTGCCGAGATTTTGTTAACTCGTGATCTATCCGCCTCCTTTTGGGCCTTTGGTGAGGTTGTGTGGGCCATGTATCCAAAGTGAAGTTACTCTTTCGTCTCATGTTAGGCCTTTGGTGAGGTTGTGTGGGCCATGTTTCCAACTTGAGATTACTCGGCCTTTGGTCAGGTTGTGTGGGCCATGTTTCGAGTCTTGGATACGATATGTTATCATTTGTTGAATCGGAAAACGTTCATCCCGAAAGTCTGACACCAGGTTTAGACTAAGACCGTACATATTATCGTCATCCTACGGGGAGGAATTGAGTGGGAATTGAGTCTAGAGAGTAAAGTCTTGTATAGTTATGATGCTTTTCATATGTCATTTATCGTGAGAGATGTCTTGGACTATTTGGATGGTAAGGGTCTTTTAGTCCTATTGAGGACAAGGGGGGAGATTCAAGCCACCTAATATCGATATAATCGGCGAAATTGATGTTCCCATTCATAATTATGATGAGATGCAAGCCATTGGTATGCATGTGACGATTGTAGCCACGTCCCGTTATTACATGTTAAAATGATTTCGAAACAAATGGCTACGGTTTTAACTCACATGTGTTATATTGTTGGCCTCTCGTTATACATGTCATATGACATTTATATTGGTTTATAGCCATGTTATCATTTATGATGGTTTGGTCGGATTATCTCATATGAATGTCCTAGTACTTCACATGTGTTGAATAATATTCTTATGTCCTAGTACTTATGTCACTTGGTTATGTTTTATATGCTTTAGTATAGCCTTGCTTATCTGTGTTTTGATGTAATATGGCTGGGAGAACTCTGAGTTACTATAACAATCCGACCCGCCACGTCGTAACACAATCTCAATAAGTTGAGATGTGTACCTTTGGCCCTATTATATGTCCTTACTTAAGCCCGAAAGCACAAGGCCTTGTTACTAAGTGGTGGGTGGAAGCCCTTGTAAACATATCATAAGCCACTCAATTTCCCGATGTGGGAGAACTATCTCACAATCTCTTTGGGTGTTACAGTTACTCCCCACTGACTGTAGCGTTCATGTTTACATGAATGAACAGGTTGCAGGTTTATGCTTGTTTGGGGATTACGTCGAGTGAGCTAGCGAGCGTTGTACTTACGACGATTGACCTTATACGTTGTAGTTCTAGGGATATTTAGTACCGTATTTGTGTATTATCAAGGGTTCGCGATCCCTTGCATTCATTAAAGTTGATATTTGTATAAAAACTTTCTTAACTTAAGTTTAGGTTCTTATGATTTAGTGACTACGCAGTTTTTATTATCGAATTTTTTAAAATCTCGCATTTTCCGCTGCAATAATCATATTTAATTTATCGTATAACTGCGGGGGTTCACATCACACGATTCAAGTTTGATTAAATTATCAATGATGCCATATGCATACAAGTATTCACTCAATTACTCCATGAAACAATACCACATGTAACATAATATAAACACATTTATATATTATACCGTATACATCACCCGTTCCTTCTTTTGTCGTAACCAACATACATAGATCTCTAGGCTAACCACACAAGCTCGTTCACGTGCACCATCACATACCATCTCTTCCATCGTAACCGTTTCAACCTTCATACCAAAATACATTATGAAACCTAAGATGACTACACATCACACAACCAGCACACACACATAATGCCACACATTTACCCCATGTAGAGTTGCTGGCTTAAGCATGTTGGGGCCGGGATTCTGAGATGAGGGCGCCTTCTCACCCAAAACCGTCAAATGAGGGCTCCTAACACACATACGATAGGTTCATTTTAATTTGACACCCTACATTCATTTGGTTCAGGTTCCAAAATCGTCGCTCTGATGCCACTTTATAACAACCCCACTTACCAAGGAGCCTGAACAAGACCTTCACTAGTAAGTAAAGGCGCTACCATCTCGGTTGCCCGAGGTAAGTATACATCAAATAGACCATAAAAGAACAATTAATAATCTCTTTACAACTTACAACGGAAATAAAAGAACAAGAACTAAACTATGAGAACATAAGAAAATACAACTGGTGAAATTACTATCGACCCAAGTCAACCCTATGTCATGCGACCTCTCCAACCTAGCGACTACAACGAGACAGCGACCGTAGGAACCTGAAAAGTCTCACTGCTCACCATTTGCCGGCAATATAAAATGGATCACCGCAGACACAGACAAAGAGAAGAAACAAAACAGACACACCATAAAAGTCAGTAACAGGATATAAGGACAGTTGAATAAAGTAACTCAATATGACAATAAAACTCAAACAAACGATTGCCAAACTCCACCACTCGAACCACGTAGTATCCAATGGGTCCCATCGCAGCAGATAACCAACACCGTCAGTGGGAGACTGCAGCCTTGCCACCTAAGCTCCGCTTTTCGGAACGAGCGAACCTAGATAATTAATATGCACATCCCCCTTGTGACACAAGCCACAAGAGGCGAACATGGGGTGAAAACCATCTCCCGACAATGGCTTCACAATTTAATACCAGTAACAAAATTCACACTATATTCACCTTCTCAACACTATAACTGAAACAACTCATCAAGGTACCCACGGCAAGCATAATCACATAACACAATTAGACCACAACCACAACCATGAACTGAAACTGATTAGGGGAACCCTACCTTTTCGCTACTCCATAAAAAATCCATCAATTATATCATGCCTAGCAAGAATCCACATCACACTCTAAAAACCACAATCATTCTCTATCACTATTATATTTAAGATTGACAAACGATAAACCAATATTCACAAACTCACCTCGAAAAACAATCAGATTCCGATGACGGCGACAACCCGACTCGATGACTTAAAGCGTAGCTATTTCTCTTCACCGATTGGGTTGAAGGTTAATTCATAGTTGGGTTGTGAGAGATGAGAGAATTGGGAAAGAGAGGAAATTAGGTTTAGAAATGATGAAATGTATCGTGGAAATGAATTAGGTCGTAACCTCTGTGTTATATAATGACACGCTGTCAGGACGCGTACTCGGTCGACCGAGTACCCTGCACTCAGTCGAGTACCAACGTTACTCGGCTGAGTGACCCTTAATTGTTTGAGTATTCAACAAACAATGTGATATAACTCCCTCTTTCATTTCTACTAAGGGTCTCCCATGGTCAATGGGTCAGTCAATGGATCCCTAACAGGGCGGGTATTTCACACCGACCCAAATTTGAACTTCTACAGCTGACACTGAGCGTTCTGCTACTATGGCCCAAACTCAAATTACACCATCATTAATTGTTCCCATCAGAAGTTGGTTCTACACCATCATTACTACAATATCATTGCTAAACAATCGTTGATTGTTCCCTCGAGCACGGATTCTACATCATATTCATCAATGTTATTGGGAACCGTCCTCTACACCATCCTTCATCTTTCACCTCTGCCTTTTTTCTTTTCAGCGGGTTTCCATATCATTTTGCCTCCGCCTTCTTTCTTTCAGTGGACTTACATTTGTATTTTTGCCTTCGTCTCCTTTCCTTTTAGCAGGCTTTCGTTTTTGCCTCCGCGTCCTTATTTTCAACGGGTTTCGTTTTTTTTGGTTCCCGACACAAATCCTCATCTATACAGCAAATGAACCCAACATTCTACACGTGTGACCAAGCACAAACATCGTCAGATAGAACCCATTACGAGGTTTGACAACTACTCCTCGTGAATCTACATCTTCATCCTAGCCTAAACCGAATACTAAGACTGACTCAACAAAGGTGGCTTCATTTGGACTTGGCTAAGACCCGTACGAAACCGACACCATACATGGTGGATAGATGGGTGGATTCAATCCCTTATTCTTAAGGACTGCCTACGTATCTGTGTGGAGTGATGAGTCATAATTATATGGATATTTATGCCTCCCCTTAATTGCTTTTGATACGATTTCCTGCTAGTTTATATCATTTACATGCCTTTTATGTTAGAACGTTGATACTTCCACCTTTTGATGTTTAATGCAGAAATGATGCATTTGAGGAGCAAAGGAATGAAATGGGAATCACGGAGTAGGCATGAAGGAATACACGAAGCATGGCACGAGAATCCATAAGAAGGAAGGAAGAGAAGTTAAGAAGACAACACAAAGAAAGGAGCAGAAAACAGATGATTCCTCGATCAACTGACCAAGGGCTCGATCGAGGAACTAGCATGCTCGATCGAGTACAATGAGGGCTCGATCAAGGAACCTCCAGTTTACATATTTTCCGCAAATTCCTTAAGTCGTTTATGTTTTATTATAAATACCTAAACTTGTACCCTAGGTTATTTACGCTTTAATTTCCGTAGGTTTAGTAGAATTACTCTAAATAAAACTATCATAGAATACATTAGACTAGTTTACATTAATTTAGCATTCAGATCTTTAATCTTTCCTCATTAATCATTAAGGTACTAATCGTTCTTCATAATTTATTATTCAAGTTTATGGCTTTAATTAAATTGTTATTATTTAATGTCTTCAATTATGCTTACATTCATCTTTATTGTTGTTAATCAATTCACTATGAGTAGCTAAATTTATCATCTAGGGTGAAAGGGGATCTAGGTTGTTAGAAAAGGGGTTACTAATGAATTGATTGTTAAATTGCTTTCTATTGTTGTTCAATTATTGTTCTACTTCTAATTAGTTGATTACTGATCAGAATTGATTAATTAGTCTTGCATAAACTAGGATTTTCACCGATCGGGTTAAGACTAGTATAGGCCACGATAATTGAATTAGACCGACTTAATGATAGCAATTGCATGTTAAGTTAGATCTAAAAAGACATATTAGAATTGACCGATCATATGACTTTCAATAATATAAATTGCTCAATCAATGAATTAAATCCTACCCTTTGATGACTACCTAGTGAACCCGAATCCCTAGACTCTTTAATATTATTGTTATTCATCTTTTATTTACTTGCAATTAGTTGTTAGATATCAAATCAACAAACCCCAAAAATGTTACTTTATGACAAACTTAGATATAAACGAACTAGATAAATTAACTAGCCTCCCTCTGGATTCGACCCTGACTTGCCGCTAGCTATCTCGTTAGTTGTAGTTTAGGATTTATTTTAGCTATGGAAAATGACTGAAAACAACCTTATCAAATTTAGCGTCGTTGTCGGGGAGGCACCAATTTTCTTGCTTGTTTTAATTTATTTTTGTCTTTTGTCTCAGGGAGCATCAGTTCCTTGAGAAAGTTTTATCTTTTCTTGTTGTTTTCGTGTACGCCCAGGTCTAGCAGGTAAGAGATTATACCTTTTGATCCCGAGCCAGAAAAGACTTTTTGGTACAGTCGGAAATTTCAGAGAGAAGTAAGTCAAGTGGAAGACTTGAGTACACTTGACTACGAGCGGCATATTTGTGCAGAAGATTCGTCCTTTGAAGAGGACTCTTTTATTTCTGCACCTGTGACTTCTACAACATTAACGATGCCGACCTTGGCAAGTCACTCCGAACCCACGGTCGCTTCTATTCCTAAAGGCTTCAAGCTCCCTACGACTGACAAGGGAACTTTTAAGATCAAGCCTTCTTACATAAGCTTGGTACAAAGAAATTTATTTGGAGGAAAAGCATGAGAGGACCCCGCAAAGTATATGGAGAAGTTTGTTACTTATTGTTGTTCCATTCATTTAACAGCTGGGGTGACTGAAGATCAGGTGAAACAAACTCTCTTCCCTTTCTCTTTAAAAGATGATGCAGTTGAGTGGTTAACTAACTTAGATATGGAGACCGACGCAATTACTAATTGGACTTCTCTAGCTGTTGCATTATACAGGATGTATTTTCCAACACAGAAAACCAAGGCTCTTAGAAGTCAGATTACAAGTTTTAAATAAGGTCCTACTGAGGATTTTAATGAAGCTTGGATACGGTTTAAACGTCTCGAGCGGTCCGTCCCTCACCATGGTTTTGAATGTGACACCCCCATACTCCATGTGCCTTACCAGGACCACTTAAGGTATGAGAACGTCACCTTCTCGGTTGCCCGAGGCAATGATAATCAAATGACAATAAGGAAACGTACTTAAATAGTAATAAAGTTTAAGTGTTACATGTCCAACTCCAAAACTAATAAAAGTAAACACAAATGTTCTCCAACACAAAAGTACTCAAACTACTAAATGAAACACAGCGGAAGACTCTAAGGACGATGGTGACTCCTTCCCAACTATCCCTCGCATAAGCCATCATACCTGCTCAACAACTGCTCACCATCCCCGAATGGATCACCACAGTTTTTAAAACATTTAACGGGGTCAGTACTAATTACATAAAACAATGCCACAATAAAACAAGAACACAAACAGCTCAAACAGCTCAACAAATCCTCAGTCTTCATCTCCAATCTCCACACAACTGACTACACACTAAAGTGTGTAGCCCTGCCAAAGTACCCATTGTAACAAGTACTCCACGCCGCCAGTGGGGGACCGCAGCCGTACCCACCAAATCCCCGCTCATCTCCATTGAACGATAAACCCAAGTTCATTAATGTGCACATCTCCTATGTGTCGGGTTCCATAGAGGGCGAATCAAGGGCATGAATCTACTCCTGCAAGTGACTCCACTCAGCCAGGGACGCGACCCGAAGATCACATACAGTTACACAATCAATCAACAATATACTATGATGTGACCCATATTTGCGCACATTTAGTCCCCCAATTGAACCTATTTTGCATACTATTATAACTTTCCATAACCATTTTATCCGTCAAATGCTTTCTATTTTGCTTTCCTATCGACTTGTGCTTGTTTTGTTGGAAAGGAGACAACTAGGCGGAAATTCCCGTCTCTTGAGCTTATTTGGAAGGACATTGACGATCTTGGTTGAACGAGTGTGGAAGAAGAGGCAAGAACTGACGACCAATATTGCAAGAATAAGAAGTATGCGAGAGGAATCAATCTGAACAGCAATCCGAGCGTCCAAAGGGTCAAGCCGCTCGTCCTATGCCCCTACAATCCGAGCGTCCCGACTTTAAGCCGCTCGTCCTACCTGCCCAGAATTCGAGCGTCCCACCCTTGTGTACGAGCGGACCATGGCGTCTTCAGCGAGGATGCGCATCTCTCCAAAATACTTGCATTTCCCTACTTAGAACTTAGAATTGTTAATTACTAATTTAACCTTAGTAACCTAATGAGGTAGTACTATATATACCCCATTTTGGATGATAATCAAAGGGGGGCTTCCACATGAGAAAACTTTCCTTAGATTAAATTAGGAGTAGATTAGAATAGATCAATCTCAATCTTTCCACAAAATTACACATTAATCTCTCCTTAATTATTAATCAAGTTTATTACTTTTGGGTAATTGAAGATTATTGGGTTATTATTGGAGAATTGACAACTCTTCATCAATCAATGAAGTTCTCTTCTTTTATTCTTTTCTTTATTATTCGGATCATCTCAAGTTTGGTATAATTCCTCTACTCTTTACTCTTTATTATTTATTTCCTTAAGCTCTTGTCATGTCTATACTTGTTGTAATGATTGACACCATTAATGACATATTTTCCATGATAATGAGTAAGTAGTTTCCTTTAGCTAGGATTAGTGGGTAATTAGGGGAAAGCAACATGGGGAATAATCATACTTAATATAATATGTTTCCATAATTAATTTGCTTGCTTGTTGTGATGTCAACCTATGCACATGTTATGTTTGATGAAATGCTAAGCCTATGAATCCTTACATTTATAACCATCTCTTATCTATTCAACTTGACTTGTAAGATATAAACCAACTCGAGTCTTGTTAGACCATGCATAGAAGTGATCAGGAGGAAAGTAAGTCGACTTGTAGGTGTTGTAAAATCTAATCGATTCGGCTCCGGGACCAACCTCTTCCTAAGAACCGTAAGACATAAACGAACTCGGTTCCTTTACAACATTAATTGCTTGCAACTTTGTGAACATGTTTGTATGATCAACTCCCATGAATCCCCCATGAACCCATGATATCCTAGCACTCTTAATCATTTGTTTACATCCTTTATATCATTGCTTGTTATACTTTATTGCTTGCATTAGTATAGAATACAACTACAAACCCAAGCAAATTGTGACACTAGCATAAATTGAGATAGATAGACTTAGAACCCAAAGCACACCGTCCCATGGATCGACCTCGACTTACCACTAACTAGTTGTTTGTTGAGAATATAAATGTGTTTTGATTGGGTGTACAATAACACGCTCACGTCAAAAATGGCGCCGTTGACAGGGATGGTGCTATGTGATTAAGTTCTTACTTGTTTGTCTATTTTGATTTTGCTTTCACCTTGAGTAACTTGTTCCTCAAGGATTGTTGTTACCATTTTTTTGTAGTTTCTATGTTTGTAGTTGTTTCCTTGTCTTAGTTATGATGTCCCAAGACTTGATACATGGATTATGTGGTGGATCTTTTGAGTATGACTATGGGTTATGGGGAGTTTGAGAATCAAGTCAACATAAACCTACGTTACTACTCATACAATGAAAATCCCAACTACTACCCCAATTTTTCCCATCAAAATCACCACATCCATTATCCACAACAACCACCTACCCAAAACTCACCTTACAATCAATACCAAATGCCGCAATATGAGCACTTTCACACATACCCACAATAAGAAGATGAACCCATTCAAAATATGATTCTCCAAATGATGGGAGATCAACAAAACTTCTTCAAACAAATGCTAGAGGAAAACCAAAAAGGGACAATGTTCTTCAAGGAATTGTTACCCAAGGTGAGGAGTTGGAGATTCAAATTGCCCAAATGAAAGAATCCCAAGCAACCACTCCCCACCCTTCCTTGGACATTGATCATGAATGTGAATTGTAAGTAGTAACCTTTGACATGGAAAATGAGAAGTGGGAAGATCCAATATCTCGAAGCTCTTGTGAATATGATAGTGTTGTATTCAATGAGGAAGATATGAGGTTGAGTAAGCCAAGTACTCTTAGCCTTTGTGAGAATGAGGGTGTGTCTTTTGATGTGAACTTTGAGATGTTGGAGAAAGAGTTGAATAAAGCGCCCATCTATGATTCTTATGAAAATAGCTATGATGATAAAACCGTCGTTTGCAAGAACTCATGGGGTAAGGAAACGGAAGTGTATGAGGTTGCTCTCCTTGAGGAGCCTATCTTTGAGAAATTTGAGATATCTTATCATGAAGAAGAATGTCCCTTCCTTATCGCCCATGAAGACTACTTTACCCCTACTATGGAACCCATGATTGTTGACGACGATATGGTGGATCTCCTCCAAAATGTCAAGACATCATACAAGGGGTACTTGGTGGAAAAGCTCAAAAAGAAACTTGCACATGAAGCTACTTGTGGAATTTTGGCATCCACAATGTCAACTTCTAAAGAACTCGATCATCAAGGTCATGAGAATTCTCCTTCTACTCTTGAAGGATTGACAAATTCAAATGCTATCATCATCACCAAAGTTGAAGAAAAAGGTAGTGAGTGGAAGTCTCCGAACAACCATGAACCATACTTCCTACCTTACGCTAACAAGAATCATGGGCTAATCGGTTTGAAGCATCGCAAATATTCAAATGCCAAGAAAAGGAAGAAAACAAGAATGAATGACAAAATTCCTTGGCCAAGCTTCGTCTTGAAGTTAAGAAAACCATACTTATGCTTATTTGGAGCTTATTCACAAGTTTTCGATCTTCTTCTAAGAGCCTTGAGCTCTATGGACAAAAATTTTTACAATGTGAACTAGTTTGGTGGAGTCCTATCTCAAACTACCATTTGTAAGATATTTCTTGAACCTTTGCCTTGTATAATATTGTACATTTTAGCACTTTTATTTATAATTTCTTGCATGAGAGTACTGAGAAAGAGTTTTCTTACATTTTTATTGAGCAAAATTTCAGGAAAAGATAAGGAGGAATAACAAAAGGGTGCAAGGGTACGATCTTCCAAAGAAAAGAAAGAAAAGTTTGAAAAGCAGCGAGGGACGCTCATCCCGAAGGCAGGACGCTCGTCCTCAGCCTTCCTCAGGGTACTGTTTGGCAGGGGCGTCTTAAAACATTCAGAGGCCCGATGCGAAATAAAAAAATGAGGCCCTAAGAATTACAATCGAAACTCCACTATAATGAATTTACTGTAAATTTTTCATTTACCGTAAACTTTGATTCATTCATTCAAAACATAATTCTAAACATCCATGTCTTTTGTCCTTGTTCTTTATATTTGTCATGATTAATCTACAAATTAATTAAAAATAAAAAACAGTACGAAAGTGTGTCCTTGTTCTAACCATCCATAAATGATTCCAATAATGCATAAATGATTCTACCGCTTTACGCATGAAAGATGCCTTATTATTTTAGATTTAGGTGTGAGATTAGAATACAGTGCCTACTCACTCTAGATTTAGGCATGAAATGAAAAATTCAACTCAAAATTATCATGAATTAACCAATATAATCATGAATTACAAACGAATTAAACTAAAAACTCATATATTAGAGAGGAATTCCTACCTTATGGTACTTATCTTCAGATTATTTATCCTTGGTAAACTTTTGGAGTTGAAATTGATGAATTTGGGGATGAATGATTGTAAATTAGTTTGGGTGATTGTATTGAAGTAAAAATTGACAGATGAGAAGTGATTGTAAATTTGTGAGAAAGATTGGATGAAGGTTGTGATTATTTGGGAATTTGGGTTTAGAAATTTTAAACGCCACATTGGGAATGGAAGGAGAAGATTAAGGCGTGTGATATTGACTGGCTTATTGACTTATCGTCAGTTACGGTATTTTTATCTTTTTTATTTTTTATTTTTTTTAACACAGTGAAGATTAAGAAGTTGGGCCTAAAATTTGAAGGCCCGGTTCGGGCGCCCTGGGCTGCCCTGGGCCTTAGACGCCCCTACTGTTTGGCACTGACCTGAAATCCGAGCGGATTATGCTGGAAGATGCTCGTCCAGAAAAAGACGCCCGTATTGTCAGTTGGACGCTCGTCCTTTAGGACACCTGAAGAAAAAATTCGCACTAGGCTTGAATCCAAGCGGATTCTAAAGAAGACGCTCGTCTCAGTTCAGCCGCTCGTCCCAAGCTCGGTACGCTCGTCTTTTGTCCATCCTAGCTGAAGCAGGATCCCTGGAATGAAATCCGAGCGGATTTTTGCTAAGACGCTCGGACCTCCTGCAGGAAGACGCTCGTCCCGACCATAAAGACGCTCGGATTCCTGCACTTTCCTCGGATAATCCGCCCGAGCCCGACCCTCAGCCGCTCGTCCCACCTCACTTTTCTATAAAAACACCCCCACCATCCCTCATTTCCTCATCTTATCTAAACCTAATCCACTCATCTTCATCTCCAAATACTCCCTGTAACACCCCTAATTTCCATAATATAATTCTTTAATTTTATTTTCCCATATTTTATATTTTATTTTCGGGAAAATATCCGTTTGTCGTCTTTTGGGCTCGTTGGGCTCGAAAAACGGTGAAGATCTGTTTCCTCCTTGAGTCTCACGTGAATCTTAGTGTTGATGGGTGAGTTTTGGGCCTAAACCTAGAATAAACCCATGAGCTTCTCTATAAATATGAAGGGAAACCAAACCCTTGCTCTTCTTTTCTCATAATCTCACAAAACCCTAAACCTAATTCTCTCCTCCTCTCTTCCTCCTTGTGCCGCGCGCCACCATGCCTAGGGTTTCGTGCCATCCTCTTTTCTTCTTCGTTCTTCATCGTTCTTCGTGCTTAGATTGATCCTACTTCTTGGATTTATCTATCTTCTTCGTAAGTTTTATGTTTTCGCATAGTTTTATAGTTTTTATAGTTTTTATATATATATATATATATATATATATATATATATATATATATATATATATATATATATATATATATATATATATAGTTAGTATATTTATTAGATTCGTTATCTTTGGCACGTGGATGATTTCATAAAGGCGTGGAAGTTGCACCTGGAGAAGACGTTTATATCGTGGAAGACGATCTCTAGGGTTTAATTCGCTAATAAGGTAACTAGGTGTTTTCCTTTAATTGTGTTTATGCCAATTGATGTAATTAATGTGATTTAATGATTGATTTGTTTGATTAGTACATGTTTGATTGTTTATTATCACGTTAATTATGTTTTCGTGTGTTTGTATATGATTTAATGCATTAATTATATATCGTATGTTGTTTACATGTTTGTTATGGGTGTCATGGGCGTAATTAGGGTTTCCGAATCAAACCCTAGTGGCGGCATGATAGGCGGCCAAGAGTTCTCTCCAAAGTTATAGCTAAAGCTAGTTTAACCTTGATGATGATTCATGAGTTATAGCTAAAGTTAATACAACTTTGGGTAGTTACTCTAGTTATGGCTGGAGCTACTATAACATTGAAGTACGAGTTAAGGTTATAGCTGAAACTAACGTATCCTGAGATTTATGGCTCAAGGTTATGGTTGGAACTAGTATAACTTTGAGTTTCGTGTCAAAGTTATAGTTGAGGCAAGTATAACTTCAAGTTATATATGTTGAAGTTATAGTCGAGGTTACTATAACCTCGCATCTAGAGTTTATGTTATGGTTAAGGTTACTATAACATTGAGTGGTTAATGTTAAAGTTATAACTGAAGTTACTATAACATTGGTTGCTTATACTTGCTTCGTATGTTGTATTCTGTTCAACGTGTTATGACATTGTATTTGCATATATCTTTGGTTACTCTTGTTCATATGATAAGTAGGATGGTCGGTTATACTATTCTACGAGTTGAGTCGTGATGTTGTTCACGCATGTTAGTACGATCGGTTATCTTTGTGCATTTGTGGTTTGCTAGTTTGAATAGATGACGGTAGTATCAGTTATTTACTATCGGAACGAACTAACGTCACCCGTCGATGCGGGATTTCTTTGGTCTATGTTCGGGGGGGTAGCAGAGGCAGTGGTTATACGCTCTGTTCCCCGAGTGTCGTTCGGTTTACCGAGAGTCTGGCCAGGTCTTAGACATATAGGCAGTGGTTATACGCTATACATAGTACCGTGGAGGCAGTGGTTATACGCTCCACACCGATGAAGGCAGTGGTTATACGCTCCGTCGCTAGAGAGGCGTGGTTATACGCTCTGGCAAGTTAGAGGCAGTGGTTATACGCTCTAACGGGCGTTCGCTCTATTCGCTACGCTTGACTGCTAGCTTTGTGCCTTCTGTTGCTGTGGATTGTGTGTCACCATGTTTTCTATGCTTCAATGCTAGCTTTGTGCCTTAGGTTGTTGTGGGTCGTTTGTCACTACTAGTCTTGTAAGAGTTCATGGACTAGTGGTTGCATATGGTCTAAGTTGCATGATTGCATTCGTTTAAGATTGATAAGTCATGGTAAGCTTTATTGGGTCTTTCATGAGTATAGATGATCTCGCATGTTTACTGGTTTTACATTTCATTTGTTAATGATTGTTGATTATATTCAATTGTTGTAAACATCACTGGGAGAGCATCTAGTTACTCCCGACTGAATTGTCGACCCCCTTCTCAGGTTGTTCAGATGTTTGCTGCTTGGATGATGCTTGCTTGGGGAATTTGCGAAGCGAGCTTAATAATAAATTAGGAGTTTGCCTTTATGTTTTAAGAACCTTTGAATAATGTATTAGTTGTTTTGGATTTAGTAGCGAACCGGATTGGTCAGGTGTTTCCGCCACCTTGACCCTTTTATCAGTATCGTACTCTGATATTTACTTTATATAAGTCTTTCCTGTAATACTCCGTATTTATGGTCTTGGGGGTACTCTATCGAGTAGCCCTTACTCTGTCGAGTAAGGGTATGTTGCAGAATAGAATAGTTTCTGACCTGTTGGGCACTCGATCGAGTAGCTGGGGCACTCGATCGAGTAGGGGGGTACTCGATCGAGTACCTTGGGTACTCGATCGAGTGTCCGGTTTACGGGGAGTTTTTCGCGGGTTTTGTTAATTATGCGATTAGGGTATTTAAACTTAATCGTCGTTGTTTTAATTCACTTTTACCAAAACCTAAAACCTGTTTAAGAGAGAAAGCGATCAGTCATCTTCCTAATCGCATCCTTAACAATTCCGGAGTTCGACGGTCGGTTCGTGTCGTAGTTCGTGTCGTTGGATTCCTTGCGTCGAGGGTAAGCTTTTAATATAGTTTATATAATGTTTTGCTAGGTTTGGTCAAACCCTAATTTGGGATTTGGGGGTTTTATGAATAGTAAGTAATTGGTAGTCTTTATATGTTATATGTTAGGAGGAGAATTCATAGAAGAGGCGTTTTGAGACATTTTGTAGATACCGTCTGCGTGTTGTGCTTTCCAGGTAGGATTTCCTACTCAGTATTAGTCCCATAATGGGATATTGGTGATGTGCTGTAGTTAGTTGCTTGATATGATGATTGTGTTTGTAATTGTGCTTGTGGTTGTGTTGTTGATGGTTCTCGAGATGCGTTTCTACCGAGTGGGGTCACTTGCGGGAGTGATCTCACGCCCTAGTTTCGCCCTTCGTGGAACCCGCCACGAAAGGGGATGTGCACATTAATGGACGGGGTTATCGCTCGTACGATGAGCGGGGCTTAGGTGGGAACGGCTGCGGTCCCCCATCGCGGTGGCGGGTCCAGTGGACGATCGTATTGAGATGATGGGAGTTGGTGGTGTATGTGTGTGTGTGTGATTTTGTCTGTTTGTCTTATTGTTGTTATCTATATTGATTGTGTGATTAGTCGACCCGGTGTTGTTTTGTAAAACTGCGGTGATCCATTCGGGGATGGTGAGCAGATATTGAACAGTATAGAGATGATATCTTTGGGATAGCTGGGATGGCCACGACATGACGATAGAGTCTTCCGCTGTAGTTTAGCATTTATTTACATTTCGGTTGAGAATAGATAGTTTGGAATAATGTATTGTACTTTCAGTTTGGTTTCGAGGATTGTACTTATTCATTAAACTACTTATAGTAAATGTTGTTTCTGTTTTGTCTATTTGATTATCATGCCTCGGGTAACCGAGATGGTGATGTCTTCATACCTGAGTGGTCCTGGTAAGGCACTCGGAGTATGGGGGTGTTACAAATGGTATCAGAGCGACGATCCTGAAACATGTGACCAATGAACTTAATGAACATAGGGAGTCAATTAAAATGAACCCGGGGTAAAAGTTGTAGGAGCTAGTGCAAAGGCTTGGGAGACGTCCTAAAGTCGCGGGGGTCGCCCTACAACTTTGAACCGGTCACATGGGGAAAGTGTTTGTCGAGTCATCTGTATGTTTGATTAACGTGTGCAACAAAGTGATGAAGTGTGTTGATTGTTTGGTGTTGAAATAGGAAGTTGAGCAAGTGAAAGGAAATGATATGTTGAACATTGTTGATGAAATGATAGCATGATGGAATGATTTACAATGTGGCTTTTATAGCATGATGAATTGATCTTGTTGATAGTATAATAGATGCGTAGCATATGTATTCTGATAGCATGTGATTTTATAAAGTTAGCATGTTAGTATACGACGTAATATGCGGGTAACTCTTGCGTATTGGGGGTGCTTGATCGAGTGAGGCTGACTCGATCGGGTAGGTTTTTGGCGATTTTGAGTCCAGAATCGAGTTTTGGGGCACTCGATCGAGTAACTAGGGGGTACTCGATCGAGTAGGGGGTCACTCGATCGAGTAGCCCAGATACTCGATCGAGTGGGTTAGAGATCAGAAGGTCTGTTTGGTTCTGGAGTTTGGGTACTCGATCGAGTACATGGGGGCACTCGATCGAGTAGCCCGTTACTCGATCGAGTGGGTTTGGATACTCGATCGAGTAGGTTCTGGGCAGCGTGTTTTCGTGTTTTGAGGTTTAGTACGCGTGTTTATGTTTATCCCTTTCTTATATAGCTTCAAGATGCCGCCCAAAAGAAATGCCTTGTACGCTAGAGCAGAACTTATGACTACGGATGACATCGTTAAGATGTTGGAACACCAGGACGCTCTCACAGAGACCCTGAAGAGAGTGAATGAGGACAAGGATAAGAGTAAGGAGAAGGAGGTTGACCATGCTAAAGTCAGCCTCTATATTGCGAGGTTTAACCCGAAGGAGTACAAGGGAGTTGAGGAGCCTAACCATCTTGATAGTTGGTTGAGGGAGATGGAGAACATCTTGGATTTAGTTCGCTCGTCCCGATGAGATGAGAGTGGATCAGGCCGCATTCTATCCGAGGGAGGCGGTGGCAAATGGTGGGATTCAAAGTAAAAGTGAGTGCCAAGGAGATATATACCAACCGGGGTTACCCGCTATACCTTGGGAGGAGTTTCGTAGGGTGTGAGGAAGGAGTTCGTACTTAACATGTGAGGAGTAAGTTGAGGGAGGAGTTCGACAAGTTTAAGATGACGGCTGAGATGTCCGTGGTCGAGTACTACAGCGCAGTTCAATGAGAAATCCAGATATGCCGAGGACATGGGTTTGAGTGATGAGAATCGGCCTTGAGGTTTGAGAGAGGGCTAACCACGAAAATTATGGATAAGTTACCCGTGGGAGTCCTTACCGATGTGAAGGAAGCATATGAGAGGGCCGGGAGAGCCGAGAGGCTAGTGGAGATGGCTCGGGAGAGGTCGGTGGAGAGAAGAGGAAGTCCGAGAGCGAGGGTGGTGGCCAATCTAATTTCAAGAAAGGCAACCACAATCAATCTAAGGGATTTTCTTCCGGGTCCGGGGTTTAGTCTTTGGAACTTCCTTTGGGCGAGGTCGTGGGAGTGTGAGCAACACCGGGGAGTGACTCGCTTTGGTTGTGGGGGCGTAGGCCACAAGAGACATGAGTGCACGAGCGCACCGGGATCCTTTCGAGACTCGCGCAGAGCTTTGCAAGCAATGCACCACCTGGATCATGGCCAAACCGGGAGGTCGAGCTATCGAGTGGAGGCAACCGCAACGGCGGTAATTCTTATCGAAGACACCGATGAACAACAACAACAATCAAGGGTCGGGTGCTAAGCCGACCGCATCGCCTAGTACTTGTCCAGGGAGGTGGGCGGAAGACCGATGGCAAGTTGTTCATGATGGACAAGAAGGCGGTGAGGAGGATGCGCACGTTATCACCGGTACATTCCTTGTTAATGGTATTCCTACGTTTGTTTTGTTTGATTGGGGGGCTTCTCAATCGTTTGTGTCTTCGAGTCATGTAAAACAGTTGGGGTTGAGAGTATATGAGTCGTTAGGAGCAAGTTTTCATACCTTGGGTGAGTCCGTATCGTGTGGGAGGTTGTTTAGAGATGTATCTTTGATAGTTGGGCAAGTCGATTTCCCCGTAGACTTGCTAGAGTTTCCTTTTAATGGTTTTGAGATGATAGTTGGGATGGATTGGTTAGGAAAGTATAAAGCTAAGATAGACTGTCATCAAAAGAAAGTGTCCCTAAGAGGTCCTAAGGGTGTAAGTGTGTCTTACCGTGGGTTTCTAGTCAAACCCAAAGTTAAGTTGATTGCAAATTTGTCACTTTGAAGTCGTATCCGAGGAAGGGATGTCCTCTGATTTTGTGCCATGTGAGAGATGACCGGATAGAGAGCCCGGCAGTTGATGAGATACCAGTGGTGGGAGAGTTTGCAGATGTCTTTCCCGAGGAGATTCCGGGGTTGCCACCGAAGAGGGAGATAGATTTCACCGTTGAGTTGAAGCCAGGGACGGGGCCAATCTCTAAGGCACCGTACCGTATGGGTCCTAAGGAGATGGAGGAACTTAGGAGACAGTTGGATGATTTGATAGAGAAGGGGTACATTAGACCAAGTGTATCGCCTGGGGAGCACCGATTCTGTTCGTGAAGAAGAAAGATGGGAGTTTGAGGCTGTGCATAGACTACCGGGAGCTGAACCGTGTGACGATAAAGAACAAGTATCCTTTGCCAAGGATAGATGACCTGTTTGATCAGTTGAGTGGTGCAACGGTCTTTTCTAAGATCGATTTGAGGTCGGGGTACCATCAGGTGAAGATTAGAGATGTGGACATACCGAAGACAACTTTCACGTCGAGGTATGGCCATTATGAGTATGTGGTGATGCCATTTGGGTTGTCTAATGCGCCGGCAGTGTTTATGGATTTGATGAATAGAATCTTCAGACAGTTCTTGGACCAGTTTGTGGTGGTGTTTATCGATGACATCTTAGTCTACTCTAAGACTAAGGAGGAGCATGAGGAGCATCTGAGGATCGTGTTGCAGACTTTGAGGGATCATGAGTTGTATGCTAAGCTGTCCAAGTGTGAGTTCTGGTTAGAGAAAGTTGCTTTTCTGGGGCATGTAATCTCTAAAGATGGGGTAGCTGTGGATCCGGCGAAGATTGAAGCAAAGGATGACAAAGTGGGAAGCACCAAAGAATGTTCCGAGGTGAGGAGTTTCTTGGGTTTAGCCTGGATACTACAGACGGTTCGTGAAGGATTTCTCCAAGATAGCTAGACCGATGACAGCGTTGATGAGGAAAGAGAACAGGTTTCGTTGGGATGAGAGTTGCGAGACGGCGTTCCAAACCTTAAAGGAGCGTTTGACCACGCTCCTCCCGTCTTGGCATTACCCGAAGGAGCGAGAATTTCGAGGTCTATACAGATGCCTCGAAGAATGGGTTGGGATGTGTGTTGATGCAGAATGGTAAGGTAATTGCCTATGCTTCTAGGCAGTTGAAGCCTTATGAGGAGAACTACCCTACTCATGACCTGGAGTTGGGTGCAGTGGTGTTTGCTCTCAAGATTTGGAGGCACTACCTTTATGGAGCAATCTTTAAGGTATTTTCTGATCACAAGAGTCTCAAGTACATCTTCACGCAGAAGGAGTTGAACATGAGACAGAGGAGGTGGATGGAGCTGATTGGTGATTACGACATGGAAATCATCTACCATGAAGGAAAGGCCAATGTTGTTGCTGATGCTTTGAGTAGAAAGAGTGTACATTCCTTGTGTACAGCTCTATCTTTGATGAGGCTGAGGGATGAGGTAGCGAGCTTTGGGATTCATATGATGCAGAAAGGGGATGCTATGGGTGATATGACAAAGACACATGGAGTTTTATGATGATATTCGAGGTAAACAGCTTTGGATCCTAAAATAGTGGAGTGGAGAGTCGGAGTAGAGAAAGGGACAAAGTGTCCCGGTTTTCCATTCATACGAGACGGTAGCTTGAGGTTTGATGGTAGGTGGTGTGTTCCTAATGACGAGGAGTTGAAAAAGACAATCATGACAGAAGCGCATTGCACACCATATTCAGTTCATCCGGGTGGAGACAAGCTTTACAAGGATTTGAAGAAAACGTTTTGGTGGCCTGGGATGAAGAAAGAGACAGCCGAGTTTGTGTCCCGTTGTTTGACATGCCAGAGAGTTAAAGGGGAACAGAGAAGACCCCAAGGTAAGGTTCAGTCTTTGGAGGTGCCTGAGTGGAAGTGGGAATCCATTTCCATGGATTTCATTGTGGGTTTGCAGAAAAGTCAACAAGGTAACAACATGATTTGGGTGATAGTGGATCGTCTGACCAAGTCAGCTCACTTTATTCCAATGAAAGATACATGGACTAAGGCACAACTGGTTATGGCCTATCGAAAGAACGTGCTTAAGTTACATGGAGTCCCTAAGGACATAGTGTCTGACAGAGATGCGAGGTTTATATCAAGGTTTTGGAAGGAGTTGCAGGAATCGTTGGGAACAGCTTTGAAGA
This sequence comes from Silene latifolia, assembly GCF_048544455.1. Lineage (NCBI taxonomy): Eukaryota > Viridiplantae > Streptophyta > Magnoliopsida > Caryophyllales > Caryophyllaceae > Silene > Silene latifolia. The sequence goes on along the minus strand of NC_133537.1, from coordinate 225,866,777 downwards.
TGAGTACAGCATTTCATCCCGCGACGATGGGCAGATCGAGAGAACAATCAAGACTCTTGAGGATATGTTGCGAGCTTGTGTGATGGATTTTGGTGGTAGTGGGAGCGAGAGGTTGGACTTAATAGAGTATTCTTACAACAACAGCCTATCACACCGTGATTGGTATGGCACCGTTTGAGGCTTTGTATGGGAGGAGATGTAGGAGTCCGATCTGTTGGGACGATAGTGCTGAGGCAGTGGTTTTAGGACCAGAGATGGTACATGAGATGGTGGAACAGATTAAGATGATCAGGGAACGGATGAGAGCAGCTCAGGATCGACAGAAGAGTTATGCAGATCTACATCGTCGGGACATAGAGTTTCAGGTTGGGGACAAGGTTCTTCTGAAAGTGTCTCCTATGCGAGGAGTTATGAGATTTGGGAAGAAAGGCAAGCTAAGCCAGAAGTTTATAGGGCCTTATGAGATCTTAGAGCGAGTTGGGGAAGTGGCTTATCGTTTGGCTTTACCGGCCGCCTTGGAGAGAGTGCATAATGTGTTTCATGTATCGCAGCTGCGGAAGTATGTGAGTGACCCGTCACATGTGTTGGAGGCAGAGAGCTTAGAGCTGGATGAGTCTTTATCATACCTTGAGATGCCTAAGCAGATCCTAGACCGAAAGGTTAGGAAGACCAGGAGTGGTGAGACAGTTTTGCTCAAGATCCTTTGGTCTAACCACGAGACTGAGGAAGCTACATGGGAGGCAGAGGATATAATGAAAGAGCGTTACCCTTTCCTTTTTGATCAGGTATGTATGGTTACGGGGACGTAACCTTGTTTCTTTTAGGGGGGTAGGAGATGATCGCGAGAGTTTTTAAGAGTTTTTACACCCCTTTTATATGTTGTGTCGGTATGTTTGTCGGGATAAGTTGGGTTAGTAGCATGTTTTACGTTGTGTTTATTTTGACCTTCGAGTCGGGAAGCTTATGGGAGTACCTTTGTTTAGTAGTGGTTTGAACTTCGGGGACGAAGTTCCTTTTAAGGAGGGAAGACTGTAATACTCCGTATTTATGGTCTTGGGGGGGTACTCTATCGAGTAGCCCTTACTCTGTCGAGTAAGGGTATGTTGCGAGAATAGAATAGTTTCGACTGTTGGGCACTCGATCGAGTAGTCGGGGCACTCGATCGAGTAGGGGGTACTCGATCGAGTACCTTGGGTACTCGATCGAGTGTCCGGTTCTGGGAGTTTTTCGCGGGTTTTGTTAATTATGCGATTAGGGTATTTAAACTTAATCGTCGTTGTTTTAATTCACTTTTACCAAAACCTAAAACCTGTTTAAGAGAGAAAGCGATCATCATCTTCCTAATCGCATCCTTAACAATTCCGGAGTTCAGACGGTCAGTTCGTGTCGTAGTTCGTGTCGTTGGATTCCTTGCGTCGAGGGTAAGCTTTTAATATAGTTTATATAATGTTTTGCTAGGTTTGGTCAAACCCTAATTTGGGATTTGGGGGTTTTATGAATAGTAAGTAATTGGTAGTCTTTATATGTTATATGTTAGGAGGAGAATTCATAGAAGAGGCGTTTTGAGACAATTGTGAGATACCGTCTCGCGTGTTGTGCTTTCGTGTAGGATTTCCTACTCGCATTAGTCCCATAATGGGATATTGGTGATGTCTTTGTAGTTAGTTGCTTGATATGATGATTGTGTTTGTAATTGTGCTTGTGGTTGTGTTGTTGATGGTTCTCGAGATGCGTTCTCTACCGAGTGGGGTCACTTGCGGGAGTGATCTCACGCCCTAGTTTCGCCCTTCGTGGAACCCGCCACGAAAGGGGATGTGCACATTAATGGACGGGGTTATCGCTCGTACGATGAGCGGGGCTTAGGTGGGAACGGCTGCGGTCCCCCACGGCGGTGGTCGGGGTCCAAAGTGGACGGTCGATATTGAGATGATGGGAGTTGGTGGTGTATGTGTGTGTGTGATGATTCAAATTGTCTGTTTGTCTTATTGTTGTTATCTATATTGATTGTGTGATTAGTACTGACCCGGTGTTGTTTTGTAAAACCTGCGGTGATCCATTCGGGGATGGTGAGCAGATATTGAACAGTATAGAGATGATCTTTGGGATATGGGATGGCCACGACATGACGATAGAGTCTTCCGCTGTAGTTTAGCATTTATTTACATTTCGGTTGAGAATAGATAGTTTGGAATAATGTATTGTACTTTCAGTTTGGTTTCGAGGATTGTACTTATTCATTAAACTACTTATAGTAAATGTTGTTTCTGTTTTGTCTATTTGATTATCATACCTCGGGTAACCGAGATGGTGATGTCTTCATACCTGAGTGGTCCTGGTAAGGCACTCGGAGTATGGGGGTGTTACATTTCCTTTGTTTTATAATCCGGGTTGTTACAGTTGGTATCAGAGCGAACACGCTCCCAACTCTCGCTTAGTTGATGACTAAAATAAATGACCTAGTTAATGAGTGAGAGTAAATGGGGTAGAAACCAATAGGATTGGTTGGTTTTCCTTATGTTTGTACAGTGTATGAGTAGTTGTTTGGAGTGGTACTTAGGTTCTACCACTTATAACGAGATTTCGTTCTTGCAGATGGTACGCAACGGAAATGGTGAGTCTGATGCAGATCGCATCAGGAGACTAGAGGCCGCTTTGGCATCTATGGCTGAAGGTTTCACCAACCACCCCAACAACAACAACAACAACAACAACAACCATCCGCAGCAGACTGTGTTTGATCGCTTTGCTCGTCACCGTCCTCCGACGTATGATGGTGCGAATGATCCTACTGCTTTGGAGGCTTGGATTCGAGAGATCGAGAAGTTGTTCCTCGCTACTGGATGTCCTGAGGATCAGAAGGTGGATATCGCCATCTATTATCTGAAGGACGAGGCCGACAACTGGTGGGCTCTTGCTAGAGCTGGTCTGGAAGTTCAACCAGGATATGGTTGGGCTGTCTTCTCTGAAGCTCTGAAGAAGAGGTTTTAACCTGAGAAGATGCGCTGGCAGAAGGAGCAAGAGTTCCTTCGTCTACAGCAAGGCTCCATAACCGTTGAGGAGTACACCAACAAGTTCGTGAAGCTGTCACGTTTCGTTACTTCTGTAGCTATGGACGAGGTTTCGAGGACTCGTCGCTATGAGAAGAATCTAGCTCCTAAGGTCCGGACTGCTATGTCTGGCATTCCTTCAACTTCTTTCCAGCAGGCTTATGATCGTGCTCTTAGCATCTATGATTCTGTCCTTGCTACCGAGGCTGAGGAGAGTGCGAAGAATAAGTTCATGAAGAGGCCTTATGTTTCTCCTAGTTCTTCCCAGAAGAAACAGAAGTATGAGGCTCGTCCGTATGCTTCGCATGATTAAGGTCAAGCCAAGAAGGATATGGTTTGCTTCAGATGCGGGAAAGCTTACCACCCGGGTAAGAGTTGTGCCCCTGGCACTCCTATCACATGCTTCACGTGCAAAGCTCCGGGACACAAGGCCGTTGACTGTCCCCAGAAACCAAAGACAGAAGCGCCAAAGGTTGATGCTCCGAAGACTGGCCGTGTGTTCGTCATGAGTCGTGCTGAGGCAGATGCTAATCCAGATGTGGTTACGGGTACCTTTCTCGTTCATTCTTTATCTGCTTTTGTTCTTTTTGATACGGGTGCATCGATGTCTTTCGTATCCGAATCCTTTTCCGTCCGTGCTGGACTCTCTTCCTCTTCATCCGTTCATACCTCTATATCCCTTCCTACGGGTGAGATTGTTTCTTGCTCCGTTCTTTTCAAGGACGTACTCGTCGCATCGCAGGGCGATTCTTCCTGCCGATCTCGTCCAATTCAAACTCGGAGAGTTTGATGTGATTTTGGGTATGGATTGGTTATCTCGCTATGACGCTAGGTTCCTTTGTCATGATCAGAAGATCGTGCATAAGAGTCCTACAGGTTCGAGGGTTTCTTATCAGGGTGTTAGGGTTACACCTACGGTCAAGTGGGTTTCTGCTTTGAAGATGGTTAACATGGGTAGAAAGGGTCATCAGATCTATCTGTGCAGTGTTCATGGTGTTTCAGATGAGCCTAAGTTCGAGGATATCCCTGTAGTTAAGGAGTTTCCCGATGTCTTTCCTGAGGATCTACCTGGTATTCCTCCTGAGCGAGATGTAGAGTTCTCAATTGAGTTGCTACCTGGAACTGGTCCCATTTCGAAAGCTCCTTATCGTATGGCACCAGCTGAGTTATAGGAACTTAAGAAGCAACTTGAGGAGATGATCGATAAGGGTTTTATCCGACCGAGTGCTTCGCCGTGGGGTGCTCCTGTTTTGTTCGTCAAGAAGAAGGATGGTAGTATGCGGTTGTGCATTGACTACCGTGAGCTGAACAAGGTTACTATCAAGAATAGGTATCCTTTGCCGAGGATCGAGGATCTGTTTGATCAGCTCCGTGGTGCGAGTGTGTTCTCGAAGATCGACCTGAGGTCAGGTTACCATCAGATTCCAGTTAGGAATGAAGATATCCCTAAGACCGCTTTTCGTTCGAGGTATGGCCACTATGAGTTCGTGGTGATGCCGTTTGGTTTGACGAACACACCTGCCGTTTTCATGGATCAGATGAACCGCACTTTCAGCGAGTATTTGGATATGTGTGTCGTGGTGTTCATAGACGACATACTGATTTACTCGAGAGACGAGGCTGAACACGAGCGTCATCTTCATGTTATCTTGGAGACTCTGCGTAAGCAGAAATGGTATGTTAAGTTCTCAAAGTGCGAGTTTTGTTTAAAAGAAGTTACCTTCTTGGGTCATGTGATATCTGGCGATGGAGTTATGGTTGATCCGTCGAAGATCCGAGCCGTGGTCGATTGGGAAAGTCCAAAGAATGTGAACGAGGTTCGGAGTTTTCTTGGTTTAGCTGGGTGTTATCGTCGGTTTGTTCATGACTTCTCTAAGATCGCGAGACCGATGACTCAGTTAATGAAGAAGGAATCCAAGTTCATTTGGACTGAGGCTTGTGAAGCTGCTTTTCAGGATTGAAGAAAAGGTTGACTACCGCTCCTGTGTTGACTCTACCAGAAGAGGGCGCTGAGTTCGATGTTTTCTGCGATGCGTCAAAGTTTGGGTTGGGTTGTGTCTTGATGCAGAAGGGTAAAGTTGTGGCTTATGCTTCCCGTCAGTTGAAAGTTCACGAGACGAACTATCCGACTCACGATCTTGAGTTAGCAGCAGTGGTGTTTGCACTTAAGCTGTGGCGACACTACTTGTATGGGGTCTCTTACAACTTTTATACGGATCATAAGAGCTTGAAGTATATCTTCACTCAGAAAGATCTTAACATGAGGCAGAGACGTTGGTTGGAGTTGCTTAACGACTACAAGATTGAGCTGTAGTATCATGAGGGTAAGGCAAACGTGGTTGCCGATGCTTTGAGTCGCAAGGTGTGTCATGCCATGAGATCTGTGTTGGTGTTACTAGACGATTTGAGTCGAGAGTTCCAGAAGATGGGCCTTGAGGTAGTTCTTCCTGGTACTTTAGATTTGAGTGCGATGATTGCAGAACCCGAGATCCTTCACGAGATCCGAGTTAAGCAAAGAGAGGATGAATACTTAGAAGGAGTTCGAGACGCTATAAGCGAAGGACGTGCCAAAGACTTCAACGTTGGACCTGATGATGGTCTACGATTCCATGGTCGTTGGTGTGTGCCTAGCTGTGAGGTCTTAAAATGTAAGATTCTCAAGGAGGCTCATAGTACTCCCTATTCGGTTCATCCTGGTGGTGATAAGATGTATAAGGATCTGAAGCTAAAGTTTTGGTGGCCGGGTATGAAGAAAGAGATCGGCGAGTTTGTGAGCCGTTGCTTGGTTTGTCAGAAGGTTAAGTTCGAACATCGAGACCGGTGGTCATCGCAACCTTTGGAGATTCCCACATGGAAATGGGATTCGATTTCGATGGACTTCGTTTTGGGTTTGCCATGGTCGCCGAGAGGAATGAATGCGATTTGGGTCGTGGTTGATCGTCTGACTAAGGTCGCGCATTTCATTTCAATGAAGGAGACTTGGAGTCTCGAGGAACTAGCGAATGCTTATCAACGAGAGATCATTCGTCTTCATGGGGTTCCTAAGGATATCATCTCCGACCGTGATCCGAGTTTTTGTTCTCAGTTTTGGAAGAAGCTTCAGTTGGCTTTGGGTAGTGAGCTTAAGATGAGGACAGCTTTTCACGCTGCAACTGATGGTCAGACTGAGCGTACGATTCAGACGCTCGAAGATATGTTGCGAGCTTGTGCTTTGGATTTTCAAGTTAGTTGGGAGAAGAGTTTACCGCTTGTGGAGTTCTCCTACAACAACAGTTACCAAGCTAGTATTCAGATGGCTCCGTTTGAGGCACTTTATGGAAGGAAGTGTCGTAGTCCTTTGTGTTGGGACGATTCTAGTGAGGCTGTCGTTCTTGTTCCAGAGTTGGTTCAAGAATCGATTGAGCCAGTGAGGTTGATCCGCGAGAAGCTTAAGGCAGCCCAGGATCGACAGAAGATGTATGCAGATTTGCGGCGTAGGCCGATTGAGCTTCAGGTTGGCGATAAGGTTTTTCTTAAGGTTTCGCCGATGAAAGGTGTTAAGAGATTTGGACTTAAGGGCAAGCTTAGTCCTAAGTACGTTGGACCGTATGAAGTGCTCGAGAGAGTTGGCGAGGTAGCCTATAGGTTGGCTTTACCTCCGAATCTGTCGAAGGTTCACGATGTGTTCCATGTGTCGCAGTTGCGTCGTTATCGCAGTGATCCTTCTCATGTTCTTCAGGCTGATGTTATCGAGGTTGAACCTAACCTGACCTATAAGGAACGTCCTGTTCGTATTTTGGAACGTCAGGAGAAGAGGTTAAGGAATAAGGTTGTGCCTTTGGTTCGGGTTCTGTGGAGAAGTCAGAAGTTTGAGCAAGAGACTTGGGAAACCGAAGCGTCTATGCGAGAGAAGCATCCACATCTTTTCGAGTGAGGTAGTTCTCTTATCAAGTTTCGAGGACGAAACTTCTTTTTAGGGGGTTGGATTGTAACACCCCTAATTTCCATAATATAATTCTTTAATTTTATTTTCCCATATTTTATATTTTATTTTCGGGAAAATATCCGTTTGTCGTCTTTTGGGCTCGAAAAACGGTGAAGATCCGTTTCCTCCTTGAGTCTCACGTGAATCTTAGTGTTGATGGGTGAGTTTTGGGCCTAAACTTAGAATAAACCCATGAGCTTCTCTATAAATATGAAGGGAAACCAAACCCTTGCTCTTCTTTTCTCATAATCTCACAAAACCCTAAACCTAATTCTCTCCTCCTCTCTTCCTCCTTGTGCCGCGCGCCACCCTGCCTAGGGTTTCGTGCCATCCTCTTTTCTTCTTCGTTCTTCATCGTTCTTCGTGCTTAGATTGATCCTACTTCTTGGATTTATCTATCTTCTTCGTAAGTTTTATGTTTTCGCATAGTTTTTATAGTTTATATATATATATATATATATATATATATATATATATATAGTTAGTATATTTATTAGATTCGTTATCTTTGGCACGTGGATGATTTCATAAAGGCGTGGAAGTTGCACCTGGAGAAGACGTTTATATCGTGGAAGACGATATCTAGGGTTTAATTCGCTAATAAGGTAACTAGGTGTTTTCCTTTAATTGTGTTTATGCCAATTGATGTAATTAATGTGATTTAATGATTGATTTGTTTGATTAGTACATGTTTGATTGTTTATTATCACGTTAATTATGTTTTCGTGTGTTTGTATATGATTTAATGCATTAATTATATATCGTATGTTGTTTACATGTTTGTTATGGGTGTCATGAGCGTAATTAGGGTTTCCGAATCAAACCCTAGTGGCGGCATGATAGGCGGCCAAGAGTTCTCTCCAAAGTTATAGCTAAAGCTACTGTAACCTTGATGATGATTCTTGAGTTATAGCTAAAGTTAATACAACTTTGGGTAGTTACTCTAGTTATGGCTGGAGCTACTATAACATTGAAGTAGGAGTTAAGGTTATAGCTGGAACTAACGTATCCTGAGATTTATGGCTCAAGGTTATGGTTGGAACTAGTATAACTTTGAGTTTCGTGTCAAAGTTATAGTTGAGGTAAGTATAACTTCAAGTTATATATGTTGAAGTTATAGTCGAGGTTACTATAACCTCGCATCTAGAGTTTATGTTATGGTTAAGGTTACTATAACATTGATTGGTTAATGTTAAAGTTATAACTGAAGTTACTATAACAATGGTTGCTTATACTTGCTTCGTATGTTGTATTATGTTCAACGTGTTATGACATTGTATTTGCATATATCCTTGGTTACTCTTGTTCATATGATAAGTAGGATGGTCGGTTATACTATTCTACGAGTTGAGTCGTGATGTTGTTCACGCATGTTAGTACAGTCAGTTATACTGTGCATTTGTGGTTTGCTAGTTTGAATAGATGACGGTAGTATCAGTTATATACTATCGGAACGAACTAACGTCACCCGTCGATGCGGGATTTCTTGGTCTATGTTCGGGGGGGTAGCAGAGGCAGTGGTTATACGCTCTGTTCCCCGAGTGTCGTTCGGTTTACCGAGAGTCTGGCCAGGTCTTAGACATATAGGCAGTGGTTATACGCTATACATAGTACCGTGGAGGCAAAGTGGTTATACGCTCCACACCGATGGAGGCAGTGGTTATACGCTCCGTCAGCTAGAGGCAGTGGTTATACGCTCTGGCAAGTTAGAGGCAGTGGTTATACGCTCTAATGGGCGTTCGCTCTATTCGCTACGCTTGACTGCTAGCTTTGTGCCTTCTGTTGCTGTGGATTGTGTGTCACCATGTTTGCTATGCTTCAATGCTAGCTTTGTGCCTTAGGTTGTTGTGGGCCGTTTGTCACTACTAGTCTTGTAAGAGTTCATGGTCTAGTGGTTGCATATGGTCTAAGTTGCATGATTGCATTCGTTTAAGATTGATAAGTCATGGTAAGCTTTATTGGGTCTTTCATGAGTATAGATGATCTCGCATGTTTACTGGTTTTACATTTCATTTGTTAATGATTGTTGATTATATTCAATTGTTGTATACATGACTGGGAGAGCATCTAGTTACTCCCGACTGAATTGTCGACCCCCTTCTCAGGTTGTTCAGATGTTTGCTGCTTGGATGATGCTTGCTTGGGGAATGTGCGAAGCGAGCTTAATAATAAATTAGGAGTTTGCCTTTATGTTTTAAGAACCTTTGAATAATGTATTAGTTGTTTTGGATTTAGTAGCGAACCGGATTGGTCGGGTGTTTCCGCCACCTTGACCCTTTTATCAGTATCGTACTCGGATATTTACTTTATATAAGTCTTTCCTTTGTTTTATAATCCGGGTTATTACACTCCCTTCACAACAAAAACCAACCAAACCCTAACTTTCCCAAATAAAAAATGATGAATCTCAAGGGAAAAGCCAAGAAGCTCGTTGAAGAAGCTACCAAGAAACGCAAGGGTTCATCTTCTTCATCCCCTCAAGAAATGATGCTACCAAGAAACTTCCATCCCGTGATAAGAAGAGGGGTGGAGCAACTTGAGTACTTTCCGGAGGTACTCTTCACATCCGATGACCACCGCGCTATGTTCGTCAAGTTTCTAGGTAAGCATTACGAACCGACTCAGTTTATTGACACTAGGGTGTTAGAAATCCTAGGTATAAGGTACCAAACCGAAATGTTCTTTGATGGTTTGGGGATTGGGAAATTATTCCATGTCCATGAAGAGACATACCTTAGGCTTACCTTGGAATTTTTTAGTAGCCTCCGCATTGTTTCGAACACACGAAACAATGTTGGTATGGAGTTCCGGTTGTGCAACCTTGACCATAGCCTATCACTTGACCAATTTGCTTAAATTTTTGGTCTTGTTGTACCAACAAGCAACATCAACAAACCCTACGACTTTGATGTGGACCTAGTTTGGAAAGCCATTTCCGGTAGGGATTACATTCACCAAAAACAATGCTACACCTTTGCTATTCAACACCCGGTGATTCGTATCACCAAACGTTTCGTAGCCGGCACCATTAATGGGAGATATGAGCAATATAGGTGCACTCTCCTCGATTTAACATTCCTTGAGTCCTATCTAAATGTTCGGGGGACAAGGAGGTACAACTTCAATACCCCCCTTGAGATGCTTATGAGATTCTATGATTTCTCTCAAGGGAACTCCCAACTTAAGACCTTCGTGATGGGAAGTCTAATTACTATCTTGGCTAACTACCTTTGTCCCGGGTTCAACACCCATGGGACTTATACACCTCTTGAGGGTAGTACTTTGATTGATGAGGACGCCGTCTTCAACCACCAACGGTGGTGTGCCTACACTCAAAATGGGAGTGTAGAATGGTTCACAAAAGGGTGTTCCTCTATTATTCTTTCGGGGTGGAATATACCCGGTACCGACCTAAGGTTGAGCCCGTATTCACCTAGGCCGAGCTACCTTCTCGACATCCAAATCCACCCCAACCCCACTCAATGAGAAGAAGTACCCCGCCATCCTCCACAATCTCGCGGGATACCGGCAAGGCCCATTGCTCCGCTGTCCTATGTGCCTATCCCACCATACCCTACTCCTCATACGCCATTCGCACCACAAGTCCCCAATGCTAAGGATATGAATGATTTGATGAATATTATAAAGAAGGTTGATCTTGGAGTACACGATGGGCGGATCGATAACTACATGGCCCTTTATCCTCAGTACTACCAAATGGCACAACAAGGGTATATCGACCCTAATGGCCCTCGACCATATTGGGCTCAACCACACCTTTTGTTCCCTAATCAAAGGAACCAAGGCGGGAACTTTGATGGTCAAGGTGGAGGATACTCTGGTCAAGGAGGGGGGTATGACCAAGGAGGAAGTTCTAGTAGGTATGGCTACCACCAAGATGATGACGACAAGTGAGAGATGCCTACCTCACCACCTCCATTTGTATGATACTCTTCTCTCCCTCTCTCTTTTTTATAGTGCATTGCATTTAGTTTAGCCTTCACTTACATTTGTATTATATATCATATTGCATTTACATTAGTTAGTTCATATAGTAAAATTTGCATTGTATTATATCTCACATGATTCATGTAAAATAATTGCATATAGATTAGAATTCATAGCCACTAATGACCAATCCTATTCTTGTCTACACTAGAAATAGTGTTTAAATCGGTTTGGGGAGGTTTGATCATAGGTGACTTAAGCATTTAGAATGCATCATCTAGTATAGTATAGATTGCATTCATTTGTTATATATATCATATAGAATTGCATTTAGTTAGAGCATGCATTCATTCATAACATATCATTGCATTTGTACCTTATTTCAAAAAAAAATATATCAAAAAATCCAAAAACATGTTTTTCTTTTTCATGCCTACTCCTACATGTGCATTGAGGACAATGTGCAAAATAAAGTGGGTGATGGGAATTTATATTCCAAAATGCATAAAAATTGAAAAATTTTGAGAAATACAAAAACATGCCTTTTTGTTTCATAAACATAAAAACCATAAAAATTTAAAAAATTGAAAAACCCAAAAAACATGTTCATTCCTTTATAGCATAGACTTGTATATATTGTGTTTGTATATATTGTGTTTGTCCATCCTTTTTCACATTGATCGACTTCGCCACATCCGAGACATGAGGATATTGAAGATCCCATGGTATGATCTTTCCAATCTCCTTTATTCTCTTTATGTTAATGACTATGCGGCTTTATTTTGATTGATGCGGTACAAAAAATGTGAATTTAGGATTACATTTAGATTTTATGGCATACTTGTTGGTAGAAGCATAGCATTAGGTTGTATAAATGTTAGTTGCATCATGGCATGTAATTTGCATGTCAGAAAAATTTTGTGAAACCGTCTATTTAGGAAGCTTGACAAGTGTATATTAGGCCCTTGTAGATACTTTTTCTTCTTAAGACTTTGCTTGTTAGCATACTTGTAAAACACCCTATGATGTGTCATGCTAGTATCCTTTGACCCATGGATTAAGGCCTAGTCAAGAGAACCTTGTGGTGTGATAACTCCTTGGCTACCGTTTATTCCAAGGTGACCCTTGAAACCATGCAACCATCATCCATGTTCTACCACATTTTGTCATCAAAGGGAATGGGCACAAAAATTGTTCAAAATTTGAGTTCAAGAATTGAAATGAAAAGTTAAAAAATTTGCAATTGCATCAAAAGAAAAGAGGAGCAAAAATAGACTCCTAAAGCTTCAAATATAAGCACCCTCACTACAAATGGGGTAGCTTTGAAAATGTTCAAAAGAAAATGCAAGAAAAAGTTGAAAGTTGTCAAGTATTGAAATGCCAAACATCAAAAGAAATGGCAAAGAAATATTCTCAAAATGTCAAATGCCACAAATTGGGGGGAAAAACAATAACAAAACCAAACTCCCACATGAAACTCAAAATTCAAATGATCCATTTATCCATCGTATCCACTTTTGTGCATGGTAGAGAGGGGACGACCCTTCTTCTTGTCTAGGCAAGAAGGGGAATTCCGCGATCCTCCAGTGTTTCTAACACCATAGGGAGTCTACTCTTGACTAAAGCATTTAACAATTGAGAACAAAGGTACCCTAGCTTGACACAACTTGGAGGTGATTTATTGGTATCCTTCTAGGCTTAGCAGTTTGAAGAAACCATGTCTATAATGGAATGTGTACCCTTGGATTGTTTCCCTTATAGATAAATTCCGCCACTTAGATGAGGAAAGTGGCTATTCTTTTGTAGATGCATCCATTACTTGATTTTGTGTGCTTTAATACTTCGATGTATCACCATTTTGGCAAGCCCCACCTTGCCTTGCAAGAAGGCATCCTACCTCATGGTTGTCTTGTTGTGAGTTGAAGGGGCGGACTGAGACCCGTTAATTGTCTCACATCGGTTATGTTATTAGGATAGTTTAAATAAAGGTCTAGTTTTTGTCACCTCTTTACTCGGGACGAGTAAAGGTTCGGTTTGGGGATATTTGATGTGACTCATATTTGCGCACATTTAGTCCCCTAAATGAACCTATTTTGCATACTATTATAACTTTTCATAGCCATTTTATCCGTAAAATGCTTTCTATTTTGCTTTCCTATCGACTTGTGCTTGTTTTGTTGGAAAGGAGACAATTAGGCGGAAATTCCCGTCTCTAGAGCTTTATTGGAAGGACATTGACGATCTTGGTTGAACGAGTGTGGAAGAAGAGGCAAGAACTGAAGACCAATATTGCAAGAATAAGATGTATACGACATGAATCATTCTGAACAGCAATCCGAGCGTCCAAAGGGCCAAGTCGCTCGTCTTATACCCCTACAATCCGAGCATCTCGACTTTAAGCCGCTCGTGCTACCTGCCCACAATCTGAGCGTCCCACCCTTGTGTACGAGCGGACCATGGCGTCTTCAGCAAGGATGCGCATCTCTCCAAAATACTTGCATTTCCCTACTTAGAACTTAGAATTGTTAATTACTAATTTAGCCTTAGCAAACCGAATGAGGCACTACTATATATACCCCATTTTGGATGATAATCAAAGGGGGGCTTCCATATGAGAAAACTTTCCTTAGACTAAATTAGGAGTAGATTAGAATAGATTAATCTCAATCATTTCACAAAATTACACATTAATCTCTCCTTAATTATTGTTCAAGTTTATTACTTTTGGGTAATTGAAGATTATTGGGTTATTATTGGAGAATTGACAACTCTTCATCAATCAATCAAGTTCTCTTCTTTTATTCTTTGCTTTATTATTTGGATCATCTCAAGTTTGGTATAATTCCTTTACTATTTACTCTTTAATGTTTATTTTCTTAAGCTCTTGTCATGTTTATACTTGTTCTAATAATTGACACCATTAATGACATGTTTTCCATGATAATGAGTGAGTAGTTTTCTTTAGCTAGGATTAGTGGGTAATTAGGGGAAACCAACATGGGGAATAATCATGCTTAATTTAATATGTTCCCATAATTAAATTGCTTGCTTGTTGTGATGTCAACCTATGCACATGTTATGTTTCATGAAATGCTAAGCCTATGAATCCTTGCATTTATAACCATCTCTTATCTATTCAACTTGACTTGTAAGATATAAACCAACTCGAGACTTGTTAGACCATGCATAGAAATGATTAGGAGTAAAGTAAGTCGACTTGTAGGTGTTGTACAATCTAATCGATTCGGCACCGGGACCCAACTCTTCCTAAGAACTGTAGGACATAAACCAACTCGGTTCCTTTACAACATTAATTGCTTTCAACTTTGTGAACATGTTTGTATGATCAACTCCTATGAATCCCCCCATGAACCCATGATATCCTAGCACTCTTAATCATTTGTTTACATCCTTCATTTCATTGCTTGTTATACTTTATTGCTTGCATTAGTATAGAACACAACTACAAACCCAAGCAAATTGTGACACTAGCATAAATTGAGATAGATAGACTTAGAACCCAAAGCACACTGTCCCATGGATCGACCTCGACTTACCACTAACTAGTTGTTTGTTGAGAATATAGATGTGTTTTTATTGGTTGTACAACGACACGCTCACGTCATACTATCAACAACACCAAAACCAATCCAACATTATAATTAAACAATAGTCACAACAACAATCACCACACGTTATGTAGCTAATACTGAGTAGGGAAACCCTACCTGGAAAGCAAACACCAACAGACGATCAAGCAGCTAAGTCAGAATCTCTCCTCAACGAACCCTCCTCCTATACATACATACATATAATCACAACCATATTCACATAAATCAACCAAAACCCCCAAATCACCCAATTAGGGTTTAACCAGCTGTAACAAAACATTATAAAACTTATATAAAAAGCTTACCCTCGACACAAGGATCACAGTGGCATAAAGAACAATGCAATCCGACACTCCTAGGCTTTGGATTTGTTAATAACGCGATGACAATCAAGCTACGTAACTCCTCTTCTTCTCAATTAGGTTTTAGAATTGTTAAAAGAGATTAAGAAAAGTGACGGACATCCTTTTATACTAATCTCGCATCATTAACAACGTCAAACTGAGCCCGTAAACTCACTTACTCGATCGAGTGACCCTTACTCGATCGAGTACCAAGCTTACTCGATCGAGTACCCTACAGGAACTCTATTGTTTTGCGTCAAAAACTACTTACTCGACAGAGTAAGCCCCACTCGATAGAGTACCCTTAGATACATAAAACCGTAGTATTACAGTCTTCTCTCCTTAAAAAGAACTTCGTCCAAGAAGTTCAAACCACAAACAAAACAAAAGACACTAAAATCATCCCGACAAAATAACATCATCAAAACTCAACACTAAAACTCAAAACACATCTCCCAAAACAAAACGCAACCCGACTCAGGACAACTACTAACTATAGTAAGACCAAAATAAAACATGCAAAAACTTGCAAAAACTCTATTCGACCATCTCCTACCCCCTAAAAGAAACAAAGTTAGGTCCTTGTAACCACACATACCTGATCAAAAAGAGACGGATACCGCTCCCTCATAGCCTTCTCCGCCTCCCATGTAGCCTCCTCAACCTCATGGTTAGACCAAATAACCTTAAGTAAGACCGTTTCCCCATGTCTAGTTTTCCTAATCTTTCGATTAAGAATCTGTTTGGGCACCTCAAGATAAGACAAAGACTCATCCAACTTGATATTCTCTACATCTAACACATGTGATGGATCACTAACATACTTCCGTAGCTGAGATACATAAAACACATTATGCACTCTATCCAAAGCAGCGGGTAAAGCTAATCGATAAGAACCTCACCCACACGAACCAGGATCTCATAAGGTCCGATAAACTTCTGGCTCATCTTCCCTTTCTTACCAAATCTCATGACCCCACGCATAGGATACAGTTTCAAAAGAACCTTCTCCCTAACCTGAAACTCTATGTCACGACGATGTAGATCTGCATAACGATTTTGTCGATCCTGGGCCGCTTTCATCCTTTGCCTAATCAGTTTAACCTGTTCAAGCATCTCATGTACCATCTGTGGTCCCAAAACAACTGCCTCAGCACTATCATCCCAGCAAATCGGGCTCTTACACCTCTTCCCATACAATGCCTCAAATGGTGCCATGTCAATACTCGTGTGATAGTTGTTGTTGTAAAACAATTCAATCATATCTAATCTCTGCTCCCAGCTACCACCAAAATCCATAACACAAGCTCGCAATATGTCCTCTAAAGTCTTGATGGTCCTCTCTGTCTGGCCATCTGTCACAGGATGAAATGCAGTGCTCATCTTCAAGGTAGTCCCCATCATCTCCTGCAACTCTCTCCAAAACCGTGATAAGAACCTCGCATCTCTATCAGACACTATATCCTTGGGCACCCCATGCAAACGAACCACATGCTTCCTATAAGCCAAAGCCAACTGTATCTTGGTCCAATTATCTTTTATCGGCACAAAGTGAGCTGACTTAGTCAGTTGGTCAACTATAACCCATATCATGTTATTACCCTGTTGACTCTTCGGCAAACCCACTATAAAATCCATATAAATGGACTCCCACTTGCACTCAGGTACCTCAAGAGACTGAATCTTACCTTGTGGTCGTCGCTGATCCCCTTTCACTCTCCGACATATCAAACAACGAGCCACAAACTCAGCTGTTTCCTTCTTCATCCCAACCCACCAGAAAGTCTTCTTCAAATCTTTATATAACTTGTCACCGCCTGGATGTACCGATTATGGTGTGCAATGAGCCTCTGCCATGATTATCTTTTTCAACTCCTCATCACTAGGAACAAACCATCTCCCGTCAAATCTCACACTACCAACTGTATGAATAGAGAATCTAGACACTGTCCCTTTCTCTACTCCAGCTCTCCACTCCTCAATCTTGGGATCCAAAGCCAGTTTCCTGCGAATGTCATCATAAAGGTCTAGCATCCCTTTTCTGGATCATATGTATCCCCATCTTCCCCACCTCATCTCTCAACCTCATCAAAGACATAGCTGTGCATAGAGAATTCACACTCTTCCTGCTCAAGGCATCTGTAACCACATTAGCTTTCCCTTCATGGTAAATGATATCCATGTCATAATCCCCAATCAGCTTCATCCACCTCCTCTGTCTCATGTTCAACTCCTTTTGAGTGAAGATGTACTTGAGACTCTTGTGATCTAAAAACACCTTAAAGGTCGCCCCATAAAGGTAGTGCCTCCAAATCTTGAGAGCAAACACAACCGCACCCAACTCTAGATCACGTGTCGGATAGTTCTCCTCATAAGGCTTCAGCTGCGTAGAAGCATAGGCAATCACTTTCCCATTCTGCATCAACACACAACCCAACCCATTCTTTGAAGCATCTGTATACCCCTCAAAGTTATCACTCCCTTTAGGTAATGCTAAGATTGGAGTTGTGGTCAAACGCTCCTTTAATGTCTGGGACGCCGTCTCATAACTTTCATCCCAACAAAACCTGTTCTCTTTCCTCATCAAAGCTGTCATAGGTCTTGCTATCTTGGAAAAATCTTTAACGAACCGTCTATAGTATCCTGCCAAACCCAAGAAACTCGTGATCTCTGCCACATTCGTTGGTGCTTCCCACTTAGTAACTGCTTCAATCTTTGCAGGATCCACAACTACCCCTTTCTTTGATATCACATGCCCCAGAAAAGGAACTTCCTCTAACCAGAACTCACACTTAGACAACTTTGCATACAGCTGATTTTCTCGCAAAGTCTCCAACACTATCCTCAAATGCTCCTCATGCTCCTCCTTAGTCTTAGAAAAGACTAAGATATCATCGATAAAGACCACAACAAATCGATCCAAGAACTGACTGAAGACCCGGTTCATCAAATCCATAAACACTGCAGGTGCATTAGACAACCCAAACGGCATCACAACATACTCATAGTGACCATATCTCGATGTAAAACCTGTCTTCGGTATGTCCTCTTCCCGTATCATCACCTGATGGTAAACCGGCCTCAAATCAATCTTAGAAAAGACCGATGCACCATTCAACTAATCAAATAAGTCATCTATCCTCAGCAAAGGATACTTGTACTTCACTGTAACTTTGTTCAGCTCTCTATAATCGATACATAACCTCAAGCTCCCATCTTTCTTCTTCACAAACAAGACTGGTGCTCCCCACGGTGATACATTAGGTCTAATGTATCCTTTCTCAATCAGATCATCCAGCTCTTTCTTTAGCTCCTCCAACTCCTTAGGACCCTTACGGTACGGTGCCTTAGAGATTGGCCCCGTCCCCGGTTTTAACTCAACGCTGAAATCTGTCTCCCTCTTCGGTGGCAGACCCGGTATCTCATCTGGAAAAACATCTGGAAACTCTCCCACCACTGGTATCTGCTCAACTGACGGACTCTCCACTCTATGGTCCCTCACATGGCATAAGATCAACGGACACCCCTTCTGTAGATAGGACTTCAAGGTCACTGCTAATAGACCTCTCAGCCCTCCCATCACACTCATAGACCTCCTTCACATCAGTAAGGGCTCCCACCGGTAACTTCTCCATAATCTTGGGGGTCAACCCCTTCTCAAACCTCAATGCCAAGTTCTCTTGGCTCAGCCCCATGTCCTTAGCATACCTAGATTTCTCATTAAACTTGTGGTAGTACTCAGCAACTGTCATATCACATGTCATCTTAAAATCATCGAACTCTTCCCTCAACTTACTACGCATATGTTCAGGTACAAACTCTTGCCTCATAGCTCTCTTAAACTCATCCCAAGGTATCACAGGCAACCCCTGTTTCAGATATATCTCCAAAGCACTCACCTTAACCTTGTCCCACCACTCACCAGTTGCTTCCCTCAAGTAGAACGCAACTTGTTCCACTCGAAGCTCATCTGGGCAATGAACCAGATTGAGTATATTTTCCATCTCTCTATGTCAATTATCCGGCAAAATTGGCGCCCCGTCCCCATATACTCCTTAGAGTTAAACCTCGCTATGTGTATACTGATCTATGAGTGATCAGGCCCCACATCCTTATCCTTTCCCACCTTTTTCAAAGCCTCTATGAGAGCATCCTGGTGCTCGAACATCTTTACGATCTCATCAATGCTCATATTCTCTGTCGTGGCATACATCGCGTTTCTCTTTGGCGGCATCTTGAAACTATATAAGAGAAAGGTAAACATAAACACACATCCCACATCTCAAACACGCATACGACCTATACTGAACCTACTCGATCGAGCCCCATAACCCACTTGATCGAGTTGAGGTCACTCGATCGAGTTGACCACTTACTCGATCGAGTGCCCCGACTCCACAACCTGACCAGAAAGCTCCCAAAAACATACTCGATCGAGCCAACTATCCACTTGATCGAAGTGACCCTACTCGATCGAGTGCCACCACCTACTCGATCGAGTGCCCAAAAACTAGCTTCTGCCCAGAAACGAAAAAATACTTACTTGATCGAGTCACACCCACTCGATTGAGTCTCTCACCTACTCGATCGAGTGCCCTCCACTCGATCGAGTCATACAGACTCGTACACTACCCGGATGTTAAACTCACGCTCCCAACATACTATACTAAAACGACAAACAACGACATATATATATATACTCAAACAAAACGACTTTCCTTCCGTATATCCAACATGCCACGTTATAAATCAAATATCATGCTTTCAACCAATCAACATAGAAACCACATAATCATCATCTTTTACTTCATATCTCATATTCTCCACATGCATGCATCCACTAATTCATACCACACATTACTATATAGATACACAAAGCACAAAGTAAACACATAGCGATCCCGACACATACCCCTTAGTGACCGGTTTAAAATTGTAGGGCGAGTTCACGACTTTAGGACGTCTCCCAAGTCTTTGCATTAGCTCCTACAACTTCTACCCGGGTTCATTTTAGTTTGACTTCCTATGTTCATTAGGTTCATTGGTTACAGGTTTCAAGATCGTCGCTCTGATACAACTTTGTGACACCCCCATACTCCAAGTGCCTTACCAGGACAACTTAAGGTATGAGAACGTCACCATCTCGGTTGCCCAAGGCAATGATAATCAAATGACAATAAGGAAACGTACTTAAATAGTAATAAAGTTTAAGTGTTACATGTCCAACTCCAAAACTGATAAAAGTAAACACAAATGTTCTCCAAAACCAAAGTACTCAAACTACTAAATGAAACACAGCGGAAGACTTTAAGACCGGTGGTGACTCCTTCCCAGCTATCCCACGCATAAGCCATCATACCTACTCAACAACTGCTCACCATCCCAGAACGGATTACCACAGTTTTTTAAAACATTTAACGGGGTCAGTACTATTTACATAAAACAATGCCACAATGAAACAAGAACACAAACAACTCAAGTAGGGCAATAAATCCCAGTCTCCATCTCTAATCTCCACACAACTGACTACACACTAAAGTGTGTTGCAGAGTACCCATCGCAACAAGTACTCCATGCCGCCAGTGGGGGACCGCAGCCGTACCCACCAAATCCCCACTCATCTCCATTGAGCGATAAACACAAGTTCATTAATGTACACTTCCCCTCTGTGGCGGGTTCCACAGAGGGCGAATCAATGGCGTGAAGCAACTCCCGCAAGTGACTTCACTCATCCAGGGACGCGCCCCGAAGATCACAGACAGTTACACAATCAATCAACAATATACTATCAACAACACCAAAACCAATCCAACATTATAATTAAACAAAAGTCACAACAACAATCACCACACATTATGTAGCCAATATTGAGTAGGGAAACCCTACCTGGAAAGCAAACACCAACAGACAATCAAGAAGCTAAGTCAGAATCTCTCCTCAATGAATCCTCCTCCTATACATACATACATATAATCACAACCATATTCACATAAATCAACCAAAACCCCCAAATCACCCAATAAGAGTTTAACCAACTTTAACAAAACAATATAAAACTTATATAAAAAGCTTACCCTGGACACAGAGATCACAACGGCGTAAAGAACAATACAATCCGACATTCATAGGCTTGGGATTTGTTAATAATGCAATGACAATCAAGGTACGTAACTCCTCTTCTTCTTAATTAGGTTTTAGAATTGTTAAAAGAGATTAAGAAAAGTGACGGACATCCTTTTATACTAATCTCGCATCATTAACAAAACCCGTCAAACTCACCCCGTAAAGTCACTTACTCGATCGAGTGACCCTTACTCGATCGAGTACCAAGCTTACTCGATCGAGTACCCTACAGGCAGTCTACTATTTTGCGTTAAAAACTACTTACTCAACAGAGTAAGCCCCACTCGATAGAGTACCCTTAGACACATAAAACCGTAGTATTACATTGAAATTTGGTTCCTTTGCAACCAGTTTTACAACGGGTTGTATGATAACCAAAAGGCCTTACTTGATTCAGCTGCTAATGGGAGATTCCAAGATAACATTACTGATGGTAATGCTTGGAAATTAATTGATTAGATAGTTACTCACACAGTTGAGTATGGTAACCCAGAGAAAGTAAGAGAGGAAGTGGCTCAGATAATACTCTTCCAACACAGCTGGAGGCTTTAACAGCTCAAATAGCCGAATTAAAGACTACTCAGTCTTTGGGTAAGCAAGAGATGGTTCACATGGTTCAACAAGAAGTGTCTTGCGAGAGATGTGGGATAGATGGCCACACTGCGGCCAAATGTATGAGTACCATTGAGCAAGTCCATGCCTTCCAGTCTTTCAAGCAAGGTACTCCTTATTCTAATTTATTCCCTGAAAGGAGTCAGAATTTTCATGCTCAAGCCCCTCTGCAAGGTACTTATATTATTCCTCCAAGTTGTGGTAACCAACCATAAGGAAGCTTTATTCGCCAAATCAAGGAGGTTTTTAACAAATTCAACCTCTTCCTCAAGCTCCAAGGAATGAGATGTCGGAGTTAAAAGCTCTGTTACATCAAACATTGATGATGCAACAAGAGCAAACGGCTCAAATCTCCGAACGCATGGCTCAAAACAAGATGTTGGATACTCAAGTTGCTCAACTAGTGGCTCAAAATCCATCAAACAGTCTGGTCTTCCTCCTCAAGGTAAACAAGCTCATGAGCAAGTTAACGCTATTTCTTTGAGGAGCGGTACTTCTTATCAAGGTCCTGACATGCCCATTGATAAAGATGAAGTTACCTACATGCATCCTAAGGGATTGGGAAATTTGGAGCTAAGTGACGATGAAAAAGAAATTGACAAAACTAAAACCCGAGATTTGAAGAAAAGCGATAAAAGCAAAAAATACGGAACTGTTTTGGTTCCTCGATCGAGTAGGACCAGACTCGATCGAGTAAGTGCAGTGCTGGATCGAGGAACCCCCTCGTTGATGATTTTTCTCCTGTTTCAGCTACAGCATTGGAAAAAAGTAGGTTCCTTGATCGAGTGACTACTGGGCTCGATCGAGGCACTCCTGTAACTGACGATAATATTTCCAAGCCGTCCCCTAATGCAAAAGAAGTCGAGCTAATCAAAATACAACTACCTTTTCCACAAAGATTGCAGAAATCCAAACTTGAACAACAGTTTTGGAGATTCATGGAGGTATTAAAGAAGCTTCAAGTGACGGTACCATTTATTGATTTGGTAACTAAAGTGCCGGCGTATGCTAAATTTTTAAGAGAGATCTTATCAAAGAAGCGGTCTTTTGATGATGTTGAGACAGTAGCATTCACTCATGAATGTCACGCCGCATTACAAGCCCAAGCTTAAGGATCCAGGGAGTTTTTCTATTCTTTGTCATATTGGTAGTTTAGCTATTGATAAAGCCCTTTGTGATTTAGGGGCTAGTGTTAGTGTCATGCCATATTCAATATGTAAAAAGCTAAATATGGGTCAACTCCGTATCACTAATATGACCTTACAAATGGCCGACAGATCTTTAAAGAAGCCTATGGGTGTCTTAGAGGATGTGCCCGTTAGAGTAGGGAAGTATTTCTTCCAAGTTACTTTATTGTTATGGATATGGTTTGAGGACTATCAAGTACCCATCCTTGGTAGACCATTCCTTCACACTACAGGAGCACTCATAGATGTTAGGGATGGTAGTCTGACACTGAGAGTTAGAGATGACACTATTAGATTTGTTCTTGATAATGCTTTAAAACGTCCCCTTCCCATAGCTCCTTGTTATATGTTTCATGTTATTGATCCTACTTTTCATGATTCCCTTGCTTTGTGTTTTGACAGGAATCCCTATGGCGCCCCTGCTGCTGCGTCATATCCATGGAGCAAGGAAGTGGATGAGATAGAGAAGTTGATATATGGAGATGAACCTCCTCCTGAGATGATTTACAGCTGTGATGAGAATGCTGACATAGAAGCTGAGTTGGATGCTTTAGAGGCATAAATATTCAAAGAGGAGCCAGTCAAAGTCCTTGATGAAGCTCCTATGACGGATGAAGTGCCCTATCTCCTGCCAAGTGATGATGACTTGAAGGACAATGGCAATTGCTCTTATTTTACATTAGACTTTGAGTTTGATGAGCAAGAACTTTATTTATCATTTATTTTCTCTCGGACTTTTTCTTGGTGCTACCTATGCTTGTGTGTAGCACATGCGCTACTTTTTGATTTACAATTACGAGCTTTAACTTGTATTAATTATGATTTGTGTGTGGATTTGTTCAAAATGCAGAGTTCTTGCTCGACAGTCGGTTCCTCGATCGAGTGTCATGGGGCCCGATCGAGTAACCAAGTTTTTGGGTATTAAACGTGGCAGATGGATAGGAATTGCGCGGTTGATTATTTTCCCCTATTTTTGCGGCTAGTTTGAGGGAATTTCTACACTCTTACCCGGTATTCTCTTCCCTTGTACCTTCTTTTGTTGTATTGTCAATTTCTTTCCCATTCCCCTTATTAGTTGTGTGCTCTAGGTTGCTAGATTTGTGTGTGATTGCTATGTTGTAGGAGTCACAATGAGGACACTGTGACATTTAGGTTTGGGGTAGGAGTCTTTAATATCTCTATGTGCTTTCATTATTTTTTTGTGCTATTATATAACAAAAATCCATAAAAATTAAAAATTTTAAAATACAATACATGTTTTTTCCTTTCTTTTAGGTCGAGTCTTGGTGAATTAAATAACAATGATGTTAAATTGCATTGTTTTTGCTTTTGAATCCCAAATAGTTGTCCATGTACATTTTCTTGGCCCATTATTCATGGAAACAAAGCTCATAATTCAAGTCTTAACCGTATTGACAAGCCTTATATTGATTAGATTTGACACAATTATGTTGGTAAACTACTTAAATTTTGAGGTCTATAGAGCTTCTTAGGCCAGGAACATCAATAAACTGGTCTCATTGTCAAATAGGCTTGAGTGTGGTTTCTCCTTGTAGAATATGTAATATCAAACTGCATAAGTGTGACATTGAGTTCTTGATACTTTTATTGCTTTCATTTGACTAAGTACATGTGGATAGGCGGTCCTTATCGTTCAAATAAGCCTTACAATTATCCTTTTTGTTTAGCCCGTTTGAATCCTTGTAGCCAATCTTAAACTACATCATATGAGCTACAATCCAAGAATTTGCCTACCTTATCGGGACAGTCGCATTTGCTTGTTTATCATGTCTATTTTACTACTATGGTTGGGATTGAGACTATTATTGTCAAATTGTGGGTGTAGTAGAATTATTTAGAAATTGCGTTGTATCTTTATGAAGCAAAAGAAAAAAGAAAATATGAAGCAAAAGAAAAGAAAAGAAAAACAAAAGAAAAAAAAAAGAAAGAAAAATCGAAAAAGGAATTGAAAAAAAAAACGAGAATTGAAAAGAGATTGCTTCATTTGGTTTTGTCAAGGATCAAAAGGATGGCCGTTAGAGTCTAATGCATCTTTTGAGAGTAGTTTGTTAGCTCTCATGTATTGTTTAGTTGAGATCATTTCTCTAAGTTGGGTTCATTTGTTATTTTTAGATTTGGTTTTTGTTTTGGTTACGCTGCGACTACCGTCTTAGCTCCACATATCCATAACGTGGTTTGGCACAAACCATTTATATACCTTTAACCCATTTGCCACCCTTATTGTCCTTGATATATGTACTTTTGTCTTGATATGGTGATTGCGTAATAGTTGAGGAAATCTCTATCACATTAGATTGCATGCATGTTGATGCGTGTATTTTATATAAGGTTTTTACCTCATTTTTACACGTATTTCTGTACTATTTATGTAACATCTGGCTACAAATACCCCTGAATATTCTACTTTGGTTTGTTTTATGTAACTTGCAGGAATAAACCAAAGAGGAGCTAAATCGAGCCTATTTTGTCCCGATTGCATGCATTTATGGAGAATAAGGAGCCGGAGCTTGGAATCTAACATTTTGGAGACGCATGAGCTTGTTTCGGAAGGTGTTTTGATGTCTTACGTGCCAAGATAGCTCGATCGAGTAGATTTTCTACTCGATCGAATGCTTTATATATTGGAGTTGCTCGATCGAGCAGTTCAAGGAGCCAATCGAGAAGACTCTGGAAGGATTCTCGATCGAGTGGTTTATTTCCACTCGATCGAGTGGTTTGGTGTTAGTATGCTCGATCGAGTGGTTTATTTCTACTCGATCAAGTGGTTTGTCCTTCTATAGACTTTTTTCGCCTAATTTTCCTATGGGCGTTTGTAATTAGTCCATAGGTTAGAATAGGAAGGGATTTTCGTACGAAAAGAGGAGGGGGAGTGCGTGATCTCTCTTCTTCTCCTCTCTCATTCACTTTACTCTAGACTTTGCTACAGTTCATTGGAATTTGCTTCCTTTCTACACTTTTGCTACTCGGATTCAGATTGTATTGGTACTATCATACTTCTTTAATCTCTTAATCTTATTTATTGCTTTAATCCGATCTTTATCAGTTTTGTCATCATGTTTAGTTTCAATTATCTATTTGTTATTATTGTTAGTTCAATGATGATGCGTAGCTAATTCCCCTCTGCTAAGACTATAGGGGATCCATAATCATGAAGGGAAAGTAATCGATTTATTGGGTTAATGCTGATATAATCTTTGTTGTTAACTGCTGCAATTAATTGTATCTGTTTAATTGAGTTGACGCAATTAGGCATTTATATCTTAGTGACCCTTGACCTAGGCCGAAAGGTTGGAATAGGCGAGACTAGTAGCGAACAATAGGGCATTATAGTTAGGGCGAAAGCTAAGCTATTTGTGCTTTAGGGCGAATTGAGACCGAAAGGAGATATTCACTGCTCCTCAGACCGTATTTGCATTGACCTGAGACTTAGATTACTTGACTGAATGATTATGGTGAACCGTCTGTCTTAGCTGTTTCTCTCTACTTGGTTGATCTTTATTCTCTTATTTTCTCTTCCCTATCCTCTCATTAGTTAGAATATCACAATTAAAAACCCCCCAAATTGGTTACCTTGACGGACTTAGACTAAGCTGACAATTTCCCATCTCCCTGTGGATTCGACCCGACTTCCCTAGCTATATTAGTTAGAGCCAGTTGGTTAATTTTGATAGGTATACGACTGCCCTGTCAAATTTTTGCGCCATTGCCGGGGAGGTGGCGCAATTTTGTTGCTTTATTTAAGTTTGTTCCTCGTCTCAAGGAATTTATTCCTTGAGACTGATCTCATTTTTTGCAAAGTTTTTGATTAGCTTTGCAGGTTGGTTGTTGCTTTGTGAAATCTATTTGCGTAATGCCTAAGTTCCAAAGAATTGAGCTCATGTGGATTCACTTCCAACAGGTTTCCTATTACCCATTACTGATCAGGGAAACTTTGGAATCCACCCATCTTACATACAGCTGGTAGAGAGAAATCTCTTTAGGGGGTACTGAAGAAGATCCATGCAGGCATATAGAGTGTTTCTGATCTTTGCTCTACCATTCCCCTTCTCTTTGGGTGACACGGGACAAAGTAAAGGGAGCCCTCTTTCCCTTTTCTTTAGCTGATGATGCCCGGGAGTGGTTGAGAGATCTTGATAGAGAGGCAGCCGGTGTAACCGATTGGAATTCCCTTGCTTTAGCCTTTACAGCGATATTTTCAGCCGCACCAATACCTTGAGAGCTCGATTAGTTCTTTTGAGTGACTACCTCATCAAGATTTGAATGGGGCTTGGACTAGATTCAAGAAACTTGTCCGCTCTGTGCCTCATCACGGGTTCAAGAAATGGTTCCTTTGTACCCAATTCTACAATGGGTTATATCGGATCGAGAGAGCTATTCTTGACAGCGTAGCTAAAGGGAGATTCACGAAGAATGTTGAAGATGACCAAGGGTGGCGTCTCATTGAGGAGATGGCTATTTATGTCTCTAAATATGGAAATCCCCGAGGTAGTAAGCAGGTTATTGAGTCAGCAGCTGCTGCAGTGGAAGGTCCTAGCAAAAGTCTAGGTAATGTGGAGATTACAGAAGTTTCAAAGTAGAGTGCTCGGGTTTGTTCGACATCGAGTATGTTGAACTATGTGGTAGATGTGGTATGGAAGGGCATGACCCTATTGGATGTCCGCAAGTACAGAGCGCGTCCTTGCTTATCGAAATACAAGCAAGGAGTTCCTTTTTCTCAACTGTACGAAGAAATAAGGAATGCTCCTACTCTTTATACGCCAGCGCCGCAACCCGTTCCTCCTCCTGCAAATCAAGAAATTGCCGAACTGAAATCCTTTATGTTTAGCATAACACAGCAATTTGAGGAGAAGTGCAATAGGAAAGAAAATGTCATAGCGGAGTTGAGAGAACAAGTCGCGCAGTTAACACTCGCGAAAGACCAAGCCAAGCTTCTACCGACATGCGACTCAGCCAATGCAATGAATCTCCAAGTTGGCCTTACACATGAAGAGCCAAAAGTACCAGAAGACGGGGTTTTGATAGCTGAAGATACCCCAGAGGATGATATAGATGAGTTTCTGGACGAAATTGTTGCTGCGTGTATTCCAGACACTCGATCGAGTGATTTAATTCACCCTGTCACTCGATCGAGTGATAATTATGGTCGATCGAGTAGTGCAGAAAATGAAGATGGTCAACCGAGTGATATTCTTACTCGATCGAGTAAGTTTGCTGAAGAAATCACTCGATCGAGTGATAAAAGTGCTCGATCGAGTAAGGCAGAAAAAGGGAATGGTCGATCGAGTGAGGGAAGTGCTCGATCGAGTATTTCTCAACATGAAATCACTCGATCGAGTGATAAAAGTACTCGATCGAGTACCAGAAGCGGCGGAGATCCTATTTTACTATCTAATTCCGCTACCGTGTCATCTCCTCCTGCTGTGGAGACGTCACGCGTTGATAAGGGTAAAGAGAAAGTTGCGGGTCCACTCTTTACTACCAGAGTGCCCTTCCCAAGCCGTCTGAAGGACGCGAAGATCGAGCGACAGTACGGTAAGTTTGTGGACGTTGTGAAGAACCTCCAGGTAACTGTCCCTTTTACCGAACTTGTTACTCAGTTACCTACTTACGCTAAGTTTATGAAAGATATTGTGACGCGTAAGAGAGATTTAAGTGAATTTGAGACAGTTTCATTTATGGAAGAGTCTAGTAATTTGCTTTTAAACAAGGCTCCACCCAAAATAAAAGACCCGGGCAGCTTTTCTACTACCTGTATAATAGGCAATGTGGTTATTGATAAGGCTCTTTGTGACTTAGGAGCCAGTGTCAGTGTCATGCTCCTATCTGTCTGCAAGAAACTGAACATGAGTCACCTTAAAGTGACCAACATTACCCTACAGATGGCTGATAGATCTATTAGGAAGCCCTTAGGTGTCTTAGAGGACGTGCCTGTGAAATTAGGCAAGCTCTTTATTCCAGTGGATTTCATTGTTTTAGATATAGCTGAGGACACCCGGACCCCAATTATCTTAGGAAGACCATTCCTTTGTACAACTGGGGCTGTTATTGATGTCAAACAAGGGCGTTTGACTCTTGCAGTAGGGGATGACGCGATCACTTTCAGTCTGCCTAGTACTTTGGCTCGGCCAATGACAGAGGATACTTGTTATTCGGTTGATATTATTGACGAGTTTATTTATGACTTCTGGTTGGGTTCTTTTATGAAGGACCCACTAGAAGCTCTTATGCTTTTTGATGAGTGTGCAGATAGCCCAGATGACGATGACGCTGTGTTGGATTTGCTTGTTGATGATTTAGATGAGCCTGAACTCACGGAAGCTGAGGGAGAGCAAGTGGAATAGATGATTAGCACTCTCTGCTCCATTGAGGTAAATGTACCAGAGCGTAAGCCTCTCCCTTCTCATCTAAAATATGTTTTCTTAGACGATACTGAGCAATTTCCAGTCATTGTTAGTCCGAAGCTTGATAATGATCAGCTAACCTCTTTGTTAGCTGTACTTAAGAAAAACAGGAAAGCACTGGGTTATTCATTGGACGATATCAAGGGGATTAGGCCCGATATTTATATGTACAGGATAGAGCTGGAGGAAGATCACAAACCTTGCAGACAGGGTCAGCGCAGACTAAACCAGAAGATGCAAGATGTTGTGATGGCTGAGGTAATGAAGCTGCTTGACGCAGGTATTATTTATTCTGTTGGTCACTCTAAATGGGTGAGTCCAGTACAGGTGGTCCCGAAGAAAGGAGGGACAACTGTAGTTAAGAATGATAAGGATGAGTTAATACCTACTCGAGTAGTGACTGATTGGCGGATGTGTATAGATTACAGACAGCTTAATGCCGCCACCAAGAAAGATCACTTTCCCCTTCCTTTTATTGATCAAATGGTAGAAAGGTTAGCTTTCATAAATTTTTCTGCTATTTAGATGGGTACTTTGGGTTCTTTCAGATCCCTATACACCCAGACGATCAAGCTAAGACTAAATTTACTTGTCCTCAGGGCGTTTTTGCTTATCGCAGGATGCCTTTTGGTTTGTGTAATGCCCCTGCCACCTTTCAAAGGTGTATGATGGGGATATTTTCAGAGTATATTGAGTCTATTATGGAAGTTTTCATGGACGATTTCAGTGTTTATGGAAGTGATTTTTCAAACTGTCTGTCTAACCTTGAGAAAGTGTTTAGTACTGTATTGAGGTTAATCTTGTGCTGAACTGGGAGAAGTGCCACTTTATGGTCAACGAGGGAGTTGTCTTGGGGCACTTAGTTTCTGACAGGGGAATAGAGGTTGATAAAGCAAAGGTGGAAGTGATTTAGCAATTACCACCATCTGTTAATGTTAAGGGGTGAGGAAATTCCTTGGCCACGCCGGCTTTTATCGCCGGTTTATCAAGGATTTCTCAAAATTGCTAAACCACTTACACAGTTGCTACTTAAGGATGCCCCAAATTGGTTACCTTGACGGACTTAGACTAAGCTGACAATTTCCCATCTCCCTGTGGATTTGACCCGACTTCCCTAGCTATATTAGTTAGAGCCAGTTGGTTATTTTTGATAGGTATACGACTGCCCTGTCACATGTTTCATAAGTCGAGTGAGTGTTTCTACTTCTTTCTATCTTCACATATAACTTACCCTTACATACTTATGAGTGCATGAGTGAATCCGCGAGAATCGGACTAATTTGTCTTGCATGATCGAAAGGTATTTGGCATTTATCTATAGTATGGTGACTTGAGACTTGAGCTACGTTTTCTATTTACCGTACCTTTGAATTTATTTTATTGGTACACTTTGGTCATTGCTTTGTTACAGATATGGATAGGTTGGGATTTCTATGTGCACTAAACATTAGCTCTGAGTTGTTTATTCGCCATTTATATGATTTCCTTTTGTATTGTGTCTTGCTTTGCTTGAGGACAAGCAAAGAGATGGTTTGGAGGAGTTTGATGAGTCATAATTATATGCATATTTATGCTTCCTCTTAATTGCTTTTGATACGATTTCGTGCTAGTTTATATCATTTACATGCCTTTTATGTTAGAACGTTGATACTTCCGCCTTTTTGTGTTTAATGCAGAAATAATGCATTTGAAGAGCAAAGGAATGAAATGGGCATCGCGGAGTAGCCATGAAAAAATACATGAAGCATGGCACGGGAATCCATAAGAATAAAGGAAGAGAAGTTAAGAAGACAACGCGAAGAAGGGAGCAGAAAACAGATGATTCCTCGATCAACTGACCAATGGCTCGATCGAGGAACTAGCATGCTGAATCGAGTACAATGAGGGCTCGATCGAGGTGTTGGAGCTGGTGTCCTCCACAAATTAGTGTGATAACATTTGTAAATCTCTTACAGGTTCACAAGGGTATACTTCGTATATTTAATTAGTTGATTAACGTTTACCTAATAACGGTTGGCTTGCTAGAAAGTTTGACGTTATTATCATACAGATGGCGGTGATCAACTGGTCCCTAAAGGTCACACCTATAGGACGTATTTGAGAAATGTGGTTATAGAAATATAATTACATTGATGCCCAAAATGACTAAAAAGTTAGTCAATGTGTTGATGAGATAATTATTTAATGAAAATTAAATAATATTAAGTTGAGAGGAATCAACTGTCAATTCGTAAATTAAATATTATAAGTTATATTTAATTAAATATATATAAGGTTAGTTTGGACGAATTAATCTGTTAATTCGTAGTTAAATATAATCCGTTGTATTTAATATCAACAATTTGAATGTGTCATAGTGGTAATAGTGAGGGTACACAAGCCAAGAGGTCATGGGTTCGATCCTCACTAGATGACAATTTAACACACTTTATATATTTTTGGAAAGACCAAAATAAGGAAAATACACTCCTTATTTTCGGTCTATTTGGCCGAAAATTAGGAGGTTATTTTCTTTCCTAATTGATTTCGGATTTCGGTCTATATAAAAAGAAAGGTAGAGAATTATTTCTGACCTAATACTTTTTCTGACCTTGCCTCCTCTTTCTCATCACAAAACACATCCTCTTTCTCATCACAAAACACAAAGACAATAAAATTTTACAGAAAATTTTAGATTGATTTCTAGCATAATCAAAGGATATATCTCAGATCGTCTTGGGTGCAACTAATAGGCGAATATCAATTTTGATATTGTTCTTAGGCCATATTTTCTAGGACAGAAGGTTAATTCTAAATCTTTTTACTTATGTTTATGTATTTTATTTTATGACCTTAGATCATCTTTATTAAATCGTTATAATCCTTCATGTTAAAGGGAAGTATACAGATTATTTCCCACAAGTGGTATCAGAGCAATAGGCTACAATTTTAATTTTGATGATTTTCATAAAATTTGTATGTAAACTATAACCTAATTTTCGAGAAAAAAATTAGGGTTTCAATGTTTTTTTTTTCGGCTAAAAAAAAAAAAAAAAAAAAAATTTTTTTTTTGGCCGAGTTTTTTTTATCTTTCGGCCTGTTTTTTTTTTCTTCTTTCGTTTTTCCTTTTGTTTGATGATTTATATCCAATTTCTTTAGATCATATCATTGTTTTAATCGGTTAAAATTATCATATGAGAATTGGTAGATTTTGATTTAATGCAGATTAAGTTAAAATAAATATAGTATCATCATGTCATTGATACAAGAACTTGTTTTTGCTATATAGTTTTAGCATATAAGATTAATCATGATTGTTAATTCATTTGCTAAACCATGTTCTATTAGCAACTATAAACTTTGTTCTTCATCAATTTTTGTATTGGGGTTTTTTGCCGCAAAAGGAAAATAATTTTGACGGCTCAATTTTTTTTTTGGTATGCCGTGAAAAAAAAAACGTTTTTAGGTTATTTTTTTTTCTCTATTACCGAATCAGAAAAAAAAGAAAAGAAGGAAAGATTTTTTTCCGGATAAAATTATGGAAGTTTTTTTTTTCTTAATTGCCGAATAAAAAAAAGGGAAGGGGCTGTTTTTTTTTTTATGATCAGCCGTGTAGTAGCTGTTAAAAATAATAAAAAAATTTTGTTTATTTTTCCAGCCGAACCAATCTTAATTGGTTTTTGTTTTTTTTTTATTTTGGCCAATTAGTTATTGTGAATCGGTTCACAATTTAAAAATACCGAGTTATTTTAAAGCGGTTTAAAATTTTGACGGATATAATTCATATTACAAGTTTAATATGGATTGAAATGAAATTAATGTGATTAAATTGCGGAATTGTCACTTAATTTAATTTAAATAGGTGGTTTGGATAAATTAATCAACATAATTAATGTATTGTATTATGTATGTTTAATTTATTTTAGTTGATGCTTTTAATTATGTTGAATGAATCGAATGAATGAATTTTATTTACCTATTTAATTTTGCAATCGGTTGTAATTTGTAATACTTAGTGTGGCCTTAGTCAATTATGTTTTCGTAATGAAGGAAACATGATTTTTATGTAATTATGAGATCTCGAATCTCCTTTATTTTAGTTTTGGGTTTTGAAATTAGAATGTAATTAATAGGTCAATTATGTAATTTTATTTATTGTAATTTCAAAGAAGACTAAAGATGAAGATTCAAGCTCACTCCCGCTACATGGATCAAGATGGAACATCAAGACAAGCTTCTCGGGTCCAAGGATGGATTCCAAACTTGTATTTATTGTTCATTTTGATAGGATAGGCCACACTAGGACTTTTACTGTTTTTTTTACGTTTTTCATTTTATTGCTTTTCATTCACTTGCTAGTAATTGCATCATATTCCGCCTAAAACCAAACCACCTACTACTAAAATGCATGAAAATTGACTCATATAGTTGTATGTTAGTTTTCATGGACATGCAGATGTCACAGTATATAAGCCATCACTTTAGTTTAAATCATTCTCGCATGCTAGATTATAGTTCACTTAAAATGAATTAAAAATAGTTGATGGGATCTTCCTCTAAAACGGAAATTGAGATTAGTCTTTATAAGGGCAAACATCTATGAGTCCCTTCTTCGTCGGTAGGCCTAATATGACCCCTTCTACGTTGGGTAAGTAGTTGTGTTGACTTAGTTTACCTCAACATCATAGTCTGAAGAGTTTCTCGTGATTATGATGGACTAAAGATAGAATTTACAGAAATTTATCGACCAAGAATTCTAACGGTAGAATTAGCTAAAAGGTTAGCTTATCTATTTGCAGAGAATTGAGTCTTGGGGTCATTTATATAATTCTTGAGGGAGGTCAATTGTATAAATGTTTTGAGTCTTCGCGTTATGACATTAGTTCATTAGACTTAAAATCAAAACGATGCACATGCTTATTATTTTATTCTTCTTTCGCAGTGTAGAACACGTTTATTATCGATAATACTGTTACAACAAATGGCTGGAAATAACGCAATCCCAATGCCTAGTGCCACACTAGATCGTTCGTCCTGGCTTAAAATGTTCATGGACCAAATGAATCAGTCCACTCGACTGAAGAATGATGGGTCCAATTTTACGGACTGGGAGGCGGCACTACGGAATGCTGCCATTGCTGACGGTAAGCTCAGGTATTTAACTGAGCCGATACCGGTCAACCCAGGCCCAAATGCAGGAGTCAACGAATCACTCGCTTATAGTGATTTCGTTATGGAAGCGGGTGCGATAAAGAACGTACTCATCTTTGCAATGGAAACCAATTTGCAGAGACGCTTCATTTCCCAAGGTGCAAACAAGCTTTTCACCACGCTCACTAACGAGTTCTCAAAGGCACCGAGAATCGTTAGATATGAGCATACCCGTCGCTTCTTTGATGCGAAACTCCAGAAGGGCCAACCAGTTAGCCCACACATTCTTCACATGATTGAGAATGTCGAGAAGCTGGAGGCACTGAATTGTAAAATCAGTGAGAGCATTGTCATTGACCGAATGCTTCATTCTCTTCACGATGGTTTTGCCCTCTTCAGGGCGAACTACTATATGAATGACTTGAAAAAGAGTCCTCATGAGCTACACTCCCTTCTCGTACAGACCGAGAAGGATATGAAATTGAGTGGGAGCATAAAGCAGGATGTTCTCACAATTTACAACAAAGGTAAAGGTAAGGGCAAGGCTCATGGCGACCTAGCTGTAGGTAAGCCAAAGTTTAAGAAGCCAGGAAACGGTAAGAGTGCGCCTGGTGACACTAGTGGCTCACAGGGCAAGGCAAAGAGCAAGGGCGGTGATATTAAGTGCCACCATTGTCACAAGACTGGACATTGGAGGAGGAACTGTCCCGTGTACCGTGAGGACATCAAAGCAGGCCGCGTCGTTCCTGTTGGTATGTCATCTTATATTCACATGATTGAGATTAACCATGCAAGTTTCAGAACTTGGGTACTAGATACTGGTTGTGGTTCTCATCTGTGTAATCATTTGCAGGGTCTAAAGAACATCATACCTCTCGAAAAAGGTGATGTGGACCTGCGAGTCGGGAATGGAGCACGAGTTGCTGCTGCCTCGAAGGGAACATATGTAATCCAACTTCCTAGTGGTTTTAAGTTATCTTTAAATAACTGTTACTATGTACCCAGTTTATCTAAGAATATTATTTCTGTTTCCGTACTTGCTAAAGAAGGTTTTACATTTTCAATAAAGGATAATAGTTGTATTTTCTCTTTTAATGAAATGATTTATGGCAAAGCAGTTTCCATGAATGGAATTTATATCTTAGATCAAACCACGGAAGTATTACACATGAATAATAAGAAATTAAAGGTTGGTGACATAGATCAAACCTATCTATGGCATTGTCGAATGGGACACATAAATGAGAAACGCGTGAAGAAACTCGTCGATAATGGGACTATTCCCGCATTCGGATTTTCTACATATGGCACGTGTGAATCATGTCTCATTGGCAAGATGACTCGAATTTCCTTCAAAGGTGTTGGAATGCGCGTTAGTGACCTATTAGGACTCATACATACGGACGTATGTGAACCTATGTCAATTACCGCTAGAGATGGCTATAGATATTTTATCACTTTCACGAACGATTTGAGTAGATACGGATATGTCTACTTAATGAAGCATAAATGTGAGTCCTTTGAGAAATTCAAGGAATACAAGAATAAGGTACAGAACCAACTGGGTAGAAAGGTTAAACCACTCCGTTCAGATCGTGGTGGCGAATATCTTTCAAATGAGTTTGATCAACACCTGAAAGACTGTGGAATCGCTCTACAGTTAACTCCACCTGGAACACCTCAATTAAATGGTGTGTCCGAACGGAGAAATCGAACCTTACTTGATATGGTTCGATCCATGATGAGTCACACAGTAGTGCCTGAATCATTATGGGGTTATGCTCTTTTGTCAGCCGCTCTTATACTTAACCGAAGTCCGTCTAAAACTGTCGACAAGACTCCATATGAAATGTGGAAGGGAACGGTACCTAACTTGTCCTTTATTCGGGTTTGGGGCTGCGAGGCTTATGTCAAGTGGAGACACGAGGATAAGCTCAGCCCGCGATCGGTCAAGACATACTTTATAGTTTATCCAAAAGGAACATTTGGTCGTTACTTCTATTCGCCAACCGAACATCGAGTTTTTGTTGCGGCTAGTGCGACGTTCTTAGAGAAAGAATTTCTCGAGAACAAGTCGAGTAATAGAACCTTCGAGCTGTCGGAGATTCCAGAACCAACAACCGAGGAACAGATGGAGGAACCTGTACCTCCAACTGATGATACGGTTAATATTCCTGAGGAACCTAGGAGGTCGGGTAGAGTCTCTCATCCTCCGGACAGATACAT
Organism: Silene latifolia; assembly: GCF_048544455.1. Lineage (NCBI taxonomy): Eukaryota > Viridiplantae > Streptophyta > Magnoliopsida > Caryophyllales > Caryophyllaceae > Silene > Silene latifolia. The sequence goes on along the minus strand of NC_133537.1, from coordinate 225,830,163 downwards.
TGGTATGGTCGAGGATAATGACGTTTTACTTCTAGAAAGTAATGAACCCGCTACCTATAAAGGTGCTATGGCCTGTTCCAACTCAAAGTTATGGCTTGAAGCCATGCAATCCGAGATGGACTCCATGTATGAGAATAACGTATGGGATCTAGTTGATTTACCTAATAAGGTAAAACCTCTACAGTACAAATGGCTTTACAAAATAAAGCGTTCTGTAGACACGCAACCAGATATCTATAAGGCACGACTTGTGGCAAAAGGTTTCACTGAAGTGCAAGGATTGCATTATGATGAAATTTTTGCACCTGTAGTCATGCTACGTTCCATTCGGATAATCTTAGCGATTGCCGCATTTCATGATTATGAGATTTGGCAAATGGATGTGAAAACCACCTTCTCAAACGGTTATTTGGAGGAAGAGTTGTACATGGTGCAACCCGAAGGTTTCATAGATCCTAAACATCCTAAGAAGGTATGCAAGCTTAAGCGTTCCATTTATGGACTTAAGCAAGCTTCTTGGAGTTGGAATCATCGTTTCGACCAAGTGATAAAAGAGTATGGTTTCACTCGATCGGTCGAAGAACCATGCTTATATATCAAGTCGAGTGGGAGCAAGATTGTGTTCTTAATATTGTATGTCGATGACATACTCTTGATTGGGAATGACATTCCCCTCCTATCTTCGGTTAAAGAATGGTTGAAAAACCATTTCTAGATGAAAGATCGGGTGAGGCACAGCGTATTTTGGGAATCCGTATCTACCGAGATAGATCACGACGGATGTTATCACTTAGTCAGGAGTCTTATTTGGATAAGGTTCTTGAGAGGTTCAGCATGACCAACTCCAAGAAGGGGAACCTTCCTATGACGACTGGGATGCAGTTGAGCAAGTCTCAGTCACCCACGACGCCTGAAGGGAATGAGCGCATGAGTCGTGTTCCTTATGCATCTGCAATAGGATCGATCATGTACGCCATGATATGCACACGTCCAGACGTGGCATATGCATTGAGTATGACGAGTCGGTAGCAAAAGACTCCAGGTGAAACACACTGGATAGCTGTTAAAAACATCCTCAAGTACCTACGGAGGACTAAGGATTGGGTATTGACTTATGGAGGAGATACTAAGCTATGCGCAATCGTTCTGAGAGGCTAGCTTCCAAACGGACCGAGATGATTAGAAATCTCATTCTAGATTCGTTCTTACTCTTAATAGTGCTGCGGTCAGCTGGAATAGTTCCAAACAGGAAGTTGTAGCAGATTCTACTACTGAGCCATAGAAATATGATAAGCAAGGAGGGCATGTTACTTCCATGGGAATTAAACATGTTCCTAAGTTGTAGTACTTGATTATGGATTTGATACATTATCTTTTTCATATATTATTTATAACTTCATCGTTTTATATATATAATATTTTGTTTTTCATGTGGATTGTCTTGACAACATTGAACGCACAAAGTGAATGAATTACATTATATTTGTTTAGGTCCGTAATCGCCAATGTGAGCTGATAACTCCGGCTATTATATTGTGCAGTCGATTGATGGTGGGTTCAACGAGCCATAAGTTAAACGGTTGACTAATCGATCACAGATACGAGATTATGACGATACCTCGTAGGACAATTTTTATTTGTGACAACGTAATGGAGTCCTAAATGTTTTATAACATTCGGTGCCAGGTCGTGGATAGGACATCTATTGTGTACCTAGAGTCGATTCTTTTGACTATCAACTGTCTCTTGAGATTAAGGCAGTCTTTGGGTGACTTTGGTTTCTTTCTCACGATCTCTCACCGTAATCGGGGCTAAGTAGATTTTTTTTCGGGTCATTTCATACTGTGCTTACATCTGCAAGATTTGAGTTGAGGAAAATATCCATCCCTTATCAGGTATAGTTATTTCTCAGGGCCACTCGAGGAGTTGTAACTGAAATGCATGGCCATGCTCGAATGTTGATTCGTTTATCAGTTAAGTTACTCTCTAGTCGGAAAACCACTCTTGATATTGATCACTTGTAAAATACGACCTTTGTGAATTCGGATTTGCAAATTGTTTTACATTGAGTGGGAGAAATTTTAAAGGATATGAGAATCGGTTATCGCACATACACTTGTGAGGACAAGTGGGAGTTTGTTGGAGCTGGTGTCCTCCACAAATTAGTGTGATAACATTTGTAAATCTCTTACAGGTTCACAAGGGTATACTTCGTATATTTAATTAGTTGATTAACGTTTACCTAATAACGGTTGGCTTGCTAGAAAGTTTGACGTTAATATCATACAGATGGCGGTGATCAACTGGTCCCTAAAGGTCACACCTATAGGACGTATTTGAGAAATGTGGTTATAGAAATATAATTACATTGATGCCCAAAATGACTAAAAAGTTAGTCAATGTGTTGATGAGATAATTATTTAATTAAAATTAAATAATATTAAGTTGAGACGAATTAACTGTCAATTCGTAAATTAAATATAATAAATTATATTTAATTAAATATATATAAGGTTAGTTTGGACGAATTAATCTGTTAATTCGTAGTTAAATATAATCAGTTGTATTTAATATCAACAAGTTGAATGTGTCATAGTGGTAATAGTGAGGGTACACAAGCCAAGAGGTCATGGGTTCGATCCTCACTAGATGTTAATTTAACACACTTTATATATTTTTGGAAAGACCAAAATAAGGAAAATACACTCCTTATTTTCGGTCTATTTGGCCGAAAATTAGGAGGTTATTTTCTTTCCTAATTGATTTCGGATTTCGGTCTATATAAAAAGAAAGGTAGAGAATTATTTCTGACCTAATACTTTTTCTGACCTTGCCTCCTCTTTCTCATCACAAAACACATCCTCTTTCTCATCACAAAACACAAAGACAATAAAATTTTACAGAAAATTTTAGATTGATTTCTAGCATAATCAAAGGGTATATCTCAGATCGTCTTGGGTGCAACTAATAGGCGAATATCAATTTTGATATTGTTCTTAGGCCATATTTGCTAGGACCGAAGGTTAATTCTAAATCTTTTTACTTATGTTTATGTATTTTATTTTATGACCTTAGATCATCTTTATTAAATCGTTATAATCCTTCATGTTAAAGGGAAGTATACAGATTATTTCCCACACGAGGAACCTCCGGTTTCCATATTTTCTGCAAATTCCTTAAGTCGGTTATGTTTTATTATAAACACCTAAACTCGTACCCTAGGTTATTTACGCTTTAATTTCTGTAGGTTTAGTAGAATTACTCTAAAAAAAACTATCTTAGACTACTTTAGATTAGTATACATTAATTTAGCATTCGGATCTTTAATCTTTCCTCATTAATCATTAAGGTACTAATCATTCTTCATAATTTATTATTCAAGTTTATGCTTTTAATTAAATTGTTATTATTTCATGTCTTCAATTATGCCTACATTCATCTTTATTGTTGTTAATCAATTCACTATGAGTAGCTAAATTTATCATCTAGGGTGAAAGGGGATCTAGGTTCTTAGAAAAGGGGTTATTAATGAATTGATTGTTAAATTTCTTTCTATTGTCGTTCAATTATTGTTCTACTTCTACTTAGTTGATTACTGATTAGAATTGATTAATTAGTCTTGCATAAACTAGGATATTCACCGATCGGATTAAGACTAGTATAGGCCACGATAATTGAATTAGACCGACTTAATGATAGCAATTGCATGTTGAGTTAGATCTAAAAAGACATATTATAATCGCCCGATCATATGACTTTCAACAATATAAATTGCTCAATCAATGAATTAAATCCTACCCTTTGATGACTACCTAGTGAACCCGAATCCCTAGACTCTTTAATATTATTGTTATTGATCTTTTATTTACTTGCATTTAGTTGTTAGATATCAAATCAACAAACCCCAAAATTGTTACTTTAAGACAAACTTAGATATAAACGAACTAGAAAAATTAACTAGCCTCCCTGTGGATTCGACCCTGACTTACCGCTAGCTATCTTGTTAGTAGTAGTTTAGCGTTTACTTTGACTAAGGGAAAGGCAAAGGACGGAAAACAACCTTATCATGAAACGAAATCAATTCCGACGTAGTTCGATGAAGGTGCATAAAATAGCACTTTCGTGCGTGTGTGTAAATCTCGAAATGTTCACCTAATACATCATACTGTATCCCGTCCTATGTTGTAAGGTACTGTCAAATCCCATGTCTGGGGTTGCTGTGAAAGGCTGTGATTTTCTGGGATGTGGAGCTTGGCAATAAAAGGTTTGAATGGTGGATCGTCACTCTGGAGGTTCGTTTTCTGGTGCTTAGGCTAGTGGGTTATGGCTTCCATCGTGGTTGGACATGGTGTCTCGGGTTTAATGAAATCCGAGTACATATGGGTAGGAAAACATCGTGGGTTCAAATCTCCATGACTGGACCTATGGCTGGGTGTAACAACACAAGCCCAATGATTCTCAAAATTCCCGACTATTCCCATGTAACTGTTTCAGGAGGTTACTTGTTACGATTTTGGACTTCGCCCATTAAATTTCAATAGCGGGTACTTGGCTCTAATCCTAGCTTCTGTCACTTCAACATTCAACCAGAAGCGTTCTGTAATTTCATCATCTTTTCTGTTTTTGTTTCTTATTTTTTCTCGTTTTTTTTTCTCGTTTTTTTTCATCATTTTTTTTCGTCTTTTCTTTTTCATTTTTTTTTTCTCTTTCTCTTTTTTTCCCATCATTTTTCTTTTTCTTTTTTTTTTCATTTTTCTTTTTTTCTTTTTTAATTTTTCATCTTTCTTTCGAAACAACGCTTTTGGTTGCAATTGGATTCATATAGAAACATTTGGACCTCGCGAAGCAGATCGAAACAGATCGGATCAGACTAACATCCCTTGTTAGAATTGGTCGGTTTTTTCTCTCTTTGAGAGGGGATGTTCTTGCGGGGAATGGGCCTGCCTTTCGTCATCAACACGGGAACAAAGAGCTGGTCTAGGTTCGCCATAGAATCATCTACTACGCTTGTCTTGAGCACTGGTTTTGATCGAGGTTTTCTACCGCCAGACATGAAGTAGGTAAAGGAAACAGACACGGGATCCTAAAGTATCTTAACATCTAAAACGGGATATATATTTCTATCAAAGGGGCACACTTCAAGTGCGTTGTGCATTTTCATTAGTTTAATATGGAAACGGGATTGAAATCGGCATCATTTTCATTGATATTGAAAAGGAGTTTGAAATAATTGAGGGAAAAAAAATCTTAGCCTCGACTTGGACTAAGACCCGAATAAAAATTCCAACTCATAATCATCAACCTCGGCTTAGAACTTTTCTCTTTACAAGAGTTGTGATGAGTCATATTTATATACATTTATATGCCTCCCCTTAGTTACTTTTGAAACAGGTTTTGTGCTATAATATGTTGTTTATATGCCATTTATATTAGAAATGTCGATACTTCTGCCTTTTCGTGTTTTAATGCAGATTGCATGCATTCGTGGAGCAAATGATTAATATGGAGCTCCGCGGAGTCGGCAAGACAAAGTGCAAGAAGAACGACACGAGAATTATGAAGAACGAGAGAAGAAAAGAACAAAATAAGCCACCGAAGCTGAGGATACTCGATCATGTAATGCTAGACTCGATCGAGTCGTGATAGCTATGACACTCGATCGAGTGCTTCAATAGTCGACCAAGTGTTCCTTTGTTTCCGATTTCCGCGAAACTTCCTTAAGTCGGTTTATTTGTATTATAAATAGGAAGTTCGTATACAATTGTTAGGTTATGCTTTTCTACGCCTTCATTACTCCTAGAAAACTCTTAGATTAGTTTAGCTATTGTTATTAGTCTGGATCTAAGCACTTGTTCATTATTCCTTTAAATTCGGTAATTATTCAATCTTTCCTTTAAAATTCCTTAAATTGCTTGTTCGTCTTTCATGCTTTTAATTATATTTTCCCTTCATCTTCTTGTTGTTATTGTTATTTGTATGAGTAGCTAAATATTTAATCTAGGGTAAAAGGGGATCTAGGTTGTTAGAAGGAGGTTTAATTAATGAATTAATAAGTTAAATTGCTCTTTGTTGTTTTTCAATTGTTGTCTTAAATCTAGTTATTGAATTACTGGCCAGGATTAGTTAATTAGTCTTGAAAATTAGAATTATTGCCGACCGGATTAAGACTAATATAGGCTACAATAATTGAATAGACTAGCTTAATTATAACGACCGGATGTTAAGTTTAGATCTAAAGGGTATATTGTACCGACTGGACATATAACCTTAAACAACATAACTGCTCTGTTAATTAGTTAAATCTTACTCCCGGATAACTGACCTAGTCAACTTGATCCCTAGACTCTTTTAATATATTTGAATTCACCTTTATTTACCTCGCAATTTTTTTTAGAAATCAATCAAACCTTCAAGAAATCGGTTACCTTTAAGAGAAACTTTTGCATAGACAAATAGTTAATTACCGCCTCCATGTGGATTCGATACCCTACATATACCACTGACTATTAGTTAGTAGTGAACTAGGTTTACTTTGATTTAGGGGACACGACTTTACCCTTGCCAAATTTGGTGCCGTTGTTGGGAGGCAATTATTTTCTGTTTTTTTTTTTTTTATTTAGATTGTCTTTTGTCTCAGGGAACATCAGTTTCTTGGGACCGTTTGATATTTTTCTTGTTTGTTTCATGTATGCCCAGGTCTAACAGGTCGGAGATTGTACCTCTTGATTCAGTACAAGAGAAGACTTTTCGCTATAGACAGAATTTTCAGAGAGAAATCAGTCAGGTGGAAGACATGAATACACTTGACGCCAATTACGAGCATTTTATATTCGTAGAAAATCTGTTCTTTGAAGAGAATAAGCCTGTTTCTGCGACTGATATTCCAGTTCCTATCTTAGTCAAAATGCCTACTCTAGCCACTCATTCAGAGCCTACTCTTGCATCCATTCCTAAAGGATTCAAGCTACTCACTACAGAAAATGGCACATTCAAGATTCGCCCCTCCTACATCAACCTGGTTGAGCGAAATATGATTGGACGAGGTGCTTCTGAAGATCCTTCTAACCACAAGGAGAAGTTTACTGATTACTGTTGCTCCATTCCGCTTTCTACTAGAGTAACTCAAGACCAAGTGAAGCAAGTACTCTTCCCTTTTTCCTTGCGAGATTGTGCAGCCCAGTGGTTAAGAGAATTGGACATGGAGGCCCATGGTGTTACTGATTGGAATACTTTAGATCTTTAATTCTACAGGAGATACTACCCACCCCGGAAAACCAATGCTCTAAGAATTGAGATTACAAGCTTTAAACAAGGTCCCACTGAAGACCTTAATGAGGCATGGGTTCGCTTCAAGAGACTAGTTCATTCCGTTCTTCATCATGGTTTTCAGACTTGGTTTTTGTGTAATCAATTCTATAATGGGTTATATGACGATCTTAGAGCTTTACTTGACCCCACTTCCAATGGGAGATTTTAGAATAATACTAATGATGCTACTGCATGGAGGTTAAAAGAGGAGATGGCTACTCACACTGCTGAGTATGGTAACCCCAAAGGAAGTACAAGAGGGGGTGGCTTAGATAGTGCAGTTGCAGCACAGTTAGAGGCTTTGGCAGCCCCAATTACCGAATTGAAGACGTCCCGATCCTTGGGCAAGCAGCAGACGGTTTATGCAATGATTCAACAAGAAGTGCCTTGTGAAAGATGTGAAATTAATGGTCATAGAGCAGCAAAGTGTATGAGTACCATAGAGCAAGTTTATGCCTTTCACTCTTTCAAGCAAGGTACTTCTTATTCTAATTTCTTCCCTAGAAGGAGCCAGAATGTAAACAACGCATAAATTCCTCAGAATAAAGGAAATCGGGCGGGCAACTTTGTTAGACAGAACAAAGGAGGTCAAAATTTCCAACAAATGCAACCTCCTATTCAAGCTCCAAATAATGACATGTCTAACATTAACGCAATGCTCCAACAGCAGATGATGGCTTCACAAAAGTAAGAAGCCTTTATTACTCAATTTTTGCCTCATAATAAAATCTTGGATAATCAAATTGCTCAACTTTTAAGCCAAAATTCGAGTAGGTGATACGTGCATTTTATATAGTCTTTTTAAGCCTTTTTGCACGTATTTCTATGCGATTCTCGTAGTTTTATAATGCGAAATGCCCCGAATAGTCTACTTTGGTTTGTTTTGTCTTATTGGCAGTGACGGACCCAAAAGTAGCGGAATTATGCCTTTTTGTTGCCCTTTAGCCTGCATTTATGGAGATGGAAAAATGGTAGCGGAATTACTAATGTCTCGAGAAGCGTGAAGTGGTCTCGGAAGCTAACTAACGAAGTGAAGAGTTTTTTCAGTGGTAATCCATTTGATCGAGAACTTTTGTTAGTCAAGTTGCTCGATCGAGAGCTTATGGATGGTGAATAGTGTTCGATCAAGACCCTACTGAGCTCGATCAAGAAGTGGTGTTTTGAGGTTCCTCGATTGAGTATGTTAAGTACTCGATCGAGAGGTTCTGCTGAGGATTTGCTCGATCGAGAGGTTTTCTATTAGTACGCGAGTTTTTATCGCGAGAACTTATTTATTTTGTTAAGTACGTGTTTAATAAATATCTTTCCTATATAAAGGAAATACTCATTAGGTTTAGGTTATCTTTCATTCATCTTTTAATCTCTTAATCTTAGAATTACTCTTAAGCATTCAGTTAGGAGACATTTATTTTCATGTTCGACGGGATTTCGTTCCTTTGTCGGATCTTTAACTTTGTAATCCTTCTTACTCTTTCTATTCAATTTAATCCTTGTTTTGCATACTTAATTTCTTCTCTATAATTTTTAATTTTATTAATATTGTTAATTAGTTTATGCAATCCCTTTTTATTCATCTCTATATCGTGTCTCTTGTTATTTCAATAATTATTGCTAGTTCCATCACAAATATGCGTAGCTAAACCCCTTTGTGCCAGGATTAGGGGAGCCATGGTAGTAAAGTAATGATGTTATAATTAGATTAGATGGTTTTGATTGTGAGAATTGATTCATAGCAATTTAATTGTAAGCGTTTAGTTGAGTGCACGTTTCTAAACTAGTTAGTCCGGTTAAATTTAGACCTAGATCGAGAGATTTGTATGAATAGACCTGTTATGAACAATAGACTACACTAATGAGGGTGAAAGCTAAGTTATTAGTTGTATTTTAGGGCGGATAGCGGACCGAGAGTACCTTTCCTTTATCCTTCTCACATTAGACCGACTGATCTCATTAAGACCGAATTGTGTAATTATCATTGTGAACCGACATCCTAGCATTTCTCTCTATTTTTTATCACATCTTATTTCATCCCTCTTAATTTTATTATTATCTTTCTCTCTGCCTTATTCTCAGTTTAGTAGTTTAGAAAATAAATCAAACACCCCAATTTGTTACCGTGGCGGACAAGAAAATCAAGTAAATATAATAGTGATGCGACCATAATTTAACCACATTTAGTCCCCGAATTAGCCTTGTTCCCATGCTTTTTAGTGCATATTTGGGTCATTTATTGTCTTTAGTTCTTTGTTTTGCATATTCTTTGAGGTTTTGTGTCCTTGGTAGGAAAGGAGTGCAAACCTTGCATTTCCATGGCAAAATGAAGCTAAATTGATTGAATTCAATGACCAAGCATCAAGAGGATACAAGATTAGAACACCCTTGTACATACTATAGTAGATGGGCAATGATGAGAAAAGATCCTTGCATCCCCGAGGAAATCCTCAAGGATTCTATGAAGAAAAGGGAAGAAAAGAAGAAGGAATGAAGCTGTAAGACAATCCGAGCAGATTGCCCTGAATCCGCCCGTCCAAGGCCTAAAATCCGAGCGTCTTCCTCCACAAGACGCCCGTCCAGAAACACCCAAATCCGCCCGTCCCGTGCCTAAGACGCCTGGATTCCCTTACAGCTATTTCGTCTTCTACAAACTTCAAGTAAGGATGCGCATCTTTTTCTAAGACCGGCGAAAAAGAGACCGGAGTCTCCCTAGAGACCGGCGATTTCTCAAGGATTTAATCGTCATTTAAGCCCATAGTAAACCCAAATTTATGTAACTAATCCCCACTATAAAAACCCCATTAGTCTAATTAGAAGGGCATGTTCTTCTTAGCAATCTTTAGTGTAGTTAATATCAATCAAATCTCTCTTTAATCCTGTAATCAACATTTAATCAAGTTTTAATACAAGTTTTATTTCCTTAATCTCTCTCTTGTTCATCCTTTATTTTGGGTAATTGAAGATTATTTGGGTTATTATTGAGAGATTGACAACCTTCCAATCAAGCATCAAGTAATTCTATTATTCTTTGCTTTATTATTGGAATCATTAGTAGGAATAATTCTCTTAATACCTTTTTAATTATTGTTAATTATCTTCATTTATTCATCATGTTTTACTTTGTTGGTATGATTGACAACCTTGCTTGCATGTTCAACATGATAATGAGTGAGTAGTTTCCTTAGCTAGGATTAATTGGTAATTAGGGGAAACCAACATGGGGAATGATTCATGCTTAAATTAATATGTTTTCATAGTTTATTTGCTTGCTTGTTGTGATCTCAACTTATGCACATGTTATGTTTGATGAAATGCGAGCCTTTGAATCCTTGCATTTTTTTTTACCCATCACCTATCTTTTCAATGAGACTTGTAAGACATAAACCAACTCGAGTCTCATTAGACCATGCATATAGTTGAGTAGGGAAGATTAAGTCGACTTGTAGGTGTTGTACAATCTAATCGATTTGGCTCCGGGACCCAAACTTTCCGAGGATTGTAAGACATAAACCAACTCGATCCATCACAATAATAATTGCTTGCTTGTAATTTTAGAATATGTTTGTATTATAAATTCCCATGAATCCCCTATGACCCCATGACACCCTAGTGCTTTTTTATCAATTGTTTACATCCCTTTTAATTCATCTTGCTTGTTTACTTTTATTGCTATTTAGTTTAGTGATCTTCTACTTCAAACCCCAATCGTGACACCCTTAGACACCACCAGTTGCAATAGAAAATCTCATCTCAATTCCCGTCCCTTGGGATCCGACCTTTACTTGCCTCTTTACTAATTGTAGAGTTGTTTGTGAAGTTATAAATTGTGTTTTGGTCTAGGTGCTCCTAACGACATGTACTGAAAACTAAACCTCCTCGAGAGTCCGAACCAAAAAATGGCGCCGTTGCCGGGGACGGTGTTAACTTGATTTAGATTTTCTTGTGTTGTTATTAGTTGTGTCTTTCTTCGCCTTGGGGAAGTAAAACTCCTCAAGGTTTGTTTTAACTATTTTCAAGTTGTTTGATATTTTGCAAGATGGACCTTATAGATTGTTTTGTAGAGGACCACTTAAGTATACCTTTATTCAAAGATCCCATGCAAGCATTGGATGCCTTGGAAGCAAGTGAGGCTAAAAATATGTATTGGGAATTGGACGTAGATCTTTTTGAGGCCGCTCAAGCTAACAAAGAACTTACTCATGCACAATCCGAATCAGTACATAACATCCTTGTGGAAGCATGTCAACCTATAGAAGATGAGCAATCCATCCTAGAAGACATATTACAAGCTCAAGAGCAAGAGGAATTCGTCATGGAATTCGAATGTGATGAGGTTGATGAGAATGAAGAACAAGTTGAATAAGCAATTAGAATGGAATGTCTAATGGAGATGGAGCAAATTCTCAATGAACCTCCAAAGGAGGAAAGTGAGGAACAAACCCCTACCCTAAAACCCCTTCCCCCAAATTTGAAATATGCTTACCTTGATGAATCAAAGACCAAACCCGTGATTGTTAATGATAGACTTGATGAAAACCAATTAGGAAAATTGCATGATGTGTTGAAACAACATGAGAAGGCTATAGGTTATAGTCTAGATGACCTTAAGGGGATAAGTCCCAACTTTTGCATGCATAGAATTCATCTAGAGGAGGACCATAGACCTACCATTCAACCTCAAAGAAGATTAAACCCCCACATGCAAGAAGTTGTCAATGGAGAGGTTATGAAATTGCTTGATACGGGAATCATATATCCCATATCGGACTCTTTGTGAGTTAACCCCGCTCAAGTGGTACCTAAGAAAGGAGGTACCACGGTGGTGACAAACGAAAAGAATGAGTTAATACCCACAAGGAAGATCACCGGTTCGCGTATGTGTATTGACTATCGAAAATTGAATTCCGCAACAAGAAAGGTGTTGGAATATGTGTCCTCCGACAATAATGCGATCACGACTGTTGATCATGATGATCACATGTTTAAATCTCATTATAAAGGATACAATTGGGAAGTAATTTTTACTGTCAACTGGTCCACACATATCGGTAATGATTGGCTGACTAGAGTTTGACATTACTGTCGTGCGACGGTGGTGATCAGTTGATCCTCTAGGTCATACCAATAGGGCAACACTCTTAATTGATCATTTAATTGATCGTATAATGTTACGAGTCAATTAAAATATTTAAAATTGACGGAAGATTTTGGAAGTATTATTTACGTATCTCATTGAAATTTGATTAAATGAGATACGGTCTGAGTAATCGAATTGTTTCATTATTCAGATGAAATTATTGTTCAAGGAAACAATTGAAATTGAATGAATTATTATAAATACAAATTGTTGTGATTTATAAATTGGTAAAATATTTTGGTACAAGTAATTATGAATTACTTAAGTCGATTTTTATATATGACGTATTTTTATTAATACGTTGATTTTTAATATGTTAAAAATACATAACGATTCTTATGTAACATATGACATGTGACATAAGACAAATTGACAAAAATAAAATGGATTGCATTTTATACATATGTACCGAAATTAAGGAGGATTAAGGATAATATTGTGTTTATAATGTGAGTGGTAAACACAATGATTACCTACTAATCTAGCCATGCAACCCTAATGCTCATTGTGAAGAACAACTCTTGCATGCATTGGCTCCCTCCCATGCCCCCTTCCACCGGTTTTTTGAGATGAAAAACCACTTTGGTTTTTCATCTTATTTCACCTAATATACACTAAAATGTAGTTAGTGTAAGATTATTATTCATTCATCCAATATTTGAGTTTTTAGAAAGATAAAAACTCTTCTTTCTCTTCCTTCTCTCTAACCGAAAAATAGAGAGATCCATAATATTTTTTGGGTCATTTTTCTTTACAAAATTAATATTGTCTAGTATTCATAATATTAATTTTAATTAAGAGTGTGCTTTGGGTATTAAGCTTTTGGAGAGATCCTACACTTGGATCTTAGTTCTTCCACTAAGGAAAGCACAAGAACAAGAGAGAAAGGTGATCTCTCTTGTGCCCATATAAACCGAATTTCTAATGTAAGGATGAATGTTTCTTCTTTATTTTGTTTATAAGTTTGCATGCATAAGATCATTTATTAATTTTACGACAAATTAAAATAAAACATATATGAATATGTTATTATATAGATCTACTTTTCCTTCAATCGGTATCAAGAGCCAAGGTTGTTTGCATGCAAATCGGTTAAAAGTTTTTCCGAGTTATAAGAATAACATATAAAACTTGTATAATTTGTGTTATTATGATATATCACGAAATAAATTCATGTATGTTAAGTTTCTGGTCCTAAAATGTTTTTAGGATATTTTGGTTAATTTATGGATTTTTATTGTTCATATTATACAATAATTGCATTAAAATATGATTTTATGAGTAAAAATGTCATTTTCGGACTAAAATTAGCTAAACTTCTAATTTTCCAGTGATTTTTGGATATGTTGTCACATATATTATTTTGAGATGACCTGTAAATGTTCATAATTTTTGGACTTCTTATGCTCGAAAAATGGATTTTTCATTATTAAAATCGGATTTAAGTGATAAATAGGTTAATATGAGATAAATTTCGAATCTGGTCATAGAAATTTAGTATGTTGTCACATGCAATTTTTCAAGATGTGTGTAAAATAATAGGCTATAGTGAACTCTTTTTGCATGATTTATGGATTTTTGAAGAAAAATAGCATGAATAGTGACTTTATTAGTGAAATATTAATAAAACATACTCTATGACTAAGGAAAAACATTATATGTTGCATTTTATTATCTTTTTCAGATCTAAAATTGAAAATTTGATGTATATAATTTTTCACATGTTTTTATGATTATTTTAGTTAAAACCGATAAACCGCAACATTGTTTTTCCGGATAAATTTCGAAATTTTTAACCTAAGTTTTTGAACATTATGAGTGTCATGGTATTTTTCCAGAATGTTCATGAGTTTAAATTTCAAATTTCAAATTTATTTGAAATTTTGTGATATATTTGAAGTTTATAGCTTTTTATTATAATTTTAAGTCCATTAATGAACAATTTTAGTAATATGAGTTAATTATGGTCAAATAATTAGTAAAAACTAAATTTTGAGTCCTTAGAGGTTAGGGTAATTAACTTATGCATAAATATGAATTTATGTAATTTTTGGTGATTATAAAATGTTGAATCACGCAAATCCGTAAAAACCGAGTAATATATGATATTGGCTATTTAAAGGCGATTTAGCATAAAATTGGGCATGTTCATACATATTATAATGCTGCATTTTCTTTATGATTGTCATAATTTTAATTTATGTAATTTTTACTTAGTATGGCCTTAGTTTTTAATTGGTATTACCCGAAATGTATGGGAATATCGATTCGGTTGTAATTTTAATTGTGATCTCGTATCACCGTTTTGTAATTTAATAGATTTATTTATTTTAGTTACAAATGTATAATATTAAATTATGTAATTTATTATGTAATTTTATTCATTTCGGAGTTCCCAAAGACGGATTTCTTCAAGATGACGATACATAAAGACGGTGTTACCTCGAGATGCGTGCCACAACCGAAGTTCAAGGGACCAATGGAGTTGGTTTCCGAATATGTAATAGTTAAATAGTTTTTCTATTTTAGGAAGGCCATACTAGGATTTATTTTTATGCTTTGCATTTTATTTATATGTCACATGCATCGCTAAATCGCCATAACTAAAACATGCATCCATATCTAATTGAGTTTATCGACCGTGTCAATTACAATTATCGTAGTTAACCGCTTTAGTTCACTTAAAACGTGATAGATAATAAATTGACATGACCTCTCGCTAAAACAATCAATTGAGACATAGCCTTACCAAAAAGTAGAAACCATGAAAACCTATTTCGTGAGGGAGTGCACTCGGCCACACCGGGGTACAAACCTTGTTACGTAGGGGAAGTGGGTGATAAATGTCTATCCACCGAATTCATGTTGATAAGGGATGAATCGGCCACACCGTGCCCAAGTTAATGTGGGTTTGGATCATGGACACATTTATTCGAAATTTGGATTGAACTCAACAAAAGTTTTTCGATAAGGGTTTTATCGGCCACACCGTCCCCTTGTTGAATGTGTTTTGGGCTAAAGATAAATGTTAATGTAATATTATCGACCAAGAGTTCTAAAAGTAGAATCGATTAAACGTTAATCCACCGAGTTATATTGATAAAGGATGTATCGGCCCCACCGTGCCTAAGTCGATATGAATTTGGGTCTTGGAATCATTTATCTAGTTGTGTAGAGGTCACTAGAAAAATGCATAAAACTTGTTTAAATTATACATTTTTACGAGTATTTTTATTAAAACGACATTTGTTTTACTCCTTCTATTTTGTTTTGTAGACCACTTCTTTTTCTCATAACAAATGGCTACACCAACGCCACGCCTCTCGCTAATTCATCATGGCTCCGATCCTTCATGGATCGATGTAAACTTGAAAAGAATGGGTCAAATTTCTCCGATTGGGATGCCCAACTCAAACTAGCCGCCCAAGGTGACGACAAGCTTCGTTACCTAACCGAGGCCTCTCCTCCCGAACCTACTACTAGGTCGACCGCCGCCACTAGGGAAGCATATGAGGCTTACCATAAGGAGTCCGCCGCAATGAAAAATGTCTTGATATTTGCGATGGAGGCGGATCTCCACAGGACAGCCTTTAAAATGGGCACCGCTAATGAGATTTACTCCAAGCTTGTGACAATGTTTTCACAAACTCCGCGGATCGTCCAATATGAGGCGGCCGCGGCATTCTTTGATCTCGACTTCAAAGAGGACCAAAATGTTAGCCCTCATGTGCTCAAACTTATGGAGCTTGTCGAGACCTTGAAGATTGAAAAAGTTGAAATCCCCAAAGAACTCATTGTAGATAGGATTCTGCACTCCTTGTCCAAAGTCAAAGCGTATGTTCAATTCCGGGTGAATTTTAACATGCAAGACAAGGATGTGTCTCTTGAAGAATTGCACAAGTTACTTGTGCAAGCCGAGAGGGACATGGGGTTAAATGTGAACCCTCCAAAGGATGTGCTTAACATAAGCACTAAGAGTAAGGGGAAGTTCAAAAAGAATGGGAGGAAGGGTAAGAAGCAAGCTCCCACTTTCACCAAAGCTAAAGCTAATGATGCTAGCACCTCGAAAATCAAGAAGGGTCCTCTTGATAAATGCCATTATTGTAATGGTATGGGACATTGGAAAAGAAATTGTTCCAAATACCTTGGTGATATTAAGGCTGGAAAGATTACTCCAGTAGGTAAATGACTATCCTTTCTTTTATGTTTCTAATTCAACTATGGTATTGTGATACAAAGTTGTGATAATGTATCTCCCTTTTTATTGTAAATAGGGCCTCCACCAAGGAAAGACAAAGGAAAAGAAAAGCAAGCTTAAGAAACCATCAAGGAGCTAGGAATAGCTTTCATGGAGCTTCGCTTTTTATTGTCTTATTTTAAATTATGTTTTGGATTTTTAGAACCTTAAGTTTCCGTGTTCGACATGGAAAGGTATTTTGGATAAATTGGTTGTATTTTGGATAATGGTGGCTTGGTTTGCAACCCAAGTCACCCGTTTTATCATTTTATCCTTTGTTCTAAAATTCATATTTAAATGCTTTTTTTTAGAAACATATAACTTAAAGTGATCAAATAGACAAATATAATGACGGGATTCATTATATGTCCACATGCTTAAGGCTTGTGTATGATCATTTACAAAGTGATTTTGAGTCTATGAACTCTCTTAAAGGAATGTCAATCACCAAGTACACTTACGAAATCTAAAACTATTAGTCAATCCATGAGATATTTCTCCTTATAATTCAACATCATTATTTGTGTCTCATATGCTATCTTTGAATCTCTAGTGTTTTTATTCTAAAGATAGAGTGGGATAAAAATGAGGACACAACACGCGAGACAAGATAAATTTGTGTACTTGTGTAAATGAGATCTACGCAAGAGAGAATGATTTGAATAAAGGTATATCTATTCACATAGTATACCCAAATAGATGAGATCTATGGTCTCAAGTAAGTTCTATATGATTTAAGAGACCAAGTGATGTAATAATAAGAGTATGTTCTCAAGATAACTACACGAGGAGACCAAAAGAAAGTTTTGGTACAAAATGACTAATATAAAGTCTTAACAAGAGTTTTGACTAGTTTATGAAATTTTTTGACCAATAGTTTCAACCTTGATATTTACTTAAGAGCCTAAATGAATCAAAGTAACATCCTAGTAATAAGCGATATTTATGACTAGAGGTTGCAAGGATTGATATACCGATATCTTCAATAGCCAAAGTTTTAAACCACGCAGATGTCATTACTTAACCTCATTATAAAAATGAATTGGTTAAACCTCCTTCCGAAATGATATTTCGAAGGACTTGTTCTAGATATTATTTATATTTAAACAATGACATTGCTACGTATCATTATGACATGAACGAAGTAGAGATTAAAATCTCTTTCCATAAGGTTAAGATGAGACCTCTTCAAAATAGGAATTTTGAAAGGATATGATGGGAACATATATGGCTTCATCTTAATAACTTTGCAAAAGCAACATACATTCCAATTTTGAAATGTTTTCGATTAAGTAATAAATTTCGAAACTTGTGGAATTAAGTGGGAGTTTAGAAATTATCATGTGAAGACATGGAATTTAGTGGGAGCTATCATCTTTTTAATGTTTACAACTCATTACTCATTAGGAATGACGAGCTAATATCTTCTTTCACAAAGAAGTATTTGAGTTTTCAATTCTGGATGAATATGGACTATGATGAATCCAATTACATCAAGAGATATTGGATTAGTATTAAGAAATACACATCGTATCAACATACAAATAGGTTATTCATGTAAATGAAAATGGAATTGCCATTAGCAGTCATGGTCGTTCATTGAACCTAAGAACGGTTGATCTCATGATTATTAGTAACTAATGTTTCCGCCATTAGAATAATCATGCACATGTCCAATGGTGAATCATATGCATAAGAGCATGATGATTCATTGGTAAGCCATAATAGAAACGTCATGAATTCTCGAGTAGAATCCGATGAGCAATTTTGGTGTTTGATAGAATACTCTATTATGTGTCAAGAGGTTGCACATATTATAGTAAATCCGAGCACATATAAGGATTTATGAGAATCCTAAGCCTTTAAAGCTAAAAGGAGAAATAAGAAGTTTGGAAAGATACTTAGTTAAATAAGAAGTTACTCAAAACTAATCCTTCCTAATAAGCTAGGACTTGTGAGAAGTGCTAAGCTAATCATCTTGACAAATTATTGCAAGACTCCACAAAACACATACCTAGTGCATTGTACGTGAATGGAGTACTTGATCAGTACAAGTTATATCATTCACCACAAATTCGTTCGTTATGTGATAATCGATAAGGAAGTTCTTTCAAGATAAAGAACTGAAACCAAGGTCGGGAACCTTGATGTGTACTTGGTAAGGTCCATGCTATGAGAAGATAACATGAACATAAAGGAAAATTCGATTATAAGAAGTTTGAACACATGGACACATGACATGTTAAACTTCTATTGCAATTAACAAGTGTTTACACACTTACGATGTGCATCACAAGGTTGTAATATGGTATTGACTGCCCAAGTGTGATGTCGATATTTGTCGTTTGAGTTGTTATTAACTCACTGTATACTTTGTTACATCCAACGGGTTGTAGAGACAATTGAACCCCGTTTAAGTGAACACGGATTAACATAGTATTTGCCCATAGTCACTTGTATGAGGTGACGTCTCGAAGTGACTAGAGTGTGATGCGATTGATGGCAAGTTCAAGTGCCGTAGAGTCATGTGAGATGACTAGTCGATCACATAGGCAGACTGTTAGGAACTTTTTGTCGGGCCTAATGACCGCTTATAGAGTTCTGGCAAATTTATATAGCCTGGTCGTGGCGAGAGCTGCTATAGTATTCAAATGAGTCGATTCTTTTGACTAAAGACTATTCGCCTAAGATGGCACAGTTTCAGATTAACTTTGATTTGTGTTAGTACGACCTTCGTAAATGGGGTCAAATGGGCATATTTTGGGTTATGATGGTTGTGGCTAGTTGAAGGGAATGAGTGCGATAGGACTTGTCCACACCTAGTCAGGGTTATAACAATATCTCAGGGCCACTCGAGGAGTAATGAACTGGAAATGCGTGGCCACGCTCGGAATGTATCCATGGTGGATAAATCCGGTCAATCAGTTATTCTCCAGATCGAGGAAACCACTCTCGATATGATCACTTGCAAGTACGACCTCAAAGACACCTTGCATTGAGTGGGAGATTGTAATAGGACAAGAGAATTGGTGACGCACACTTGTTGAGGACAAGTGGGAGATTGTTGGAATATGTGTCCTCCGACAATAATGCGATCACGACTGTTGATCATGATGATCACATGTTAAAATCTCATTATAAAGGATACAATTGGGAAGTAATTTTTACTGTCAACTGGTCCACACATATCGGTAATGATTGGCTGACTAGAGTTTGACATTACTGTCGTGCGACGGTGGTGATCAGTTGATCCCATAGGTCATACCTATAGGGCAACACTCTTAATTGATCATTTAATTGATCGTATAATGTTACGAGTCAATTAAAATATTTAAAATTGACGGAAGATTTTGGAAGTATTATTTACGTATCTCATTGAAATTTGATTAAATGAGATACGGTCTGAGTAATCGAATTGTTTCATTATTCAGATGAAATTATTGTTTAAGGAAACAATTGAAATTGAATGAATTATTATAAATACAAATTGTTGTGATTTATAAATTGGTAAAATATTTTGGTACAAGTAATTATGAATTACTCAAGTCGATTTTTATATATGACGTATTTTTATTAATATGTTGATTTTTAATATGTTAAAAATACATAACGATTCTTATGTAACATATGACATGTGACATAAGACAAATTGACAAAAATAAAATGGATTCCATTTTATACATATGTACCGAAATTAAGGAGGATTAAGGATAATATTGTGTTTATAATGTGAGTGGTAAACACAATGATTACCTACTAATCTAGCCATGCAACCCTAATGCTCATTGTGAAGAACAACTCTTGCATGCATTGGCTCCCTCCCATGCCCCCTTCCACCCGGTTTTTTGAGATGAAAAACCACTTTGGTTTTTCATCTTATTTCACCTAATATACACTAAAATGTAGTTAGTGTAAGATTATTATTCATTCATCCAATATTTGAGTTTTTAGAAAGATAAAAACTCTTCTTTCTTTTCCTTCTCTCTAACCGAAAAATAGAGAGATCCATATTATTTTTTGGGTCATTTTTCCTTACAAAATTAATATTGTCTAGTATTCATAATATTAATTTTAATTAAGAGTGTGCTTTGGGTATTAAGCTTTGGGAGAGATCCTACACTTGGATCTTAGTTCTTCCACTAAGGAAAGCACAAGAACAAGAGAGAATGGTGATCTCTCTTGTGCCCATATAAACCGAATTTCTAATGTAAGGATGAATGTTTCTTCTTTATTTTGTTTATAAGTTTGCATGCATAAGATCATTTATTAATTTTATGACAAATTAAAATAAAACATATATGAATATGTTAGTATATAGATCTACTTTTCCTTCAAAAGGATCATTTTCCCCTACCATTCATTGACCAAATGCTTGAGAGGTTAGCCTCCAACAAATTATTTAGTTACCTTGACGGGTATTCGGGATTCTTCCAAATCCCTATACACCCGGATGACCAACATAAGACCACCTTCACATGCCCATATGGTACTTTTGCATATAGGAGGATGTCTTTTGGCTTATGTAACGCCCCCGCCACTTTCCAAAGATGCATGATGAGTGTCTTCTCCGACTACCTAGAGACCATAATGGAAGTTTTTATGGATGATTTTAGCGTTTATGGAAAGGACTTCGACTCATGTTTGCATAATCTTTCTCTTGTATTGCAAAAATGTGAAGATGTTAGTCTTGTTTTAAATTGGGAAAAGTGTCACTTCATGGTCAATGAAGGAATTGTTTTGGGTCATTTAATTTCGGAAAAGGGCATCGGGGTCGATAAGGCTAAGGTTGAGGTGATAGAGAAACTCCCACCTCCCGTGAATGTTAGAGGGGTGAGAAGTTTTCTCGGTCACGCGGGTTTCTATCGCCGTTTCATAAAAGATTTTTCAAAAATAGCGAAACCCCTCACTCAACTCTTACTTAAAGATGCCCAATTCCATTTCACTGATAAGTGTGTTGAAGCCTTTAATAGAATAAAGGAAGCACTAATCTCGGCACCGATCATTCAACCTCTGAATTGGGAACTACCGTTCGAGATTATGTGTGATGCTAGTAACTACGCCGTTGGAGCGGTTCTTGGCCAACGGGTAGGAAGAGCTCTTCATGCCATCTATTATATAAGCAAGACTCTTGATCCCTCCCAAGTGAATTATGATACCACCGAGAAAGAGCTTCTTGCCATTGTCTATGCTTTGGACAAATTCCGTTCCTACTTACTTGGATCCAAGGTGATTGTCTTTTCGGATCACCGTGCTCTCCGACATCTCTTGATAAAGAAGGAGGCCAAGCCAAGGTTGTTGAGATGGATTTTGCTTCTTCAAGAATTTGACTTGGAAATAAGAGACAAAAAAGGAGCCGAAAATGTAGTGGCGGATCACTTGTCAAGGATCCGGTTTCATGATGAACAAGGAGAAACACCGATCAATGACTCATTTCCCGACGATATCTTGATGGCCATTCAAACACAACTTGAAAGGCACATCACCCCATGGTTTGCCGATTATGCCAACTATATTGTTGGAAGGGTACTCCCTCCAAACTTGAACTACAACCAAAGAAAGAGGTTCTTATTCGAATTGAAGAGGTACTTTTGGGATGGCCCAAACCTCTACAAAGAGTGTAGTGATGGGCTCTACCGGAGATGCATCCCTCAATGGGAAGTTCAAGGAATCTTGGAAGGGTGTCACTCATCACCCTACGGCGGGCACCATGGAGCAAGGAGGACCATTGCAAAAATTCTTCAATCGGGTTTCTATTGGCTTACAATGTTTCAAGATACAAGGGAATTCATCATTCATTGTGATGCTTATCAAAGAACGGGGAATATCTCTTGGAGGAACGAAATGCCACAAAGGGGCATACTAGAGGTGGAGATCTTCATTGTTTGGGGGATCGACTACCAAGGTCCGTTTGTGACATCCAATGGGAATAATTATATCCTTGTGGCCGTAGACTACGTCTCAAAGTGGGTGGAGGCAATTGCCACTTTAAACGATGATGCAAAAACGGTCACCAAGCTCTTCAAGAAAATAATCTTCCCAAGATTTGGAGTTCCTAGAGAAATCATAAGTGATGGAGGAACGCCTTTTCATGAAAATAAACTCGCATCTCTTTTGACCAAATATGGTGTTCAACATAGAACCGGCTTAGGATACCATCCTCAAACAAGCGGTCAAGTTGAAGTTTCAAATAGAGAGATCAAGCAAATCCTTGAGAAAGTTGTGAACAAGGCCCGAAAGGATTGGAGCACAAAGCTTGATGACGCTCTTTGGGCTTATAGGACGGCCTATAAGACTCCCATAGGAGCCTCACCTTACAAGCATGTTTATGAAAAAGCATGCCATCTGCCAATCGAATTGGTGTACAATGCTTTTTGGGCAATTCGAGCACTTAACCTTGATCTCAAATTGAGTGGTCAAAAGAGGATGATTCAAATTCAAGAGTTGGAGGAATTCCGACTACAATCATATGAGAATACCAAGATCTACAAGGAAAGGACAAGATTTCTCCATGACAAAAGGATTAAGCAAAAAGCCTTGCACAAAGGGGATAAAGTCCTCCTATTCAATTCCCGCTATCGACTTTTTCCGGGAAAGTTGAACTCTAGATGGATGGGTCCCTATGTGATCACCGAAGTCGGAAAATACGGGGATTTTGAAATCAAGGCGGAAGATGGAAGCAAATTCAAAGTCAATGGTCAAAGATTGAGCCCATACTATGAGGAAGCATTTATTGGAGAGGTCGAGGTCACCTACCTCGGGCCTCCTCATCCTTGAAAGAACCATCAAAGGGAGAGTTTGGTGGAGTCCTCCCTAAACCACCACTTGTAAATATACTAACCCTCTAACTTGTATTGATAATTTTGTTGCATTTCCCTTTATCATAATCATAAATTCTTTCCATGAGAGTAAGTGAGGGAGGGTCACTAATGAATTTTGAATGTAGGAAGGAACCAATGTTCAAGTGTGGGGAAACATTTATTGAAGACAAGGAAAATCAAAAGAAACCCGCAGCAGGGAACCCGAGCGTCCAAAGAGAGAGTCCGCTCGGTTTGTACAAAGACGTCCATATTTCTGAGAATCCGCTCGTCTTTAGGGAATCCGAGCGTCTTTGGCAAAATCCGTCCGTCTAATTGAACTGTAAAATTGAAATTTTGGGACTGTTGAAGAATCCGAGCCTCCCAGCAAAGAAGACACTCGTCTTTGCAGAAAGACGCTTGTCTTTTTGCCAATGCATTTTAAGAAAAGTTACTGTCACAGAATCCGCCCGTCTTTGAGAAAAGACGCTCGTCCTGCTCCAGAAAAGACGCCCGTCTTATGCTCGAGACGCTCGTCTTGGCTGCGTCAAATTTTTGCAAAAATTAGCTGTAAGGGAATCCGAGCGTCTTCCCTTAAATCCGCTCGTCCCAAAATGCTGGAATCCGAGCGTCTTTTGCACGAATCCGCTCGTCTTCCTGCGGTAATCAATCCCGATTTTTCCTAAAATTAAAAACACCCCACCACACAATTTGTGACAAATCACCCTTCCTTCCACTTGTATTATAAAAACCCACCTCCTTATGACTCCAAAGCATATCCCAATCACTCCACAAAGAGCATCTTTATACTTTAACAAATCAAAAATTGCAGCTCAACAATCAAAGAATGCCACCAAAGGGATCGTCCTTTAAGGAGAGAAGAAGACCAAGGGTAAGAGGAAGTTCTTCTACCTCCCACATCAATACCTTAAGAAGAGAGCATGAAGAAATTGTAGATCTTACAAGGCTTGATGACTTCTCAAATATTGAATTCGTCAATGATGTGCAAAGACTCGTTTTCCACCGGCTTCTTCGTAAGAACATTCTCCCTACTAAGCTTTTATGTCATAAAACTTTAAGGAAACTTGGGATTTATCACCAAATGGAAGCTCTTTTTGAGTTGTTTGGTCTCTCTACCCTTTTCCACATGCACGAGCAAACTTACCGATCCCTTGTGCTTGAATTTTTGAGCTTCTTGAAAATTACAACCTTGAATAGAACAATATGCATAGAATTTAGGTTGGAAAGTGTTTCAAGAATGATGACTCTAGTGGAATTTGCTAATGTGCTTGGTCTCGATGTCTTGCCTACCCGGACATCAAAACCGAAGAGATATAGTGTTGCACCCCTATGGAGGGCCATGACCGGCCGAGATTTCATGTACATCAAGGAGTGTCTAGCTTTCCACATCTAAAATCCTATTTTGAGACTTACTTACCGGTTCCTTTCCGGCACTATAATTGCTCGCCGAGACCCGACAATAGTGAACGAACTTGACCTTGTGTTCATGGAGTCTTATCTCAATATCCAAGGAAGGGGTGGGTACCACTTCAATGCGCCTCTTGTGCTACTCGAAAAATGGGCAAAGTTTAGGAACGGTGATGATGATGGGATGAAACACATTGTTAATGGAGGGCTCATTACGAAGATTGCAAAGCATTTCAATCCAAAATTCAATGAGAATAATGAGTATGCTCCTCTTTCCGGAAATACAAGGATAAATTAAGACCTTCTTCTTATTCATCATCATTGGATAACCCTTGAGGGGGTTGATAAAAGGATCAAGTGGATAACGAAAGGAAATGATCCAATCTACCTACCAATGACCGGACTACCAAGAATCTCACCAAGAAGGGGATCTTTATCACCAATCCCATCCTACCTCATCCCTCCAAACCCAACCCAAACAAGGCAAGCACCACCACCTCCAAATCCCCAACAACAAGAACAACAAGAGCAACAACCTCAAGATGAGAAAATCAAAGTACCTCCCTACCCATTTCCTTATCAACCGTACAACCATCCCAACCCCTTTATCCTTCCCCGTGATGACTCTGTAATGGGAATTCTACAAGATTTGCACTTCCGACAATATGAAGCTACCGTGGACAATTATTATGCACTCTATCCTCAATACCACGATATGATTCAAAGGGGAAATATTAGTGAGGAGGGAGCCTTTCCCTCTTGGGCACATTTGGATTTACTTTTCCCCAATTCGGAGAGGGCAAATGAAGGGGCAAACGAGCGACAAGAGGAAGGGAGCGATAAGTCTTGCGGTGGGGACACGGTGGACCTTGGTAGTGAAGAGGACGAGTTCATGGACCCGAATACAAGTGATGCATCCAAGGAAATATGGGATAGTGATCCAGAGGGAGATGACGACAATATCTAGAGGATCTCTTCATAGCTAGATGGAGCGGGCTCGAGGCACCCATATCAAGTTCAAGTGAAGTTTCCTCATCTCTTCTCTTTATTTTCAATTGTCATGAAAGAAGGTTGTGTTTTGTTAACTTTTACAATATTTGACTTTGTCTATGGTTGGAGAGTCCTATCAACATAGAGGACTAACACCTCGGCCCCATTGAGGTGTTCTTATTGTTCCAACTTTTGAAAATCCAAAATGACAAATTTAGTTTCATGCATTGCATCTTGTGTGCATGAACTACCCCCAACTTTAGGATATTAGAAATAATGTCTATTTCGGTTTGGGGAAGTACATGCATACGCAACGGGAGGTAATCTAAATTACGCTCTCCGTCATAAACAAAAACCCATGCATCATGTAGTGTAGATTAGTATAGCTTGCATTTAGTGTAGAATTCATGCATCATGTTTGCATAATTTCCCATCATTTTGGCTATTGAGGACAATGCTCATATTAGTGTGGGGATGGGGAATTCTAACTTAACTTTTATTCAAAAATTCAAAAAAAAAAAAATCAAAAAATTTCGAAAAACCATAAAAGTTTGAAAATTTTGAAAATCCAAAAACAAGTTCATTTCCTTTGTAGTGTAGTCATGTATATATTGTTGTATATGTTGTGTTTGTTCTATCCTTGTTCACATTAATTGACTACGCCACATCCGAGACATGAGGATCATGATGACCGCATTGTATGATCTTTCCAATCTCCTTTTTCCTCTTTATGTAAATGACTATGTGACTTTATTTTGATTGATGCGGTATAACAATGTGAACCTAGGACTTTCATTTAGTTTATATGTCATGTTAGTTGGTAGAATCATTGGCATTAGGATGTTTATATGCTAGTTGCATCATGGCATATAGTTGCATGTTAGAAAAATTTTGCGAAACCGTCTACTTGGTAAGCTTGACAAGTGTATATAGGCCCTAGTAGATGCTTTTTCTTCTTAAGACTTTGCTTGTTAGAATACTTGTAAAATACCCTAGGATGTGTCATGCTATTATCCTTTGACCCATGGATTAAGGCCTAGTCAAAAGTACCTTGTGGTGTGATAACTCCTTGGCTACCGTTTATTCCAAGGTGACCCTTGAAACTATGCATCCATCATCCATGTTCTACCACATTTTTACCATCAAAGGGAATGGGCACAAAAAGAAATTGATTTGAGTTCAATGAAATGTAAAGTGAAAGAAATTTTGCAAAATGCATCAAATTAAAAGAGGAGCAAAAATAGAACTCTTATGCTTCAAATATAAGGCTCCCTCACTACATATGGGGTGATTTTGAAAATGTTCAAAAAGAAATGCAAAAAGTTGAAAGTTGTCAAGTGTTGAAAAGCCAAAAATCAAAAGAAATGGCAAAAGAAAGTATTCTCAAATGTTATATGCCACAAGAAATTGGGGGGGAAACAAAAACCAAAGCAAACTCCCAAAATGAAACTCAAATATCTATTGATCCCTTTATCCATCGTATCCATTTTTGTGCATGGTAGAGAGGGGCGACCCTTCTTCTTGTCTAGGCAAGAGGGGGAATTCCGCGATCCTCCCGTGTTTCTAACACCATAGGGAGTCTATTCTTGACAAAAGCATTTAACGATTGAGGACAAAGGTACCCTAGCTTGACACAACTTGGAGGTTACTTATTGGTATCCTTCTAGGCTTAGTAGTTGAAGAAATTGCATCTATTAAGGAGTGTGTACCCTTGAATTGCTTCCCTTGTAGATAATTTCCGCCACTTAGATGAGGAAAGTGGCTATTCTTTTGTAGATGATCCATTACTTGATTTTGTGTGCTTAATGTTTGGATGTGTCGCCATTTTGGCAAGACCCACCTTGCCTTGCAAGAAGGCATCCTACCTCATGGTTGTCTTGTTGTGAGTTGAAGGGGCGGAGTGAGACCCGCTAATTGTCTCATATCCGCTATGTTATTAGGTTAGTTTAAATAACGGCCCTAGTCTTTGTCACCTCTTTACTCGGGACGAGCAAAGGTTCGGTTTGAGGATATTTGATGTGACCATAATTTAAGCACATTTAGTCCCCGAATTAGCCTTGTTCCCATGCTTTTTAGTGCATATTTGGGTCATCTATTGTGTTTAGTTCTTTGTTTTGCATATTCTTTGAGGTTTTGTGTCCTTGGTAGGAAAGGAGTGCAAACCTTACATTTCCATGGCAAAATGAAGTTAAATTGATTGAATTCAATGACCAAGCATCAAGAGGAGACAAGATTAGAAGACCCTTGTACATACTATAGTAGATGGGCAATGATGAGAAAAGATCCTTGCATCCCCGAGGAAATCCTCAAGGATTCTATGAAAAAAAAGGAAGAAAAGAAGAAGGAATGAAGCTGTAAGACAATCCGAACGGATTGCCCTGAATCCGCCCGTCCAAGGCCTACAATCCGAGCGTCTTCCTCCACAAGACAACCGTTCAAAACCCCGCCAATCCGAGCGTCTTCCCCAGCTGGATGCCCGTCCAGAAACACCCAAATCCGCCCGTCCCGTGCCTAAGACGCCCGGATTCCCTTACATCTATTTCTTCTTCTACAACTTCAAGGAAGGATGCGCATCGTTTTCTAAGACCGACGAAAAAGAGACCGGAGTCTCCCTAGAGACCGGCGATTCCTTAAGGACTTAATCGTCAATTAAGCCCTTAGTAAACCCTAATTTATGTAACTAATCCCCACTATAAATACCCCATTAGTCTAATTAGAAGGGCATGTTCTTCTTAGAAATCTTTAGTGTAGTTAATATCAATCAAATCTCTCATTAATCTTGTAATCAACATTTAATCAAGTTTTAATACAAGTTTTATTTCCTTAATCTCTCTCTTGTTCATCCTTTATTTTGGGTAATTGAAGATTATTTGGGTTATTATTGGGAGATTGACAAACTTCCAATCAAGCATCAAGTACTATTATTCTTTGCTTTATTATTGGAATCATTAGTAGGTATAATTCTCTTAATCCCTTTTTAATTATTGTTAATTATCTTCATTTATTTATCATGTTTTACTTTGTTGGTATGATTCACAACCTTGCTAGCATGTTCAACATGATAATGAGTGAGTAGTTTCCTTAGCTAGGGTTAATGGGTAATTAGGGAAAACCAACATGGGGAATGATTCATGCTTAAATTAATATGTTTTCATAGTTTATTTGCTTGTTTGTTGTGATCTCAACTTATGCACATGTTATGTTTGATGAAATGCGAGCCTTTGAATCCTTGCATTTTTTTTACCCATCACCTATCTTTTCAATGAGACTTGTAAGACATAAACCAACTCGAGTCTCATTAGACCATGCATATAGTTGAGTAGGGAAGATTAAGTCGACTTGTAGGTGTTGTACAATCTAATCGATTCGGCTCCGGGACCCAAACTTTCCTAGGATTGTAAGACATAAACCAACTCGATCCATCACAATAATAATTGCTTGCTTTTAATTTAAGAATATGTTTGTATGATCAATTCCCATGAATCCCCTATGACCCCATGACACCCTAGTGCTTTTTATCAATTGTTTACATCTCTTTTAATTCATCTTGCTTGTTTACTTTTATTGCTATTTAGTTTTGTGATCTTCTACTTCAAACCCCAATTGTGACACCCTTAGACACTACTAGTTGCAATAGAAAATCTCATCTCAATTCCCGTCCCTTGGGATCCGACCTTTACTTGCCTCTTTACTAATTGTAGAGTTGTTTGTGAAGTTATAAATTGTGTTTTGGTCTAGGTGCTCCTAACGACAAGTACTGGAAACTAAACCTCCTCGAGATTCCGACCAAATAGCCTCCCTGTGGAGTACGATACCCGACTTACCTCTACTATATTAGTTAGAGTCGGTTGGTTTATTTTTGATACGGTTGCGACAACCGTGTCAAATTTTGGCGTCGTTGTCGAGGAGGCAATTAGTCTATTTATTTGTTTATTTTAGTTTGTTTTAGTCTCAAGGGATTTTTAATTTCTTGGGGCAATTCTTATTATTTTTCTTTCATAGTTTTGTGTATGCCCAGGTCCAACAGGTCGGAATTAGTACCATCTGATCTTGAACCGGAGCGGACTTTTCACCGTAGACAAAACTTGCTGAGAAAGAATCGTTGAGAGGAAGTCTTGAGTACTCTTGAACCTGTGCTAGAAAACTTTAAATTTGCAGAAGATCAGTCTTTAGAGGAAGATACTTCTATTTCTGCAACAGTTCCTGAATTTGTGAATATGTCTAATATTGCGAGTCATTCTGAGCCGACAGTTGCTTCCATTCCTAAAGGTTTTAATATTGCAACGGAAGATGGGAATACCTTTGATATTCGGTCGTCTTACATTAATCTGGTTGAGAGGAACCTATACAGAGGAGTAGATGGCGAAGACTCGAGGAAGCATATGGAGATCTTTACAGATTATTGCTCTACCATTCTCGCTACTAAGGGAGTGACACAAGACAAGATAAAGGAAGTCCTTTTTCCTTTTTCTCTTACTGATGGAGCTCGAGAGTGGCTAACTGATTTGGATAGGAATGCAGCTGGCATTACAAATTGGGAGACCTTGGCCCTTGATTTCTCCAAAAGACACTTCCCTCCGCAGATAACTAACGCATTAAGAGGGCATATTACAAGTTTCAAGCAAACTCCGACTGAAAATTTGTATGAACCATGGGGTCGATTTAAGAAGTTGGTTCGGTCTGTCCCACATCCTGGGTTTAACCAATGGTTTTTGTGCAACCAGTTCTACAATGGGTTGTATGATAACCTCCGTGCTATTTCAGATGCTGCCGCTAATGGAAGGTTTCAGAAGAACATTGATGATGATAAGGGCTGGAGTATTATAGAAGAGATGGCTACCCATTGTGCTGAATATGGGAATCCAAGGAGTGGTACACGAACGATCTCTACAGATAATAGTGTACTTGTGGCTCAGCTGGAAGCCATGAATGCCATATTTGATAAGTTTGAGATGCAAACCGCGGGGAATCAGCAGACGGTTTACTTGTTGTCTAGACAAGAGACCGTCTCATGTGAGAGATGTGGCGAAAATGGTCACAATGCAGTGGAGTGCTTAGCTGAGAAGGAGCAAGTCTATGCCTTTCAACAATTCAGGCAATGAGGCTCCTATTACAACAACCAAGCTAGACTTCATCCTAATTTGAGATGGACTAGTCAAAATGTTTTGAATCCTACACCTCCATCGCAATAACAAGCTTATGTGCCGCCTCATAAAAATCAGCAACAAGGCTTTCAAAAGCCTCCATCTTTTCCACCGCCGCAACAAGGTGCCTTTTCTAGTGGCGTAAGTGATATAGCCGAGTTGAAGTCGATGGTGCAATCATTGATAATTCAATTGCAAAAAAGTGACCAAGCGAAAGATGCCTCTATTAAGTCACTTGAATCCAAGATTGCTCAACTGGCTGCTAATCAAGCTTCAAGGCAACCCGATCATTTATCGTTCCAACCTGCTAAGAAACCACATGAGACGGTGAATCTGATATATCTGAGGAGTGGTCTTTCTTATGAGGGACCCAAGATGCTGTCTGCAAATGCTGAACTTTCTGACCCGGAAGCTGAACCTACTGCTCAAGAAAAGTCGTCGTTTGACGAAAAAGTGCTCACTTCAAGATACGTCCTCGATCGACTGATTTCTGGTGGTTGATCGGGGATTATGCTGAAAAGGTCCTCGATCGAGAAGATGAAAGTGCTTGATCGAGCACTGTTGATGATAAAAGTACTCGATCGAGAGGTACTGATGCTCGATCGAGTAATTCCATTGCTGAGTGTGATAATTCTTTGGCGAATAAGAATGAAGGTCTAGCTATTCCAATTACGGTCCCATTTCCGGGACGATTGCAGAGAAAGAAGATTGAGCAGCAATTAAGTAAGTTTGCCGAAATTTTGAAAAGTCTTCATGTTAATGTACCATTTGCTGAGTTGCTAACCCAGGTACCCACCTATATGAAGTTTATGAAAGACATTTTAGCGCGTAGGAGGCACATTAATGACCATGAGACGGTGGCTTTAACTGAAGCGGGCACTGCCCATATTCTAAATAAGACCCCACTTAAGTTATCTGACCCGGGTAATTTCTCTATACCATGTCATGTTGGGACCCATTTAATTGATAATGCGTTATGCGATTTGGAAGCTAGCGTGAGTGTTTTACCATTGTCTCTCGCTAAGAGGCTTGGTTTAAAAAAAAAATCATTTTACTAATATGACCGTACAGAGGGCCGATCTTGCTGTATCATGGCCTTTAGGTGTCTTAGAGGACATACCTGTTAAGATATGGAAGTTCTTCATTCCCGTTGATTTCGTAGTCTTAGACATCCCGAAGACTCATATACTCCTATTATTTTAGGACGACCATTTCTATATACCGCTCGTGCAGTAATAGATATCGGGGGGAAGACTTTGTCTCTTCAGGTAGGTGATGAGGAGTTGACTTTTTATCAGTCTTGTGTTCGTAGGGCTCCTATGCAAGTCCAGCCCTGCAATGCACTACCCACTATAAACCCTGACACGGAACCTCCAATTGACCATATTGAATCATGTGCTGTTGTATTAACACCTCCGCCCCAGATTGGGAGCAATATGAAGGACCAGTCTGTCATTTCTGTTGTTATAGGTCTAGGCGGATTGGACATTGGATATCCCGGTGATAAAAGTACAATGGAATTCGAGCTCAATGCTGACGATGATGCCAAAGACAAAGGCCATGAAAGGAAGAAACAAGAGAAACTAAAGACGAGAGTAAAGGCATATGTGGATGCGGACTACTCTCATTTGATCAATTCAAATTCATGGAAGACAAAAAGGATGGTCCGCGATGCTGAAGGGACCTCCTCCAGTCAGAAGCCCTCTTATAGGCTGTGCAAGTGTTTCAGAAGATAAAACGGGATGCCATCCCGTTTGTATAAACAATTTGTAATATGGATTTTGGTAGACATTTTAATTGCTTATTAGTTTTATACAATAGTATTAGTTTAGTTAGTTTAATTACCTGAAGACCAAATATAGACTGCTGCTGTGAATTTGGTATTTTTGCGGGAAGTATTT
This sequence comes from Silene latifolia, assembly GCF_048544455.1. Taxonomy (NCBI): domain Eukaryota; kingdom Viridiplantae; phylum Streptophyta; class Magnoliopsida; order Caryophyllales; family Caryophyllaceae; genus Silene; species Silene latifolia. The sequence continues at coordinate 225,797,230 of NC_133537.1, read as the reverse complement.
CTGTGTTTTATGCAGGTTTTGGGTGATTCTTGACCATTGGAAAACGTGCCCAGGAGAATGTCCTCAATCGAACACTTATTGTGCTCGATCGAGTAAAATGCCAAAAGAAAGTCCTCGATCGAGTGAGTCACAGTTCTCGATCGAATGGTCATATTTTAGGGGTTCTCGATCGAGTTGTCCTATACTCGATCGAGCAGAATTGAAGAGGAAAAGTTCTAGATCGAACAACCAAGAGTTCTCGATCGAGTGGAATTCAATGCACATGGGAAAGTTTTCGATCGAGCACCTTCAAAACTCTCGATCGAGCAAGAATGGGGAGAAAAGCTCCCGATCGAGTAGTTTAAAACCACTCGATCGAGTAGTTTCAGCTGATATGAGCACGAGGGAATTCTTTCCTCTTCACTTTTGTTCATTTACCTAACTTGTTTTTCCCCAATTCCTTCGACATACCCTTCATCCCCTACCCTAATTACACAATTTCTTCCCATAATTTACCTAAATACATTCCTTAAAACCAATTAAATCATTCCCCCTTAATTCCTTCTTCAATTTTCGAGTAATTTGAAGTTATTTGCGAATTAGGGTTCACGAAAAATCGACTTATTTCGGTTTAGTTGGGCCTCTATTGATTTTAATTGCTCTTTTGTTGGGTAATTCATCAAGTAAGTTCCATTCCCCTCCTCTTTAATATTTAATTGCGTTTTTATGCTTGTTTTCGAAATTAGGGTTTCGAAAAGATGAAATTGGGGAAAAATCGAATTTGGTTGATTGTCTTTTGATTAGGAACTTGTTTTTTATCAGGATGGACAGTAGTATATCGGTTTCCGCCTCTACTTCAGCTACTAATCCCTCTGTTTCTGAGACGGTGGTCCCTGTAGCCACCACTGTCACCAACACCGCGGCCACTACTGCTGCCGGTGTCACTACAGTGCTGTCGGCCCCTGCTGTGTCGATACCCACACCTGTTACTACTACCCTTGTAACTACTGTCCCTGCTGCTGTGGTTTCTACTGTTGTTACTGTTGTCGCGGATGCTACTATTTCTGCTGCTGCTACCAGTTCGCGTTCTGGGGCTAGTACGGGGTCTCGCGCTACTGCTCGACGGGCTGCTACCCAGATTGACACTTCCACGAAGACTTTACCTGAGTTTCCGCAGGCACGTTTCATTTCCCTATCCCACAAAACTTAGTTTTAAAATTAATGGACTGTGACATGACGTCGACCCGTTTCTTGTGTCGACCATCCTTAGAGAAGTTGGAAAATTTTGAGCCCGTTGTTGGGCTGCTCAACTGGACGGGAATGTCGGGTTTGGCCACCATGAGAGAGTTCACTTATCGACAAGCGACTTTAGAATTTTTTAGCTCTTCCACCTTTTCCCTTGCGGCCCATGCGACTTACCCGGGAAGCAAGTGTATTACCTTTCGACTATTTAACACGACCTTCACCTGGACCTTAGCTGAGTTTGAGGGACGGTTGGGTTTAGTTAGTGACGGTCTTCAGGAGGCTCCTAAGAATCTCCTGGCTCTGCTTTGGCCTACACTTGCACAGACTCCCATCAGTCTGAGACGTGTTGCTCACGTCCACTTACCCCAGCCCGTTACTTTCTCCGTCTGCTAGGAGAGACCATTTTTTGTCATCACGAGCCCAACAATGTTAACAATGTCGAGTTGTCTATTTTAGCGGGTTGCCTGAACAATGACAGTGATAACCCCATTGTTTTTAACATTTCCTACTTAACTGCTCAATATTTTAACACTGTCGGGCAGAAAGCGACACGCACGATAGCTTTTGGTGGGTTAGTGACTCGCATTGCCCGCGGCCTATTTCCCGATTTTACCCGTGGCCTTAAATTTTTATGTAAGGATGTTTTCATTGATATTCCAGCCATGATTGTTATGCACTGGTTAACAAAAGACCAACGGACGTGGAAGATTGGCACTTTCGCGTCCGTGACTTTACCATCCCCTAACCTACCCCGTCTTTTACCCTTGACTACTGTGTCGGGTAGGTTACCACCACTTCCACCTTGGTACCTCATTGACCTTACTCCTCCCGCTTCTAGGAAGCGGAAGAGGCCTCCCACTGCTATTAGGAAGACTGGAGAGGGGTCTACACAGACACAGGCCGGGCATGCGTCCGCGCCCACGCCAACGCCCACGCCTATCCCTACCCCTACACCTACACCCTCTGACCCTTAGCTGGCTTTACCGGCTAATTTTGTTGCTCCTCCCACTTTTGAGGCGTCTGAGGTCATGGACCAAGGGCGTCGTGATGCTTTACTTTTAGAGGTGCAGTAGAGTGGCTTATATGGCACGGGATCAGACACTTACCTTACTCCCTCTATACGAGTACCACATGATGAGAAGACGTCCTGTCCCTACTGGCTGGCCACAGCCTTCTTTCTCCTGGTACCCGACGGAGGTGTACTCATAGCCTGCGAGCGAGGAGGACACAGTTGAGAGGGAGGAGAGGTACAGAGCTGAGCTTGCTGTGGGAGGTCGTCTGAGGAGGAGAGGGGAGGAGGAGGAGGACCCCACCTACGAGGTGCTTGACGAGGAGCTGACAAGTAGCTACTGGACTACTCACTTCCCCACTTTGTTGACTGGTTTGGGGAAGTTCGTGTCTATTGTAAGAAATTCTTACTTTTTATTCTTTTTCATCTCCTTTTAGGTTAATTCATTTGTTTGCATTTTGAGTTTGTATTTTCCCTTTCCCCTATTATTCTGCTGGTGTATGCTGGAGGACAACGAGGACGTTGTCCGTTTTGGTTTGGGGAGGGTAATGCATCCTTTGAGTCTGCATTTGCATTTGTTTTGCATTCATGTTTATTGCATTTCTGCTTGCATTGTCTTTTAATTTCAAAAATGAAAAAACCAAAAAAAATAGAAATTTTTTTAAAAAATATACACGTTTATTTTTGCATATAGGTTGAGTCGGAACGGTGGATTTCAATGATGAAACGGCACTACTTTTAGTCCTTTTTGCTTAAGCCTCGCAAAAACTGATATCTTTTTAGGTTTGTCTTTTTGCATACCTATGAGTTAATGTTAAAATATAGATGAACAAATAGACTTGACCTGAAACTTTGGCAACATACTTATAATTTCTAAGTATTAGAGCCTTAAAACTGGTGTCATTTATGACTAGTTCATGTAGGATTGTGAATAGTTTCTCCTTACATAGCATGTTTCATTAATTTGCACATATATGAAATTCAATTGCTTTTTGCCTGCATACATTCGGGTTAGTGGTTGGTGTCACATGCAGGGAGGTTTTTACATTCCCTTTCTCTTTCATTTTTACCCAATAAACTCCACATTTAGCCAAATTTGCCTTTTTGACCCTTAACTACATCCAAATTTAGCCTGCCTTGTCGAGCTATTTTAGTGTATGTTTTTGCGGTATGTAATTTATTGAGCCGCATTTGGTTTGTATTTGATTATCTGAGTTGGTAATTTATGAAGAAGAAGGAGAGTTGAAATGATGAAAGAAAGAAGTTGAAAAAAAAGAATTCGAAAAAAACGGAAAACCGTGAAAAAGAAGAAAGAAAATGAAAAAAAGAATTTGATTTGATAAGAACGGTTTTCCTCCTATGCATTATTTTTATCTTATGAGGAGTATTTATTTGGTTAGTGAGTTTGTGTGCCGAAATAAGGGGCACTTGTGCTTATTTCTAATGATTAAGAATCGGATATGGTTCGTTTGGTTCCGTTTAGGTAGCTAGCTTGACTTATTACCTCACATTTCCAAAACTTTTTTGTCTTTTCTTACCCATTGCCTCACTTTTCCATATTTTTGTAAGCCCTTGGCCGTGACGCGACCTTGATTGGTTGGAATGTATGTGTAAGGTAGTTGGATTTGTCTATCATATTAGCTGCATTATTGTTTATGTCGGTCGTTGATGGGGGTGATGTCGTCGGGTCACATCCAATCAAACACATTTATAATACTCAACAAACAACTAGTTAACGGTAAGTCGAGGTCGATCCATAGGATGGTGTGCTTTGGGTTCTAAGTCTATCTATCTCAATTTATGCTAGTGTCACAATTGATGGGGTTTGAAGTTGTGTCGAGACTAATGAAAACAATAAGGTAAAACAAACAATGAACTAAGAAATGTAAACAAATGATTAAGAGCACTAGGATGTCATGGGGTCGTAGGGGATTCCTGGTGTTGATCATACAAACATGTTTACAAACTTGCAAGCGATTAATGTTGTGGAGGAACCGAGTTGGTTTATGTCTTACGGTTCATAGGAAGGGTTGGGTCCCGGAGCCGAATCGATTAGATTGTACAATACCTACAAGTCGACTTACTTTCCTCCTTTTCAACTTCTATGCATGGTCTAACAAGACTCGAGTTGGTTTATATCTTACAAGTCAAGTTGAGTAGATGAGAGATGGTAAAAATGCAAGGATTCATAGGCTTAGCATTTCATCAAACATAACATATGCATAAAGTTGACATCACAACAAGCAAGCAATTTGATTATGAAAACATATTAGATTAAGCATTAATCAATCCCATGTTGGTTTCCCCTAATTACCCATTAATCCTAGCTAAAGAACTACTCACTCATTATCATGTTGAACATGCTAGCAAGGTTGTTAATCATACCAACAATGCAAAACATGATGAATAAATGAAGATGATTAACAATAATTAAAAAGGGATTAAGAGAATTATACCTACTAATGATTCCAATAATAAAGCAAAGAATAATAGAAGAACTTGATGATTGATGGAATGTTGTCAATCTCCCAATAAACCCAATAATCTTCAATTACCCAAGAGTAACTTGAATAATAAACTTGAACAATAAGTAAGGAGAGATTAATGTGATATTTGTGGAAAGATTAAAGAGTAATCTATTCTAATCTACTCGTAATCTAATCTAAGAGAGTTTTCTAATGTGGAAGCCCCCTTTGATTATTATCAAAATGGGGTATTTTTAGTAGTGCTTCATTAGGTTAACTAAGGCTAAAATAGTAATTAACATTTTTGAGTTCTAGGTAAGGAATCGCTAGTCTTTTGGAGAGATGCGCATCTTTCATGGAGAAAGAAGAAAACGAAAGTTGTTGTAAGGGAATCCGAGCGGATTGGTCTCGGTACGCTCGGATTGTTGGAGCAGAGGACGCGCGGATTCAAGCACGGGACGCTCGGATAAAAAGAAGGGAACACGAGTGGATTTGGAGGGTGGACGAGCGGATTCCTGTAGCAGACGAGCGGATTGGTCTCGGGACGAGCGGATTGGCGGACAACTTCTTTGTTTGACCTCGGATTGTAAAACGGACGTCATTTTCTCATCCGGACTCCTATTGGAGTGATTCAAAAGCCTAGATAACTTGTTTTTTCGACGCCATTCCATCTAGCATACTTTCAGAGCCAAAGGAGAATCTCTTGGTTTGGGTTCCGAGCAATTTCTTCTTGAATGGCTTCCTTGCTTTTCCTCCTCTTGCATACCCCTTATTCTTGTGTTGTTGGCTCTCATTCTTCCCTCCTCTTCATACTAGTCCATCCAATATCATCAATAACCTTCCAAATAAGCACGAGAGATGGGAATTTCCGCCTCATTTATATCCTTTTCTACAAAACATATGAAATGCACTAGAAACGTAAATAGGAAGGTTTTGACAGATAAAATGGTTAAGGAATGTTATAATAGTATGCAAAATAGGCTCAATTAGGGGACTAAATATGCGCAAATGATGTTCACATCAAATATTCCCAAACCAAACCTTTACTCGTCCCGAGTAAAGAGGTGACTAAAACTAGACCTTTATTTAAACTATCCTAATAACATAGTCAATGTGAGACAATTAGCGGGTCTCACTCCGCCCCTTCAACTCACAACAAGATAACCATGAGGTAGGATGCCTTCTTGCAAGGCAAGGTGGGTCTTGCCAAAATGGCGACACATCCAAACATTAAAGCACACAAAACAAGTAATGGATGCATCTACAAAAGAATAGCCACTTTCCTCATCTAAGTGGCGGAAATTATCTACAAGGGAAGCAATTCAAGGGTACACACTCCTTCATAGATGCAATTTCTTCAAACAACTAAGCCTAGAAGGATACCAATAAATCACCTCCAAGTTGTGTCAAGCTAGGGTACCTTTTTCCTCAATCGTTAAATGCTTTTGTCAAAAATAGACTCCATATGGTGTTAGAAACACTAGAGGATCGCGGAATTCCCCCTCTTGCCTAGACAAGAAGAAGGATCGTCCCCTCTCTACCATGCACAAAAATTGATACGATGGATAAAGGGATCAATAGGATTTGAGTTTCATTCGGGAGTTTGCTTTTGTTGTTGTTATTCCCCCAATCTCTTGTGGCATATAACATTTGAGAACACTTTCTTTTTGCCATTTCTTTTGATTTTTGGCATTTCAATACTTGACAATTTTCAACTTTTTGCATTTTCTTTTGAACATTTTCAAAGTCACCCCAATTAGTAACGAGGGTGCCTTATATTTGAAGCATAAGAGTTTGTATTTTTGTTACTCCTCTTTTCTTTTGATGCATTTGCAAACTTTTTCTTTTCTTTTCTTTTCTTGAACTCAAATTTTTGAACAATTTTTGTGCCCATTCCCTTTGATGACAAAATGTATGGTAGAATATGGATGAATGATGGTTGCATGGTTTCAAGGGTCACCTTGGAATAAACGGTAGCCAAGGAGTTATCACACCACAAGGTACTCTCGACTAAGCCTTAATCCATGGGTCAAAAGATACTAGCATGACACATCCTAGGGTGTTTTACAAGTATTCTAACAAGCAAAGTCTTTAAGAAGAAAAAGCATCTACTAGGGCCTATATACACTTGTCAAGCTTCCCAAATAGACGGTTTCACAAAAATTTTCTAACATGCAAACTACATGCCATGATGCAACTAACCTTTATACATCCTAATGCATATGATTCTACCAACTAATATGCCAAATAATCTAAATACAATCCTAATTTCACATTGTTTATACCGCATCAATCAAAATAAAGCCACATAGTCATTAACATAATGTGGAAAAAGGAGATTGGAAAGATCATACCATGCGGTCTTCAATATCCTCATGTCTCGGATGTGGCGTAGTCGATCAATGTGAAAAAGGATAGACAAACATAATATATAAAAAATATATACAAGACTACACTACAAAGGAAATGAACATGTTTTTGGATTTTTCAATTTTTCAAATTTTTATGGTTTTTATGTTTATGAAACAAAAAGACATGTTTTTGAATTTTTTAAAAAATTTCAATTTTTATCATTTTTGGAATATAAATTCCCATCCCCCACTTTATTTTGGACATTGTCCTAAATGTACATGTAGGAGTAGGAATGAAAAAGAAATACATGTTTTTGGATTTTTTGGAGTTTTATGGAAATTGAAGTACAAATGCAATGATATGTTATGAATGAATGCATGCTCTAACTAAATGCAATTCTATATGACATATATAACAAATGAATGCAATCTACACTACATTATATTATGCATGATTTAAACTATGGTCACTTATGATCAAACCTCCCCAAACCGATTTAAACACTATTTCTAGTGTAGAAAAGAATAGGATTGGTCATTAGTGACTATGCATGAATTCTAATCTACATGCAACTATCTACATGAATCATGTGAGATATATTACAATGCAACTATACTATATAAACTAACTAATGTAAATGAAGTATGAAATATAATACAAATGCAAGTGAGAGCTAAACTAAATGCAATGTATATACAAAAGAGAGAGGGAGAGAAAAGTATCATACAAATGGAGGTGATGAGGTAGGCATCTTTCACTCGTCATCATCATTTTGAGGATAGCCATACCGGTGAGAACTTCCTCCTTGGTCATACCCTCCTCCTTGGCTAGAATGCCCTCTGCCTTGGCCACCAAGATTCCAGGCTTGGTCCCCTTGATTAGGGAACAAAAGGTGTGGTTGGGCCCAAGAGGGTCGAGGGCCATTAGGGTCAATATACCCTTGTTGTGCCATTTGATAGTACTGGGGATAAAGGGCCATGTAGTTGTCGACCCTTCCCTCATGTACCCCGAGGTCAACCCTATTCATAAGGTTCATCAGGTTATTAATGCTCGGGGTATTGGGGATTTCCGGTCGGAATTGTGTATAAGGAGTAGGGTATGGTGGGATAGGCACATAGGAAGGTGGGGGAGTAGGCCTTACCGGTATCCCACGAGGTATTTGCGGTTGGCGGGGTGCTTCTTCCCTTTGAGGGGGATTGCCGATGATTTGGATATCGAGGAGGTAGCTTGACCTAGGCGAATACGGGCTCAATCTTGGGCCAGTGCCCGGTATATTCCACCCCGAAAGAATGATGGAGGTGCACCCTTTTGTGAACCATTCTACACTCCCGTCTTGAGTGTAGGCACAACACCGGTGGTGGTTGAAGACGGCGTCCTCATCAATCAAAGTACTCCCCTCAAGAGGAGCATAAGTCTCTCGGGAGTTGAACCCGGGGCAAAGGAAGTTAGCCAAAATATTAATTAGACCTCCCATTACAAAGGTCTTGAGTTGGGTGCTCCCTTGAGAAAAGTCATAAAACCTTGTAAGCATCTCAAGGGGGGTATTGAAGTTGTAACGCCTCGTCCCCCGAACATTTAGCTAGGACTCAAGGAATGTTAAATCAATGAGAGTGCACCTATCTTGTTCATACCTCCCATTGATGGTGCCGGCTACAAAACGTTCGGTGATCCGAATCACCGGGTGTTGGATAGCAAAGGTATAGCACTTTTTTTGGTGGACAAAATCCCTCCCGGAAATAGCCTTCCAAAGTAGGTCCACATCGAAATCGGCGGGTTTATCGGTATAGTCGATTGGCACAACAAGACTGAAAATGTGAGCAAATTGATCAAGTGTAAGGCTATGGTCTAGGTTGCACAACCTAAACTCCATGCTCACATTGGTTCGAGTGTTCGTGACAATACAAAGGCTACTCAAAAATTCCAGGGTGAGACTAAGGTATGTCTCCTCATGGGCATGGAATAATTTTCCAATCCCCAAGCCATCAAAGAACATCTCGGTGTGGTACCTTATCCCAAGGGTTACTAACACCCTATTATCGATAAACTGAGTGGGTTCATAGTTCTTACCTAGCAACTCGACAAACTTCTTACGGTGGGCATCGGAGGTGAAGAGTACCTCCGGGAAGTACTCAAGTTGCTCTATTCCTCCTCTCATGATGGGGCGGAAGTTCCTTGGCGGCATCATCTCTTGTGGGGATGAAGAGGATGAACCCTTGCATTTCCTAGTGGTGGATTCAACAAATTTCTTAGCCTTGCCCTTGAGATTCATCATCTTGAATTGGGAGATTGGGGTTTTTGTTGGCTTTTATTGTGAGGGGAGTGTTTTTGGGGATGAAGATGAGTGATTTAGGGTTAGATAAGGTGTGGAAATGAGGGAGAAAGGGGGTATTTTAATAGAAAAAGGGGGAAGACGAGCGGCCACGGGTGGGGCCTGGGCGGATTATACGAGAAAAACGCCAGAATCCGAGCGTCTTCCTTGCGGGACGAGCGTCTTGCCTCTGTAGAATCCGAGCGTCTTTCATAAAATCCGCTCGGATTTTGTGGCAGGAACTTTGCATTTTCTGAAGTAGGCTGAAGACGAGCGTCTTCTGTCTTAGACGAGCATCTGACATTGGACAAGCGGCTTCTCAAAAATCCGCTCGTATTTTGATACAGTTCCAAAACTTTTCTTCAGGTGTCTTTCAGGACGAGCGTCCAAAATGCAATCTGAACGTCTTCTCTATGGACGAGCGTCTTTTGCCAAATCCGCTCGAATTCCGGTACAGCGCTGAACAGTACCCTGATGAAGGCCTTGGACAAGCGTCCTGCCCTCGGGACGATCGTCGTTCGCTGTTTTTCTTCCTTTTATTTCTTTTCTTTGCAAAATCATACCCTTTCATCAATTTGTTGTTCCTCCTTTCTTTTTTCTGAAATTTTGCTCAATAAAAATGTAAGAAAACTCTCTCTCACTACTCTCATGCAAGAAATTAAATAAAATGTAAAAATGTACAATATTATACAAAGTAGAATTTCAAGAAATATCTTACAAATGGTGGTTTGAGATAGAACTCCACCAAACTAGTTCAAATTGTAGAAATTCTTGTCCATAAAGCTCAAGGCTCTCAATAGAAGATCGAAAGCTTGTGAACAAGCTCCAAATAAGCACAAGTATGGGTTGCTCCATTTGAACATGAAATTTGGCCAAGGAAGCTTGCCATAAGTTCTTTCTTTCACCTTGTCCTTGGCACTAGAGCTTTCCCAATGCTTCCAATAAATAGGCCCACGATTCTCGTCAACACTAGGTACGAAGTATGATTCATTTTCATCCGTAGACTTCCACTCACCAACTTCTTCTTCAATTTTGGTGATGATGATAGCATTTTGATTATTCAATCCCTCCAAGGTGGAAGGAGAATTGTCATGGCTATGATGATCGAGTTCCTTAGAAGTTGGCATTGTGGATGCCAAATTTCCACAAGTAGCTTCACGTGCAAGTTTCTCTTTGAGCTTTTCCACCAAGTAGCTTTTGTATGATGCTTTGACTTTTTGAAGGAGGTCCACCATATCCTCTTCAACAATCATTGGCTCCATGATAGGTGTCAAGTAGTCTTCATGGGAGATAGGGAAAGGACATTCATCTTCATGATAGGATATCTCAAATGTCTCAAGGATAGGTTCCACAAGGAGAGCAACCTCACAAATCTCCGCTCCTTTATCCCATGAGTTCTTGTAAAGCACGAATTGGTCATCATAGCTATCTTCATATGAATCATAAATGGGGGCTTCATTCAACTCTTTCTCCAACATCTCAACATTCACTTCAAAGAACACACCCTCATACTCACAAAGGCTAAGAGTATTTGGCTTACTCAACCTCATATCTTCTTCATCAAACACCACACTTTCATACTCACAAGAGCTCAAGGAGATTGGCTCTTCCCATTCTTCATTTTCCATGTCAAAAGTTACTACTTCGAATTCACATTCATGATCAATGTCCAAAGAACGGTGGGGAGTGATTGCTCAGGATCCTTTCATTTGGGCAATTTGAATTTACAACTCCTCAACATGGGTAACAATGCTTTGAAGAACATTGTCCCTCTTTTGGCTTTCCTCTAGCATTTGTTTGAAGAAGTTTTGTTGATCTCCCATCATTTGGAGAATCATATTTTGAATAGGTTCATCTTCTTGTTGTGGGTAGGTGTGAAAGTGGTTGTATTGTGGCAATTGAAAGTTATTATGAATTGGGTATTGAGTGGGTGGTTGTTGTGGATATTGGATGTGGTGATTTTGGTAGGAAATATTGGGGTAGTAGTTAGGATTTTCATTGTACAAAAAGTAAGGTAGGTTTGTGTTGACTTGCTTCTCAAACTCCCCATACCCATAGTCATACGTACTCAAAAGATCCAACATATACTTCATATGTCAAGTCTTGAGCCATTATAGCTAAGACAAGGAAACAACTACAAGCATGGAAACTACACAAAAACGGTAAGAACAATCCTTGAGGAACAAGTTCCTCATGGTGAAATCAAAATCAAAATAGACAAACAAGTGAGAACTTAATCACATAGCACCATCCCCGGCAACGGCGCCATTTTGATGGGGGTGATGTCGTTGGGTCACATCCAATAAAACACATTTATAATACTCAACGAACAACTAGTTAGCGGTAAATCGAGGTCGATCTATGGGACGGTGTGCTTTGGGTTTTAAGTCTATCTATCTCAATTTATGCTAGTGTCACAATTGATGGGGTTTGTAGTTGTGTCTAGACTAATGCAAACAATAAGGTAAAACAAACAATGAACTAAGAAATGTAAACAAATGACTAAGAGCACTAGGATGTCATGGGGTCATAGGGGATTCATGGTGTTGATCATACAAACATGTTTACAAAGTTGCAAGCAATTAATGTTGTGGAGGAACCGAGTTGGTTTATGTCTTACGGTTCATAGGAAGGGTTGGGTCCCGGAGCCGAATCGATTAGATTGTACAACACCTACAAGTCGACTTACTTTCCTCCTATTCAACTTCTATGCATGGTCTAACAAGACTCGAGTTGGTTTATATCTTACAAGTCAAGTTGAGTAGATGAGAGATGATAAAAATGCAAGGATTCATAGGCTTAGCATTTCATCAAACATAACATGTGCATAAAGTTGACATCACAACAAGCAAGCAATTTGATTATGAAAACATATTAGATTAAGCATTAATCAATCCCATGTTGGTTTCCCCTAATTACCCACTAATCCTAGCTAAAGAACTACTCACTCATTATCATGTTGAACATGCTAGCAAGGTTATCAATCATACCAACAAAGCAAAACATGATGAATAAATGAAGATGATTAACAATAATTAAAAAAGGATTAAGATAATTATACCTACTAATGATTCCAATAATAAAGCAAAGAATAATAGAAGAACTTGATGATTGATGGAAGGTTGTCAATCTCCCAATAAACCCAATAATCTTCAATTACCCAAGAGTAACTTGAATAATAAACTTGAACAATAAGTAAGGAGAGATTAATGTGATATTTGTGGAAAGATTAAAGAGTAATCTATTCTAATCTACTCGTAATCTAATCTAAGAGAGTTTTCTAATGTGGAAGCCCCCTTTGATTATTATCAAAATGGGGTATTTTTAGTAGTGCTTCATTAGGTTAACTAAGGCTAAAATAGTAATTAACATTTTTGAGTTCTAGGTAAGGAATCGCTAGTCTTTTGGAGAGATGCGCATCTTTCATGGAGAAAGAAGAAAACGAAAGTTGTTGTAAGGGAATCCGAGCGGATTGGTCTCGGTACGCTCGGATTGTTGGAGCAGAGGACGCGCGGATTCAAGCACGGGATGCTCGGATAAAAAGAAGGGAACACGAGTGGATTTGGAGGGTGGACGAGCGGATTCCTGTAGCAGACGAGCGGATTGGTCTCGGGACGAGCGGATTGGCGGACAACTTCTTTGTTTGACCTCGGATTGTAAAACGGACGTCATTTTCTCATCCGGACTCCTATTGGAGTGATTCAAAAGCCTAGATAACTTGTTTTTTCGACGCCATTCCATCTAGCATACTTTCAGAGCCAAAGGAGAATCTCTTGGTTTGGGTTCCGAGCAATTTCTTCTTGAATGGCTTCCTTGCTTTTCCTCCTCTTGCATACCCCTTATTCTTGTGTTGTTGGCTCTCATTCTTGCCTCCTCTTCATACTAGTCCATCCAATATCATCAATAACCTTCCAAATAAGCACGAGAGATGGGAATTTCCGCCTCTTTTATATCCTTTTCTACAAAACAAATGAAATACACTAGAAAAGCAAATAGGAAGGTTTTGACGGATAAAATGGCTAAGGAATGTTATAATAGTATGCAAAATAGGCTCAATTAGGGGACTAATTGTGCGCAAATAATGTTCACATCAGTCGTAGTTCAGGTGAGCGACTATTTTTCTTCTTCTCTTACATTCATATGCTTACCCTTTGCTTCATGAGAGAAGAGTGACCCGCGAGAGTCATTTTTAAAGGTCTTGCAAGGTCGACAGTTCAGCTCTATTATAAACATCTTACAACTCGTTTGCATTTGACAGTTTGTTTGCATTAAACCGGTTTAAGTGGACAACTTGTACCTAGCTCTGAGACTTCTATTTCGTTCCATTAGTTTGCATATAGTTTACTCGAGGACGTGTAAAAGTTTGGTTTGGGGAGGCTTTATATGTGCATTTTATATAGTCTTTTTAAGCCTTTTATGCACGTAATTCTATGCGCTTCTCCTAGTTTTATATTGCGAAATGCCCCGAATAGTCTACTTTAGTTTGTTTTATCTTATTGGCAGGAAAGGACCCGAAAGTAGCGGAATCATGCCTTTTTGTTGCCCCTTAGCCTGCATTTATGGAGATGGAAGAATGGGAGCGGAATTACTACTGCCTCGAGAAGCGTGAAGTGGTCTAGGAAGCTAACCAACGAAGTAAGGAGCTGTTTCAGTGGTAATCCATTCGATTGAGATCTGTTGTTGGTCAAGTTTCTCGATCGAGAGCTTATGGATGGTGAATAGTGTTCGATCGAGACCCTGTTGAGCTCGATCAAGAAGTGGTGTTTTGAGGTTCCTCGATCGAGTATGTTAAGTACTCGATCGAGAGGTTCTGCTGAGGATTTGCTCGATCGAGGAGAATTAAGTTGCTCGATCGAGAGGTTTTCTATTAGTACGCGAGTTTTTATCGCGAGAACTTATTTATTTTGTTAAGTACGTGTTTAATAAATATCTTTCCTATATAAAGGAAAGACTCATTAGGTTTAGGTTATCTTTCATTCATCTTTTTATCTCTAAATCTCAGAATTACTCTTAAGCATTCAGTTAGTAGACATTTATTTTCTTGTTCGACGGGATTTCGTTCTTTTGCCGGATCTTAAACTTTGTAATACTTCTTACTCTTTCTATTCAATTTAATCTTTGTTTTGCATACTTTATTTCTTCTCTATAATTTCTGATTTTTATTAGTGTTGTTAATTAGTTTATGTAATCCCTTTTTATTCATCTCTATATCATGTCTCTTGTTATTTCAATAATTATTGCTAGTTCCATCACAAATATGCGTAGCTAAACCCCTTTGTGCCGGATTAGGGGAGCCATGGTCGTAAAGCAATGATGTTATAATTAGATTAGATGGTTTTGATTGCGAGAATTGATTCATAGCAATTTAATTGTAATCGTTTAGTTGAGCGTACACTTCTAAACTAGTTAATCCGGTTAAATTCAGACTTAGACCGTGAGATTGGAATGAATAGACTTGTTATGAACAATAGACTACACTAATGAGGGTGAAAGCTAAGTTAGTAGTATTTTAGGGTGGATAGCGGACCGAGAGGACCTTTCCTTTACCCTTCTCACATTAGACCGACTGATCTCATTATGACCGAATTGTTTAACTATCATGGTGAACCGACATCCTAGCATTTCTCTCTATTTTTTATCACATCTTATTTCATCCCTTTTAATTTTATTGTGGTCTTTCTCTCTACCTTATTCTCAGTTTAGTAGTTTAGAAAATAAATCAAACACCCCAATTTGTTACCGTGACGGACTAGAAAAACAAGTAGATATAATAGCCTCCCTGTGGAGTACGATACCCGACTTACCTCTACTATATTAGTTAGAGCCGGTTAGTTTATTTTTGATAGGGTTGCGACAGCCGTGTCGGTAGGCAACCCGGCGTTCTTCCTCCTCAAAAGTAAACAAGCACATGGACAGGTTAATGTTATTTCATTGAGGAGCGGTACTTCTTATCGAGGACCGGTGATACCCGTTGATGAAGGAAATGAAAATAAAGGTGTCAATGTGTACAAGTTCCGCGGTATGAAGAAAAACAAAACAACAGCTAACCACAAAACACTCGATCGAGTTCCCCGAAACTCAATCGAGTGTCCATACCTGTTGGTCATTCTGCTACTGTTCATGAGGATTCTGGTGCTGTCAATTAGTCACTCGATGTACTAGAGCTAAAACTCGATCGAGTGACCACTGATGTAGAGGCTAAAATTCAAACCCAATAGCAAATTGAACGATGTCAAAAAGAAACTCGATCGAGTACCCCGACACTCGATCGAGTACCCCGACACTCGATCGAGTGTCCCATGTACCTGATGCCATTGACTCAAACGTTGAGAAAATGAAGAAAGAAGTCGAGCACATTAAAATTGCTCTACCTTTTCCACACCGACAACACAAATCCAAGCTAGATCAACAGTTCGGGAGGTTCATGGAGGTAGTGAAGAATTTACTAGTCAGTGTACAATTTACTGAATTGGTCACTCAAGTGTCGCCTTATGCAAAAAATTTAAAGGAGATATTAACAAAGAAGAGGCCTTTCAATGAAGTGGAGATGGTCAAATTTACTGAAGAATGCAGTGTTGTGTTGCAATCTCGTTCACCACCTAAGCTTAAGGATCCGGGGAGTTTTTCTATTCCTTGTAATATTGGTCAATTAGCTATTGATAATGCCCTATGCGATTTAGGGGTGAGTGTTAATGTTATGTATTATAAATTCTGCAAACAACTTAACATGACTAAGCTTAAATATACTATTATGACCCTTCAAATGGCTGACAGATCAATTAAGTGCCCTGTGGGTGTTTTGGAAGATGTGCCAGTTAGAGTCGGGAAATTCTTTATTCCAGTTGATTTTGTAGTAATGGATATGGCTGAGGATTCCTGAGTTCCTATTATTTTAGGACGACCATTCCTACACACAGCTTGGGAGGTCATTGATGTTAGAAACGGGAGTCTTACCTTGACTATTGGGGATGACAATATCATCTTTAATATTGACAAAGCATCGCGACATCCTGAGTTAGAAGCTAATTGTAATGTGATTTACATTGTTGATCCTACTATTGATGAATGCTTTGCTTTATGTTTGGACAGGGATCTGCCTAACGCTACTGCTATTGTGTTAAGACCATGGAGTAAGGAAGTGGATGAGATAGAAAGGTTGATCTATGAAGATGAGTCTCATCCTGAGACAGTTTACAGCCTTGATAGAGGTGACGATTTGGAAGCTGGCCTTGATTGCGCCTTTTGTAGGTGAGGTAGTACATTCTTTTCCCATAGATGCCAAGGTGGAAAGTAATGAACCATCATGTCTACCTTTTATTCTAGATTTTCAGTTTGATGATCCCAAACACTATTTAGTGTTAATTTTCTTTACTTCATACATTGGTGCTACTTATGCCTTTGTGTGGCACATGCGCAAATTTTTGATCTGCTATTGAGGGTGCTTTGTTGCCTTGATTATGTCATTATGGAGTGTTGATTTACTAAAGAGGTGTCCATCTTATAGACACTCGATCGAGTGTTGGCTGACTGGATCAAGTAGTCATTGTTTTTGGTCTGAAATGATGCTGATTGTGATGGACATGTGCCTTATTTGGTCACTATTCTTCCCCCTATTTTTGCAGCTGGTGTGGGGGAGCTTCTATGCTTACACCTGGTATTCTCCTTCCTTGTATATACATGTTATTGTATATACCTGTTATTGTATTATCTTTAGGATGCTAGTCTTTCGCTTTCCCTTTCCCTTGTGTTAGATGTGTCCTTTAGGTTGCTGGTGATTTGTTATGTGTGATTCCTATGTTGTAGGCGTAACATTGAGGACACTGTGACATTTAGGTTTGGGGGAGAAGTCTTTATATGTAACACCCCATATACCAAGGTGCCTTACCAAGGACCACCCTAGCATATAAAGGTGCTACCATCTCGGTTACCCTAGGTAAGTATATCAATAGGGACCATCAAAGAACAATTAATAAATTGTAAAGTTAATCTTATTACATAATTTAAAACCAAAACCAAAGTATAAAGAAATGTAATCCGACTACAGCCTAAAAAGTATCAAAAGACTCATGACAGCGGAAGCTAAGAATCTAGGTGATGACACTCCCTTCCTCGATCGCGTAGCTATCATAAGATCATCACTTGTCAATATCTGCTCACCATCCCCGAATGGATCACCACAATTTTTTTTTAACATAAACGGGGTCAGTTCACTGAATAATCAAGATATAAAAGATAAGAAAACAACACCCAAACCAGTCAATACACATTCTTCCAAACTCCATCAGTAATCAGTAACCGACTACACACCGAGGTCTGTAGCCCTACCGGGTTCCCATCGCAACGGGAAACCCACACCATAGTGAGGGACCGCAGCCTTGCCCTCCTAAGCCCCGCTCATCACAACGAGAAATAACCCATGTCCATTAATGTGCACATCCCCTATGTGACGGGAACCACAATGGGCGAATCAAGGGCGTGAAGCCATTCCCTAAGATGACTCCACTCAGCCGAGGACACACCTCGAGAACCACAAAAAATCAAACAACCAAGCCAAATCATCCAAAAATCACAATTACAATAACAATACTAATCATGTCAATACATCAATCATTATCATCTTAATCCAATTAAATAGGCAACTAAGTAGGGAAACCCTACCTTATTACCAATCTGAAATCACAAGCAATAAGCGGAAGCTAGAACGGTTCCTCTACGAATCCTTCACATATTAATAATCACTATCATACCCTATGTCACAATCATACCAAATAACCCATGTTTCCCCCAAACTAACAATTAGGGCAAACCCTAACAGAAAACATACTAATGATCAACAAGACACTTGAAACTTACCAACGTAATCGGGACCAAAAAGACGGAAACTAGACTCACGATCGATCGCACTCGCCTTAGGAATGATTAGAGTGATTAGAGAGATGGTATACGTAGTTTAGGTTTTGATAAAAAGGATTAGAAACTATTAAAAAAAATATATATATCCTCTGATTACCTTATTCAAACCGCAGAAATAAATCCCCTCAGGCCTAATACTCAATCGAGTACCTGGGGTACTCGGCCGAGTAACACACTAGTCGGCCGATTGCTCCTCGGCAGTAGCCTTGTTGGAGTGTCCCCGACAATAATGCGATCACAATTGTCGATCATGATGATCACATGTTTAAATCTCATTTTTAAGAATACTTAAGGGATGATTCATTATATAGTCAACTGATCAACATTAATCGGTAACGATTGGCTTGCTAGAGTTTGACGTTACTGTCGTGGGACGGTGGTGGTCAGTTGATCCCTGAAGGTCACACCTAAAGGATGATGCCCTAATCTGTAAAGTTGATTAATTGTATGACGATACAAGTTAATCAATTCCTTAAAATTGAACAATTCAATTTGTGAGAGAGAATAATTATCTTATTGTAATGGGATTAAATAAGATTTATTTTAGTAATAAATTATTGTGTTACTAAAACTGTTTATTGTTTGAGAAACAATAGAGATAAGAATGAATGGTTAATTATAATTACAAGATGTTGTGAATTATAATTATATGACTCATTTTATTTATGCGATCAAGTATCACTAGTCAAATTGTTGTATGTAATTTAATTAATTCATGAAATGATATTTATGTGATAAATATGCATTAAATTAGTTAATAACATGTATCATACTACATGAGACATATTGTGTGACAAATGACAAACTGACAAAATAAAATGGTAGTCCATTTTATGTATATGGACCGAAAATGGAGGGTGTGTTTGTGGGTTATGGTTGTTTTATTTTATTTGATAAAATGACATAATGATGCCTACCTACAACTAGTCTTACACCTACTCTTACACATATTACACATCTATTTCTTGTGAAGACAAAAAGGAGAAAGTAAGATGCCCTATATTGGACTACTCCAACCGTCCACCCTCCATTAATCTTTAGAGAATTTTATTCTCTTATTATTATTCATTCACATGCATCATTTACTTATGCATCTTTCCTCTTTTCTCTTCCATCTTTCTTATAAACTTGAGAAATGATGATCCAAATTGTTCAATCACATTACTAATATTATTAATATAATATATGAGTATTAGTAATCAATTTTAAGGTAAACTACTAAATTAATATCTAGCTAATATTATTTAGTGGGGATAAGGGATAATCTTGGGTGGAATCTAGAGGAGTGGCTTCTATACTTGAAGTCTTTGGAGGATCATCCTAACATATGGAAAGCTCAAGAACAAGTGTGGTAGGAGACTTCACTTGTGCCCAAAATATCCGAAATATCAAATGTAAGGAACCGTTTTTCTCCTTACTCTTGTATTTTTTATTTTTTATTTTGGTAAAATGTGAGAGGGTATATATAAGCTCAAAAAAATAGGTACATACAAGATTAGGACTTAGTACAGGCACTAAGTCTCAACTACCAAGCCATCACGGATGCTACATAAATAAAGCATTAAGCACAAATACAACTTAACATCCTATCAAACTATATCACAACTAATATCATAAACCCCATTTCCTCAACCAGATGCTATCATTCCTGCTAGGACTCTTACCCATCTTTACTTTTATCTTGCGCCATACCTCATCCTTGATCATTCCAGCCAGATTCTGAGGTCTTATGAGAACAGAATGAATACGAGCAGCATTCCTTTGACTCCATACATGGTAATAACGAGCATTCCACAACAGGTAATGAACTTGCTGTTTTAGACAGTTTTTGGCATTTTGCAGTCCTCCAAGCATACTGACATGTATTCTGAAGCCACACCATCGCTCCAGCAGTAACAGAACTGGTTACTATAGGGACAAGTCGAAAAACAAGTGAGATTGAGTCTCAACTTCCCTGTCACGAGATGATGCACTGTCATCGGCAAAGATCCCGTCTGACAGTTTCTCTTTCATATTTAGTCCCTTATGCATACTGATCCAAGTAATGATAGCATGCTTAGGGATGTTCCAACTGCTCCATATCATTGGAATCCAGTGCTGTTGAGATTGCTTATGTCTAAGCCATTCATAGCCACTGCTAACTGTGTACCCTTTAGTGTTAAGAATCCAGGTATTAGCTAAATAACCATTCTTCATCATCTCTTTTATTTTACAGATATTTTTCCAAGCCCACGCAGCATCAGAAGGAGGAGAGTAATTGTGCTAGTCTTTATCCTTGATATAGAGCTGATGGACCCACTTGATCCATAATCTGTCAGATTTTGTATAGACCCAATCAACCAGTTTGCCAATGGTAGCATAATTCCAGGTAAGAGCTCTTTTGATACCAAGGCCACCCTCATTTTTTGGGAGAGTAACAGTATCCCAGGCGACAAGGGGGACCTTGTGATATTCAGAGCTACCATCCCAGAGAAAGTTTCTACAAATGGCTTCTATTCTCTTGATCACACTCTTTGGAATCAGAAAAATCCCCCCAAAGAAGAATATAGGGTATGTAGCACAGCATTAATAAGAGTTATCCTACCTGCATAAGATAATTTTCTGGCACCTAAGCTTCTTATTCTTGCCACCATTCTTTCAGTCAGGATATTGCATTCTTTTTATGTCAACCTCCCTGCTTGAATGGATACTCCCAAATATCTGAAAGGCATTGTCCCTTCCTCAAACCCTGCAAACTGATGGATATCCTCTTTGACCTGCTGAGCTACCCCATTATAGTAAACTTCTGACTTTGAATTGTTCATTGTAAGTCCAGAAGCTTTAGAGAATGAAGAAAAATCCCTTAGGAGTAAAACAATGGACTGAGTGTCACCCTTACAAAACATAAGCAGGTCATCTGCAAAAATCAAATGATTCAATCTTGTATTTGTTTTGCATGCATAAGATCCTTAAGGTTTTATGACTAAAACTTTAAACCAAAATATGTGATATTTAATATATGATTTCCAATAAGTGGTATCAGAGCATTATGGTTGTTGCATGCAAGATCGGGTTAGTTTTTCCGAGTTAATTTAATTAACATATAAAACTTTTTATTTAGGATTTATGAAGATAAATCATGAAATAATTTTGCATGTTAAAAGTTTCTGGTCCTAAGTGATTTTTAGGACATTTTGGTTTATTTATGGATTTTTATTGTTCATTTTATGTAATATTGGCATTAAAATGTGATTTTTATGATAAAAATATCATTTTTGGACGAAAAATAGCTAAACTTCGAATTTTTAAGTGGTTTTTGGATATGTTTTCACATATATTATCTAATGATGGTCTGTAAATTTTCATGATAAAATGAGTTGTTTTGCTCGAAATATGGATTTTTCAATTTAAAATCGTATTTAAATGTGTTAATAGGTTAATATAAGTTATATTTTGAATTTGGTCATGGAAATTTAGTATGTTGTCACATGAAATTTTAAACGATGTGTGTAAAATAATTGGCTATAATGAAGTCTTTATTCATGATTTATGAATTTCTGTTGAAAAATCACATAAATAGTGACTATAATTAGTAAAAATGTTAAAACATACTTCATGACTATAAGTTTTCTCATATTTCAGATCTAAAAGTGAAAAGTTGATGAATATAAGTTTTCTCATATTTTTATGGTCATAATTGTTAAAACCGATACACCGCAACATTGTTTTTCTCTATAAATTTTCGAACTTTTTAACCTAAGTTTTGAACATTATGAGGGTAATGGTATTTTTTCAGAATGTTCATGAGTTAAAATTTCAAATTTTGAAATTATTTCAAATTTTTATGATTTAATTTGAGGTTTATAGCATAAATTTTGTATTTTTGGGTCCATTTATGAACAATATTAAGAAATCAAGTTTAATTATTGTCAAATGTTAGTGGAGACTAATTTTGAGTCCTAATATGGTTAGGGTAATTAACTTGTACATAAATATGAATTTATGTAATTATTGTGATTTTAAAAGGTTAAATCACGCAAATCCGTAAAAACCGATTAGTATACGATATTGGCTCTTTAAAGGCGATTTAGAATCAAATTAAGCATGTTCATACATATTATAATGCTGCATTTTAAATATGATTGTCATATTTTTATTTTATATAATTTTTGAATTACGTAATTTTACTTAGTATGGCCTTAGTTTTAATTGGTATTACCCGAAATGTATGGGAATATCGATTCAGTTGTAATTATTGTGATCTCGTATCACCGTTTTGTAATTTAATAGATTTATTTTTTATTTTAATTACAAATGTATAATAGGAAATTTTGTAATTCATTTTGCAATTTAATTATTTCGGAGTTCCTTAAAGACGGTGCCACTCGAGAAAGCGATCCATCAAAGAGAGTATTGCCTTGAAATGTGTGCCAAGACCGAAGTTCAAGGGACCATAGGAGTTGGTTTCCGAATTTGTAATAGTTTAATAGATTTACTATTTTAGGAAGGCCATACTAGGATTTTATTTATGCTTTGCATTTTATTTATATGTTGCATGCATCGCTAAATCGCCATAACTAAACATGCATTTTTAATCGAGTTTATCGACCGTGTCAATTACAATTATCGTAGTTCACCGCTTTAGTTCACTTAAAACGTGATAGATAATAAATTGACATGACCTCTCGCTAAAATAAACAATTGAGACTTAGCCTTACCAAAAGTAGAAACCATGAAAACCTATTTCATGAGGGAGTGCACTCGGCCCTACCGGGGTACAAACCTTGTTACGTAGGGGAAGTGGGTGATAAATGTCTACCCACCGAATTTATAAAGATGAGGGTTGTATTCGACTTTACCGATGCCCAAGTTGATGTAAATTTGGATCATGGACACATTTATTCGAAATTTGGGTTGAACTCAACGAAAGTATTCTCGACGGTTGCCGGATGTGTTTCGGGCTAAAGATAAATACTAATGTAATTTTATCGACCAAGAGTTCTAAAAGTAGAATCGATTAAAGGGTTAATCCACCGAGTTATATTCATGAGGGTTGTATTCGGCTTTACCGATGCCCAAGTTAATATGAATTTGGATCTTGGAATCATTTATCATAGTTGAGTAGAGGTCACTATGTGAATGCTTTACTTGTTATTTACAAGTATTAATAAAATGATAAATGTTAAGTTTTCCACTATTCTGTTATCATATTGTTCTATTTCTTTACCACAATTCATATACGATATCATTTCGATTTTTGATTCAAATCTTCATTAAAACCTCGTAACTAAAGACAAACATGAATTTGCTTCTAAAACCTCATCTTAACCATTACTAATGATCTCTTGTGAAGATTATAGATAAATTGTATTCGTGATCAAGAGGTTTTTTTATTCTTGACTAACATATCTACTTACAATGAATTGTTTCTCATATGCTTAATTGAGTTAAGTACTTTGAAACGTTACATCATTTTGGTAACTAGATTTGTTTGAAATCAAAATTGACCAAAATACCGCAATCACTTCAATGAAAGTTTTAAGACTAAACAAACGAATGAAGAGTAGTCTTCATGAATTTCAATTTTGCTTCTCTTAGAAAAGACTCATTGAAATGAGTAGGAGCATTCTCTTAAACCGTTAAGAAAAGGATAAGGTTTTAAAAGAAGTAAAATTAGAATGGAATTGATACAAGGTAATGTTAAAATTAAAGTTATTGAGAATAACGATACTAAACCTATCAATTCCGACCGATAAAGTTTCCATTGTCTTAATTGTTGGACGCTAGAAAGGAAACTACCTCAAATTATTGAAGAATCAACAAGTTAGTTGTGGGACATCTAATGGGACCTTCTTCTTTAAATGTTTATTTGATTGACATAAATTTTGCTAATACTACTTCGTCAATATTAGAAACCGATGGTGGTTTTCATCATTGTATTTGATACATAGGATGATTAGAATATGATGACTACCAACAATGATGTTAAGAGATAGAGTCATTGTGTACTCAATCTAGTTTTTGGGTTTAGAGTTGTACTTAATTGTGACTATTAAGTGCATAAACTCTAAATAAGAATATAAACTTGTTAAGACACGAAAGAGGTTACACTTTTGTGACCCTATACACCATGATTTAATGTATGGCTAGCCCATTATCAAGGTGATTAGATTCTAAACCAAACTAGAATGATATATCATGTAGATGATGCAAGACTCAAATTGGTAACCCAAGATTGAACCTTAGATTCTGGAATGATGAACGCAAAGAGTTATCGAGTACTCTTGAAACCATTAGATCTTATGGTATATGCGTATCTTGTATTCAAAGCAAGATGTCTCGTGCCTTTTGGTTGAAAAGGAGATCGAGGTTGTAAATCATTGATCCAAAATAGGTTGATCATTTTCTTTTACCAACGATTTAAGTTGACGCTAATGTGTTCACTTAATAAGGTAAATAGACAAATCTTTGAAAAAGTTCAAGGAGTTCAAAGAATCACGATTTAGTCGTGATGGGATTATAAAAGTGAAGACTTTGATATAAGCCAAAGGAAATGTGATATAACATCACAAATTAATCTCTCTTAGCATGCATTATGGGATAATATGTGGTTGGATAAAGAAATCAAACGCTATTCGATATGGTTTGGACTTCAATCAAGTTACTTTGAGTTACTTGATCCTTTTGGGGATTTTATCATTTTGTCTAAATTATTTTTCCACTAAATCTAAAACGAATCATATGAGATATGAAATGGTAGGGTACCATGTTTGTAAGTTTTCAAAAGAAACAAATGCTCATTTTTCCTTACTATAATCACGAGTACAACGGGTTTGTTGCTCGTGAAGCTGTCTTTCTAGAATACAAGTTTATTTCTAGAAGACAGAGTGGGAGAAATTATTCAAGAGCCACACAAAGAATGTTATGTCGCAAGAAACTGGTCTTTCTTGGCTACATGAGACGTTTTGTGTAAGATGTTATTTCTTCAAAGCCTAGGAGGTTAAAGTCATCACTTGTTGAAGATGATGAACTTGTGTTACTTTTAGAAAGTAAAGAGCTTGTAACTTACAAAGAAATTGTTTGATTCAAGTTGATTACTTCTGGAAAGTAATGAACATATGACTTACATGAGAGTGTTTAAGTCACAACTCAATACAAGGCTTAGAGCCATGAAAATCCGAAATAAATTCCAAGTGAATTGTTAGATATCAAAGCTTGATTAGTTGCAAAGAGTTTTGCACTAGTTTAAATGCTTAAGTCTATTTGGATCTTCTTAGGGATTGTGTTTCATATGAGATATACATAGCGAGTGAATCTAAAACCCACTTCTTCAATTAGAAGGAATGTATTCAATACATGTCTTGGGTTTTTTAGATTCTTGTCATCCTAAGATAATGTGAAATTTAAGAGAGGGTCTTAAGTAGGACATCAATGAGTTGGAATCAATGTTTTGATCATGTTATAAAACGTTTCTTGATAGGTCGAGAAGTTGTGTTTATGCATGAAGTTTAGTGGGAGTTACGGTCATTTTAATTAGTCTTATATGTGGATGACATATTGATCATTGGGAATGATTTGACACTTATGGAGTATTATAATACATCTTTAATATCCGGATTTATGGAGATAAATCTACATGATATTAATGTCAAATAAGGAGTCTTATGTTGATAAGATTCATGACTAGTTCAATCGAATTGAACATATTTGATTGATTCCATTTGCTTCCGCTGCCGAATCAATTAAATAGGAAATGATGTATAACACTTCATATACTTTGAGTATGATGAATTGTTTCAAATCTAATTTAAGTAATATTTACCATGTAAGCCATAAAGATTACCCTTAAGTGCTTGCAGAAGCATTAAGGATGTAAAGCAAAGTGTTTTTGTTGCAATTTTGTGTAAGGGTGTTACACAAATGACAATTGACAATTGAGATTGCACATGGTTTCCGGCAAAACCATAATCAAAACACATCAGGATGGTTAAGATACCATTGTGGCTATGTTATTTAAGAAATAGATTTTATAGAATCGTTCTAGGCAATAAAGGACAATGAGAAATATTTACAACGGAAATTGAGTACACTTTCAATCATGGGATGTGCAAAAGGGATGAGTCCCGCGCACTGTGAAAATAGTGGAAGCTATTTTAAGGCAAGAAAGCCTATGTCTGGATTGGATCTAGACACGTACTCAGAAAGTTTTGTAATGCAAATGTATACATTATGAAAGGAAAACAAGTATGTAGCAAGGTTGAGCAGTGAGTTGCTAAGACCTACTTACAATGCCTATTCATAGGCTTAACATGATGAGTCATGTCATTTCAATTGGATTGAGATGAACAACTACATACAAGATCAAATTAGATTATAGAATATGAAATAATAATCAGGCATTGACTATTCATATGTGATAATCGCATTTGTCGTTCGAGTTTTACTTTAAAACTCTTTTATTATACTTTGTTACATCCAAACGGGTTGTATGACGATATTGAACCCCGTTAAAGTGAACCCGGATTAACATAGTATTCGCCCATAGTCACTTGTATGAGGTGACGTCTCGAAGTGACTAGAGTGTGATGCGATTGATGGCAAGTTCAGTGCCATACAGTCATGTGAGATGACTAGTCGATCACATAGGCAGACTGTTGGGAACACTGTTCGCCTAAGGTGGGATGGTTTCAGATTAACTTTGATTTATGTTACTACGACCTTTGTAAATGGGGTCAAATGGGCATATTTTGGGTTATGATGGTTGTGGCTAGTCGAAGGGAATAGTGCGATAGGAATTGTCCACCCCTTTGTCAGGGTTAAAATAATATCTCAGGGCCACTCGAGGAGTAATGAACTGGAAATGCGTGGCCACGCTCGGAAGGTATCTATGGTAGATAATTCCGGTCAAATTAGTTATTCTCCAGATCGAGGAAACCACTCTCGATATGATCACTTGCAAGTACGGCCTGAAAGACACCTTGTATTGAGTGGGAGATAGTAATAGGACAAGAGAATTGGTGACGCACACTTGTCGAGGACAAGTGGGAGATTGTTGGAGTGTCCCCGACAATAATGCGATCACAATTGTCGATCACGATGATCACATGTTTAAATCTCATTTTTAAGAATACGTAAGGGATGATTCATTATATAGTCAACTGATCAACATTAATCGGTAACAATTGGCTTGCTAGAGTTTGAAGTTACTGTCGTGGGACGGTGGTGGTCAGTTGATCCCTTAAGGTCACACCTAAAGGTTGATGCCCTAATCTGTAAAGTTGATTAATTGTATGACGATACAAGTTAATCAATTCCTTAAAATTGAACAATTCAATTTGTGAGAGAGAATAATTATCTTATTGTAATGGGATTAAATAAGATTTATTTTAGTAATAAAATGCTTTGTTACTAAAATTGTTTATTGTTTGAGAAACAATAGAGATAATAATGAATGGTTAATTATAATTACAAGATGTTGTGAATTATAATTATATGACCCATTTTATTTATGTGATCAAGTATCACTAGTCAAATTGTTGTATGTAATTTAATTAATTCATGAAATGATATTTATGTGATAAATATACATTAAATTAATTAATAACATGTATCATACTACATGTGACATATTGTGTGACAAATGACAAATTGACAAAATAAATTGGTAGTCCATTTTATGTATATGGACCGAAAATGGAGGATGTGTTAGTGGATTATGGTTGTTTTATTTTATTTGATAAAATGATATAATGATGCCTACCTACAACTAGTCTTACACCTACTCTTACACATATTACACATCTATTTCTTGTGAAGACAAAAAGGAGAAAGTAAGATGCCCTATATTGGACTACTCCAACCGTCCACCCTCCATTAATCTTTAGAGAATTTTATTCTCTTATTATTATTCATTCACATGCATCATTTACTTATGCATCTTTCCTCTTCTGTCTTCCATCTTTCTTATAAACTTGAGAAATGATGATCCAAATTGTTCAATCACATTACTAATATTATTAATGTAATATATGAGTATCAGTAATCAATTTTAAGGTAAACTACTAAACTAATATCTAGCTAATTTTATTTAGTGGGGATAAGGGATAATCTTGGGTGCAATCAAGAGGAGTGGCTTCTATACTTGAAATCTTTGGAGGATCATCCTAACATATGGAAAGCTCAAGAATAGAATCTTGGGTGCAATCAAGAGGAGTGGCTTCTATACTTGAAGTCTTTGGAGGATCATCCTAACATATGGAAAGCTCAAGAATAAGTGTGGTAGTAGACTTCACTTGTGCCCAAAATATCCGAAATATCAAATGTAAGGAACCGTTTTTCTCCTTACTCTTGTATTTGTTTTGCATGCATAAGATCCTTAAGTTTTTATGACAAAAACTTTAAACCAAAATATGTGATATTTAAAATATGATTTCCAACAAGCCTAACCAGAAGACACACGACAATCTACTCGAGCGAGTTCCCCCTATTCGGCCGAGTAAACAAGGATCAGGAAACAGTGGTATTACAGTCTTCCCTCCCTAAAACGAACTTCGTCCCCGAAGTTCATACCATACCCAAAACAAAAACAACACCGCCTACTCAAAGGCAACAACAACTACACAAAGATACTAATCACACCAACTATGACCAAAAAAATAACCCAACTATAGCTCAAAGATATAAACAATACAACCATCTCGCCCTTAAACTAATCCCAAACAACATGCGACCATCTTCTACCCCCCTTAAAAGACAACGGTTATGTCCTCGTAACCACACATACATGGTCAAAAAGGTGAGTAAAGCGCTCTCTCATAGACTCCTCCGGTTCCCAACTGGGCTCTTCCACATTGTGATTAGACCATAGTACCTTAAGTAAGACGGTTTTACCATTCCTTGTCTTGCGTACTTAACGATATAAGATCTCATAAGGAACCTCTGCATAAGTTAGAGACTCATCTAACTAGATATTCTCAACCTCAAGTGCATATGATGGATCACTCACATACTTTCGGAGTTGTGATACATGAAACACATTATGAAACCGATCAAGCGATGGTGGTAAAGCTAGCCGATAGGCTACTTCACCTATCCGGTCTAAAATCTCATAAGGACCGATGAACTTCTGAGTCAACTTTCCTCACTTTCCAAACCTCATCACTCCTCGCATAGGTGACACTTTCAAGAGGACCTTGTCACCTACTGCAAACTCAATGTCCCTGCGATGCAAATCCGCGTAACTCTTTTGTCTATCTTGAGCTGCTTTCATCTTCTGGCGAATCAAGTATACTTGCTCAATCATGTCCTGCACCATCTAAGGCCCCAAAACCACAACCTCAGCACTATCATCCCAACACACCGGAGTCCTGCACTTCCTGCCATACAAAGTCTCAAAAGGTGCCATCCTAATGCTAGAGTGATAGCTGTTATTGTATGAAAACTCGATCAAGACCAGCTTATCCTCCCAACTTCTACAAAATTCCATAGCTCAAGCTCGTAACATATCCTCTAGAGTTTTGATAGTCCTTTCAGTCTGACCATCTGTCGCAGAATGAAATGTTGTACTCATATTTAAGGTAGTTCCCATCAATTCTTAAACCTCTTGCCAAAACCGTGATAAGAGCCTCGCATCTCGATCCGATACTATATCCTTTGGTACCCCATGTAACCGAACCATATGCCTCCTGTACCCAAAAGCTAGCTGAATCTTACTCCAAGTATCTTTCATTGGAATAAAGTTAGCTGACTTCGTAAACGATCGACGATAGCCCAAATCATATTGTTACCTTGCTGAGTCCTTGGTAACCCCACGATGAAGTCCACATAGATCGACTCCCATTTCCATTCTGGCACCTCAAGTGACTGAATATTACCTTTGGTCTCCGTTGTTCTCCCTTTACCCATCGGCATGTTAAACACCTAGCCACGAACTCAACAACATCTTTCTTCATATTAGGCCACCAAAACGTCTTCTTTAAGTCCTTATAGAGCTTATCACCACTCGGATGTACGGAATAAGGAGTGCAATGATCCTCCATCATGATCAAATTCTTCACCTCAACGTCACTAGGTACACACCATCTCCCATCAAAATGAACACTCTCATCTGTGTGGATAAAAAAACCTCGAAACTGTGCCACTCGCTACCCTTGACTTCTACTTTTGAATCTAGGGATCAAGTTCCAGTTTCCTCTTTATGTCATCATACAGATCAGGCTCAATAGTCAGGTCACCGATGGCCTCACCCTTTCGAATCATATGGACCCCCATCTTAGTCATCTCATCCCTCGGCTTCATCAAACACATGGTAGTGTATAATTAATACACACTCTTCCTACGCAAGGCATCCGCCACCACATTAGCCTTCCCCTCATGATAGATGATATAATTAACCTATGCACTTGTTATGCTTGATAAAATGCTTGACTATGAAACCTTGAATTTTTACATCTCTTTTCTATTCAACAAGACTTGTAAGACATAAACTAACTCGAGTCTTGTTAGACCATGCATAGAAGTGAATAGGAAGAAAGTAAGTCGACTTGTAAGTGTTGTACAGTCTTGACCGACTCGGCTCCGGGACTCAAATCATCCTATGAATCATAAGATATAAACTAACTCGATTCCAATACAACAATAATTTGCTTGCAACTATGAAAACATGTTTGTATGATCACCACCATATATCCCCTATGAACCCACAACACCCTAGTACCTTAATCTATTGTTTAAAAACCCTCACTTTACTTGCTTGTCTTAATTTCATTTCTTTACATGTCATTGTTAAAGTAGTGTAGCTTGATACCTCAAATCTCAACCCAAATTGTGACACCCTAAGACATAGCTTTCTACAACCGATAACTTAATTCAATACCTATCCTTTGGGATCCAACCTTTACTTACCACTCTACTGAGGGTAGTTTGTTTAGCTGTAAATTTTGTTTTGGTTGGTTGACTTAGACGACAAAGTTTCAAACCGCACCAAAAATGGCGCCGTTGCCGGGGACGGTGTTCAATTGAATTGTTGTCACTTGTTGTTTTTAGTTGTGTCTTTCTTGACCTTGGGGAAGTCAAACTCCTCAAGGTAGTTTTAATTGTTTTCTAGTTGTTTGCTTTTTGCATGTCTAGGAGATCACAAGGTAGACCTTTGCCTATTGATGCCGAAATTGAAAGAACCTTGACCAATCTTAGAAGAACCGCTAGAGGGGCTTCGACAAGTTCGGGTATTGGAGAACTTGTGGACATCGGTATTCTCCAATCGGATAGGTTTGTGTTTACCAACCGTTTTGCAAGAGAAGGAGAGGAGAACCCAATTCAAAACCAACCACAAAATCAACCCACAATGCCTAAATTTTCATCTCATTCCGTACCAACCGAGGAGAACCTACCAAAAGGTACTCCAACACCACCTCACTTAACGGTAATTTCATTGCCAAATACGCATTCATACAACTAGTTGAGAGAAGCCAATTTGGAGGGATGCCTAGTGAAGATCCTCATCTACACATGAAGACTTTTTGTGTCTATTGTGATGCAATCTCTCAAACCAGAGTGACTCAAGGCCAAATTCGATGGGTGTTGTTTCCTTTTTGCTTGATCGGAGCCGCAAAGCAATGGTTAAAGAGCCTAGACAAGGCTACTGTTGGAATTGATTCATGGAAGAAGTTAGCACTTGCCTTCTACAAAAAATTCTATCCTCCGGAGAAGACTAACATGTTAAGAGCCCAGATCACCGGGTTCAAGCAAAGGGATGAGGAATCATAATATGAAGCATGGGAGAGATTTAAGGACACTTGTCGTGTAATACCCCATAATTTACTGAAGTTTATATAACTAATTTACGTAATTTGAATAATTAATTAAAGGCAGTTATATTTAATAATTGAAAATAAGACGGGATAAATATAATAATAAAATAAAGAAAGACGGAATAGGAGTTGGTCCGTGTGCTATAGGGCTTGGGCCGGCCATGTATGTTGCGTAAATTAATAGAGTAATTGTCGGGATTAATTGATGGGTCGGGTGCATTGGGCCGCGTGTCGAGTGTAGCTCGAGTAATATAGTAGTAGTATTTGTATAAATAATAATAATAATAATAATAATAATAATAATAATAATAATAATAATAATAATAATAATAATAATAATAATAATAATAATAATAATAATACAATAATATTCTTAATTGGTGTCCATATAACTTTAACTTTCCTATATAAATATATAACAACCTACAACAATAACAACACAAATAATTCGAATAAGAGAAAAGAGAAGGAAGAATTAGCTGGGAGATCGTCAGAAGGTAATTTTCTAATCGTCTCGTAACATACTCACCTTAAGACTAATATAACTCGTTAAATAGACAACCGTTGACAGACCCGAGACCGTCACCATGACCGTGGACCACCAAGGATTTACCAGGACCCACCATTGACCACTAGGGACCACGGGTAAAGGGAGTTTCAGGCGGGGTTAGGGTGGTTGTTTGGGTGCGTTGAACACGGGTTTTGGACCCTTTATTGAGCACACCTTGACCTGGGGTTTGTAGGATGGTTCCTAGGTGAGGAGTCGACCACCATGGGTGGTCATGGGTGGTCTAAAGAGGTGTTTTGCGTGGTGGTTTCCAGAAAAAATGCGATAGGGCATGGTATTGCTAAACAAGATGGAATCGGTTTTATACCCCTTGTCGTGGCTGGTTTGACTTGAACTTGGGTTGGTTAGGTTCGTGGTGGATAGGCGGTGCTATTGGTGGTGTTAGGATGGTCAGGGGTGGTGGTTTGCATAGTTGGTTGCCGGGTTTTCGAATAATTGACGGGTTTTCGAATATTTGTGCGTGGTTTAATGTTGGGTGTTAGAGAAGGCTTGCCGGAGGTGGGTGGTGGTCTGGTGTTGCTTCTGGTGCCACCGTGGGTAAGTGGCGAACACGATGGTGGCTGGGCTGAGTTGGGGTGGCGGTACCATGTAGCTAGTGAATCGGGTTTGGGTTGTTTACATGGATGGGTTGTGCGGTGTTGTCGTGTTTTGTGTGCTGTTGTTTGTTGTTGTTGAGTTAAGGACGGTAGAGGTGTCATGAGAGTGGGTCTGGGCTGGTTGTGCCGTGGAAGTGGGTGAGTGAGGTGGCTGGCTAGGTGGTAGTTGGGTGGTGGATCGGAGTCAGGATTATGGGTTGTTGTTGTGTGTGTTATCGTGGGTGTGGGGGTGCATTTGGTGTGGGTTTTGTAAGGGTGGTTTTACACGTGACCTTTAAACATTCTTAATTGTTGGTGTTGTTTAACGAGTTTTGGGAACGGGTTTATTTGGGTGTTGGCATGAGTTTTGAGAAGCCGGTATTTAAATATAATAACTCCGTATTAATCGTATAATTATTTTAATTATTTAAGACGGGTTTAATTAATTAGTTAATATTTGTGAGTCGGGTTCTAAGTTGAGTTAACCCGAGTTTTCGTATATCATAATAATTAATAATAATGAGTTATAAATAAAGTATAAATAATTAATATTGAATAATTATAATATTTATGTTAGGTAACGGATTGTGAAGAATTTATAATCGGGTTCGTGTGCTTTATTATTGGATCGCTTGAGCTACTTAATTGGATATTGCTTGCCAGGTAGGATAACTACTCAACAGACTGTTATCGTTGTATCTCACATGAGTATTGTGGCTGGAAGTATACTTGTTATATCGTTGTGGTTGAGTATTGTGGATTATATCCGGCTGATTGTTAGTATTGTTCGTTGCATTCATATAAGAATGGCATTTGCATTAGTTATCAGATTTATTCTGGCAGACATTACTTAAAGTAATGTATAGTGGTTATCAGATTTATTCTGGTAGACGATTATAATCCTGAATACTCGAGGCAGGCCCCAGGCTAGTTCTGCAGACCGTCTGGTGGATATTTATGAACTGTGTGTTGAGGCAGACATTACTTTATAGTAATGTAGTGTGTTTTCTCACCTTCGGGTTGAGGCTGCCCCGGCCACGGATTGGCGGGATGAAGTGTTTTGAGTGATGAAGTCGGCTGAATGATTCTAATAAGTCATATCATGCATATTCATATTGTTATGGTCATTTACTGTTGTTAGTTATTCCTACTTAACCTCGTGGTTGACATTGTATTCGTGAACACTGTTTAGGTATTTTTACCCAAGTCGATTAATTAGGGTCAATGTAGTCTTACTCGTTGGTTGGATGTTCGATCGTTCGTATGTCAATAAGTAAATAGAAAAATAAAGTGCGTAATGTAAATTAACACGTGAGATTTGGTGACGCGGCAAACCCGATGTGGGAACAACCGCGGGAGGGACGGTACCCTGCAAAGTATTGCACTATATGAATAGGAGGATGATTACAATTATGGCACAAAGCTAATCCTGCTGGCCCTAGGTGTCAGGCCTGCAAGATCTTGGACGAACGTATGTTATATGTCAAGATGTGATCTTGAATGTTGATGTATGAATGCGGGTGTCGAATGAATCCTTTCTTGATTTGATCCTTTGGCTATTTATAGGGTAAGAACCCTAGATATGTCCTACCAAAGGGAATATAATTTCCATAAAGACTCTTTCCAAACCCGGACTCCCTTCCCAATTCTCCCTGATCTCCCTAACTTCTCCCTAACTTCTCCTTGATACCTCTTTCCTTAATCCGGACGCCTTCTACGATGGGCTCCTGATCTCTCTTGAGCCCGTTTCCCCTTTCTCCAACCGCGGGCTTCCTTTCTCCTTATCACTTCTTCCATAGCCTTTATTTTATTAAGTGGGCCTTCTTTGTTGTGCTATTTTTAGCCCAAACAGTTTGCCCCAAATTTTTTGTGAAGTACGCTTTCAAGTATCGAGCAAGGAATTTACGTAACCAAATGCTAAAAACTCTAAGCCGTCTTTTACACTCCTTCCCATGCAATCCATCATTTCAGCCACCCTATTCCTCTTTTCTCGCACCCAACTCCCTCTCTCCTCTTTATAACTCCAACGTCCATCCTCCACTTTCATTAATCCCAAATCATTTCAAAAATACTCCTCTCTCTTAAACCCTCAACCTTCCCTTTCCTTTGTTCTTCGCCGGCTTTCACTGTTCCTCTTCCTCCGTCTCCTTCATCAGGTAATTCTTCCTCCTTTCTTCTTTAATTTTCATTTTTCTCTCTCCACCATGGGTAAAACTCGACAATCCTCATCAACCTCCACACCCTCCGACCATAATCTTGACCCAACCTTTCCTTCTCGGGGACTTTTTAAGCATCCTCACGACTGTGACTCTGCTTTAACTCCGGCCGACATTCCCACGATCAAGAATCTGCTTGGTCTTGGTGACGGGGTGGATATCGCCATCCCTGAACCGGGGCAAAAAACTGACGCCCTCCGTCCAGGGTGGGTTAGTTTTTACCTGTACCCATTTAGATATGGCCTCCGTTTTCTTTTCCCTAAACTCGTTCAAGACTTCATTTTTATCAACAACTTTGCCATGGCGCAAATTTCTGCTGCCATTTGGAGAGTTCTTCTCTACTCTCTGGCCGCCGGTCAGAACATTGGTAAACACGTCACTCTGGGTGATCTAGCCCATATGTACAACATCAGATCCTTAGGCAGGGGTCAGTTCTCATTCCGGGGCCATGGAGAGGCTCCCTTCAAACACGCGTCAAAATCCCGTGATGAGAAATGGTTCGAGGACTTCTTCTACGTGAGGAAGGACTCCATCCAGCCTCCTGCTGATTATATCTTCGAGAAATGGGTTCTGACTTCGAGTAAGTAGTCTTCCTGCCACCTGATTTATTTTATCTTGCTGCTTACTAGCTTACTTCATCGTCTTCGTGCAGGCCCCTGTGACCTTACCCGTATTGGTGCCAAGATCCCTGCTTGCAGCAAACTGTTCAGCATCTCCGAATCTGAGAGAAACTTTCCAGATCTGCTTCCTGGTTTTTCACCTGCTTCCTCCTCCAATCCTCCTCAGTCAGCTCACAGTATGTCTTCTGGTAAGGCTTCTTCAACCACTTTCATTTGCATGTTGTTTCTGCTGATGTTTTAAGCATTCTGTCGTCTGAGGCTATATGTGCTTGCAGGTTCAAAAGTCGATCAGTTGGAAATCATCCTCCAAAGTGCCAAAAGAAAGAGACCTTCTGCTAGCCCTGATGTGGCCTCTGCCTCCAAGAGGAGTGCTCCTGCTGCCTCCTTCCAGACTCCTCCCACAGTTTTCAGTTCTGCTGTACGTGAACCCTTGGAGGTTGACCCGTTATCTCGCCATCCGCCTACTCCTCCTACCAGTCCTCGTGCTTCGTCTAGTGGAGGCATCATTGCTCATTTCCCAGAGGGCTTTGAGAATGTGGACAAGGTGCCGTATTGGCCAGAGATTGACCAGCTGTTCTTCCCTCCTGTTGAGGAGACATTCTCAGAGTTCTTCCCAAAGGAGATGGCTGAGAATGACGTGCACAATGCCTTCATGGTAAATATTCTTCGTCCTCTACCCGTTTGTCTTTTCTTGTTTAGTTTTTATCTCTCGACTTCCTTGCTGACTTCTGAATTTTTCCCGCCCGGACTCTTGACCGCACTCTACAACAGGAAGATGATTAACATAGTGCGAGACCACCGTGCTACAGCGCCAAGAACCGTAAGTGAAGGAGACGTTGCCGATCCGCACAGCACGGCGGATTGATCTGAAGGAGCGTGTGGTGGAGCTGAAGACGGAGCTTGCTATCACCAAGAAGAAGCTGAAGGAGGGGGCTGATCAGCTGGATCGTACTCAAACGGTGTGTAACACTTTCTCTGACTCCCTCAAGCACTCTGATGGGAAGATAAGTGAGCTGATCTCCATTGCCACCAACGTTGTTGCCTATACTACCTGGCGGGGAAAGATCAGCGGGATGCGTGCTGCCCTCGCGGAGGCTCCTACCCAGCAGGCTATAGAGGAAGAGGAGAAGCAGTTGGAGATGCTCTACCCCACCCAACCTGATCTGAGTGTGCTAATGCCTGAAGTTGGGGAGGTGAATTCTCCTGCACTGGCTGAACAAGCTGCTGGGGATGGAGTTGGAATATCCCAGGATGCTGCAGACGGAGCTCAGGGAGCTATGGCGGCTGAGGATGTGCAAGCTGGTGCGGTACCTGAAACAGGAGGTCAGCAGGTAGAGGAGACGCCGGAGGTGGAGGTCATTAATGTGACCGACAATTAAGTATTTTTGTGTTTTGATGAACTCTTTTTTTTTTTGGCAGTCTGGCCCAGAGGTGGCAGACTATGTAAGTTTTAAAACTCTTTCTGTAGTTGCTCCGCTAAGGTGGCGGTTAAACTTTGGGCCATACTTTGGCCATATTTTGAAAATGCCCCTTGTCACAGTTTGGCAAGGCTTTAGCTTACATATCGTGTGCCTGTTTATTTATTTTCCCTGTTTTTAGGAAATTTGCCGTGTCAGCCTGCTTGACTGATTTAGGCGAGTCCTGTTAACCTGAAAAGGCTGACGTTCTGACTCAGCTAGCTGTCGTGTCAGCCTGGTGGCTGATTTAGGCGTATGCCGCAATGTAAGGAGGAGTGGCCGTGTCAACCTAGGAGGCTGATTTAGACCACTGGTCACCGAAAAGCCGATCCAGACTAAGCTAGCTGTCGTGTCAGCCGGATGGCCGATTTAGGCGTATGCCGCAGTTTTGGACTACTTAACCTTGTTCATGACGCAAGGTGTGTTCATCCCGTTTAAAGCCGACAGGGGCGTCATTGAGGCAAGTTTATCGTCATTCTAGGACCGATGGAGACGCTGCAGGATTATGGTAGCGCAGATATCCCTACGTTCCATGTTCGTATGCATGCATGCTGGGGCCCTGATTAATTGCGATTAGTGCGAGCTACGTCCAGGGGGTGGTATCAGAGGTAGCTGGATAAGCGTATTCAGCTGTCAACCAGGCTCCCTTTCGTATGTTCCACAGTCCGCCTAGTGAGGGTGCTCCTTGTGGAGAAAATAGGTTTGGCATGTTGGAGTGCCGTGTGCCTTGTCACCCCACGTTGACAGTTGACAGTCCTGCTAGACATCCTTTCAAAGTACCATAGATACCAGAATTCAAAGTGGTGTACTTAGAGAAGCCTGAAAATAAGAAAATCTATTAAAATGATGTGAAGTACCAATCGCCATCTCATGGGGTACCAGAGCAATTGTGGTCCCAGGACGCTGCCAGACCACACCATCTAATAGTAGTTTAAAGTTTTAAAAATAACTAGAGACACCAGAAATAAAGTGAAATTGACAGTATGCCTACTACCGGATTTTTATTTTAATTTTTAAAAGGTGATTTGGCTTTTCATAGTACATCATTCTGAAAGCTAGAGTCTACTTATTATTAAAAGTAATATCTCTTCAGGTGAAGTATGTTCCATGGGCGTTGTATGATTTGACCGTCCATAGTCATCTGTCTGTATGCACCATGGCCAACAACTTCTTCTACCTGGTATGGTCCTTCCCATTTGTAGGCGAATTTGCCTGCTTTTCGATTCTTGGTGTTTTGAAACACCTCTCGGAGGACCAGGTCTCCTACCTCCAGGAGCCTGACTTTCACATTCTTGTTATAACTCCCGGCCACGATCGTTTGTAGGCGCGGGCAGACGGATTTTTGCGCTTGCTCGCGGCTCAATCAATTGTGTCAGGCTTCGGTCATCTCGTGTTGTTCAGTTCCCCTGTCATATTTTCATACATGTGAGTGGGAACTAGAACTTCGACGGATGATCGCTTCTGCGCCAAACACCAGTGAAGGGTGTTTGACTGTTGCTATCTTTGGTGTCG
Source organism: Silene latifolia (assembly GCF_048544455.1). Taxonomy (NCBI): domain Eukaryota; kingdom Viridiplantae; phylum Streptophyta; class Magnoliopsida; order Caryophyllales; family Caryophyllaceae; genus Silene; species Silene latifolia. Next base: position 225,758,224 of record NC_133537.1, on the reverse strand, counting down.
TTCGTCTCGACCATAACACTAGTGGCAATTCATCCGCCCACTTTCCTCCTAACTCCTGTAACCTCCTTCTCAGATTGTCCATGATGATTTTGTTTTGGATTTACCTTGCCCGTTGGACTTTGGAGTCCTAGGTGCCGACTTTTAAGCCGTGATGTTTCACCGGCACAAAGATCCCTCGGTATCGTTTGAGATGAATTGTGAGCCATTGTCACATATGATTTCTGATGGGATACCAAATCTGCAAATGATGTTTCGTTTTATGAACGAAATGACCTGTTTATCCTTTACCTCCGTGAATGCTTCTGCCTCTATCCACTAGGAGAAGTAATCTGTCATTGCTAGCATCCAGGTTCTATTTCCTGTGGCCCGTGGTAGAGGTCCTACTATATCCATGCCCCACGCCATAAATGGCCAGGGAGAGATAATAGGGTGCAGGGGCTCTGCTGGCTGATGGATCATTGGTGCTGAGCGCTGGTAGGCGTCACATTTTCATGCGTATTCTGCTGAATCTGCCTTTATTGTAGGCCAATAGAATCCATGTCTGAGGGCTTTATTTGCCAGAATCCTGCCCCCTGCATGGTTTCCACATTCGCCACTGTGGAGAGCATGCAACACAGTTTGTGCTTCTTCCTTGTCCAGGCCCCATAGGTAGGGGCCTGCTAGCGATTTTCTGAACAATATATCATCAATAAGTATGAATCTGGAGGCCTTCACTCTGAAAGCTCTCACTTCCTTTTTGTCATCTGGTAGTCTGTTATGGCGCAACCAGTCTAGGTAAGGTGTGCGCCAGTCGCCTGCTTGATCGGCTATTTGATCAGGCGTTTGCCTGTTTGGCTGGGAGTTCTCACCTTCCTCTGTAACTGCCTGGATTTCTTTCTCGCTCCGTGGATCCTCCAGTTCACCTCTGTTCTATTTCGTCGCTTCTCGGATAGAAGGCTCCAAAGATGTGTGCTATTGGAATCTTTGGATAGCTCTGTTGGTTTAAATATTGCCCCCAGGGGTTGCTACGGCGTCGCTTCCACGTTCGATCTCGGGGATCCGTTTAAGCTTGCAAGTTTCGAATTTCTGTTTTAACTCCTTTGCTACTTTTAGGTATGCAATCATTTTCGAATCTCTCGGCTATAAACTCATCATTCACGTGGTTGACTATTAACCAAGAGTCACTTTGGATATGAACAGTGCACGACCCCTAACTCCAAAGCTAGCTTCATTCCTAATATCAAGGCCTCGATACTGTTTCATTGTTGGTTGCCTTGAATTCACATCTTATCGCTTGTGCTATCAGGTCTCCCCTGTGGTGATCGCGGGGATTAATCTTACGCCCGCCGCCCTTTGGTTGGAGGCTCGTCAATATGTTTCTCGCGGACTTGTCTCCTTGCTTCCTTCTAAGGTGAGGATCTCTGTATCTTCCAGATTCTCGGATGGTGGGTGAAGTCGATATGAAGTCGGCCGGTGCTTGTGATTTGATTCATTGTTCGGGGTCATATTGGATATCGTACCCACTGAGGTGTACAGACCATTTTGACATTCTACCTGACAGTTCAGGCTTCCTCATGATAGCTTTTAGCGGGTAGTTGGTCACGACATGTACGATGTGGGACTCAAAATAGGGGCCCAGTTTGCGAGATGCTACTACCAATGCTAGTACTAACTTTTCAAGAGATGTGTACTGGTCTCGGCGCAGAGAGACTTGCTCATGTAGTATCGGCCTCGCTCCTTTTGTTGCTCTCTCGACCGGACAAAGACTCACCGCCACTTCAGAACGGCTAGGTATAGGAATAATGGTTCTCCCGGCTCGGCTTCGATAGAAGCGGCGGTCGCTAAGGTAGTGCTTGACTCTCTCGAAGGCTTGCTCGTGCTCAGAGGTCCATTCAAAACTCGGCTTTTCCTTAGTATGTCGTAAAAAACACTGCATTTATCGAAGATCTTGAAATGAAACATTGTGGTGCTACCTTTCCAGCTAGTCTTTGAACATCCTTAGGCTTCTCAGGTGATTCCAGCAGTAAGATGGCTTTGATCTACTCGATGCTGGCCTCTATTCCTCTTTGGGTTACTATATAGCCTAAGAATTTGCCAGAAGATACTCCAAAGGTGCACTTAGATGGATTTAGCTTCATTTTGTAATCTCTGAGGGTGTTGAATGTTTTTGCCAGATGCCGCATATGATCTTTGGCTTTTTCTGATTTCACCACCATGTCATCAATATACACCTCCATTGTTCTTCCTATCTGTTCTTTGAACAGTCAGTTAACCAACCTTTGATATGTGGAGCCTGCGGTCTTTAGGCCGAATGACATGACTTTGTAGCAATATATTCCTCTTCCAGACATAAATGTTGTCTTCTCTTGATCTGCAGGATCCATCTTGATCTGATTGTATCCACTCCATACGTCCAGGAATGTTAACATCTCATGTCCAGCTGTTGCGTCCACCATTGCATCAATATGAGGCAGCGGGAATGGATCTTTAGGGCATGCTTTGTTGAGATCGGTGAAGTCCGCACATACTCTCCACTTTCCATTCTTCTTAGGCACCACCACTACGTTAGACGACCATTCGGATATTTTACTTCTCTTATTTTCTTCATTTGCCCAAACAGCTATCTACTTCCTGGTTGATTACCTTATTTCTCTCCGCTGCAAACTTTCTTCTTCTCTGTTGGACGGGCTTACACTTTGGGTCCACACTAAGCTTATGTGTTATGATGGACGGATTTATTCCTATCATGTCATCGTGTGACCATGCAAAACAATCCATGTTATCTTGTAAGAACTTGACTAGTTCTTTGTCTTAAGCTTCCTGTGCATCCCGCTCCAATGAGCACGGTTCGTTCGGGTGCGGCTTGTCCAAGTTGATTTGATCCGGCTCTTTCTTGCTGGAGGTTCGATGTATTCGTCCGGATAGGTCAGTTTCTTATAATTGCTATGCGGAGGGGGGCGGTGCACTTGAGTGCCTTCTTATAGCGACCTCTAGCTTCCTCCCCGATCTCCTCTTATCGTTTCTACTCCTCATGGTGTGGGGAATTTTATGCCTTTGGTGGTATGTTGAGGGGATCGCCTTCATCCGGTGCAACCACGGTCTTCCCAAGATGACGTTGTAAGTAGAGGGGCCGTCTATAACCAGGTGCACTGACTTGCTTGTTGACTCCTCCCACATAGGTTGGGATGACTATCTCGCCTAGTGAGCTATTTGTTTCTCCATCGAAGCCTAGCAGAGGAATAGTCTTCTTCGCAAATCCTTCTCATTTGAATCCCATGTTTTCTATAGTTTTCAAAGCATGATTAAGTTGACCGAGCTTCTGTATCTACTAAGACCTTTGTAATCGTGCAATTGGCCATTGATAAGGTGATAATAAGTGCGTCATGATGTTCTCGCTCATCGTATTTATCTCCTTCGTCAAAGCCGACTCTTGGTGTCTTTGTGAGAAAGTGCATGAATTGGCGGCTGTCTCCTTTGGTCTCGGTAGCACGTCTCTTGGTGCCGAGTATGTCACCGCTTAAGTCCGAGCGCTTTGTTACCACGTTTATGATTTTGGTACATGTGGGTGGGTGCGCGGGCTTGGCGGAGCCTACCTTATCTTCCGCTTTGCCCCACGTGGTAATAGGTGGCTCGGCTTTCCTTGTTCGTACAGGCGCTTGATCTCTCTTCGTAATGTATAGCAATCCTCAGTGTTGTGCCCGATATCTCGGTGGAACTCGCACTTCTTCTTGCTATCCTTTCTCCATGCTTGCTCTCCCCCGGTGGGTTGGGCCACCCGACTCCATCTCCCATGTCCCCGAGTGCCTTCGAGATTCCTCCGATACACCGTAGTAAATCCATATTCCGCGCGAGTGGGAGTAGCCGATTTTCCTCGATTCTCGTTGACTCCCCTCCCATATGGTCTGCGTATCTCTCATCCTTCTTCTTTGGTGGTTTGCTTTCTTCCGATTTCTCCACTACCGAGGTACTAGAAATGCGGGCGTGCTTAACAAGTCGGCTCGGCTTGGACATCTTCCTCCAATCTCGATTACGGCGGTTGCTCTTCTCCGCACCGCCTCGAAACTATGGCATGGGTGCATAGTTAGCTGTTTGTATAGGTCGGAGTCGTGGTGGAGGCCTCTTTCAAGGCTTCTCTCTTTGTTGAGACATCGCACTCTCGTCATCGCTACCTTATCATTGTTGAACCTAGTATTGTATTCTCCAATGCTCTCTCCGCCCCCGAACGATTCTCGTACGGATCTCTGCGTGCTTCGTGGTTTTCTGTTTCGCTTGCAAACTGCCGAGTGAATGTGTTCACCAATTCAAAGCAAATGTAGATATCGACTGTTGGGCGGTGCTCACAAACCATCGAAGTGTCGGTCTGTTAGGGTGGACCCGAACCCTTTGCACATGCAAGCCTCCTTGACTTGCCCTATAGTCATTACCGTCATCATTTTCTATTTATACTTGGGTGATATGATCAAAGGGATTGTGCCGTCGAAGAGAGGCATATTTGGATTTGTGAATCCCTTTGGCATGGTTGTGATGGATATGGTGTCCACGAATGGTGAGTCGACATAACCGTCTGTAGCCGCTTTCTCGAGTGGGGGTGGTAGCCCTGGGACCCCGCTCAAAGCATCTCCTTTAGCTCAATCGCACGATTAGTTATGGTGAACTGGGGCCCGCTTTGTCATTGTCCGCATATTTTCTCCGATCCGGCTCTTGAAGGTTCCGATAGGCTCGATGCCCGGGGGTTGCGAACGATTGTCCCCTCTTGCCAGTTCATTTGTTGGTTCGACTCGGATCCTACTACAGTGCACGATCGATTGTTGCGGGTCTGGCGACGGGGAGGCCACTGTTTGTGTCCCTATGCGGTTGGCCTTGCCGCGCCCTATCTGGCGTGAGGTATCCCAACCCTTGCGGGGTTATTCTTCTATCTGACGGTACTGTAGCCAAATCCAATCTTGTTATTAGTTCAGCTGGTATCTGCCTGCTGCATGATACTCCCTGTGTCAGATCTACCAATGGAGATCTTCCGTCACACTGTCCCTTCTTTGGGGTGACAGTCTTTGTTTTAGGATATCAATCTGTGCCCAGAGCTCTCTGTCTCTCCTTCTTGCTTCAGCATCCGCTCTCCTCTGGTCTTCTATCATGTTCTCCATAGCTTTTTGAAGATTTTCCATGCCGATGAGCAAGATTTGTGTGGGACTAGGTGGCGGAGGGAGGCCTGAACTTGCTGTTCCTTTATCTGATCTGGCTTGGGCCGCGACAGCAGGGGCTTTGGGAGGTAAAGAGGTTTTTGTTGTCGGTATGATTCTTGAGGTGTGTCCGGGGGCCTGCGTGGCCACTGCTGATGTTGGATTTTGAGTAGATAGTGGCGGTGGTGATGGTTGTCTGCTCCCTGACACGGCTTCAGATACTTGCTTTTCCATTGTATATCTAGAATATCAACGATTGACGACCACAATGCCCCATGGTGGGCGCCAAACTGTTTAGGTATTTTTACCCAAGTCGAGTAATTAGGGTCAATGTAGTCTTACTCGTTGGTTGGATGTTCGATCGTTCGTATGTCAATAATTAAATAGAAAAATAAAGTGTGTAATGTAAATTAACACGTGAGATTTGGTGACGCGGAAAACCCGATGTGGGAACAACCGTGGGAGGGACGGTACCCTGCCAAGTATTGCACTATATGAATAGGAGGATGATTACAATTATGGCACAAAGCTAATCCTGCTGGCCCTAGGTGTCAGGCCTGCAAGATCTTGGACGATGTTATATGTCGAGATGTGATCTTGAATGTTGATGTATGAATGCGGGTGTCGAATGAATCCTTTCTTGATTTGATCCTTTGGCTATTTATAGGGTAAGAACCCTAGATATGTCCTACCAAAGGGAATATAATTTCCATAAAGACTCTTTCCAAACCCGGACTCCCTTCCCAATTCTCCCTGATCTCCCTAACTTCTCCCTAACTTCTCCTTGATACCTCTTTCCTTAATCCGGACGCCTTCTACGATGGGCTCCTGATCTCTCTTGAGCCCGTTTCCCCTTTCTCCAACCGCGGTCTTCCTTCCTTCTTATCACTTCTTCCATAACCTTTATTTTATTAAGTGGGCCTTCTTTGTTGTGCTATTTTTAGCCCAAACAAACACCTGTGATGAACTTTAATAGGGAGCATATTTGACATGTACTAAAGATTAGCTGTCTTGGGAGCTATGGGATGCGTGAGGACTTGGCCAGTCTCCTAGAAGTCTAGACCACATAGATTATTTAATCACTTATTTATTTCCGCTGCGAGTTGTATCTTATTTTATAATAAGTTTAGTTGGTTAAGTTGTATTAAACATGTAATCGCTAAATTTTAATCTAAATGACTTTGGTTTGTTGTACTTTGTTATTCACTACCTCGGAAAATCGAGATATTAACAGTCTTATTTATTTGGGAATGTGTTGCTAAAGGCTCCTAAATAAATGGGGGTGTTACAAAGTGGTATCAGAGCAAAACGATCCTCAGGCCTAGCCAATGAACAATAATAAACATAAGTCTAATAAAATGAACCCCGGGTAGGAACTGTTAGGAGCCCCTCTTATTATGGTTAAGAAGCGTGCCTTAATTCGTACTCTTTGGCCCACTAAGTTTTGAACCAGGTACCTTGAGAGATATTATAGTGTGGGGTAATTTAAAATAAAGGTAGATTATTTCTCTTAGGAGTTTTGTTTGCCTTGTTTGCATATTGTTTTCATGCCTGCGGTTACGGGGACCTAACCTTGCTTGTAAGGAGATAAGAATGTGATATAATTTTAAGCATTGGTATAAACATGTGGGTATAAGAAAAGTATGTTAACATGTATGTGGAAGGCGTAATTATGATTAACATGTTAAATATTACGGAAATTGTGTGGAATTGTGAAGAATGTGATTTGGTTGAATTCTCGTAATTTTTACCCTTGATTTCTTTGGCTGCCATTTATCGCCTGTTTAATTTCAGAAAGTTTTACGTGTGATAGCCTTGTGAGTAGCTTTCATATGCCGCTGGTCTCATGCTTAAATAATATACGGTTTAGGAGTAATAAATAGTTTAGTGGACAGTGGTTAGAATATTCCTGTAGAGTTATGTTTTCGCCCCATGTTTTTGTCAAATTTTCCAGTTAAAACTTACATATTGTTTAGGTATGATTCCAAATCCACTGTTTAAAATATTCATATATGTTTCTAAATTGATAAGCCACGTTGCAAGAAAATATTTTGACATTTTATAGTGATTTTTACAAGTTGCCTTAAGATTCTGACAAGTTGCTGTAAAATTTCTGTTTCGACCGAATAATTTGTAAAATGCATTATAAATTGCCCTTATGAGTTTTTGACTTGGTTCTTTACCTCATGAATTTTTAACTCTCTGTATTTTCTAAAAAGTATAAGTTCTCAAGAAGTAATTGTGTTATTATTCATTAATGATTTTTGAAAGTTGTAACATGTTTTCTTATCCATGAAAATATAAGTTTTTACACCTTGATATTTCGATGTTGTAAATTTTATGAAGTAGAATAATATGTCTAGTGATATGCGGAATGTGTTGTCCTAAGCCTATATATTTCCATTAATCTCATCCATGTTTAAGTTAGATATCATTAGTAAGAAATAAACGCGCAAGTAATAAATCAAAATCAATTCAAAGGTTGTAGTTATTTAATTTCCGTTTAATAAATTTTATTATATTAGCAATCAATATTATGTTGGAAATAATAGTTGTCTTGTGTTACAATGTATATTACCTGTTTTGCGGTGTTACAACAAATGGTTTGTTTATTTCTGTTGTTTGATATCTCGAACTTCGAGGACGAAGTATATTTTTAGGGGGAAGGAATGTGATACTACAAATACTTTGAGTTATTATTGGGATATCTTGTGATAATATTGGTGTGGTTGATAATCGTAAATGGATACTTGTGTTATCATAAGCTGGATGGTGCTCAATTGTGTGGATGTTTATAGGTATTGTGGTAGTAGTTATGGGCAAACTTTGAGACGAAGTTCATTTTAAGGGGGGAAGAGTGTAATAACCCGTAATTTAATGAAGTTTATATAACTAATTTACGTAATTCGAAAAATTAATTAAAGGCAGTTATATTTAATAAGTGAAAATAAGACGGGATAAATATGATAATAAAATAAAGAAAGACGGAATTGGAGTTGGGACGTGTGCTATAGGGCTTGGGCTGGCCATGTATGTTGCGTAAATTAATAGAGTAATTGTCGGGATTAATTGATGGGTCATGTGCATTGGGCCGCGTGTCGAGTGTAGCTCGCGTAATATAGTAGTAATAATAATAATAGTAGTATTTGTATAATAAATAATAATAATAATAAATAATAATAATAATAATAATAATAATAATAATAATAATAATAATAATAATAATAATAATAATAATAATAATAATAATAATTGGTGTCCATATAACCTTAACCTACCTATATAAATAGATGACAACCTACAACAATAGAAACACAAATAATTCAAACAAGAGAAAAAAGAAGGAAAAATTACCTGGGAGATCGTCACAAGGTAATTTTCTAATCGTCTCATAACATACTCACCTTAAGACTAATATACTCGTTAAATAGACAACCGTTGACTGACCCGAGACTGTCACCATGACCGTGGACCACTAGGGATTTACCAGGACCCACCGTTGACCACCAGGTACCACGGGTAAAGGGAGTTTCAAGCGGGGTTAGGGTGGTTGTTTGGGTGCGTTGAACACGGGTTTTAGACCCTTTATTAAGCACGCCTTGACCTGGGGTATGTAGGGTGGTTCCTAGGTGAGGAGTCGACCGCCATGTGTCATGGGACTTAGAGGAGCTAAAGTCGCCCGACCTCAGCTCAGGTCGTGGGACTTAGAGGAGCTCTCTATTGTAAAATCTGCACTGGAAGATAATCCGCCCGTCTTCAGCACAAGTCGAGCGAGCCATATACAAATCCGCCTAACTTGCCTCCAAGCCGCCCGACTCCAATGCATTGCAGATAGTAATTTTTCCAATGTACAAAAATCCGCCCGACTCCACCTTGAGTCGCTCGTCCCGACCTGCTATATCAACAAAAACACAGGACCAAACCCCTCTTCTTCATTTCATTTCATTTCACTTCATTCAAACACAAACACCATTATTTCCCTCACTTCAACCTTCAAACCCTCATCCAAAAACAACATTCTCTCATCCAAATTCACCCAAATCAAGTCCAAAGTTGCTAAAAAAAACAAATCACTCCTACATCAACATAAGACCATTCAAACAGCAATTTCTTCAAAAAAAAATCAATCAATTTCTCTAGGGTTGGTGAAAATTCGAAAAACCCCAAATTGATTGGGCATTCAATTGAAACTTGAAGAAAGAAGCATTCAAGTATTTACTTGGTGTGTTGATACAAGGAGGAAAGCAATGGCAAGGACCAAGGGAGGAATCAAGGCAACAAAAACACCAACATTGTCTAAAAGACAACAAGCTCTAGCATCCAAAGCAATGGTCTTGGTACAAAGGGAGCAAGCTACTACTTCAACTAACAATGCTATTGAGGAAGCTACTAATTCTATCCCGGAAGTGGAACAATTGAAGAATTATCCGGAGGTAACTTTCTTATCCGATAAGCATAGGCTTGCATTCGAATCCCTAGCCAAGTAAAAGATTCCAGCTACTAAATTTGTATGCTAAGATGCTTTGAGAAATTTGGGTGTCCTTGAGCAAACAAAGGCATTTTTCGAGTCCATGGGGTTAGCAACCCTCTTTGAAATAGATGAATTGACATACCCCTCCTTGACTTTGGAATTCATTAGTTCCTTGAGGGAGTATAAGATTGAGACTCGAAATTATGTAGAATTCCGTCTCGAAAACAAGACTAGAACGATGCTCAAAGGTGAATTTGGTAAAGTGTTTGGGCTTAAGAGGCATGACCGGTTCACAAAAAAACCGTTGGAATTTGATGCCCAACCAATTTGGCTAGCTATCTCCAGTCGTAAGGTCACTACTTTCCAAGAATGTCATGCCTTGTACATTCATCATCCGGGTATAAGGTATTGGCACAAGTTCTTGGCAAACACTTTGATTGCTAGGAAAGAAGCCAGTCACTTGACGGAATTAGACTTTGTTTACCTTGAGTCTTTCTTGAATGTTGGTGGGAAACCCAAGAGTGTGTATAATGTTCTCCAACTATTGATCAAAAGATGGTTAGATATTGAGAATGGGAAAGATGGTGCGGCTTTCATTGTAATGATGGCTTGGTGACGAGGTTGGCAAAGCACTTTAAACCGGATTTCAACAAAGATAACACCTATAAATCGGTTAAACAGAGCCACCTTCTTGACATGAGCAACATGATTCACAAGTTTTAACGGGTCAAGCATGATAACTTGAACCATACCTATAACTGGCTCATCAAGGACGTCAAGTCCATTGTCTTACCAAGTAAGATTTGTCGCATCTCCACCCACCGTACCAACTACCTCATCCCCATTTTTTAGCAAGCCGAGACCATCATCAAGCAACAAAAAAATACAAAGGAAGATCCCTCCTACTCCATTACTACACCACCTTATCCCTTTGCCTACCAAGAGTTCAAAACTAATGATGTTATGGCGGACAATGACTACTTGACCGAACTAATGCAACATATGCATATAGAAGCTTACAATGATCGGGTGAATGCATATTACGCCCAATATCCACCCCTCTACCATCTTGCTACGCAAGGACTCCATGATCCTTCGAGTTCTTTGCCAAATTGGGTGGATAGGAAAGTGTTCTTTCCTAATGCTTCTCAATATGAAGAAATGGATACAAGGGGAGAGGAGGAAGTTGATGATGAGAGCGAGGAAGGGAGTGGGTCTTGCCAAGATGATGAGAAAGAAGACAAAAGTTCAAGTAAAGAAGAAGATGACGGTGAAACCTCCGATTCCATGGAGGTAGATGATGATGATGAGGATGTTTCTATGAGCGTCAATTGGTGGTAGACAAAGCATGAAAGAGGGCACTACAATGCGGGGTTGATCACTTATGCTAGTTCCAACCTATTCCATTGTGAGTCTCCTACCCCTCTTTTTGTTTTGTTTTTGTCTCATGTTTCCATGACTTTTATAATATTTTAACTTGCATCACTTTGAGTTGGAGTCCTAGCACCATCAAGGGACTCCCACCTCGGCCCCATTGAGGTGATTATATTTTGCTCCCACCATGTAAAATCCAAAACGACAACTTACTTTTCATGCATTACATTTGCATGCTTGTGAATAAACTTTCCCACTTTTCAATTAGAAATAATGGTTGGTTTGGTTTGGGGAAGTTCATTCACAAGTATCCCGAGTTAATTCAAATTAGCTCTCCGAATAATAGAAAACATGCATCACTTAGACTAGCTTGGTTTGCATCACTTTGTTATATATTCCATATAGCTTGCATCTAGTGTAGAATCATGCATCATTCATTTCATTGCATTTGCACAATTCCCTATTGTTTTGTCCATTGTGGACAATGTCCATTCTTGTTAGGTTCATATACCTATTATTAGACTCTTCTAATAGTGAACTAATTAACTTTTTAATTTGTGTTCTCTAGATCTAGTTCATGCATAACAAAATAAGAGATTAATAAGAAAAATAATGTCCCTTATATTATTATTTTCGGATGTATGGGCACAAGTAAGGTCTCCTACCTTCACTTGTTCTTGAGCTATAATGAGTATTATGATGATCCTCCAAAATCCCAATGTAGAGATTCTCCTCTTGATTGCACCCAAGATTAGCTCTTATTACTACTAAATAATATTAACTAAATATTTATTTAGTAGTCTACCTTAAAATTGATTACTAATACTCGTATATTACACTAATAATATTAGTAATATCATTGAATAATTTAGATTAAACTTCTCAAGTTTTGATAGAAAGAAAAATATGAACAAGAGAGAGGTTTTTCTTTTGCATGTGAGATTTATTTTAGAAAATGAGAAGAACAAAAAATGTCCTCTTCAAAGGCATCACTCATCCAAAATGCCTATTGTAGAGCATTTTATGGTCTTGCCTTGTCTCACATGCAATAGTCTAATTATATGTAGGTAGTAGGCTTTTATAAAAGTATTGTCATAAGTTGTTGGAGTATCTTTCCAACAACTAAATGACAAAATTAAAAATTCCACACTCTTCACATGTTGGACGGTACTCATGTTCCTATATGGGTCCATTTTTGTCTTATAATATTTGTCCCACAAATGCTTATAAGTCTTAGGATTAATTATCTTACATAATTAAATATTAATTTAATCATACAACAATTATGTGACAAATTAATAAACATATATTTACTCAACTTATTGAGTAATATTTTACCATTATATCAACATATAATGGGTCCCATAATAGCTAGTTAGTTAAATTTACAGCCTCTTGTAAATGTAAATAACTAATTACCTCTACCTCGAAACAATTATAAAACCTCAACATAATTTAGTGAATTAACATATTAATTTACTAAATCGAATCTTATTTAATCACATTACAATAAGATACATATTTTCTCTCATAAATATAAATTGTTCTCATTTAAGGAGTTAATTAACTTGTATCGACATACAACTAATTAACTTTACTGATAAGGGCATCATCCTTTAGGTGTGACCTTAAGGGATCAACTGACCACCACCGTCCTACGACAGTAACGTCAAACTCTAGCAAGCCAATCGTTACCGATTAATGTTGATCAGTTGGCTATATTAAATGAATCATCCCTTATGTATTCTTAACATGAGTTTAATTGTGATATTAAATCATGTGTTCGCACTATTGTTGAGGACACATATTCCAACAATATCCCACTTGTCCGAGACAAGTGTACATCACCAATTCTCTTGTCCTATTACAATCTCCCACTCAATGCAAGGTGTCTCGCAGGTCGTACTTGCACGTGATCATATCTTGAGTGGTTTCCTTGATCTGGAGTGTAACTGTCTGACCGGAATTATCTACCATAGATACCTTCCGAGCGTGGCCACATATTTCCAGTTCACTACTCCTCGAGTGGCCTTGAGTTTCAAACAACCCTTTGTTCAGCCACAATTCATTATAACCCAAAATATACCCATTTGACCTCATTTACGACAGTCGTAGAGCATAAATCAAAGACAATCAGAAATTTATGCCAACTTGGGCGAATAGTCTCTCTAGTTAAAAGAATTGACCCATAAGAATACTATAGCAGCTCTTGCCACGACTAGGCTTTATGTTACCAGAACTCTATAAGCGGTCACTGCCCGACAGAGTATTTCATACAGTCTGCCTATGTGATCGACTAGTCATCCCGTATGACTCTGTGGCACTTGAACTTGCCATCAATCGCATCACACTCTAGTCACTTTGAGACGTCACCTCATATAAGTAACTAGGGGCGAATACCATGTCAATCCAATTCACTTTAATGGAGTTCAATTTGTTTCTACAACCCATTTGGATTTAACAAAGTAATGGGTGAGTTTTAATAAAACTCAAACGATAAATGCGATTATCACATATGAATAGTCAATACACTATTACTACTTCATATCTTATAATCTTTAGTGTACCTTTTACACTAGTCGAAATGCAATAAAAGCTTGGCAAGTGGATATACCCTATATCCATATATTCCAACTTTATCGATTGCTATTTCCTTCTATTCAATGTTATTTCTAATAACTTGAATTTATCTCTAAGTATTTGTCTAGTCTTCTTACTAGACTTGAGCTCTTTAACTTGAAAGATGCTCCCATTGTTATCGCATAACTTGTGATAAAGTCATTTGTTGATGGATTCACTCTTAATCCCTATCTTGACCAACTTATCATAATTTACTTAGATTCCTTTTGTAGAATTTGGAATGGTCGAAACTAAAATACTTTTCTAGTCTCTTATTCCTTAATCAATAAAATTAGCCTAGGATTTCGACAAATCCTTTTCAGTTTGGAAACTAAAGTTTGTGCAAACCTTCAATACACAACTTAGTACATCATCCAAACATACGATCAAATCCTCAATTGTTCTTTAAGGCTTTCACAAGACCATCTTATGAATTAACTTGTTATTGACTTATTATGATACATCATGGCATGTGTGTCTGTTGGCATACATGATCATTCTAATGGCGGAAACATTAGAAATCGATTTCATGTAATCAACAACTTAATAGGTTCAGTGAACGACTATGACTCCATCATAGTAATTCCACTTCCATCAATATGAATAACCCATTCAACCTTGTTGATGTACAACAGATATGAAAGATCTTATCCTCATAAGACTCTCAACTCTATGCCAATATACTCTCATATAGATTCGATAATCTAAGGTATATTGCACCTTTTCCTAGTCTCCCAATCACTCTTGACAGAAGAGAGCATTGGTGCATTATTCTCAATAAGTAATATGTTATCAACATACAAGACATGGAGAAACAATTCTAGCTCCCACTTAACTTCATGTATAATCATGATTCTTCAATCATGTGAATGAAACCATTCACTATTATCACATGAACGAAAAGTATAATCCTTTAATGCTTGCTGAAGACCATTCTAGGATCACTTAAGAAAGCTACGCATAATATGTTAGGATTCTTAGATCTTGATCTAAGGTTTTGTGTTCCAAACACCTCCTTCTCTAAATTCCCATTTTAGAAAAGCAAATTTTTAATATCATTTGCCATTCTTCATCAAAATGAAATGCGGCGATTCCTAACATAATTTATCTTGATTAACATCTTCATGTTGATCTATGCACTTAGGTACTCTAAAGCTCTATTTACCTTTAAGGAGACCCTCGCCTTAAAGTAAATCTACTCTTGAGTAACAATCTTTGGATTGTAATGCTATGGCTCGTTTGTAACAAAGTCGATTTGGGACAAGGTCATAATACCATTACATTCGTAAAGTAATATTTTAACAATAAGACATGTGTGCTAAACTCCCACTGAGCTATACTCCCACTCTATCTTTATAGATTATAGTTCCATTACTTTCCCAAAGTAACACATTAACTATAAAACACGTTTGTTACGATCTACTCCCACTCTATCTCTTATAAATACACCTATATTCTTAAGAGATAGCTTTGTGAGTAACAAACATATGTGGTGAATTAATTAGGAAGTTTGTCTAGACTGATATGTTAGCACATAAAAATACCATCTCTATCATGGCGGTTTGATTCATGTCATATGCGTGTCTGATCCATGTGATTTGTTAAATAGACTCTCTATTTTAGGTATCTCATGGTTGACCATCCGTTTTAGAATTACGTGTCCATTTTGGATTGCAAATTCCCAAAATTGAGTTCAATAACTCAAACCGACTCATTTTAGTTTGATCTTATGGGTAGTGACACTAGGTCATAATCCATATTTTAAGAAATCAAATTCATTACTTAGATATTTGCCACTACGATCGAATCGTAATGCTTTAGTACTTTGTTCAATTGGTTCTCTACGTCATTTAGAAATTTCTCAAATTTCTCAAATGCTTCACTTTATTTTTGATTAAGTAAATATACCCATATCTACTTAAATCATCGGTAAAAGTGACGAAGTAGTCATAAATTCCCTTTGCGGTGATGCTCATTAGAACACATACATCGGCATGTATTAGTTCCAACAAATCACTTGCTCATGTCCTTTTACAATTAAAGGAGTACAACTCATTTTGCAAAGGAGACAAGATTCACATATTCTATATGATTGTAAATCAAATGGTCCAATAATTCTAGTGGACACTAGCGTTTAATGCGTTTCTCATTTATGTGACCTAATTGGAAAAGCCAAATGTACAAATCATTTGGATTAATAGTTTGAGTCTTTTGGATCGTATTATGAAGATATCTTTGCTTGAGTTGGAAGTGTCTAAAACTTGTATATCATAAAGATAAGTGACATGGCTCACAGCCATGTCTATTTTCAACAAAATACAACGATTGTTTTTTATGACAAAATATAAATCCTTTCATGTCTAACATAGAAATGGAAAATCTTTTAGACAAAATGGGTACATAATAACAACTATGTTGATTACAACTCAAAGCTATTAGCTAAAACAAGTACATAAGTCCCTCTTAAAGTGGCGGCTACTCTAGCTCCATTTCCTTGTCGAAGATTTATATCACTCTTGTTTAGCTTTTCCACATTTCCAAGTCCCACTTGGAGTAATAAGTCCAACTTTGATATCTCCTAAATACTTGGGGCAATTTCGCTTCCAATGGTCCATGACATTACAATAATGACATTCTTCATAAGATTGGGCACCCTTCTTGGTCTTGGTTGTGGTACTCTCACTATCCATTTCCAATTCATTATCAGGTTTGGGTTTCTCACCCATCTTTGCTTTTCCTTTAATAATACCAATACTCCGTTCAGTTGCAAGGACACTCTTACTAGAACTCCCACTGAATTTAATATTCCTCCTTGTTTCTTCAAACAAGGATGCCTTGGATTTAGTGAGATTTTCTTTACAAGGTTTTCTTACCAAAGAAGTAGGCATAAATATTGGAGTGGGAGGTGTGGAAGTGGTAAAGTAGCAAAGATTTCCATCCTGACCAATGCCAATGCGTAATTCTCTAATCGTATTATTGTCATACTTGGAGCACTTTTCATCAAATGACTGGAGCCATGAACTAATGGTGATGGGTGTAAGAGTATTAATTGAATCCATTGCGTATAAATAACTACAAAAACGGAAATGAAAGAAATAATTAACATCTATCGTTTTGATAATACTTGTAAACAAGTATTGCATATATATAGTGACCTCTACCCAACTATTATAAATGATTCCGAGATCCAAATTCATATTAACTCGGGCATGGTGAGCCGATTCATCCCTTATCAATATAATTCGGTGGATTAACCTCTTAATCGATTCTACTTCTAGAACTCTCGGTCGATAAAAATTACTTTAATATTTATCTTTAGCCCGGAACACATGCGACTACGGTCACGAATACTTCCGTTGAGCTCAATCCAAATTTCGATGTAATAACATTTTATTACCCACTTACACAATGTAACAATTTTAGTACCCCGGTGAGCCGAGCCTACTTCCTCATGAATTGGGACTCATGGTTTCTACTATTTGGTAAGGCTAATTCTCAATTATTATAAGTGAGAGGTCTTGTCAATTTATCATCTATCACGTTTTAAGTGAACTAAAGCGCTGAACTACGATAATTATAATTGACACGGTCGATGACTTGATATGATATGCATGTGTTGTTATGGCGATGTGGCAATGTATGCAACATATTAAAATAAATGCTAAGCTATAACAATAAATTCCTAGTAATATTAACTTTTGGAGAATAGCCTCATAGGAAAAACGATTAGACAGAGAAAGCGATTTTCTTGTTCTCTGCAATGGCGAGACACAGGAAAAACGTTTTCAATAATATTTCTAAAAACAAAAATAATAATAGATCATCTGCTACTAAATCCACAAATAGTAATATTACGCTACATAGTACAGAATTGAGTGAAATTGTTGCAACTGTGTGTCTAGCGCAGAGCTCAAAGGCTGCTGAACTTAGGGCTTTTAACCTAGATAAAGAGTTGTCAACAATTGCAGAACACCACTCAACGGATGAAGAAGGTTGGACAGAAGTTTGAAGGAAGCGAGGGCAATCTGCTACTGCTGCGAACAATGGCACAATTCCTTAACTAACAATTGATCTAGCGGATATGCAACCTGAGTTGGACTTCTGGTCAAAGGATGTCTTCTGCTACGTTCTAGGAGCGAATCCTCCAGCTTCTGTTTTGGATGGGTTCGTGAGAAGGGTATGGAAGCAATTCTCAATTGATAAGGTATCTTTCTTAATGAATGGCATTTGTCTGATTCGATTTACGAAACCTGAAGATAAGGAGACTGTTCTTCAATCTGGTTAATTATTTTTTTATAACAAACCTTTTATCATTAATGATTGGAAACCGGATTCTAATTTGCGGAAGGGGAAACCTGATCATGTTGCTGTTTGGATTAGACTGTATGACCTGGATTTTATGTTTTGGGGAGCAGCTTTACCCAAAATTGTTGGCCTTATTGGGAAACCCCTTCGGTGTGACCGTGCAACCAAAGATAGAGAGTTTCTAGGGTTTGCAAGGTACATGGTGGAGGTCAAGTTAGGTCAGCAGCTACCTGATACAGTGGAATTTATTGATGAGAAAGGTGTTGTGCAAGCACAGAAAGTCCATTATGAGTGGAAACCACTTGTGTGTACTAAGTGTCAGGGTGTGGGTCTTGACATTGATATGTGCAGGAAAGCTGCAAGGGTTAAGAAAACTGTCCCTTTGAAGAAGGTGTGGAGGCAAAAGGTGGTCCAACCTGCTGTACAGCCTACTGTACAGGTGCATCAGCATCAGAGACATGCTAGTGTTGAGGGTCCTCTCCCTACCCTTGACCCTGCTTCTGTGGTGACACCAATGCCTTATCAGGGAATGGTGCTTAATTCTATTACACCAGCCAGGTTCTTGCAGAGAAGAGGAGCAGGAGGTGTTCAGAGTGGTCCTTCCTTTTTGGAAGCTGTCAACAATTCTCTAAGGAGGAACATTCTGAACAGTCTTGGGTAGGGGAGATTTTCTTTAAACAGTCAAAATGGGTAGTGTAGGATTTTTGGATGTGAGGGGCCGTAATAAAGTGAATAAGCAAGGAGATGTTAGAAGATTCTTGCACCTTAATAATGTAGGATTGTTTGGATTAGTTGAGACTAGAGTTAGATCTAGTAATATCAATCAAGTTCAGCAAAATTTAGGGACTAAATGGCAGTTTATAGTGAATAATGATATCAAGGACAAAAGCAGGATTTGGGTGTTATGGGATCCTAGTCAGTTTACAGTTGTGTTGATTGGAAAAGAGTTGCAAGTTATACACCTGAAAGTTACTCATTTGGCTTCTGGATCTACTTGGGTTAACTCTATGATTTATGGGTGTAATAAGGACCAGGAAAGGAAAGATTTATGGGCTTCTCTCTTACAGATTAAAACTGGTCTGTCTGATCCCTGGCTCATCATGGGGGATTTTAATAATGTGTTGCATTTTGATGAGAGAATTGGGTCTCCTGTTTCCATGGCTGAAGTTAGGGAGTTTCAGGATTGTGTGGATAGGTGTGGTCTATATGATCTTGTGACTACTGGAGATTTTTTCACATGGAACAACAAACAGGATGGCAGTGATAGAGTCTTCAGTCGTATTGATAGAGTCGTGGCTAATGATTTTTGGATTCTTAATTGACCTTCTGGCACTATTAGCTTCTTACCTGAAGGTCTGTATGACCACAATCCATCTCTTGTTGATTTATGGAATGACTGTACAAGGAGGAAAGCTAGTCTCAAGTATTTCAACATGTGGGGTAAGGATGACAAATTCCTGAGTATTGTACATCAGATTTGGAATAAGCAAGTGAGGGGTTGTATGCTTTTCCAAGTTGTGAAAAAGTTGAAGTATCTGAAGGCTCCATTGAAAATATTGAACAAGGAAGGGTATGGGGACATTATTAATTTGGCTCAGGTGGCTGGCATGGTTTTAGCAGAGGTCCAATCCAGGCTGCATCAGAATCCCACTGATTCTCTTGTGCAAGCTTAGGAGAGAATAGTTGCAAAAGCTTGTCAGGACCTTGAGAATGCTAGGAATCTTTTTCTAGCTCAGAAAGTCAAAGTCATGTGGATGAACAGTGCTGACGAAAATACTCATTTTTTTCACAGCCATATCAAGGCCAGAAGGTCAATCAATAAGATCTTAAGTGTCAAGGATAAGTCTAGCCAGGTTTGTTCTGAGCCTGACTGTAACACCCCGTATTTTATTAAGTTGGATAAAATTCTTTTAATTGCTATTTTGAATTTAATTACATCATTTAACGATTTATATATATATGCTTAGCTAATTAATTAATTTCATCATAATTCGATACGTTAATTTTAATAATCATTAATAAGTTTATTTAAAGTTAGTTCGAGTTTATTGAAGTTAGTTCGAGTTTATTTATTTAATAATTTCCGTTTCTTTACGAGTCCTTATGAAAGTTGTTTTAAGTGAACCCGAGATGGATTTTGGGAACAAAACCGTCCAATTAGCTATTTTGAGCTTATTTCACTAAATTAGCAATTTTTATTAATATCCGTTAGTTTCGTAAAAATCGCTAATAATTCCGTTTCAAGCCGATTTCTTATTATTTACGTTAACTAGCTGAGTTTATTTTATTTTCACTCATTAAATTTATTTATTATTGATTCCGTTTTATTACTAAAACTTTTACTAAAACCGATTTTATTAACTCGAAACGGTTTTAATAACTATCGAAGTTTCTTAACGACGAAGAAACGTACGTATAATAAATAGCAGGCTAGCAAAGGTCTTTGTCTCATTCGAAAAACGACGTCTCTTTTCTTCTTCTTTGTTCTTTGTTTTCTTCTTAAGCGAGTCTTCTTCCCTTTTCAAAATTTGATCTGTTAATCGACGTCGGTGCTTCGTTCCTTATCCGTTTTCAACTATTTTTGTTCCATAGCGCTCCTTTCGTCGTTCTCGTCATTCCGATGTAAGTAACATTCATTTTCGTTATGTATTTCTACAAACCCAATTTATACTTTCAGCTTTATTTATTATAAGACGGTTGTAAGTCTTTGAGATAGGATTTGGTAGAAGATTTGTTAGTCATAAATGATTAGTTCAATCGGAAAAAGGTAACAATTATAGGTTATTCGATTTTACTTGTTAAATATGTGTATTTTGAAAAATTTGGTTAGTGTTGTTTTATAGTTGAGACGGTGTATAATTATATATAGGGATCCTTATGGATGTTAATTAGTTTGTTGTATAGTTGAGACGGTGTATACTGATATGTGGAGATGATTGAGACGGTGTATACTGACCTCTAGGGATCATTTGGGATGCTAGTTAGTAAGTGGTATATTTAAGGCGGTGTATACTGACATGCAGGGATTGTTTTGGGATGAATATTGGTTGAGACTTGGAGATGGTTGTATACATTGCTAGGACTGTTTTGGGATGGTGGAAGGCGGTAGAAATGGTCATGCAGTCGGTCAGCCATAATAGGTGTTGGTAGGGATGGTTCTTTGGTCGCTTAGCGGCCGTGGGGGAGGGAGAGTTGAACGGGGTGGTGTTGGGTTGGACACGGGGTACTCATACCCCTGCTTTTCCCCTTTCTTCCTTTCCTTTGTTTATGGTTGGGTGGTCCATTAGGTGGAGTAGTAGCTGGTTGTTTTGGTCATAGCCTGCAGTGGCCTAGTTGTGGCCTGGCTGTAGCTTAGCAGTGGCATGGCCGTGGCCTAGGCAGTGGCCTAGCTAAGTCACGAGTTTGAGGCCATGTGTAGTTGGTGGTTAGGCCGAGTTTGAGGTTGTCATAATAATTTTAGAGCCGTGTCTATAATTTGTTTTGACGCTAGTTTGGTTTATTTAAAATATAATTAAATTAATTTCCATCTCTTATTTTATATAACTATAATTCGTTAATATCGTCCTTTCACATAATTATTTTAGGTGGCTCATAGAGGGTTGAAGATGAAGAGTAATTTTGGGTTTTAGAAGCTTTCTCAAGTTTATTGCTTGTCTCTTTGCTAGCTTAAGGTAACTATTCCGAGTTACTCGACGAATTAATGTCACATTAGTAGTTAATGTTGTGCTTGTTGTTTGTTAAGTGTTTAGGTGATTGATAATGTGTTACTTTCGTTTTTCACATGATAGAAATTGGAAATAGCATGAGAATAATATTGCGATAAATTTTGTAATTTGGGCCAAAGTAGGCCAAGACTCTGAGCTGGGCCAGATTGACCGAACGAATTTGGTCAAACTAGGTTTAAACCGGTCAGCCTCGATTTGACCGATGACCCGTCGCGGGACTCGGGTCGAGGGTTTGTCTTTGAGGTGAGATTGGTTGTTATTGGATGTTTTACGTTGATGCCTTAATATTTGTGACTATCATTTCACATGTTGGTTGTTGGATGAATTGGTTGCCTTATACTTGAGTCTTCTTGTCTTGTTGCCTCTTTGCCATTTTAGCTTATTCTCATGAATTATGAGATTAACGGTTAGCTGGAATTTGGATTATTATTGATATTGGAGATATTGTTGGATTGTCAGCTAAATATTCTCTTGCGTAACCTTTCATATGCTAGGGTGTGTATGATCATTTGAGTGTGCAAGTTTGGACTCTTTGCCTCTCTTATGGTTAATTGGGTGTCCTACTTGTCTTGTGTGGTGTGGGCTAAAGTATTCAAGCTGGGACTAGGTATTAGGTGAGTATTTCGGCCTTCATCATAGATAGGTCTTTATAGTCTTTGACGAGTGTATGTTCACTGCTCAATAGCCTTTGTGTTCCTGACTTGGTGGGTTTATATCCAAGTTGGGGCATGACCTCGTTACTTATTTTGAGAGTAAGTGGTCAGCTTAAGTACTAGCCAACCCTTTGGTGGACTCCTTAGGGTACTCACATGGTTTTATAAAATTGTGGGTCTTGGGTGCGGTGGTGTGTATCCGCATGTCTAGGTCTGCGCAGATTTAGGACTAGGGTTGTGTTGTGTCTTGGCCATGTTTTTATAGAACCTCTGAGCCAGGATACCGGTTCGATTACCTTCCCTACCTCGTGGTATAGACTCGAGTTACAAAGTGACTATTGACCGTGCTAAGAACTTATGCTTGTCTTTGATATATTGTCCTTTCTTGTTTGATGATTCTATGAATCATAGAAGGTGAGATGCAAGCCGGCTATGGTTGATAGAGTTTGGATTCCTGGATGTTATGTGATTCACATGATAGTGTAGTATGAGTCGGTCTAGTATTCACATGCTAGGACTATGTGTTGTTATATTGTTGTTCACAGGATAAGCACGATTGTCTAGCATTTATATGCTAAGGCTATGTGTTATTCATATTCATATTCTTATGTTTACATGTTATATTAATTATGACATTTCGTGGTCGGGAGAACTCGGAGTTACTCCCCCACCGACCGTGGCTTTCGTATTTGTATAAAATGCGAATGACAGGTAGGTGATGCATATATGGGGTACATGGACGAGCTAGCGAGCAAAGTAACCTTGGGACCTAGATTGGCTTTATTTTATTGTGACCCTTAAACACTTTTTATGTCACATACATTTTAGGGACATATGTCTCCCTCTTTACATTTGGTTGTATATTTTGCTATTCGCGACTTTAGCGATGGTTATGTTATGAAACTTCTAGTTAGACCTTGTATGTTTGACACCTTCCAATTTGGATATCTTTATAACAGGTTCAGGTTTTAAAAATTACAGGTTTTTACCCAAATGAACCTATTACAAACATATCCATGCAGTTTTATTCTAGAATTACGTGTTTACTTTTCCGCAATAAATGAGGGTGTCACACTGACACCATTGAGCATGCCTTCCTAGACTACTATGAAGACTTGTTGGGCACTTCTAAGCCTATTACTAAGGTTTGTTATGGAGTTGTTAGGCATGGGAAGGTGGTTACTCAGGCCCAGACAGTGGATATGTGCAGAACTGTCTCAAAGGAGGAAATAAAACATGCTTTATTTTCCATCCCTATTGAGAAAGCCCATGGCCCTGATGGCTTCTCATCTGGTTTCTTTAAGGATTCCTTTAGTGTCACAGGTGAGGATGTGTGTACAGCTATCCAGGAGTTCTTCAGTAATGGGAAACTTTTTCAACAACTCAATGCAACTGTGCTCACCTTGATACCTAAAAAGGAGTCTCCTGGGTCTGTCCTTGATTTCAGGCCCATTGCCTGTTGCAATGTGCTTTATCAGTGTATCTCCAAAGTTATTTGCAATAGGCTTTTTGATACTCTTGCTGATATTGTGAGCCTCAACCAAAGTGCTTTTATTCATGGAAGGGACATTGTTGATAATATTATCATTGTCAAGACTTGGTTAGGCTTTACAATAGGAAGCAGTGCTCTCCCAGGCTTTTAATGAAGATTGATTTGAGGAAGGCCTATGACTCAATAAAGTGGGATTTTGTAGAAGATATGCTGTATGCCCTTAAATTTCCTGATCAAAGGGTGAATTGGATCATGCAGTGTGTGGCTTCTACTACTTACTCTATTTGTTTAAATGGGGCACAGTTTGGTTATTTCAAAGGTAGGAGGGGGCTCAGGCAAGGTGACCCATTGTCTCCTTTATTGTTCACCTTGTGTATGGAGTACCTCACTAGAATACTTGTTGTGGTTACTAAGAGATTTGACTTCAAGTTTCACCCATTATGCAAAGCTATGGGTTTATGTCATTTAGCTTTTGCTGATGACCTGCTGCTCTTCTGTAGGGGGGATAGGAGTTCTGTCAAGGTGCTTATGAGAGCATTCATCACTTTCTCAAAAGCTTCAGGGTTAGCAATGAATCAGGAGAAATCTGAAATTTACATGAATGGTGTTCCTCCATTGGAAGCAGAAGCTATTTTACAGTTATCTGGTTTCCAGGTGGGACATTTTCCTTTTAAGTACCTTGGGATTCCCATCTCTTTTAAAAAACTATCCAATGCTGAATGCAATATCTTAGTGGACAGAATTGTGGCTAGGATTAGGAGTTGGGGAGCTAAAAAATTAAGCTATGCTGGGATATTAATTTTGGTGAGAACTTTGCTTTCCCAGTTACATAGTTATTGGGCAAGGATTTTTCTGTTGCCCACGGGAGTAATCAGCAGGGTGAATACTGTGTGTAGGAATTACTTGTGGTCTGGGACAGATGATTACCACAAAATTCCAGCTATGGCCTGAGATAATTGTTGTTTATTTAAAGCTAGAGGAGGATTGGGTATCTTACAATGCCAACTATGGAATCTTGCTGTGATAGGCAAGTACTCATGGTGGATTGCCCAAAAGAAGGACAGTCTCTGGGTGAAGTGGGTTCATCACATATATATGAAACATGCTGACTGGTGGTCTTATCACCCTTCTGTGAATTCCAGTTGGACCTGGCACCAGATCTGCAAAGCAAGAGATGCTATGTGCTCTGGTTTTAGTCTCAATGGCTGGTTGAATGCTGATTATTCCACCCATGCTATGTATATGTGGTTGCTTAGGGATCATGTAGCAGTTAACTGGATGCCTCTGGTATGAAACAGAATGTGCTTGCCCAAGGTTAACTTCATCTGCTAGATGTATGTGCTACACAGATTCATGACAAAGGATGGTCTGATGAGATATTGAATTACCAGTTCTGACTTGTGTGACCTGTGTGGCATTGCTCAGGAAACTCATTCTCATTTGTTCTTTGACTGTGGCTACAGTCAGAGTTGTTTGAGTTTGCTGAAGCAATGGTTAGACATTGACTGGAATGGGGATTTCACTCGGTGGATTATATCTTGGAGATGTCGCTCTCTATTGAGGAAGAAAGTCATTATGGCTCCCTTGGCTACTTTGATTTACAGTATTTGGCAGAATAGGAACACAGCAAGACATGAGGGACTCAAAGCATCTCCGCTGTCCGAGATGGATTAAGGCTTCTTTGAAGGGGAGATTCATGCAAGTTAAAGAGAGTACTAGGCATAATAGCTCTTGGATTGATAGATTAGATCTCGTTTGATTTGAGAGAGTTGTATTGGTGATATAATGTATGGAAAGGCTTTGTATGGTGTACTATCTTTTAAGTAATGAGAATTCACATTTCACCAAAAAAAAATTAAATAAATTCCTAGTATGGCCTTCCTAAAATAGAAAATCAAATAATCTATTACATATTCGGAAACCAACTCCTTTGGTCCCTTGAATCTTCAAGTGGCACGCCTTCCAAGAACACCGTCTTCGTCGGAACACCTTTCCGAATGGCTCCGTCTTGAAGAAATTCCATGATTACAAATAATAATAAAATACAAAGCTATTCCTATTATACCACAACTACAAATCGAGACAACTACAACGGCCCTTTAATAACGCTTATTCACGAAAATCACCAAAAGACGTTGTAGAATGGATAATTATCTTTGCGCGAAATTTTACTAAACTTAATTACAACAGTTATGTTTTATTAACCGTTGTTATTAGTTTTAACAACGGGTCACACTTGCACAACCGTTGTAAATAGAAAAACTAATAACAACAGTTTATTCTGTAATACATTATAACCGTTGTTAAAAATTTGGCGCAAAATTAGTGAAAAGTAATTACAACGGTTGTATTAGAACCCGTTGTTATTAAGTTTTAACAACGGTTGTAGACGCAATAGCCGTTGTTATTGAAGTTATGAAGATCTAAAGAACAACAGATCGCTTTATTTTGCTATACGCTACAAAACACAAACACAAGCTAATACTGCTACACAAATATCATCCTCCATTCCTCCCTGATCGTCTCTCTCTGTCTTCATCTCCGTCACTGTTGTCACCGTCTTCTCTCTCTCATCGTGTTTATCAATCAGGTATATATGTTTCTTAGCTTATTAACTATTTCTTATTAAGATTTTCAAGATATATATAGATATAGGAATGTTCAATTTCCTGGCCTATGAATGTCAATTATTTTTAAAGGAACCGTTGTTATTGGTCTTATTAGATAAAAAAAAATGAGATAGAAAGTGACAACGGTTGTATTACTTATACCCGTTGTTATTACTTTGAACAACGGGTGTAGTACTTCTACCCTTTGTCATTTCTTTTTTAGACATGTTTCATTTTGGCGCAAATTGGGTGAAAATATATTACAACGGGTATATGTTAACCATTGTAATAAAGTTATGACAACGGTTGACTTTTATTAACCCGTTATTATTAACATATCACAACGGGTTTGTTTTTAGAACCCGTTGTCCATAGTTTGTCTTAATAAAAAACTAATTTACAAACACATACAGGTATATAGCATACAACATCAGTTCAACCGTTGGTATCCTGAGTTTATTCTCTCTTCCCGGCTTTCTACATTCTCATTGCCGGCCGTCGCCCAGTTTCCGACGCCCAGATTCCGTTGCCTTCCCTTATCATCCTGCTCGTTCTCTTTATCATCATCATTATCAGGTATGTTCACTTTTGTGTTTTGTCATTAGGGTTTTAAGATCATCTTTTTTTGTTTTTCATCTGTTTGTTTTCCGTCTTCTTTGTTATCTTTATCATCCCACATCATCTACTTCATTCCTCTTATTAGGGTTTTAGGATTTTAGAAGCTCAAACTGTTGTTTGAATTAATTTTCATTCCTCTTTAAGGTTTTAGATAATACTCTGCATGTCGTTGTTCATTTCCTATTTCATTCATATTTAGGGTTTTAGGATTATCATGGGTGAAAAACGGAAAAGAAGTCAAAAGAATAATAAGCCTGATGGGGATAATAAGCCTGGTGAGAGGGGTGCTACGAAGTGCCCTGCAGCCCTTGCAGCTATAGCGGCTAAACAGCCGCTTAAAATAACATGAAACTCGAAGGGTTTCCTTACTGGTCCAAATGTGGGGCATTTATCCACTTGGATTGGATGTTGCAGAAGACAGTTTGTGCCTATCCATTTAGATGAAATTAGGAATTTGAATCCAAAATTGGTGCAGTTATTGTTGGATCGTATAAAGGAAGCCTTTGATATTGTCGAATGCTATAATAAGTATTTAATTTATAAGGCAGGGGGTGCCTTAAGGCAGTGGAAGTATGACGTTGGTAGGGATTGGTTGTATGTGGACAAGAAGACGAGGGAGATGCGTAAGAGCCCACCGTCAAACAAGTGTCCCACCATCACTGAGGAACAATGGGATCTTTTCAAAGCGATGAGAGCTAGTGAGAAGTTTGAGGTTAAGTATCCTCGCCTTTTAATGATTTACCTATCATTTTTTAATTAATGAGTTCTCTATAATCTTCTTATTATCTCATGTACTTGTGCTTTTATATAATTTGAAGGCCGTTAGAAAAAGAAATCGTGCTAAAATTTCATGCAAGAAGGGGAAATGGTATGGTTCTCGGGGCGGTTACAGATTGATAGAAGACAACCTCGTAAGTAGCATTTAATTATCCCCCTGTTTATTTGATTTTTTTAATCACACTTGGACTTGAAACACATTTATATATATAAATGTTACCATGTTAATGTGTAGGCGGCAAAGGGAGTGACCGACTTGAATCGGCACGTAACTTATAAAGAAGGGCACACGCCTAAAGGATCCCGGCCGTGTGACAAATATGATCAGGAAGTGTTGGCCAACATAATAAGCATTATTTTATTAAGACGAGTTCATTACTAACTTTTATTATTTTAGTCACAAATATAATTTGAAGTTTATTAAATATATTATAGGAGAAGGTATTAAAGGAGGTAGAAGAAGGGAAATTCACTCCCAATGGTCGTGATGACGTTCTTGCTAGAGCGATTGGCCGACCCGAACATTCAGGTCGATTGAGGGGCGTCCCGTTACATGTTGGAGTCACGAAATATTATGGGACAACTGCCCCGAAAAAGAAGAAAAGGAAGGCTAAGGCAGAAATGGTACCATTTATTCTATTATTTTCATTTAAGTTCACATGTTATTGTTTTAAAAAAATTGCTGAAACATTACATTCTTGGCACGCAGGTTCAGTTATTGGCATCCGTGATACTAAAGATGAATTTTGGAGGCAAGCCTTCCGAAGAAGAATTGAAGATGATGGAGGATGTCATTAAAGGGGGTAAGGTACAACAGATTGGTCAAGAGGCCGAGAACACTACTACCTTGGCAATACATGAGAATGAAGAATCGGTCAACGAGATTCAGAAAGATCAAGTACCTAATGCTTCTGAAGTTGTAACAACTAAAGCCGATAATGTAAATATATGACTTCCTTATTTTTCTTTTCTTTTTTTTTGGGTAAGATCAGGGGGTGTGTTCCCTGCCAGCTCTAATGCTATAACTTCTGACATCGTGCCATTGGTTAATTTTATTAGGTAAATGAGTCTGAAAAGGAGATGCAACTTGAGTTATCCGCCACATCTGACAATAATCAGGGGATGCAACATGAGAAGACGACTGATGGAAAACAGCAGCATACATCCCCTTCAAATCAGTTCACAGTTTTCGGCAAGGTATGCATGAAGTCTTTAATTAGTTAAATTTATATGAATTCTATTAAATTTTGGTATATAATATATAATGTATGTGTATTCTTCAGACCGTAAACACGAGGGTAGTTATTCTTACTGACCCTAAATCCGAGAAACCACTTGTGCGTGTGGGCCGGGGTCTCGTAGACTTGCCCACCAAATCAGCGGAAACTTTATTGGTTCATGGCCGAAAAACTTTTGCCGAATCATAGAAAAGTAGAGATCACTCAAGTCTTTGAAGGCCATGAAAACTTTCAACTGCTCGTCCCAGTTAATGATGACATTACCATTCTGGCAGATGCGGTTGGAAGTTTCATCCAATGGCCTGAATCTCACATCTTCCTGCCTCGTTAGTCTCCGCCTCAACCGAAAGCAGTTGGGGTTAGAAAAATTACCTTAATATGTTAAATTTTTATATGTTAAATGTTTTTATATGTTAAATTTATATGTTATTTTTTTTTGTAGGGAACAAAAAAGACGGCTAAGCCGGATAAGCCTAAGTCCCCAGACATGCCAACTACCTCGTCGAAACAGCAACTTGAGGTATTTAATTAACTTCTCCATTTTTTTTAAAAAACCTCCCTTTATTTATATTTTTTCTGTATATCTAAAAAGCATGGAAATTTTGTGTAGGGAACACAAAAGCCGGATAAGCTGGATAAGCCGAAGTCCCCAGACATGCCAACTACCTCGTTGGAACAACAACTTGATGAGGTATTTAATTAACTACTCCATTTTTTTTAAAAACCTCCCTTTATTTATATTTTTTCTGTATTTCTAAAAAGCATGGAAATTTTGTATAGGGGACATCATTGAAAGACTAGGTTGATGAGGTATTTAGTTAAGTACTCTTTTATTTTTATTACTCCAACTAGCTAGCTAGGATATGTTACCTTTGGATTTTTTATTATTTTTATTATCTACATGTATAGGCTGGTGGTAGTAGCACATCAAGAGAGAAGCATTATTTCCCCGCACTAAAAGATGTTAGGAGTATAAACTCCACTAAATTTTCTGGGAAGGAATTCATGCTAAAAGTAAGAACGGTGACGATGAGAAAACTGTATTCGGAGGCTAGCCATCGCATAGCAAACGAGCAATTGATAATTATGTTAGAATTATTAATCTCATTAATTTACATATTCATATATGTTTCAATTTAATTTAGTCATAAAATTAAATACAAATCTTATGCATGCAAACTTAAATTAAAAGAGAAGAAATAATCAACCCTTACTATGATAATTTCGGTCTTATGGGCACCAACAAGATCTCATTCTTGTTAGTTCTTGAGCTTTCTAATAATGGATGAACATTCATGACTTCAAAATAGAAGCCCTCCAATTAGTAGCACCCAAGACTATCCCAAAATCCCACAAACAACATGTACTAGATATTTGTAATGTGGTTTACCTTAAAATCGATTACTAATACTCATATACTACTACTAGTATTATTAGTGTTTGATTTGTACAAATTAGATTCATAAAAATGAATTTTTATGAAGAACAAGAGAGAGAAGTTTATTGTTTATCATAAAACATAAGAAGAATGAAAAATTGAGAAAAACCTCTCTATTCTCTATACCAAAAATCGGTGGTCTATGTGGTATATGGACCAATTTTCTTTTTCCTTTTTGTCTTCACAAGAGAAATTGTGTAAGCCTTTGTCCATAGTCATGTCACTATCAAGCATATTAGACAAATGAATAAGACAAATGGAAAAAGACAAAACTTCTCACAATGCCCACCAATTTTCGGTTTATATGTAATATGGAGTCCATTTTATTTTTGTCAATTGTACAATTGTATGTCATGTGACATGTGACATGTCTTATGTCATGTTTTAATTTAAAATGCATATTTAATAAATTAAATATCATTTACAAATTAAATAAATCACATTTAACAAATTGACTAGTAATTCAAAATTACTTTCTCATAAAATGGTCATTTAAATACTAGTTAGTATAATTCACAACATCTTCTAATTATAACTAACTTATCATTCTCATCTCGCGTGTTTCGCAAACACCGATTAATTCTAGTAATATAACTTCTTAAATTAATAAATAAAATCTTATTTAATCACATTATAATAAGATGTCATTTTCTCTCTTATGATAATAATTTGTTCAATTTTAAGGAATTAAGTAATCTGTATCGACATACAATTAATTAACCTTTTCAATTAATGGAATCGTCCTTTAGGTGTGACCTCAAGGGATCAACTGATCACCGCCGTCGCACGACAGTAATGTCAAACTCTAGCGAGTTAATCATTACAGATATGTGTGGACCAGTTGACTATATATGTAATGTATCATCCCTTTCGTATTCTTGATATGAGATTTAAATATGTGATCAATATGATCGACAATTGTGATCGCATTATTGTCGGGGACACTTACTCCAACAATCTCCCACTTGTCCTCGACAAGTGTGCGTCACCAATTCTCTTGTCCTATTACTATCTCCCACTCAATGCACGGTGTCTTTCGGGTCGTACTTGCAAGTGATCATATCGAGAGTGGTTTCCTCGATCTGGAGAATAACTGATTGACCGGAGTTATCTACCATAGATACCATCCGAGCGTGGCCACGAATTTCAAGTTCATTACTCCTCGAGTGGCCCTGAGATATTTTTTTAACCCTGACAAGGGGGTGGACAATTCCTATCGCACTTATTCCCTTCGACTAGCCACAGCCGTCATAACCCAAAATATGCCCATTTGACCCCATTTACGAAGGTCGTAGTAACATAAATCAAAGCTAATCTGAAACTGTGCCATCTTAGGCGAACAGTCTTTAGTCAAAAGAATCGACTCATTAGAATACTATAGTAGCTCTCGCCATGACCAGGCTATATAAATTTGCCAGAACTCTATAAGCGGTCACTGCCCGAAAAAGTGTTCCTAACAATCTGCCTATGTGATCGACTAGTCATCTCACATGACTCTATGGCACTTGAACTTGCCATCAATCACATCACACTCTAGTCACTTCGAGACGTCACCTCATACAAGTGACTATGGGCGAATACCATGTTCATCCGGGTTCACTTTAACGGGGTTCAATGTTGTCTCTACAACCCGTTTGGATGTAACAAAGTATAAAAGGAGTTTTCAGAGTTTTTTAAAAAAACTCGAACGACAAATGTGATTTTCATATGAGTAGTCAATACTTGATTACTACTTCATATCCAATTTAAATCTTGTATGTAGTTGTTTATCTCAATTCAATTGAAATGACATAACTCATCATGTTAAGCCTATGAGAAGGCTTTGGTTAGTAGGTTTTATCAACTTCTTGTACCTTACTCAACCTTACTACATACTCGTTTTCCTTTGTAATGTACACATTTGCATTACAAAACTTTCTGAGTACGTGTCGAGATCCAATCAAGACATAGGCCCTTTAGCCTTAGAATAGCTCCCACTATTTTCACAGTGTGCAAGACTCATCCTTCTTGTACATCCCATGATTGCAAGTGTACTCAATTTCCGTTGTAAATATTTCTCATTGTTTTTTATTGCCTAGAACGATTCTAGAAAATCTATTTCTTAAATAACATAGCCACAATGGTATCTTAACCATCCTAATGTGTTTTGATTATGGTTTTGTCGGAAACCATGCGCAATCTCAATTGTCAATTGTCACTTGTGTAATACCCTTACACAAAATTGCATCAAAAACACTTTGCATTACATCCTTAATGCTTCTGCAAGCACTCAAGGGTAATCTTCATGGCTTACTTGGTAACTATTACTTAAATTCGATTTGAAACAATTCATCATACTCAAAGTATATGAAGTGTTATACATCATTTCCTATTTAATTGATTTGGCAGCGGAAGCAAATAGAATCAATCAAATATGTTCAATTCGATTGAACTAGTCATGAACCTTATCAACATAAGACTCTTTATTTGACATTAATATCATGTGGATTTATCTCCATAAATCCGGATATTAAGATGTATTATTTTTCTCCTAGTCTTAAATCATTCCCAATAATCAATATGTCATCCACATATAAGACTAATTAAAATTTCCATAACTCCCACTAAACTCCATGTATAAACACAACTTCTCGACTTATCGAGAAAAGTTTTATAACATGATCAAAACATTGATTCCAACTCATTGATGTCCTACTTAAGACTCTCTCTTAAGTTTCACATTATCTTAGGATGGCAAGAATCTACAAAACTCAAGACATGTATTGAATACATTCCTTCTAATTGAAGAAGTGAGTTTTAGATTCACTCGCTATATGTATATCATCATAATGAAACACAATCCCCAAGAAGATCCAAATAGACTTAAGCATTTCAACTAGTGCAAAACTCTTTGCCACCAATCAAGCTTTGATATCTAACAATTCACTTGGAATTTATTTCGGATTTTCATGGCACTAAGCCTTGTATTGAGTTGTGACTTAAACACTCTCATGTAAGTCATATGTTCATTACTTTCCAGAAGTAATCATCTTGAATCAAACAATTTCTTTGTAAGTTGCAAGCTCTTTACTTTCTAAAAGTAATCCCTAATTCATCGTCTTCAACAAGTGATGACTTTAACCTCCTAGGTTTTGAAGAAACAACGTCTTACACAAAACGTCTCATGTAGCCAAGAAAGACCAATTTCTCGCGACATAACATTCTTTTGTGGCTCTTGAATAATTTCTCCCACTCTGTCTTCTAGAAATAAACTTGTATTTTAGAAAGACAGCTTCACGAGCCACAAACCCGTTGTACTCGTGATTATAATAAAGAAAAATGAGCATTTTTTTCTTTTGAAAACTTACAAACATGGTACCCTACCATTTCATATCTCATATGACTCGTTTTAGATTTAGTGGAAAAATAATTTAGACAAAATGATAAAATCCCCAAAAGGATCAAGTAACTCAAAGTAACTTGATTGTAGTCCAAACCATATCAAATAGCGTTTGATTTCTTTATCCAACCACACATTATCCCATAATGTGTGTTAAGAGAGATTAACTTGTGATACTATATCACATTTCATTTGGCTTATATCAAAGTCTTCACTTTGATAATCTCATCACGACTAAATCGTGGTTCCTTGAACTCTTTGAACTTCTTCAAAGATTTCTCTATTTACCTTATTAAGTGAACACATTAGCGTCAACTTAAATCGTTGGTAAAAGAAAATGATCAACCTATTTTGGATCAATGATTTACAACCTCGATCTCCTTTTCAACCAAAAGGCACGAGACATCTTGCTTTGAATACAAGATACGCATATACCATAAGATCTAATGGTTTCAAGAGTACTTGATAACTCTTTGCGTTCATCATTCCAAAATCTAAGGTTCAATCTTGGGTTACCAATTTGAGTCTTGCATCATCTACATGATATATCATTCTAGTTTGGTTTAGAATATATATACACCTTGATAATGGGCTAGCCATAGATCAAATCATGGTGTATAGGGTCACAAAAGTGAAACCTCTTTTGTATCTTAACAAGTTTATATTCTTATTTAGAGTTTATGCACTTAATAGTCATAATTATGTACAACTATAAACCCTAAACTAGATTGAGTACACAATGACTTTATCTCTCGACATTATTTGATGCTAGTCGTCATATTATAATCATCTTATGTATCGAATACAATGATGCAAACCACCACCGGTTTCTAATATTGACGAAGTAGTACAAGCAAAATTTATGTCAATCAAATAAACATTTAAAGATGAAGGTCCCATTAGATGTCCCACAACTAACTTGTTGATTCTTCAATAATTTGGGGTAGTTTCCTTTCTGGCGTCCAACAATTAAGACAATGGAAACTTTATCGGTCGGGATTGATAGGTTTAGTATCGTTATTCTCAATAACTTCACTTTTAAAATTACCTTGTATCAATTCCATTCTAATTTTACTTCTTTGAACTTCGTCCTTTTCTTAACGGTTTAAGAGAATGCTCCCACTCATTTCAATGAGTCTTTGCTTAGAGAAGCAAAATTGAATTTTATGAAGACTACTCTTCAATTCATTTGTTTTAGTCTTAAAACTTTCATTGAAGTGGTTGCGGTATTTTGGTCAATTTTGATTTCAAACAAATTTAGTTACCAAAAAGATGTAACGTTTCAAAGTACTTAACTAAATTAAGCATATGAGAAACAATTCATTATAAGTAGATATGTTAGTTAAGAATCAAAAACCCTTTTGATCACGAATAACATTTATCTATACTCTTCATAAGAGATCCTTACAATGGATAATACGAGGTTTTTAGAAGAAAAATTCAAATTTTGTCTTTAGTTACGATGTTTTAATGGAGATTTGAATAAAAAATCGAAATGATATCGTATATGAATTGTGGTAAAGAAATAGAACAATATGATAACGGAATAGTGGAAAACAAAAACATTTGTCGTTATAATAATACTTGTAAATAATTTAACAAGTAAAGCATTTACATAGTGACCTCTACCCAAATATGATAAATGATTCCAAGATCCAAATTCATATTAACTTGGGCACGGTAGGGCCGATTCATCCCTTATCAATATAACTCGGTGGATTAACTCTTTAATCGATTCTACTTTTAGAATTCTTGGTCGATAAAATTACATTAATATTTATCTTAAACCCGGAACACATGCGACTACGGTCACGAATACTTCCGTTGAGCTCAATCCAAATTTCGAATAAATGTGTCCATGATCCAAATCCACATCAACTTGGGCACGGTAGGGCCGATTCATCCCTTATCAACATGAATTCGGTGGATAGACATTTATCACCCACTTCCCCTACGTAACAAGGTTTGTACCCCGGTAGGGCCGAGCGCACTCCCTCATGAAATAGGTTTTCATGGTTTCTACTTTTTGGTAAGGCTAAGTCTCAATTGTTTATTTTAGCGAGAGGTCATGTCAATTTATTATCTATCACGTTTTAAGTGAACTAAAGAGGTGAACTACGATAATTGTAATTGACACGGTCGAAATACTCGATTAAATGATAATGCATGTTTTAGTTATGGCGATTTAGCGATGCATGCAACATATAAATAAAATGCAAAGCATAAAAAATCCTAGTGTGGCGATGAGAGAGAAATTAGATAGAGAAAACGCGATTTAGGGTTTATTGTTCTTATCTTGCAATGGCTAGGAATAAGAAGAATGCTCCTAAATCTAGTAGATTAATACGTTTAATAGCACAAAAAAACACTCAAAAATCACAAAATAGTACTAATACTCCAAATAATAATGCTTCGGGATCGAGATTTCAGCCTATTGGTTCATCTGATGATGCTTTTCTGGACAATTCTCTGGATGGGATCACTGATGAGCAATTTTCTGTTATCCGACCGTACAATTTAAGTGCAGGAATGGAATCCATCTCTGAAGTTAGTGAAGATGATGAGAATTGGGAGGAAGTATCACGAAGAAGTAAGTCGTCTGATTCTGAGTCTTCGAGGGTGAGTCAACTTCATCTTTCTAATAGTGATGTTGAGTCTGAATTGAAGTTTTGGTCAACGGCGGTGTAATGTTACGTGTTAGGTGCTAACCCCCCTTTTAAGGTCATTGATGGCTTTGTTAAGAGAGTATGGGGTTACACTGACTATGATCAGTTATCCTTTAATTCGAATGGTACCTTCCTGGTTCGTTTTAAGACAGAACAAATGAAATTGCGTGTTTTACAATCTGGGCCTATATTCTTTGACAATAAGCCTGTGATTGTGAAGGAATGGACTCCGGATTGTAAAATGATTAAAGAGTCTGTTGATACTGTGCCAATTTGGATTCGATTTTATGGGTTGCCTCTGAAGTTTTGGGGTAATGCATTGCTGAAAATTGCAGCTCTGGTTGGCAAACCTGTCAGGTGTGATAGCAATACAACTCTCAAAACTTTCTTGGGGCATGCTAGGGTCATGGTTGAGGTGAAGGTTGGGAATGCCTTGCCTGATGTTATTGAATTCCTTAATGAGATGGGTGAACCGCAGAGGCAGACAGTCCACTATGAATGGAGACCTATTGTGTGCACTGATTGCAAGGCTCTGGGTCACTATGCCAGGGATTGCAGGAGGAATCAGACTAAGAGGCCTGCTAAGAAGGTCTGGGTACCTAAGAAACCAGACACTTCTAATCAGGTTCCTACAGTTACTAACCCTGTGGTGGTGGTGCCTACTGTGTTAGCTGAACCAGTGGAGGAGGCTATGGTGGCACAAGTGAATCAAGATACTGGTCAGCCTAGGACTGGTTCAACTAGGATTTTTAGTGGGGGCTTTGAGGGCCTGATTACTCCCATGCCTACTTTCTTTAATTCCTTTACCCCTGCCAGAATTATTACCAAAATGACTAGGCAAGGGGGTGTGAGTGGTAGTGGGAGCAAAACTTACATGGAGGTATTGGAACAATCTATTCATTACACGAAAGTCCTGAGTGGGGGACTAGAGGATCCACCTATAGCTATTGAAAATGGGTAGTATAGGGTTCTGGAATGTTAGGGGTATGAATAGTATGAATAAGCAGGCTGATATCAAATGGTTCCTATATACTAATAAAGTAGGTTTATGTGGCTTGTTAGAAACTAGAGTTAAAACTGGTTCTATCAATAAGGTCCATGAAGGGCTTGGAAATACTTGGAAGGTTATCCATAATAATTCTGTTCATGATGGTGGTAGGATTTGGGTTATTTGGGATCCTGCTATCTTTACTGTTGATATCCTTGTTATTGAACCTCAGGTCATTCATTCCAAAGTTACTTCATTACAGACTGGCATTGTCTGGTGGCTCTCTATGGTGTATGGTTTTAACAGGGTACATGAGAGATTGTCATTATGGACTTCCTTGTCTTTAATGAATACGTTGGTTAATGGTCCTTGGGTGGTCATGGGGGATTTTAATAATGTGCTAGCTCTCAATGAAAGAATTGGGTCTGAGGTTACTAATTTTGAGATCAAGGATTTCCAGAAATGTGTGGCTGAGTGTGGTCTAGTGGATGTTCCTGCACAGGGGGCCTATTTCACATGGAATAACAAGCATGATCCAGGTAGTATGGTGTTCAGTAGAATTGATAGGGTGATGAGTAATGATGAGTGGCTTTTGCAGTTTCCTGATGTCAACATTATGTTCCATCCTGAGGGCCTCTTTGATCATTGCCCATGCACTATTTTGTTGGCTCCTCAGGATATCAGAAGGAAAGGTAATTTCAAATATTTCAACATGTGGGGTAAGGACCCTGATTTCTTGCATACTGTCCAGGAGATCTGGGACTCTGAAGTGGAGGGTTATAAGATGTTTCAGCTTGTCAAGAAGCTAAAATGGTTAAAATTGCCTCTGAAAAGGCTCAATGGGAGTGCATTTGCCAATATTGAGACATCTGCTCAAGTGGCTCAAATGCATATGTTCTCTATGCAAAGAAAACTCAATGATGACCCTTTAAACCTAGAGGTTCAAGCTCAGGAGAATGCTGCCTGTGAGAGTTTTAAATTGCTACAGGAGGCTAGAAGGAGTTTTCTATGTCAGAAAGAAAAAGTTCAATGGATGACTGAAGGTGATGATAATACTACTCATTTTCATAGTATTATCAAGGCTAGGAGACTGCGGAATAAAATTTTGAGTATTACAGATATGAATGGACAGTATTGTCATCAAACTGTGGATATTGAGAATGCATTCATCAGCTACTATAAAGAGTTGTTGGGTACTAGTAAGCCTGTCAAAGCTGTTCATTTTCCTACTGTTCATAAAGGCAATGTGGTCACTGAGGATCAATGTGTGGATATGACTAAGGAGGTTACTACCCAGGAGATTCATGATGCTTTGCAAGCTATACCTGCGAATAAGGCACCTGGACCTGATGGGTACACTTCACAATTTTTCAAAGATGCTAAGGATATCATTGATAATGATGTGGTTGATGCTGTGAAAGAATTTTTTGTTTCTGGTAAGTTGTTGAAGCAGATCAACACCACTACTCTTACTCTCATCCCAAAGAAAGCTAGACCTGAGACTGTTGCTGATTTTAGACCCATTGCTTGTTGCAATGTGGTCTACAAGATTATCTCCAAAGTAATATGCAACAGGATTGCTGCTGTGTTACCTACTGTCATTTCTGTGGATAACATTCTAATTTGCCATGACCTGGTGAGACTTTACAAGAGGAAAACTTGTTCCCCTAGATGCATCATGAAAGTGGATTTGAAAAAGGCGTATGATTCTGTGGAGTGGAGGTTTATTGAGCAGATGTTGAGAGCTTTGAAGTTCCCTGACAAGATGGTTAAGTGGATTATGGAGTGTGTATCTACTCCATGGTTCACCATTTCACTTAATGGGTCTACTTTTGGGTACTTTCAAGGAAAAAGAGGGATTAGACAAGGTGACCCTATGTCAACCCTCTTATTTACTATTGGAATAGAGTATTTGAGTAGGGTCCTCACTGATATCACCAGCAGAATGGATTTTAATTACCATCCATTATGTAGGCCTTTGCAGCTGACCCATTTATCCTTTGCAGATGATCTGCTGATGTTCTGCAGAGGTGATAGAGGTGCAATTACTATTATCCTTAGAAGCTTTGCCACATTCTCTGCTGCTTCAGGTTTAGCTATGAACAATGAGAAATCTGAGATTTATTTTAATGGTATGGCCCCTGCTGAGGTGGACCATATTTTACAGCTTTCTGGTTTTAAGATTGGCACCTTCCCTTTTCGTTATCTGGGTATTCCCATTTCTTATAAGAGGATGGCAGTAGGTGACTGCACCGGACTTGTGGAGAAGGTGGTTGGAAGAATCAGGGGATGGGGGGCCAAAAAACTAAGTTATGCAGGCAGGCTTGTCCTCATTAGGGCTGTTTTGACTCAGCTGCATTCATTTTGGGCTAGAGTCTTTGTGATTCCTCTCACTGTTATAGACAGGATTGAGGGGCCTGTAGGAACTATCTCTGGTCTGGTTCTGATCAGTATCTGAAGTCTCCTACTGTCTCATGGGATAAGGTTTGCAATGAGAAGAGGTATGGGGGTCTGAACATTGTGAATGCTAGGGTTTGGAATCAGGCTGTCATTGGTAAATATACTTGGTGGTTGGCAGCTAAATCAGATCATATGTGGATTCGTTGGGTTGATCATGTTTATATGAAGGGCAAGGACTGGCAAGAGTACATCCCTAATGCTAATTCTAGCTGGACTTTGTGTAAAATTTGCCAGGTCAGAGACATCCTGAAGTCTGGTTTTCAGAATGGTCAGTGGAATGACAACAAGGGTATATATTTTGTGGCTAGTGGCTATAAGTGGTTAACTGGTCAGCAAACTAAGGTGAAGTGGTGCCCCCTCATTTGGAATCAAACCAGCATACCAAAGCATTCCTTCATCGGTTGGTTGATTGTCCAAGAGAGACTCATGACAAGAGAAAGGCTACTTAAGTTTGGCATCATCACTGATGGTTCCTGTTTCTTTTGTCTCTCACATTTAGAGACTCATCAACACTTACTATATGAATGCCAGTATAGTCAGCTGTGTTGGGCTCTACTGTATAGATGGCTTGAGCTGGACCTACCTTCTGCTGGACTTATTGATTGGTGTTTAAAATGGAGATGTAAGTCGCTTATGAAGAAACAGATTGTGTATGCTGCCATTGTGGCATTCTGGTATCACATTTGGAATGCCAGGAATGTCTGTAGAGTGGATGCCATGTTGATCACTCCTGCTGCACTCATAATGAAGGTCAAATTGGACATCTCCAGGAGGTGTAGGGATCGAATCTGGACTGCGAAAGCTCTCAAGTTTGCCTGGGAACCTAAGTATGATTAGAGGTCTACCATGTTTTGGAATCTGATGATTTGTAATTAAGAGATTGGTGTGATGATTTGTAACGAATTATATTAATTATGATCTATAATATATTTCACATTTCACCAAAAAAAAAATCCTAGTATGGCCTTCCTAAAAAAGTAAATCTAATAAACTATTACAAATTCGGAAACCAACTCCTTTGGTCCCTTGAACTTCGGTCTTGGCACGCATTTCAAGGCAACACTTTTCTTTAATGGATCGCCTTCTCGAGTGACACCGTCTTCAAGGAACTCCGGAATAAATAAATTACATAACAAATTACATAATTTCCTATTATACATTTGTAATTAAAAATAAAATAAATCTATTAAATTACAAAACGGTAATACGAGATCACAATAAATTACAACCGAATCGATATTCTCATACATTTCAGGCAATATCAATTAAAAACTAAGGTCATACTAAGTAAATTTACATAAAATAAAATTACATAAAATAAAATTATGACAATCATAAATAAAATACAGCATTAAAATATGTATAAACATGCCCAATTTTATGCTAAATCGCCTTTAAGGAGCCAATATCGTATATTAAACGGTTTTTACGGATTTGCGTGATTCAACCTTTTAAAATCACAGTAAATTACATAAAATCATATTTATGCACAAGTTAATTACCCTAACCAACTTAGGACTCAAAATTAGTCTCCACTAACATATTGACAATAATTAACTTATATTTCTTAAAATTGTTCATTAATGGACTCAAAATTACAATAAAATGCCATAAACTCCAAATAAATCACAAAAATTTCAAATAAATTCAAAATTTGAAATTTAAACTCATGAACATTCTGGAAAAATACCATGACACTCATAATATTCAAAAACTTAGGTTAAAAATTTCGAAAATTATCGGAAAAAACAATGTTGCGGTTTATCGGATTTATCAATTATAATCATAAAAACATGAGAAAAATTATATTTATCAACTTTTCAATTTTAGATCTGAAATATATGATAAAATGCAACATGTGACGTTTTTCCTTAGTCATGAAGTATGTTTTAGCAATTATTCACTAATTAAAGTCACTATTTATGTGATTTTTCATCAAAAATTCATAAATCATGCATAAAAACTTCATTATATCCAATTATTTTACACACATCTTGTAAAATTGCATGTGACAACATACTAAATTTCTATGACCAGATTCGAAATATAACTCGTATTAACCTATTTTTCCATTTAAATTTGATTTTATCTTGAAAAATCCATATTTCGAGCATAAGAACTCATAAAATTATGAAAATTTACAGGTCATCTAAATATAATATATTTAAAAACATATCCAAAAACCACTGGAAAAATCGAAGTTTAGCTAATTTTAGTCCGAAAATGACATTTTTATCATAAAATCACATTTTAATGCCATTATTATATAAAATGAACAATAAAAATCCATAAGTTAACCAAAATATCCTAAATACATTTTAGGATCAGAAACTTTAACATGTATAATTGATTTCGTGATATATCATAATAAACACAAATTTACAAGTTTTATTTGTTAATCGTATAACTCGGAAAAACTATAAGCGATTTGCATGCAAACAACCTAAGGCTCTTGATACCACTTGTTAGAATTATTAATCTCATTAATTTACATATTCATATATGTTTCAATTTAATTTAGTCATAAAACTAAATACAAATCTTATGCATGCAAACTTAAATTAAAAGAGAAGAAATCATCAACCCTTACTATGATAATTTCGGTCTTATGGGCACCAACAAGATCTCCTTCTTGTTAGTTCTTGAGCTTTTCATAATGGATGAACATTCATGACTTCAAAATAAAAGCCCTCCAATTAGTAGCACCTAAGACTATCCCAAAATCCCACAAACAACATGTACAAGATATTTGTAATGTGGTATACCTTAAAATCGATTACTAATACTCATATACTACTACTAGTATTATTAGTGTTTGATTTGTACAAATTAGATTCATAAAAATGAATTTTTATGAAGAACAAGAGAGAGAAGTTATTGTTTATCATAAAACATAAGAAGAATGAAAAATTGAGAAAAACCTCTCTATTCTCTATACCAAAAACCGGTGGTCTATGTGGTATATGAACCAATTTTCTTTTTCCTTTTTGTCTTCACAAGACAAATTGTGTAAGCCTTTGTCCATAGTCATGTCACTATCAAGCATATTAGACAAATGAATAAAACAAATGGAAAAAGACAAAACTTCTCACAATGCCCACCAATTTTCGGTTTATATGTAATATGGAGTCCATTTTATTTT
Source organism: Silene latifolia (assembly GCF_048544455.1). Taxonomy (NCBI): domain Eukaryota; kingdom Viridiplantae; phylum Streptophyta; class Magnoliopsida; order Caryophyllales; family Caryophyllaceae; genus Silene; species Silene latifolia. Next base: position 225,715,114 of record NC_133537.1, on the reverse strand, counting down.
TGTCAATTGTACAATTGTATGTCATGTGACATGTGACATGTCTTATGTCATGTTTTAATTTAAAATGCATATTTAATAAATTAAATATCATTTACAAATTAAATAAATCACATTTAACAAATTGACTAGTAATTCAAAATTACTTTCTCATAAAATGGTCATTTAAATACTAGTTAGTATAATTCACAACATCTTGTAATTATAACTAACTTATCATTCTTATCTCGCGTGTTTCGCAAACACCGATTAATTTTAGTAATATAACTTCTTAAATTACTAAATAAAATCTTATTTAATCACATTATAATAAGATGTCATTTTCTCTCTTATGATAATAATTTGTTCAATTTTAAGGAATTAATTAATTTGTATCGACATACAATTAATTAACCTTTTCAATTAAGGGAATCGTCCTCTAGGTGTGACCTCAAGGGATCAACTGATCACCACCGTCGCACGACAGTAACGTCAAACTCTAGCCAGCCAATCATTACCGATATGTGTGGACCAGTTGACTATATATGTAATGTATCATCCCTTTCGTATTCTTGATATGAGATTTAAATATGTGATCAATATGATCGACAATTGTGATCGCATTATTGTCGGGGACACTTACTCCAACAAATTATTCCGCTCGAGGAGGATATTTTAGGGGATGAGCGCGAAGCAATTCTGTCATGGGAGCTGCTAGCCATTGGGGCTGGCCTTGACGAGATTGATTTCCAACACCTATTTGTTTGGATAAAGTAAGTTTATTAATAAATCATTTCATATTCTAATATTCTGACTAGATAGTGTTTTAAATACCGGAATTAATACCGTAATAATGTAAGATATTGAAATTGAGAGTGATCCCCGAGAATAAGATTCCATGTGATCAATACAAATTCCTGTCCCCCTATATTTTATCTATGCATATCACGTTGTTTTCGTTCGAAGATCGGATAGATTATATTGCTCGGCAATTGGCGACAACCAAAAGCTGGTTTTTGCCCCTTATAATGAAATCGGGTAATACATCATTAGCATTGCGTTTCCCCCTACAATTGCATTTTCATAACTAATATATGTACTTGTTAATAATGTTGATGTCTCTTGATGTATGTAGGAGTCATTGGGTGCTGGCAGCCATCATGTCGAGCAAGAAAAAAGTTTTTTTGGTTGGACTCTTTGCATAGAGAACCAAACGAGACATTTAAGGGCTTGATTATTAAGTAAGTTTATAATACGAATTTATTTTAATAACATTAAGTTTCAATTTTTATTTATAGAAAAACGTTCATTTTTGCCCCAAAAATATGAGTTTCTGCCTCTTTTTTTATAAAAAAAGGGCCTTTGAGAAGAAAAGAGCTGACGAGGATCAACCCACGAAAGATTCTGATGATGGCCCTACTTTTATTATGATAACAGGGGTACGTGCTCAAATACAATACCTTAAGTGCAAAATTTGTCTTTAATAATAATACGTACGCAAATACAATACTTAAAGTGCAAGATTCTGATGTGGGCCATCTCGTCTCTTCGTTTTTTATGTAATAATATAGGTCCCTCGCCAGCCGGATAGCATACAATGTGGATACTACGTTTGTCGGTTCATGTTGGAGGTTATCATGCGAAGATATATCCTTATTCCAGAAAAGGTTAGTACTTTCATAATGTGTTTATTACTTTTTTTAAATTAGAGCTGATGTTTTCATAATGATGTATGTTGTTACAATAATGTCTTGTATGTCTTTGTTTTTTCCGCAGTATGTAATCAACGCGCAACATCTATTACCTGAGTTCAAAAAGCAGCAAATAGACGAGGTAAGGGACATGTTGGGCAAATACGTCTTAGATCATTGCATGAAGACTAAATGCATGATACTTAGCTTAGAGCTTAGATCAGATCACTTTAGTAAATTTTTTGTTGAAGTTAGGGAATGATCTTTGTAAATTGTTGTTAGTATGAATTATGATGCTGCTGTTGTTGTAAATTGTAAGTATGATGCTGCTGTTGTTAGTATGAATTAATCTGAAAGATGAATTGTATCTATTGAGTTCTGATGAACCCAGCTGCTGATATATGTTGCTTCTGATATATGCAGGATTTTGAATAGCATGAAACAAATTTAATTTAAAAAAAAATTAGGAAAATGTAATAAAAACGGTTACTTAAACAAAAACCGTTGTAAATACCATTCACAAATACCCGCGCATAATATTCAACAACAGGTTTAAAAGAAGAACCGTTGTAAATACCTTTCACAAATACCCACGCATAATATTTAACAACAGGTTTTAAAAGACGAACCGTTGTTACTAACAATTTCAACAACGGTTATGTTCCGTATACCCGTTGTTGAAAGTCTTCACAATTTTGGTGGGAAAGATACAACAACGGTTTTTTATATTATAACCGTTGTTATATCTTTCCCACCAAACGTTTGTCAAACTTTCCACAATGACTTACTCGCAACAACAACGGCTTTTAACCATTGTGAATAGTTTCCACAACGGTTTTAGTAAATAACCCAACCGTTGTAAATACCTTTTACAACGGCCGCTTTAACAACGTCCGCTTTTTGTTTTTACAACGGTTTTTACCCATTGTTATAGCCTGTATCTGTAGTAGTGTACATTTGTAAAATGGAAAAACTAGTAAAAATAAAAGTGATATGAGATCACATTAAATTACAACCGAATCAATATTCCCTTTCATAACGGGTAATATCGAGTAAAACTAAGGCCATACTAAGATAAAATTACATAATTCAAAATTATATAAATAAAAGACATTCAACAATTAAAATATGCAGCATTATAATATGTGTCTATCATGCCAAATTATGTGCCAAATCGCCCTATTTAACTTGTATCGTTTATATAACTCGGTTTTATGGAAATGCGTGATCATAACTTCTTAAAATCACAAATTAACACTTAAATCACATTTAAGCTCAAGTTAATTATCCTAACACTCTTAGGACTCAAAAATTAATCATCACTCAATTTTTGACAATAATTCAACTTGATTTAATTTTTATGCTCATTTTGACCTTAAAATCATAATATTTATGAAATAAATCCAAATTAAATTACAATAATTTCAAAATTTGAATTTTAAATTTTTGAACATTCTGGAATATTTCCATGACACTTATAATGTCAAAAATCATGGTTCAAATTTTCGAATTAATTTTGAGAAAATATAGTTGCAATTTATCGGTTTTATCTCATAAAACATCTAAAGTATCCAAAAATTAATCATATAAATTTTACAACTTTAGATCTGATAAGTGGGATATTTATGCAACCTAAAATAATTTTCTCATGCCATGCAATTCGTTTTAGCTATTTATGCTAAAATAGTCACTATTTATGCCATTTTTACACTAAAAATTCATAAATCATGTAAAATGAAATCCTATCATCTCAAAATTTACATACACTGTTTAAATCATGCATGTGATAACATATTAAAGTTTCATGGTCTGGTTCAAGTTTAACTATTTTTAACCATTTTACCTCTTTTAATCCATGTTTATCTCATAAAAATCATAAAACATGCAATATTAATCAAATTCATACGAGATTTTACACACAACTTGTAAAATATGCATGTGAGGTCATATAAAATTTTCAAGGTCAGAGAGTAAGTTTAACCATTTTTAGTCATTTAACCTCTATTTATGCCATTTTTATTACATAAAAATCATAAATCATGAAATATTAATCACGGTAATATAAAATTTTACATACAATACATAAAATATTCATGTGAGGTCATATTAAAAAATCACGGCAAGTAGTGAAGGTTAACTTATTTTAGTGAATAAAAGTTCATTTTACTCATAAAAATGTAATTATTTCACTAAAAATCATAAAGATGAGCAATAAATTACCATAAATCATAAAAATGACCTAAAACCATTTAGGACCAGAATATATAACATGCATTATGATTTCGTGACTTACTCTTATAAACCACAAATTTTTAGTTTTATATGTTAACAAATTAACTCGGAAAAACAATAACCGATTATGCATGCAACATCCTATGCTCTGATACCACTTGTTAGGTTTATATACCTATTATTAGACTCTTCTAATAGTGAACTAATTAACTTCTTAATTTGTGTTCTTTATATCTAGTGCATGCATAATAAAATAAGAGATTAATAAGAAAAATAATGTCCCTTACATTATTATTTTCGGATTTATGGGCACAAGTAAGGTCTCCTACCTTCACTTGTTCTTGAGCTATAATGAGTATTAGGATGATCCTCCAAAATCCCAATGTAGATATTCTCCTCTTGATTTCACCCAAGATTAGCCCTTATCATTACTAAATAATATTAACTAGATATTTATTTAGTAGTCTACCTTAAAATTGAGAACTAATACTCATATATTACACTAATAATATTAGTAATATCATTGAATAATTTAGATTAAACTTCTCAAGTTTTGATAGAAAGAAAAATATGAACAAGTGAGAGGTTTTTCTTTTGCATGTGAGATTTATTTTAGAAAATGAGAAGAACAAAAAATATCCTCTTCAAAGGCATCACTCTTCCAAAATGCCATTTGTAGAGCATTTTATGGTCTTGCCTTGTCTCATATGCAATAGTCTAATTATATGTAGGTAGTAGGCTTTTATAAAAGTATTGTCATAAGTTGTTGGAGTATCTTTCCAACAACTAAATGACAAAACCAAAAATTCCACCATCTTCACATGTTGGACGGTACTCATGTACCTATATGGGTCTATTTTTGTCTTATAATATTAGTCCCACAAATGCTTATAAGTCTTAGGATTAATTATCTTACATAATTAAATATTAATTTGATCATACAACAATTATGTGACAAATTAATAAACATATATTCACTCAACTTATTGAGTAATATTTTACCATTATATCAACATATAATGGGTCCCATAATAGCTAGTTAGTTAAATTTACAACCTCTTGTAAATGTAAATAACTAATTACCTCTACCTCGAAACAATTATAAAACCTGAACATAATTTAGTGAATTAATATATTAATTCACTAAATCGAATCTTATTTAATCACATTACAATAAGATATATATTTTCTCTCATAAATATAAATTGTTCTCATTTAAGGAGTTAATTAACTTGTATCGACATACAACTAATTAACTTTACTGATAAGGGCATCATCTTTTAGGTGTGACCTTAAGGGATCAACTGACCACCACCGTCCTACGACAGTAACGTCAAACTCTAGCAAGCCAATCATTACCGATTAATGTTGATCAGTTGACTATATTAAATGAATCATCCCTTACGTATTCTTAACATGAGATTTAATTGTGATATTAAATCATGTGATCACACTATTGTTGAGGACACATATTCCAACAATTCTAAGTGTGGGGATGGGGAATTCTAACACACCTTCTAACTGAAAAATTCAAAAATGATAAAAAATTTAAAAATTTTAAAAATACAAAAACATTTTCTTTCCTTTTGTAGTGTAGAAATGTATATATTGTATATACTTGTTTGTTTGTGTTCACTCCTACCACTTGGGACCGACTACGCCACATCCGAGGCATGAGGAATATGAAGACCGCATGGTATGATCTTTCCAAATCTCCTTTTTCCACTCTATGTTAATGACAATGTGGCTTCTTTTTGTTTGATGCGGTACAAACCAATGTGATCTTAGGAGTTGCATTTAGACTATTTGGCATACTAGTGATAGTAGCATTTGCGTTAGGTTGTATATATGCTAGTTGCATCATGGCATGTAGTTGCATTTTAGGAAATATTTTGTGAAAATGTCTAATTGGGAAGCTTGGCAAGTGTATATAGGCCCTTGTAGATAATTTTTCTCCTTAAGACTTTGTTTGCTAGAATACCTTCAAGACACCCTAGGATGTGTCATACTAGTATCTTTTGACCCATGGACTAAGGCCTAGTCAAGAGTACCTTATGGTGTGATGACTCCTTGGCTAACGTTTATTCCAAGGTGACCTTTGATGCCATGCGACCATTCTTCCATCTCTATCATCATGTTTTGCCAAATACAAAGGGAATGGGCACAATAAATCTTCAACTTAAGTTCAATTACCAAAGTTAAAATCAAAAAATTTGCAAAATTGCATCAATGAAAAGAAGAGCAAAAATAGACTCCTATGCTTCAATAAAAGTACCCTTGCTACAAAATGGGGTTACTTTGAAAATGTTCAAAAATGCAAAGAAATTGCCAAGTATCAAATTGCCAAACATCAAAAGTGGCAAAGAAATGTTCTCAAAAGCCAAATACCACAAGAAATTGGAGGGAAACAAAACGAAAGCAAACTACCATTGTGAAACTCAAATCATAACAATCCCTTTTATCTATTGATGAATCCTTTCTTTGTTGCATAGTGGAGAGGGGACGACCCTTCTTCTTGTCTAGGCAAGAGGGGGAATTCCGCGATCCTACAGTATTTCTAACACCATAGGGAACCTACTTTTGACAAAAGCATTTAACGATTGTGGACGAAAGTACCCTAGCTTGACACAACTTGGAGGTGATTTGTTGGTATCCTTTTGGACCTAGTAGCTTGGAGAAATAATATCTACAATGGAGTGTGTACCCTTAGACTGCTTCCCCTTTAGATGATTTCCATCACTTAGATGAGGAAAGTGTCTATTCTTTTGTAGATGCATCCAATACTTGTTTTGTGTGCTTAATGCTTGGAGGTATCGAAATTTTGGCAAGCCCCACCTTGCCTTGCAAGAAGGCATCTTACCTCATGGATGTCTTGTTGTGAGTTGAAGGGGCGGAGTGAGACCCGCTAATTGTCTCACATAGGCTAGTAGTACTAATAAGGGTCATAGTTTTAGTCACCTCTTTACTCGGGACGAGCAAAGGTTCGGTTTGGAGATATTTGATGTGACTCATATTTGTGCACATTTAGTCCCCAAACTAGCCTCGTTCCTATGCTTTCTAGTGCTTATTAGGGTCGTTTCTTATCTTTAGTTCCCTACTTTGAATATTTTTTGAGGTTTTGTATCCTTGGTAGGAGAGGATCGCTAACCTTGCACTTGTGGAGCAAAGCAGAGCTAAATAGAGTGCATCTAATGACCAAGCATCAAAGAGGCCGGAGACCATTACTTAAGGCCTAAGTGAATAAATGAAGTAGAAATGGGCAATGATAAAGAGCCCTACGACCTCCCATCGATCCCCACGGATCCTTAGACAGTCAAAGAAGAAGAAGAAGAGCTAATCGAAGATCCGGGCGTCTCAAGCCTTGATCCGGGCGTCTCAACCGTCAATCCGGGCGTCCCGAGCCCAGGTCGGGCGTTTCAGGCCACAATCCGAGCAACTCACCTTCAGGTCGAGCGGATCCCTGGGCAGCACGATTTTACTTTAATGACAAGCCGGACGGCTCTCTCTAGGACTTGCAAAACACTAATCATCTTCTTAGGGACTTAATCGTCATTTAAGCCCTTAATTACCCTAATACTTGTACTTAGTATAAATACCCCATTGTGTTAGGGGATTAAGAACCAAGTTTACCAAGTTCTAATTTAGTATTAATCAAGTTATAATCACTCATTTCAATATTAATTAAATCTTAATTCCTCTTTAATCCTTCAAGTGTTCTTAGTTATAGTTGGGTAATTTGAAGACTATTTGGGTTTATTGAAGACTTGACAACTCTACATCATTCATCAAGTGTTCTTCTATTATTCTTTGTTTATTATTTGGATTATACTCAAGTTGGTATAATCCTTTTTACCCTTACTTAATTATTACTTTACTCATTTTCCATGTTTAACTTTGCTAATATGATTGACACCTTCATTAGCATGTTTACCATAGTCATGAGTGAGTAGTCTCCTAGCTAGGGTTAATGGGAGATTAGGGGAACTATAACATGAGGGTAGATTCATACTTAATCTAATATGTTATCATAAGATTGCTTATTTGTTGTGGTGTTAACCTATGCACATGTTATGTTTGATAAAATGCTTGACTATGAAACCTTGCATTTATACATCTCTTTTCTATTCAACAAGACTTATAAGACATAAACTAATTCGAGTCTTGTTAGACCATGCATAGAAGTGAATAGGAAGAAAGTAAGTCGACTTGTAGGTGTTGTACAGTCTTGACCGACTCGGCTCCGGGACCCAAATCTTCCTATGAATCGTAAGATATAAACTAACTCGATTCCACTACAACTTGCTTGTAACTACGAAAACATGTTTGTATGATAACCACCATGAATCCCCTATGAACCCATGACACCCTAGTGCCTTAATCTATTGTTTACAAACCCTCACTTTACTTGCTTGTCTTAATTTCATTTCTTTACATTTCATTGTTAAATTAGTGTAGCTTGATACCTCAAATCTCAACCCAAATTGTGACACCCTAAGACATAGCTTTCTACAACCGATAACTTAATTCAATACCCGTCCTTTGAGATCCGACCTTTACTTACCACTCTACTAAGTGTAGTTCGTTTAGCTATAAATTTAATTTTGGTTGGTTGACTTAGACGACAAAGTTTTAAACCGCACCATCAATCCTCTTAGTGTAAGGCTTGATGTAGCATCCACTGCTTGTCGAGCTATCCTCTAACTGACACTTGATCGTCTTGGCTATTAAATCCTGCAGCTTCTCTTCAGTGAAGGCGCCGATCTCATTGTTTGGCTTTCCGATGTCATCCTCGCCAACTTCTTTATCGCAGTCCACATCCTTGTCGGTGTCACCATGCTTGCTTTCAGCCTTCCTGACGCGGAGTACCACCACCTCTTTTTGGAGCTCATCAATATTCTTTTTCTTTTCTTCATTCTCCTTCATTATCTTTTCAAGGAGTTTATTCATGTTTTGGACCTGTTCCTAAAGAGTATCGCCACTTATCACCGTGACTGAAGCAGCATTATGAGTTGAGGTTTCTTTCTTATTTGGTGATGCCTTGGGTTTGTAAGGGAAAGCCTTCTTGTCAACCTTAACACTCCTAGTCTCCTCGCGTGAAGGAGAAGTGGCGTCCAGGAGCGTTGTAGCGGTAGCAGCTATGGAGGCGACAACGATCTTGCGCGGCCTAGTAGGGACGCTTGCAGAGCGTAGACTGGCAGCAGTAGCATTGACAGCAGCCTTCTTCGCCATTCCTCTTGTGCAGATGCCAAATGACTGCGCAGCTGAGGAGGTAGCAGCACTGGAGGTACCCTGCAGGATCTCTGCGTAAGTCTTTTTGGATGGATTGGAGGAGATGCTCTGCTTGATAGACATCTTCTTGTTGTGGTAGACTTGATTAAAACGACAGTAGAGATGAGAGGTAGAGATTTTCACGTCGGGTTCACCAAAATTTGTAACAGCAAATTTTGTATTGCAATAACTGAAATACAAAACAAGGAAACAAGTAAATTTTATTAATAAATATTAAAAGTACGTGTACAATCTCTAATATATCCTCTGATTCTAATATGCCGTAAGAGGTTCGTGTACGGAGTACATGTGAGGGATGCGCTGTAGACAACTTTAGTTACTCTACGAGCAATGTTAATTTGATTTCTTGAGAGGGTCGCGATGACTTAAATCTCTCTTGAAGGTTTGAATTTGTGATTGAATCTTCGACGCAGGCGGCACGATTTGATGTGCTTGTTGACTGCTTGCAATGATTTTGATAGAGAGGATTTGTAGGAATTTGTACCTTGTTCTCTCTAGCTCCTTTGCAATTATGAATTTTCAACCCTTCAAATGAATGAGAAGAGCTCTATTTATAGAGTTTTAATTCTCTTTGTTGGACTTTGTTGGTCACAGGCCCATTTGTGGGTTTATTAGTGAACTCAGCCCAAGTTTGCTTCTTTCCGAGTTTAGTGATCCGAATAGCTCCTCTTGTAATCCGAATCGGCCCATATTTCATTTAATCGGGACAAAATAATTAAATTAAGTTAAAATTTGGTATTAACTCAAAATAATTAATTTATTTTATTTATTAGGCATATTAATAAGTTTTCCGTGCCTACAGAAGGATGGATTAATATAAGATGAAAAACAATAAAGTGGATTATTCCTATGAAATAATCTATTTATATTCAAATAATTGCAAAACAAATCTATTAGAAATCGGGTTTTGGACAATAATGGTAAAAATATTATATTTCTTAATCCGAATTATTAATATGAGTTTATATATTGATAATATAAATGAAGTGGATGTTGTTGGACATAATCTAGTGTGTGTGTGTGTGTGTGAGAGAGAGAGAGAGAGAGAGAGAGAGAGAGAGAGAGAGAGAGAGAGAGAGAAGGGGGGAGGGGGTGTATAACGATTTATTTATTTATTTGGGTTTTATAAATTTCGATGATGATTGAAAAGCTGAAATAAATGGTGATAGACTAATAAGAGAGAGAAATGATCAAAAGTGTTAAGTAAAGATGAAAAATTCTCACAAATGTGGGAGATCTTGACTATAACTGGTTACGGGCCGTCCCGTCCATTTGGTCTGCCCCACCCAACCCACTTCTTTAGCAGGATTGGACAATTATTTTTTATTCGAAAATTAAGAGGGCGGGACAAGCCCGGCCCGCCTAATTAAATGGGCCGGTATGGACAACAAAAGAAAACGCCTACGGGTCGGCATGTTAGGCCGGTTTACTATTTAAATCTTGTACATTTTACTTTTGTAAAAGACATTTCAAAGAAAATTGTATCAATTTTATAAGGATGCGGAACACTCAAATAATAATATGTGAAACTCTACACACAGACACACACACTTGATTATAAGATAGTAAGCTTCCCTAAGCATGCAAGTATTGCACATACCTCCAGGATAATATCATATGCTCAAATCTAAGATAGTAAGACTTCCACATTGAATTCTGCCTCTAAAAGTGTATTAGCATATCTATTCTATAAGTTGATCTTTTGAAGGCATTTTTATCATCAAGTTTCACCATGAAATACATTGGAAAGACAATGAAGTTTTAGCGTACATGGGTGATAGGTTCTAGGTCATTACAACCAAATCAAACGTTAATTTATACTGAACAAACAACTAGTATAGAAGTAAGTAGAGATCAAACCCAAAGGACGGTTTGTTTCCAAGAGTTATCAATACAATTAGCTATGTCTCGTGTCACGAATTGGAATTGTGTTTGTATTCTAAACTACTACAACAATTAACAACTAAATGTGTAAAAATGAAAACTAAACCAAGTAAATAGATGAAGATGTAAACATCATAGGGGAAAAACTAGGGTGTCATGGGATAATAGGGGACAACAAAGGGAGATTTACATATAACTGAGTCTAAAATCAATCAGAGTTTGTACTAGGATTAGGACTGAGGCTCTCAATCTTACGGACCCACCTAGGTTGAGTCAGGTTAGCTCTCGCGTACATTTGGTCTCCCTAGAAATTTCATGCAAGGTCTAACTACTCCTAAGGCTCTCGATCTTATAGGAGAAGTTAAATAGATAGAGATTTATGCAAGGTTGTCAATCAAACATTTTATCAAACATAACATGTGTACTAGTTGAAACCACAACATTCAATCAATAAGATAGACTCATTAAGCATGGATTCAACCCTCTAATCATTTCCTAATCCCCAATTAACCCTAGCTAAGAGATTACTCACTACACATCATGAATTTCATGTTAATAATGGTGTCATACATCATAACAAAGATGAACATGATGATTACGCAAGGTACTAACAAAGGTTTAACAATAGATTAAGTAAAGATTAAGGAATTGTACCAACTTAAGATATGTACAAATAAAATAAGGAAGAACAATAGAATAAGTCTTTGATTAGATGAATAATTGCCATCTTCTTCAATAAAAACCCAAGAAATCTTCAATTATAAGAGTAGATCAAAGACAAATTAAGAAAAGATTAATTTAGTTAACTAGGGTTTTGAGTTGTGAATTCTAGTCTAAAGTGTTGTTCCTCTAGGTAATTACAAGAGGGTATTTATATCAAGTGCAAGTTTAGGGCTAACTAAGGGGGTTAAATGAAGTGTTGGTCCTTTAAAAGAATCTGTCGCCTTGCTAGACCCAGAGCAGCTCGTTGGGATTGGTCTTGGAATGGTCATCACTTCCCTTAAACTCGTGCGATCTCCTTGGTGGCTAGCTCGAGTCAAGTTGGGACTTGCTCTAGTCAATGGTCAGTGTGGACATGGCCCACCTGCGTATGCCCAGCTGATCTGTGGACAACGGCAGCGGTCTTTTTGAAAGCCACGCTCGACGGCGTAAAAATGCTTTCGACCGGATCGTTTTAGATCGGTCAGTTTCGTCTCGGCAAGGGTCTCGAAACGATACAAGAGATGTTTGGAGTCACCACCAAGCATTTGTGGGATGCTTGGAACCCGTTCGAATCCACTTTATACCTAGATCAACCAAGGCAAAAAGCGGTGTTTGACATAGGTACTAAAGATAAGGAGTCGTCCCTCTTTAGCATCCTATCTCTAGAATGACTCTCGTACGCCCTGGATAAGGTCGTCCACTATCCAGAGTTTCTGAGTAAGAGGTGGAGGTACATACTGGGAAGCCCTTTAATCGGACACCTAATCCCGCCCCCAGTAGCGGCCTCTACTGATCGATCTTGGTTGGTTAAATGCAAAAATTGATAAAACGGGTAAATGCATGAATGTTGGTTTGCATGCAAGACGGAAATTAAACATCCATTTACCGAGTTAGGTTTATGGTGTATAACATGATCCATTTGTCTTAGTAAGGCGTTTTACAAATGTGAGATAAAATAATCAAATTCGTCATCTGATCCGTCCTATATTCAGGTTAACCGAAGTCGAGATCATCCTGGACAAATGCTGGAATAGGAACAGATCCTGCATCAGGCAGCCATAAGAGGCGCGAGCCTGTTAGCGATGCAAATGGGTCTACCCTGGTTTGAAAATGGAAAAATGAGTGGCTTGTTTAGGCACGGGTTAACAGACGAAGGAAGACGTCTTCTGACCATTGAAAAAGTTTGTAAAATGTATTGAAAAATGGGTGTTTAAATCCGTCTTGATTTGAAAAGGCTGTTTAGGCCGCTTTTGTGCTAATTTGAAGAACGAGACTTGAATAATCGTCATTGTTTTGACAATACTCGATGTCGGTTCGGTTTTGCAAGCTTGACATGAATAGTTTTAAAAATGATTATGAACTTATTGTTTTAAGTTCATTTGTTTATAATTAGTCAACATTCATCATCGTAATCGGGTTAAAATCAGACATGGTATGTAGAACCAAGGATGACTTTGTGTTGGACTAATACATTTGTTTTGAAAATGTAAAGAAATGAGAAGGGCTTTAAAATACCCTTCAAAATGTAAAGAAATGAAATAAAAGGCTTTAAAATACCTTTTATAATGTAATTAACCAAATATTATCACCGAAACACGGATTAAACCGTCATGGTATTATGAACTAAGGGTGAAAAATGTTTTATGGTTAAAAACTTGTCATGAGAAAAATGGTTTGAAATGTTTGAAATGGTAAAAACCGATGACAAATATGAAATGAAAATAAAGGAAAGAAGAGACCAAACACGGTTGGATTTCGGCTGAGCAGGGTGCTTTAGGTGCGAGCCTATGTGCTATATAAGTAGCCTCTGCCTCAACCAAAAATCCGATTTTGGCTCATTCAACCCATATTTGGACCATGTTATGCATGATTTAGCATGTTATAGTCATGAAACAAATGAAAACATGATAAAAGAAGATTTTTACACCCTCATACTTACATGCTAGGCTTGAGAAGAGAAACCGACGAAAGTGTATCAACTTGTTTGGCCGGAAAACTCGGTTTGAAAACCGTTTTAGTAAGTAAAAGAGTGTTTATTAAGTTTAGTGATAGTGTAGTGGTCGAGATGGTCGGTCAAGTGGTTTAATGCACGATGACGGTACCAAACAATGAGTAAGGCTTGTGTTTACGATCGGTAGGTCATAAACACGTGTCGGATTGTGACTTGAGAAGTCGAGTCTAGAATTTTAAGGGAGAAAAGAGGGGCGGACACTCGCGTAACTCTTAAATGGTGGCATTTGAGGGGTATTTATAGGAAAATGAGTGGTTGTGTGTGTTTTGAGCGACGTGGCGGCATGGGCTGCTCAAAGAGGCGCGAGCCATCTCGCACGTCTTCGAGGTGTCTTGTCGCTATCACACAAGTGAAATCATGATTTTTTCTATCCTTTGATTTGGAAGAACTTGATTTGTACTTGACCATTTAAGATTCCGGGAAACCTCAACATGGAATCATTTGAAAAGTTTGTTTTTTGTGTTTGACTCGTTGTTGGAGTCGGGATTTGAATTTTGAGTCGGTTTTTGGTCCGGTGTCGATTTTGACTCTAATTAGTGTCATTGTGACCTCGTCGTCATGCATTAAACACTCCAGGTACTTTTGAAAAGTTTTGCAATGTTTTGTTTTCGAAATCGTTTTAAGTTTTCTGACGTATAGATGTACACAAACGGTCGATCAAACGCTGCGATTCCTAAGCATGTTGTAGTCCGATAATCATTGGGTGTTTGTTGGAGTCTTAATAGATACTAGGTATCTACAGTCAGCTCGCTCGATTCAGGGCATGACTCGCTCGAGTCAGATGCTGGTCAGCTCGAGTCAGATGCTGGTCAGCTCGAGTTAGTCTAACTTTCCTCTCCCTTGATCTTTGCTGCCCTATAACACGTGAGGATTGATCCTAAGTCGTGGAGATTGGCCCTTTGTTGCCCGAAAACTTGATTTATTCATCTACGGGTCTTTGGCTTTGGTCTCCGCTTGATGCTTGGCCGTTTGATGCCTCCATTTAACTCCAAAATGCTCCATTAATGTAAGGTTAACGCTCTTTTCCTACGAATGGCACAAAACCTTAAAGAATAGCCAATAGGAAGATAAAGATATAAGAAACTACCCTAATTGTCACAAAAAGCATGCAAACCGAGGCTAATTAGGGGACTAAAAGTGCGTAAATATAAATCACATCAATGGGATAGAAATTGAATGGCATACGATAATATGTTCATTGCGACGAACTCGGAGAAATACTAAATTCGGCTTTTGTTTCGCTTTAAGCGGAGCCCGAATGAATTATTACAGAGTATTTTACGAAGCTACTTTCATTTTTTGCGAGAATAAAATTTTCGAATTTTAAAAACGATATTTGGAATGGAAATGGTTTAAGAAATTTGGATTCTCTTATTAAAACTTATTTATGCCTAAAATTAATTATTTGTTAATTATGATTAGCTAATGTTAATTATCACCAAAAATACAGGGGTTACATAATATGCCAGATTAAACACTCATCATCAACTTGCTGACTTATGCATTAGAGAGGTCTCTTAAACAAACTTCGTGTCCCTGTCACTTGTGCAATACCTGTCATGAAACACCCTCATTTATCTAAGAGTCTTAACTAAACCTTCCTAGATAAATAAGAGCGTCACCATAACGGTAACCCGACGCACTGTACATTATTACTCACAATTATATAGCACTATATTAAATAACTATTTAAGACCATTTACAAAATTTTCCAAACAACGGAGTCGTTAAATAATACAGCGAACTCTAAGCATAAGGTTTACTTAATCGTCTAATACTCATAACTAATAAGTCAATTGTTAAGTCTGACAACTCGTCATTTCACCTACCCCAATCACGCATCCACATGACAACAAGCATCAACCGTAAGCATCCACTCAATTTATATTACCTGCAAGATTCATTGCTCGTTATTTGAACAGAATAACTAATGAATCATCACAACCACCAAGTTTAATGGATTTGGGTGGACGACACACATCACAAACAAACAAGTCAACTAAAGATTGAGTAGGGATAATCAATACTACAATACAATAACATGTAAATCTCAGAACTAGTAACAACATTATCAATATCAATGAATCAATCAAAACAATCAACAATATCAGTACTCATCATTCTCAACCCAATTATTAATATCATAGTATCAATATCATCGTATCATTGTCATTATGTCAGTGTCATCATATCAGTATCATCACCCCTTGTTCTGAATGTGCACATCCCACAAAGGGCAGTATCCTTAAGAGGAAAACAATGAGGCGGCATCGATGATTAAGTGGCACCAGAATCAACCTCCTGCGTTGATTTCCACAATAGCACGTAGAGCATCACAACGCATAATCTGGCCCACTACACTGCTCAATAGGCTCGGATTATTCCACCTGTAACACCCCCACTTACAGGGCCAAGGTAAGTAGGAGTGCTACCATTTCAGTTTCTTGAGATAGCGCATCAAAACTACAATTAAGTAACGTTTATTAAAGTCCAAGTTTAATGAATTACATAAATGAGCTATATAATTTACAAAATCTCAACTACTGCAACCATTCTAATAAAATCTACATCCACTATCATATGACCACTCGACTAGACTCCGGATGAAAGTGGCTCGGCTCATATCCCGATCATCATCAAGTCCAACCTGCAATCTAACTACTCCCCATATGGCCGAAAAATATCATATGGATCATCGCAGCCACCACAATTAAAGAAGGTGACAATTTACACAAACCAACACACGTCAGTCTCAATAATACAAATACTCACGACACAATATAAATGCAATGCAAGTGGATGTGAAACACATATCAGAACACCTCCTCCAATCCCGACTCCCTCTACATCTCCACTTGGTGATGGCGTCGCACCACGCCACCGCCCTTCGCAGCCCGAAAAAGGTATACGCATTGCAACACGGTATACCGAGCCCGGTTCATGACCTGAACCCCTGCCAGATTTGCATCGCAACATGAATCCCTCCTCCTCAGATCATTAACATGCACGTCCTCCTTTAAGTGGGTTACTTCAAGGAGCGACCCGGGCGCAAGACTGTTGGAGTATGTGTCCTCAACAATACATAAGGGATGATTCATTTATATAGTCAATTGATCAACATTAATAAGTAATGATTGACTAACTAGAGTTTGACATTACTGCCGTTTGACGGTAGTGATCAGTTGATCCCTTAAGGTCACACCTATAGGACAATTCCCTTAATAGACAAGTTGATTAATTGTATGACGATACAAGTTAATCAATTTCTTAAAATTGAACAAATTCATCTGTGAGAGAGAATATTTATATCTTATTGTAATTTGATTAAATAAGATTTATTTTAGTAATTAAAATATTTTATTACTAAAATTGATTATTGTTTATGAAACAATTGAGATAAGAATGAAGGGTTAATTATAATTATAATATGTTGTGAATTATAATTATATGACTCATTTTATTTATGTGATCAAGAATCACTAGATAATTTGTTATATGTAATCTAATTAATGTATAAAATCATATTTATTTGATAAATATGCATTAAATTAATTAATAACTTGTTACATGCTACATGTAACATATTGTGTGACAAATGACAAATTGACAAAATAAAATGGTAGTGCATTTTACATATGGACCTAAAAATGGAGGGTGGAAGGAGTTAGTGGGTGATTTATTTTATGTGAAAAAATAAGAATAATCATACCTATCCTACACTAACCTTACATACCTACTATTTGGAGAATAACAAAAGGAAAAGAGGTAGCCATGCATTGGCACAAGGCCTTACACCACCCGACCTTTCCTCCTTTTATGATGAGATTTTTGTTCTCATTTTTCACTTCTCCATATTCTCATGCATGCATTCTTGTCCTTCTCTCTCAACTCTCTCTAAAACTAGTTTTAGAATACATTAGATTGTTCATACAAAATTCTAATAAAAATATAAGATTACTAGTGTAGTAATAAGAATATTATAAGAATTATTTTAAAGATACTAGTATATTAATCTAGTTAGTTAATATATTAGTTTAAGGGATTTGTTTTGGGTGCAATCAAGAGGAGGATTTCAATACTTGGGATTAAGGAGGATCATCCATTACATTTAAGCTCAAGAACAAATAAGAAAGGTGACCTTATTTGTGCCCTTATTTCGAGCCATATAACAATGTAAGGAACATTGTTTTTCCTTATTTTATCTCTTATTTAGTTATGCATGCACTAGATCTAATGAACTCATATTAATATATTAATTAGTTCACTATTAGAAGAGTCTAATAATAGGTATATGAACCTAACATTTGGTATCAGAGCATAGGATGTTGCACGCATAATCGATTTATAGTTTTTTCGAGTTATTAGTAACTTAATTAAAACTAAAAATTTGTGATTTATTAGATAAAGTCACGAAATCATGTTGCATGTTGCATATTATGGTCCTAATATGTTTTTGGGTCATTTTTATGATTTATGGTATTTTATTGCTCATTTTAATAAATTTTAATTATTTTATTACATTTTTTTGACTAAAATGGAAATTAAAATACTAAAAATAGTTAAACTAAGTCTCTGACCTGAAAATTTTTATATGACCTCACATGCATATTTTACTTATTGTATGTAAAATTTTGTATTAATGTGATTAATATTGCATGATTTATGATTTTTATGAGATAAAAATGAATTAAATGAAGGTAAAATGGTTAAATATAGTTAAACTTCTAAATAGGCCATGAAATTTTAATATGTTGTCACATGCATATTTTACGCATTTGTGCAAAATTTGAGATGAACTTGATTTATTTAGCATGATTTATGAATTTTTAGTTTAAAAATGGCATAAATAGTGACTATTTTAGCATAAATAGCTAAAACGAATTACACGGCATGAGAAAATTATTTTAGGTTGAATTTATATCCCGCTTATCAGATCTAAAGTTGTAAAATTGATTGGATTAATTTTTCTAAACTTTAGATGTTTTATTTAATAAAATCGATAAATCGCAACTATATTTTTTCTCGAAATAAATTCGAAAATTTTAACCATGATTTTTGATATTATGAGTATCATGGATATATTCCAGAATATTCAAAAATTTAAAATTCAAATTTTAATATTATTGTAATTTAATTTGGATTTATTTCATAAATGTTACTCCCTCTTATTCGCTATAATGTTCCCTCTTTTCCGAAACGGGTTATTCAAGTAATGTTCCCCTTTCCTTTTTTGGTAACTTTTACTTTTATTTTATTCATCCTCTCTCCTATCACCAAATCCCACACAATTCTTTTACTCCTATTTTATTATTTTTCTTAATGTTTTGGCCCCACAACTCCTTATTTAACTCCTAATAATTCATCTCTCTCTCCTAACACCAACCCCACCAATGTCCTTTATTCATTTTTAATAGTATTCCTTAAGTATCGTGCCAAAGACAAAAGAGAACATTATAACGAATTGGAGGGAGTATGATTTTAGGGTAAAAAATGAGCATAAAATTAAATCAAGTTAAATTATTGTCAAAAATTGAGTGATGACTAATTTTTGAGACCTAAGAGTGTTAGGATAGGATAATTAACTTGGACTAAAATTAGATTTTATTATTATTTAGCGATTTTAATAAGTTAAAATCGTACATTTCCATAAAACCGAGTTATATAATCGATATAAGTTAAATAGGGCGATTTGGCACATAATTTGGCATGATAGACACATATTGTAATGCTGCATATTTCATTGTTGAATGTCATATTTTATTTCTATAATTTTGAATTATGTAATTTATCTTAGTATGACCTTAGTTTTAATCGATATTACCCGTAATGAAAGGGGATATTGATTTGGTTGTAATTTAATGTGATCTCGTATCATTTTTATTTTTACTAGTTTTTCATATTACAAATGTATAATAGGAATAGCTTTGTATTTTTATTATTATTTGTAATTCCGGAGTTCCTTCAAGACGGTGCCATTCGGAAAGACGTTCCGACAAAGACGTTGTTCTTGGGAGGCGTGCCCCTTGAAGATTCAAGGGACCAAAGGAGTTGGTTTTCGAATATGTAATAGATCATTAGATTTTCTATTTTAGGAAGGCCATACTAGGAATTTATTATTTGTTTTTGCATTTCTTTTAATATGTTGCACGTATTGCCAAATCGTCATAACAACACATGCATATCAAATCGAGTCTTCGACCATCTCAATTATAATTATCAATAATTTGACTTTTTTTTTTGGTTAAATGTGAGCTTTTGTATTAATAGAAAAGATATTACAAGCTAAAGCATTCATGTGTTAGACTTTTGAAAGCCTACACCATTACATGAGACATATATCTAACTTGACTAACCAATCTCTATTCTTTAACTTCTCTATGATATCAATCTTGTGAATAATTCTTTGACGAACTTGTGCTATGATCTCAGCTACCACATACTCAGGCTTCTTCACTTTATGTTCCAATCTGCAAATGTTCCTGACATACCATATATTATACCAAATTGCCATCTTAGCCAATCGACAAATCTTCCTCTGAAGCTTGGTATAACCAGCACTACCAGTAAGAGTAAGGTGCAACCAAACCTCAACTCCAGTACTCACCTTAAAAGTGTAGACACAATCTGTGAACAGATGCTCATGAGACTCAGCAGCTGCTTCACACAAAAAACATCTATCAGAGCTGCACAGGCTCAGTCTTGCTAATTTAACACGAGTATTAAGAGCCTTCCTCTGAACCAACCATCCTATAAAAGCATGATTAGGTATATTCCATAGACTCCAAACATGAGAGTACCATTGGACAGGGGGTGTGTGCCCTGTAACAAACAGTATCCAGAACTAACAGTATAACCAGTACCAGTAGGTTGCCCATGCCAGTGATGACCTTGATAACCACCAGACAGAAGCTCCCTAGTTTTACAAATATTCCTCCAGTTCCAATTAGAATCTGGAGATGGGTGATAGTTAGACCAGTCAGCTCCTTTGAGATAAACATGATCAATCTATAAGACCCATAACCTATCAGCTTTAGTATACAGCCAGTGGACCAACTTTCCCACACTAGCCACATTCCACACCCCAGCATTTTTAATCCCTAGTCCTCCTTCCTTCTTAGTATGACAAATATCATTCCAAGCAACCAAAGGAGCCCTATTGTATTCAGAGCTATTGTCCCATAAAAAATTCCTGCAAATAGCTTCAATTTGATGAATCACACACTTAGGAATAAGAAAGATAGATGCCCAATAGTTATGCAAGGTATTCAACACAAAATTAATGAGAACCAGTCTGCCTGCATAGCTGAGCTTCCTTGCCCCAATACCTCTAATTTTCCTTACAATTTTATCAGTGAGAATTTTACAATCCCTCCTTAAAAGCCTGCCAGGTTGAATTGGGATTCCCAAGTATTTAAAAGGCAGTGTACCTTCCTGGAACCCTGAGACCTGAATGATATCAGCTTTCAAATTAGCAGCTACTCCATTGAAGACAACCTCAGACTTGGCAGTATTGACTTTCAGGCCAGAAGCTGCAGAGAAGGTAGCCATTACTCTAAGAAGCAACATGATAGACTGACTGTCCCCTTTGCAAAACATCAGTAAATCATCAGCAAACAACAGATGAGTCAGTTTAAGACTCTTGCATAAGGGATGATATCTGAAATGCCAAGTATTAGCAGCATAATGCATAATTCTTGAGAGATACTCCATACAAATGCAGAATAAGATAGGAGAGATAGGGTCTCCTTGCCTTAAACCCCTCTTTCTAGGGAAATAGCCAAAATGAGCACCATTTAAGTTCAAAGTGTAGGTAGGAGAAGTAAGACAAGCCATTATTAACTGATAGAATTTAGGAGGAAACTTAAGAGCTGACATCATTTGATCCACAAACTTCCACTCTATAGTATCATAAGCCTTCTGCAAATCCATTTTAAACATACACCTAGGAGAAGCCATACCCCTATTGTAAAGCCTGGCCAAATCTTGACAAATAAGGATGTTTTCAAGGATGCTTCTCCCTTTCACAAAGGCTCCTTGATTCCTGCTGATGATATCAGGCATAATCACAGCAAGCCTAGCACACAACAGCTTGGATATAGTTTTGTAAATCACATTACAACAAGAAATAGGTCTATAGTGCTTAACAGTCTCAGGTCTTTCCATCTTAGGGATAAGAGTAATGATGGTAGCATTAATCTGAGTCAACAATTTGCCAGTATCAAAGAAATTTTGTACTGCAGCACAAATCTCATCACCAATAATCTCCCAAGCATCTCTAAAAAATTGACTCCCATAACCATCAGGTCCAGGGGATTTTCCCTTAGGGATGCTAAACAAACACTGCTTTACCTCCTCAGCAGTAACAGGCTTGCTCAAAATATTCCAATGATCAGCAGTACATCAAGCTCCATTCCTCACAACAGTCAGGTTCACTTTCTCAGTCTCGGTCTAAGACCCCAGAAGAGATTGATAATATTCAAGGAAAGCAGCTTGAATAGAATCACCATCAGTACAAGATCTTCCATTCATATCCTCAATTTGGAACACCTTATTAAGATAAATTCTTTTTTTGATAGCATGGTGAAAGTAATTAGTATTTAGGTCTCCTTCCAAAGACCACTGAACCTTGGCTTTCTGAATCAAAAAACTATCCATAGCTGAGATAAGTTCCTTCAAGTCATGGGCCATATCCATCTCCTGCTGTAGTAAACCAATGTCACCAGGGTTCTCAACCAGCATCTTCGGAATATTTTCAAGGGCCACTGTTGCAATATTAGTGCTGTTTTCTATATCAGAAAAGCAGCACTTATTCAGATTTTTCAAAGCTTTCAGCTTCTTAATAATAGAGAACATCTTTGTCCCTTGAACATGAATGCTCCACACATTCTCAACAATATTTTTAAACTGACTAGCAGAGCTCCATATATTAAAATACTTGGAAGTTTTTCTTACCCCCCAAAGTAGAGTGAGTAGTCAAGACTGTGCAGGGGCAGTGGTCAAACAAACCCTCAGGATGAAAGTGTGCATAATTATCCTCAAAGGCTTCCAGCCAAGCTTGATTACCCATTGCCCTATCCAGCCTGCTATAGACTCTATCAGCAAGGTTTTGCTTATTAGACCAGGTAAACAGAGCACCTGTAGAGGGTATATCATCCATGCCATAGATAGAAACACAATCCTGGAAATGATGCATTTTAGCATCAGTAGTGTTACCACCTAATCTTTCTACTGGTGACAGAACAGTATTAAAATCCCCTAACCACAGCCAAGGTGCATTACAGTCAAGGGAAATCTCTTTCAAAATATTCCATAAAGCCACGCTTTCCTCCAAACCATTAAAAGCATAAATCATTGTGAGCTTAAAGGTCTTATTATCAGCTCTAGATGTTACCATCATATGAATATGCTAAGCACTGTAGGAAATAAGGTTAACCTCAAAATAGTCTGGTTTCCATAAAATCCAAATCCTACCTCCTTTATGCCAACTGCAGTTAGTGGAAATGCTCCAACCATCACAAATTGAAGTGTTTTTATTCAAAAGAGTTCCAGGTTTCAGCTTAGTTTCTAGTAAGCCAAACAAACCAACTCCATTATTGTGCAAAAACCATTTAACCACCTTCTGCTTATTCAGGTCATTAAGACCCCTAACATTCCAAAAACCTATGCTATGTATTGAGAGTGTCCTCAGAGGGGTCCTTGCCACTCTCTACTACCCCCTGGAAGCATTAGAGTTATTCAGTGCATCTAAAAAGGAATACTTACTAAATTTGGCAGATAATCTTACCCCCACAACATTCTCCTGCCTATTCAATCTCATAATATTCTTTGCTGGAGTAGATTGTATAGGTACAGATCTAACTGTGTGAAGAGGAGGAAAATTGGTAGGTGTTAGAATAGGAGAATTGCTCACAGGATTCACAACAGCTACTTGAACCTTGTTTATTTGAACAGGCTTCCAAACCTGTTTGGTCTTTTGTTTTGGTTTTGAAGGTTTCTTAACTGGTTTCTTACACTGTGTAGCATTATGCCCTATCCCATTACAACTAGTACATGAGATAGGTTTCCACTCATATTCTACAGGCACAAAAATCAGTTTCCCTGATTCATCCAAGAACTTGACTTTTGCAGGTAAGGGTTGGTCCATAGCCAATTCCACCATAACCCTAGCATAGCTAAGCCTAACTTTATCATGAGTGTCTTGATCTTTTTTACCAAATTTACCCACTAATCCAGTAATTGCTGGTAAGCAACTTCCCCAAAATTTCAGAAGAACATTAAACAGTTTCACCCATACAGGAACAACATCAACTTTTGCCTTAACAAGCTCCATATCCACAGTCCATGGCTTAATAACAATAGGCTTGTTATCATAGAGATAATATCCAGACTGCAGCAGAGCATCCCTATCCTCATTCTTAGTAAATCTAACAAGAAATACTCCATTATCCAAGAACGAGACTCGTTCCACTCCAAACCTACCCCAGACATTATAAATATAATCCTCAACCAAAGCCCGGGGGGGTTTGCACCCAAGATGTAACACATAACAGAAGGAGACCAAAAATCTACCTCTGTTTTGATGTCCTCATGGGTAAACTGTAATAGCTCATCAGAAGCTTCCTCCTCATGGATAGTTGGCAGAACAGGGACGTCCTTTCCTCCATGACGAAGTAGCCAACCTTCCTACAGGTCCTCGTCCTCCTCAGTGACATCCTGTACTTCATATTCAGGCAACTGTAATACAGGGATACCCTGAATATTCTGCATCGAACGAGTTTTCCAAATAGTAGGAGCCCATGAATCTAAATTTCATAAGGAGTAAAATATGATTTTTCGGGTTGCTTCTATTGACGTTGGGGAAGTGAGGTAATAAGTAGTTATTACACTTCGAAAATTTGGTTGATCTCAACGAAGGTAATTTGCGACCGTAGCCACAAAAGGTTCGGGCTAAAGATGAACTTAACGTAAATTCATCGACCAAGAGTTCTAATTGTAGAATCGGTTAAGAGGGTTAACCCACCGAAGTTATATTAGTAAAGATGTAGAGGGGCCGTAGGCTCACATCCAAGTTAATATGAATTTTAGGTCTCGGAATCATTTATTTTAGTGAGGTAAAGGTCACTATATAAATGCTAAAACTTGTTTTCAAATATTTACAAGTTTTAAGACGATAAATGTTTATAATTCCTTCATTTTCTATTAGTTTGCAATATCGACTCCAATTTCATCCATATCAACTAGCACAAATGCACCACCACTCCCCAATGCTTCTTGGCTCCGATCCTTTATGGATCGATGCAAACTTGAAAAGAATGGTTCTAACTTCGCCGATTGGGATGCGCAACTCCGTTTGGCCGCGGAAGGTGACGACAAGCTTCGTTACCTTACCAAAGCCGCTCCCACCACACCTACTACTAGGTCAACCTCCGCCGTAAGGGAAGCCTATGAGGCCAACCTAAAAGAGTCGGCCGCTATCAAGAATGTCTTGATTTTCTCTATGGAGCCCGATCTCCAAAGGAGTGCAATCAAAATGAGCACGGCCTATGGGATCTACACCAAGCTTGTGACCATGTTGTCACAAGCTCCTAGGATAATCCAATATGAGGCGGCCTCCGCATATTTCGAGATCAACATCAAAGAGGGCCAAAAGGTTAGCCCTCATGTGCTCAAATTGATTAAGCTTGTTGAGACTCTTAAGATCCAAGGGGTCAATATTCCCGAACAACTTGTCATAGACCGAGTTCTACATTTATTGAACAAAGTAAAGGCATATGTGCAGTTTAGGGTAAACTACAATATGCAAAACATGAAGACTTCCCTCCATGAATTACACAAATTGCTTGTACAAGCTGAGAGGGATATGGGTCTTGATGTTAGTTCAACCAAGGATGTGCTTTCTATTAACAACAAAAGCAAAAGAAAGTTTAAGAGGAGTACTAGTAAGGGAAAGAAACTCACTTCCAACAAGGGCAAAGGGAGAGTTATTGAGAATAACTCATCCAAGCCGAAAAAGGGTGCATCTTCTGAAGATTAGTGCCACTATTGTTATGGTACGGGCCATTGGAAGCGAAATTGCCCTAAGTATCTTGGAGATGTTAAAGCTGGACGTGTGACTCCAGTAGGTAAATTCTCTAATCTATTATGTTATTGCTAAAAATCTCAACCTTGATATTTAGATACAAGTTATGATTCTCACCCCTTTAAATGTGATATAGGGCATGTGAGTAAGGACAAAGGCAAGGATAAGCAAGCTTGAGGATGATCTTCAATAAGGGATGCTAGTGTAGCCACCCATAGAAGAAGACCTAGGGAAGCTTGGCTTTTTATTTTGTATTGTCTTCTTATTGTTGTATTTTGGCTTGTTGTTTTTAGAACTTCTTTTGATTTCCATGTTGGACATGGAAGTTTGTTTTATTTCCATTATGCAAACAATTGTTGTATGAATTTTAATGGCTTGGCTTTAAACCCAAGTCATTCGGTTATGAAATTTTTCTTCGTTCTAAAAACATGTCATTATACATATTTCATATCAAAACATGAATTATGTTGACTTAATCTAATCATAATAGAATTACAACGATGGGATCATTGTAATTAGTTCATAAGTCATGAATTTAATTCTCACTTATGCTTTTGTGACTTAAAAGTCATATCTTATTTGATATAAGAAAGAATGATTATAAAGTCAAAAGAGTTATTTGAACTCTAAAAGGGGAAATTTGATAAACCAATTGGCTACACCACTTATAAGACTCCATACGAGCTATGGGAGGGCTTATGACTTCAAGTTTGTACATAACATGGACATGAGTCGGTTTGAGTTATCGAACTCACTTTTGGGAATTTGCAATCCAAAACGGACACGTTATTATAAACGAATGGTCAGCCTGGAGATACTTAAAATAGCAAGTCTATTTAACAAATGACATGGATCAGGCACGCATATTACATGAATCAAGCTGCCATAATAGAGTCGGTCTTTTTATGGGCTAACACGTCAGTCTAGACAAACTTCTATTACTTCACCATATATGTTTGTAACTCACAAAGCTATCTCTTAAGAAGATAGATGTATTTCTAAGAGATAGAGTGGGAGTAGATCGTCACAAACATGTCTTATAGTTAATGTATTACTTTTGAAAGTAATGGAACTATAATCTATTGAGATAGAGTGGGAGTAAAGCACACATGTCTTATTGTTAATATGTTGCTTTTCGAAAGTAATGAAATTATGACCTAGACCCAAATCGACTTTGTTGCATACAAGCCATAGCATTACAATCTAAATTTTTGACTCAAGAGTAGATTTACTTTAAGGCGATGGCCTCTTTAAAGTAAAAGCATAGATTGACATAAAGATGTTAATCAAGAAAAGTCATGTTAGGAATTGCCACATTTCATTTTGATGAAGAATGGCAAATGATATTAAAAAATTCGCTTTTCTAGAATGGGAATTTAGAGAAGGATGTGTATGGAACACAAAACCTTAGATAAAGATCTAAGAATCCAGACATATTATGCAAAGCTCACTTAAGCGATCCTAGAATAGCCTTAAGCAAGCATCAAAGGATTATACTTTTCGTTCATGTGATAATTGAGAATGGTTTCATTCACATTGTTGAAGAATCATATTTATACATGAAGTTAAGTGGAAGCCAGAATTATTTTTCCATGTCTTATATGTTGATAACATATTACTTATTTAGAATAATGTACCAATGCTCTCTTCTGTGAAAGAGTGATTGGGAGACTAGGAAAAGGTGCGATGTATTTTAGATTTCCAACTCTATGTGTTAAATTTGAGAGAATATTGGCATAGAGTCGAGAGTCTTATGATGATAAAATCTTTCATATCTCTTTTACATCAACAAGGTTGAGTAGGTTGTTCATATTGATGAAAGTGGAATTGCTATGATAGAGTCATAGTCATTCACTGAACCTGATAAGTTGTTGACCACATGAAATCGATTGCTAATGTTTCCGCCATTAGAACGATCATGTATGCCATTATATACACATACCGTGATGAATCATATGCTGGGAACATAATAAGTCAATAACAAGTTAATTCGAATGATGGTCTTTTGAAAGCCATAAAGAATATCCTTTAAGATTCTTGAGAAGAATTGAGGACTCGTTCTTATGTCTGGATGATATACTAAGTTGTGTATTGAAGGGTTACACAAAATCTAGTTTCCAAACCAATAAGGATTTATCGAAATCCTAGGCCGATATTATTGACTTAGGAGTAAGAGACTAGAGAAATGTTTTAGTTTCGACCATTGCAAATGCTACAAACAGAATCTAAGTAAATTGTGATAAGATGGTCAACGTAGGGAATGAGAATATATCTCTCTACAAAGACCTTATCACAAGTTATATGATAACAGTGGGAGCATCTTCCAAGTACAAGAGCCCAAGTCTAGTTAGAAGACTAGACATATACTTAGATAAATTCATGTTATTAGAAATAACATTGAATAGAAGGAAATAGCAATTAAAGAAGTTGGAATGCATGGATACATGATATATCCATTTACCAAGCTTTTATTGCAATTTAATTAGTGTAAAATGTACACTACATATTATAGGATATGAAGTAGTAATAAGGTATTGACTATTCATATGTGATAATCGTATTTATCGTTTGAGTTTCTTTAAACTCATTCATTACTTTGTTATGTCCAAATGGGTTGTTGAGACAATATTGAACCCCATTGAAGTGAGCTGGATTGACATAGTATGCGCCCCTAGTTACTTAAAGGAGGTGACGTCTCGAAGTGACTAGAGTGTGATGCGATTGATGGCCAGTTCAAGTGCCATAGGGTCATATGGGATGACTAGTCGGTCACATAGACAGACTGTATGGGACACTCTGTCGGGCAGTGACCACTTATAGAGTTCTGGAAATTCATAAAGCCTGGTAGTGGCAAGAGCTACTATAGTATTCTTATAAGTCGATTCTTTTGACTGTTGGGAAATGTGTCCTCAACAATAGTGCGATCACATGATTTAAATATCATTATTCAATCTCATTACAAGAATACGAAAGGGATGATACATTACATATATAGTCAACTGGTCCACACATATCGGTAATGATTGGCTGGCTAGAGTTTGACATTACTGTCGTGCGACGGTGGTGATCAGTTGATCCCTTGAGGTCACACCTAAAGGACGATTCCCTTAATTGAAAAGGTTAATTAGTTGTATACCGATACAAATTAATTAATTCCTTAAAATTGAACAATTCGATTTGTGAGAGAGAATATTGATATCTTATTGTAATGGGATTAAATAAGATTTATTTTAGTAATAAAATGCTTTATTACTAAAATTGTTTATTGTTTGAGAAACAATAAAGATAAGAATGAATGGTTGATTATAATTACAAGACATTGTGAATTATAATTATATGACCCATTTTATTTACGTGATCAAGTATCACTAGTCGATTTGTTGAATATAATTTAATTAATTTATAAAATGATATTTATGTGATAAATATGTATTTAATTAATTAGTAACATGTATCATACTACATGTGACATTTTGTGTGACAATTGACAAATTGACAAAATAAAATGGTAGTCCATTTTAAGACATTGACCGAAATGAAGGATGTCATGGTGGTGTATAGTTGATTATTTTATGAGATAATGCAAGTGTAATCATTCCTACACACACTAGCCTTACATACCTACAATATTGATAAGACAAAAAGAAAAAGCAAGATGCTCTCCCTAGACCTCTCATGGGCCGGCTCTACTACTCCTATTAGAGGAGTTTTAGTTCTTTTTCTTATTATTCTTACACTACCATTCATCTACATGTAATTGTTCATGTATTTTTCTCCTTTCTCTTTTATCTTCATCATGAAGATGAGATTTTAATTGAAATTGTTCATGTAAGATTACTAGAATTATCAAAGTAATATATGAGTATTAGTAATCAAATTTAAGGTAAACCACAATATAAATATCTAGTACATGTTAGTTTGTGGGATTAAGGGATTGTCTTGGGTGCTACTAATTGGAGAATCTCTACTTTGGGATTTTTGTATGTTCATCCATTAATGGAAAGCTCAAGAACTAACAAGAAGGAGATCTTGTTGGTGCCCAATATGACCGAATTTCATATGGTGAGAAAATGTTTTCTTATCTTCTTTTATTTTAGTTTGCATGCATAAGATCACCATTAATTTTATGAGTAAATTAAAATGGAACATATATGAATATGTTAAGTATCAGAGCCATGGTTGTTTGCATGCAAATCGGTTAAAAGTTTTTCCGAGTTATAAAGAATAACATATAAAACTTGTATATTTTGTGTTATTATGATATATCACGAAATTAATCCATGCATGTTAATATTTCTGATCCTAAAATGTTTTTAGGATATTTTGGTTATTTTACGGATTTTTGTTGTTCATATTATACAATAATGGCATTTAAATGTGATTTTATGAGTAAAAATGCCATTTTTGCGCGAAAATTAGCAAAACTTTGAATTTTCCAGTGGTTTTTGGATATGTATTCACATATATTATTTTTAGATGATCTGGAAATTTTCATAATTTTATGAGTTTTTATGCTCGAAAAATGGATTTTTCATTATTAAATTCGGATTTAAGTGATAAATAGGTTAATATGAGTTAAGTTTCGAATCTGGTCATAGAAATTTAATATGTTGTCACATGCAATTTTACAAGATGTGTGTAAAATAATGGGCTATAATGAAGTCTTTTTGCATGATTTATGGATTTTTGAAGAAAAATAGCATAAATAGTGACATTATTAGTGAAAAATTAATAAAACATAATCTATGACTAAGGAAAACGTCCAATGTTGCATTTTATTATCTTTTTCAGATCTACAATTGAAAAGTTAATGAATATAATTTTTCCCATGTTTTTATGATTATTTTAGTTAAAACCGATAAACCGCAACATTGTTTTTCCGGAAAAATTTCGAAATTTTTGACCTAAGGTTTTGAACATTATGAGTGTCATGGTACTTTTCCAGAATGTTCATGAGTTTAAATTTCAAATTTCAAATTTATTTGAGATTTTGTGATTTATTTGAAGTTTATAGCTTATTTTTGTAATTTTTGGTCTATTAATGAACAATTTTATAAATATGAGTTAATTATGGTCAAATTATTAGTGAAGACTAAATTTTGAGTCCTAAGAGGTTAGGGTAATTAACTTATGCATAAATATGAATTTATGTAATTTTTGTGATTGTAAAACGTTGAAATCACGAAAATCCGTAAAAACCGAGTAATATACGATATTGGCAAATTAAAGGCGATTTAGCATAAAATTGGGCATGTTCATACATATTATAATGCTGCATTTTCTTTATGATTGTCATAATTTTAATTTATGTAATTTTTGAATTATGTAATTTTACTTAGTATGGCCTTAGATTTTAATTGGTATTTCCCGATATGTATGGGAATATCGATTCGGTTGTAATTTTATTGTGATCTCGTATCACCGTTTTGTAATTTAATAGATTTATTTTATTTTAGTTACAAATGTATAATAGGAAATTATGTAATTTATTATGTAATTTAAATTCATCTCGGAGTTCCCAAAGACGGATTTCTTCAAGATGGCGATACATAAAGACGGTGTTACCTCGAGATGCGTGCCACAACCGAAGTTCAAGGGACCAATGGAGTTGGTTTCCGAATATGTAATAGTTAAATAGTTTTTCTATTTTAGGAAAGGCCATACTAGGATTTATTTATTTTTATGCTTGCATTTTATTTTATGTCGCATGCATCGCTAAATCGCCATAACTAAAACATGCATCTTCTTTTATCGAGTTTATCGACCGTGTCAATTAGAATGATCGTAGTTCACCGCTTTAGTTCACTTAAAACGTGATAGATAATAAATTGACATGACCTCTCGCTAAAACAATTAATTGAGACATAGCCTTACCAAATAGTAGAAACCATGAAAACCTATTTCACGAGGGAGTGCGCTCGGCCCCACCGGGGTACAAACCTTGTTACGTAGGGGAAGTGGGTGATAAATGTCTATCCACCGAATTCATGTTGATAAGGGATGTATCGGCCACACCGTGCCCAAGTTAATGTGGGTTTGGATCATGGACACATTTATTCGAAATTTGGATTGAACTCAACAAAAGTTTTTGAAAAGGGATGTATCGGCCCCACCGTGCCCTTGTCGGATGTGTTTTGGGCTAAAGATAAATGTTAATGTAATATTATCGACCAAGAGATCTAAAAGTAGAATCGATTAAACGTTAATCCACCGAGTTATATTGATAAAGGATGTATCGGCCCCACCGTGCCTAAGTCAATATGAATTTGGGTCTTGGAATCATTTATCATAGTTGGGTAGAGGTCACTATGTAAATGCTATACTTGTTTTTCAAGTATTAATAAAACGATAAATGTTAAGTTTTCCACTATTCCGTTTTTATACTGTTCTATTTCTTTACCACAATTCATATACGATATCATTTCGATTTTGATACAAATCTCCATTAAAACATCGTAACTAAAGACAAAATTTGAATTTGCTTCTAAAACCTCAAACGAACCATTGCTAAGGATCTCTTGTAAAGAGTATAGATTAAAGTTATTCATTATCAAACAGGTTTTTGATTCTAGACTAACACATCTACTTACAATGGATTATTTTTCATGTACTTAAATGAATTAAGTACCTTGAAGCGATAAATTGTTTTGGTAATTAGATTTGTCAAGAATTCGTAATTGACCAAAATAACGCAACCACTTCAATGAAAGTTTTAAGACTAAAACGAACAAATGAAGAGTAATCTTCATGAATTCAATTTTGCTTCTCAAAGAAAAGACTCATTGAAATGAGTGGGAGCATTCTCTTAAACCGTTAAGATGAGAACGAGGTTTAAGAAGTAAAGATAATAATGGAATTGATACAAGGTAATGTTAAAAGTAAAGTTGTTGAGAATAGCGATACTAAACCTATCAATTCCGACCGATAAAGTTTCCACTGTCTTAAATGTTGGACACTAGAAAGGAAACTACCCCAAATTATTGAAGAATCAACAAGTTAGTTGTGGGACATCTAATGGGACCTTCTTCGTTAAATGTTTATTTGATTAAACATAAATTTTGCTAGTACTACTTCGTCAATATTAGAAACCGGTGGTGGTTTTCATCATTATGTTTAATACATAGGATGATTAGAATATGACGACTAGCAACAATGAAGTCAATAGATAGAGTCATTGTGTACTAAATCTAGTTTTCGGGTTTGGAGTTATACTTAATTGTGACTATTAAGTACATAAACTCTAAATAAGAATACAACTTGTTAAGATACAAAAGAGGTTTCACTTTTGTGATCCTATACACAACGATTTGATGTATGGCTAGCCCATTATCAAGGTGATTATATTCTAAACCAAACTAGAATGATATATCATGAAAATGATGCAAGACTCAAATTGGTAACCCAAGATTAAACCTTAAATTTTGGAATGATGAACGCAAAGAGTTATCGAGTACTCTTGAAACCATTAGATTGTTAATGGTATATGCGTATCTTGTATTCAAAGCAAGGTATCTCGTACTTTTTGGTTGAAAAGGAGATCGAGGTTATAAATCATCGATCCAAAATAGGTTGATCATCATCTTTTACCAACGATTTAAGTTGACACTAGTGTGTTCACTTAATAAGGTAAATAGAGAAATCTTTGAAGAGGTTCAAGAGTTCAAGGAATCACGATTTAGTCGTGATGGGATTATCAAAGTGAAGACTTTGATATAAGCCAATGGAAATGTGATCTAATATCACAAGTTAATCTCTCTTAGCATGCATTATGAAATAATGTGTGATTGGATAAGAATTCAAACGCTATTCGATAAGGTTTGGACTTCGATCAAGTTACTTTGAGTTACTTGATCCTTTTGGGGATTTTATCATTTTGTCTAAATTATTTTTCCACTAAATCGAATCATATGAGATATGAAATGGTAAGGGTACCATGTTCGTAAGTTTTCACAAAACAAATGCTCATTTTTCCCTCTTCAATTATCACGAGTACGACGGGTTTGCGGCTCGTGAAGCTGTCTTTCTAAAATACAAGTTTATTTTTAGAAGACAGAGTGGGAGAAATTATTCAAGAGCCACAAAGAATGCCACAGAGAATGTTATGTCACAAGAAACTGGTCTTTCTTGGCTACATGAGACGTTTTGTGTAAGACATTATACATTGTTTCTTCAAAACCTAGGAGGTTAAATTCGTCACTTGTTAAAAATGATGAATTCATGCTACTTTTAAGAAAGTAAAGAGCTTATAACTTACAAAAGAAATTGTTTGATTCAAGTTAATTACTTCTAGAAAGTAATGAACATATGACTTACATAAGAGTATTTAAGTCACAACTCAATACAAGGCTTAGAGCCATGAGAATCCAAAATAAAAGGCTTGATTAGTGACAAAGGGTTTTGCACTAATAAAGAGATATTTCAAAGCAAGATTGGTTGCAAAGGGTTTTGCACTAATTGAAATGCTTAAGTCTATTTGGATCTTCTTGGGGATTATATATCATTATGAGATATATAGCGAGTGAATCTAAAACCCACTTCTTCAATAGAAGGAATGTATTCAATACATGTCATGAGTTTTAGTAGATTCTTGCAATCCTAAGATAATGTGAAACTTAAGAGAGGGTCTTAAGTAGGACATCAATGAGTTAGAATCAACATTTTGATCATGTGATAAAACATTTCTCGATAAGTCGAGAAGTTGTGTTTATACATAAAGTTTAGTGGGAGTTACGGAAATTTTAATTAGTCCGATATGTGGATGACATATTGATCATTAGGAATGATTTAAGACTTTTGGAGTATTATAATACATCTTGAATATCCGGATTTATGAAGATAAATCCACATGATATTAGCGTCAGTAAGAAGTCTTATGTTGATAAGATTCATGACTAGTTCAACTAAATTGAACATATTTGATTGATTTCATTTGCTTCCGCTGCCGAATCAATTAAAAGGAAATGATGTATAACACTTCATATGCTTTGAGTATGATGAATTGTTTTCAAAATCGAATTTAAGTAATCTTTACCAAGTAAGCTATAAAGATTACCCTTAAGAGCTTGCAGAAGCATTAAGGAAGTAAAGCAAAGTGTTTATGATGCAATATTGTGTAAGGGTGTTACACAAGTGACAATTGACAATTGAGATTGCGCATGGTTTCCGACATAACCATAATCAAAACACATTAGGATGGTTAAGATACCATTGTGGTTATGTTATTTAAGAAATGGATTTTCTAGAATCGTTCTAGGCAATAAAGAACAATAAGAGATATTTATAACGGAAATTGAGTACACTTGCGATCATGAGATGTGCAAGAAGGATGAGTCCCGCACACTGTGAAAACAGTGGGAGCTATTCTTAGGCTAGAGGGCCTATGTCTTGATTGGATCTCGACACGTACTCAGAAAGTTTTGTAATGCAAATGTATACATTACAAAGTAAAACGAGTATGTAGTGAGGTTGAGTAAGGTACAAGAAATTGATAAAACCTACTAACCAAAGCCTTCTCAAAGGCTAAATATGATGAGTCATGTCATTTCAATTGAATTGAAATGAACAACTACGTACAAGATCAAATTAGATTATAGAACATGAAATAGTAATCAGGCATTGACTATTCATATGTGATAATCGCATTTGTCGTTCGAGTTTTACTTTAAAACTCTTTTATTATACTTTGTTACATCCAAACGGGTTGTAAAGACAATTGAACCCCGTTAAAGTGAACACGGATTAGCATTGTATTCGCCCATAGTCACTTATATGAGGTGACGTCTCGAAGTGACTAGAGTGTGATGCGATTGATGGCAAGTTCAAGTGCCATAGATTCATGTGAGATGACTAGTCGATCACATAGGCGGATATTAGGAACACTTTGTTGGGCAAAGTGACCGCTTATAGAGTTCTGGCAAATTTATAAAGCCTGGTCGTGGCGAGAGCTACTATAATATTCTAATGAGTCGATTCTTTTGACTAAAGACTGTTCACCTAAGATGGCACAGTTTCAGATTAACTTTGATTTGTGTTACTACGACCTTCGTAAATGGGGTCAAATGGGCATATTTTGGGTTATGATGGCTGTGGCTAGTCGAAAGGAATAAGTGCGATAGGAATTGTCCACCCCCTTGTCAGGGTTAAAACAATATCTCAGGGCCACTCGAGGAGTAATTAACTGGAAATGCGTGGCCACGCTCGGAAGGTATCCATGGTGGATAAATTCGGTCAATCGATTATTCTCCGGATCGAGGAAACCACTCTCGATATGATCACTTGCAAGTACGACCCGAAAGACACCTTGCATTGAGTGGGAGATAGTAATAGGACAAGAGAATTGGTGGCGCACACTTGTCGAGGACAAGTGGGAGATTGTTGGGAAATGTGTCCTCAACAATAGTGCAATCACATGACTTAAATATCATTATTAAATCTCATTACAAGAATACGAAAGGGATGATACATTACATATATACTCAACTGGTCCACACATATCGGTAATGATTGGCTGGCTAGAGTTTGACATTACTGTCGTGCGACGGTGGTGATCAGTTGATCCCTTGAGGTCACACCTAAAGGACGATTCCCTTAATTGAAAAGGTTAATTAGTTGTATACCGATACAGATTAATTAATTCCTTAAAATTGAACAATTCGATTTGTGAGAGAGAATATTGATATCTTATTGTAATGGGATTAAATAAGATTTATTTTAGTAATAAAATGCTTTATTACTAAAATTGTTTATTGTTTGAGAAACAATAAAGATAAGAATGAATGGTTGATTATAATTACAAGACATTGTGAATTATAATTATATGACCCATTTTATTTACGTGATCAAGTATCACTAGTCAATTTGTTGAATTTAATTTAATTAATTTATAAAATAATATTTATGTGATAAATATGCATTTAATTAATTAGTAACATGTATCATACTACATGTGACATTTTGTGTGACAATTGACAAATTGACAAAATAAAATGGTAGTCCATTTTAAGACATTGACCGAAATGAAGGATGTCATGGTGGTGTATAGTTGATTATTTTATGAGATAATGCAAGTGTAATCATTCCTACACACACTAGCCTTACATACCTACAATATTGATAAGACAAAAAGAAAAAGCAAGATGCTCTCCCTAGACCTCTCATGGGCCGGCTCTACTACTCCTATTAGAGGAGTTTTAGTTCTTTTTCTTATTATTCTTACACTACCATTCATCTACATGCAATTGTTCATGTGTTTTTCTCCTCTCTGTTTTATCTTCATCATGAAGATGAGATTTTAATTGAAATTGTTCATGTAAGATTACTAAAATTATCAAAGTAATATATGAGTATTAGTAATCAAATTTAAGGTAAACCACAATATAAACATCTAGTACATATTAGTTTGTGGGATTAAGGGATTGTCTTGGGTGCTACTAATTGGAGAATCTCTACTTTGGGATTTTTGTATGTTCATCCATTAATGGAAAGCTCAAGAACTAACAAGAAGGAGATCTTGTTGGTGCCCAATATGACCGAATTTCATATGGTGAGAAAATGTTTTCTTATCTTCTTTTATTTTAGTTTGCATGCATAAGATCACCATTAATTTTATGAGTAAATTAAAATGGAACATATATGAATATGTTAAGTATATAGATCTACTTTTCCTTCATTGACTAGAGACTATTCGCCCAAGTTGCCACATTTTTCTGAATGGCTTTGATTTATACTCTACAACTGTCGTAACTGAAGTCAAATGAGTATATTTTGGGTCATGATGAACTGTGGCTATACGAAGGGAATAATGCGATAGGAATTGTCCACCCCCCCCCCCCCTTGTCAGGGTTGTTTGAAATCTCAAGGCCACTCGAGGAGTAGTGAACTGAAAATGCGTGGCCACGCTCGGAAGGTATCTACGGTAGATAATTCCGGTCATACATTTCCTCTCCAGATTGAGGAAACCACTCAAGATATGATCAGATGCAAGTACGACCTGGAAGACACCTTGCATTAAGTGGGAGATTATAATAGGACAAGAGAATTGGTGACGCACACTTGTCTCGGACAAGTGGGAGATTGTTGGAGTATGTGTCCTCAACAATAGTGCGATCACATATTTAAATCTCAAATTAAGAATACGTAAGGGATGATTCATTTATATAGTCAACTGATCAACATTAATCAGTAATGCTTGGCTAACTAGAGTTTGACATTATTGTCGTTTGATGGTGGTGATCAGTTGATCCCTTAAGGTCACACCTATAGGACAATTCCCTTAATAGACAAGTTGATTAATTGTATGACGATACAAGTTAATCAATTCCTTAAAATTGAACAATTCATCTGTGAGAGAGAATATTTATATCTTATTGTAATTTGATTAAATAAGATTTATTTTAGTAATTAAAATATTTAATTACTAAAATTGATTATTGTTTATGAAACAATTGAGATAAGAATGAATGGTTAATTATAATTACAATATGTTGTGAATTATAATTATATGACCCATTTTATTTATGTGATCAAGAATCACTAGAAAATTTGTTATATGTAATTTAATTAATGTATAAAATGATATTTATTTGATAAATATGTATTAAATTAATTAATAACTTGTTACATGCTACATGTAGCATATTGTGTGATAAGTGACAAATTGACAAAATAAAATGGTAGTCCATTTTACATATGGACCGAAAAATTGAGGGTGGAAGGAGTTAGTGGGTGATTTATTTTATGCGATAAAATAAGAATAATCATTCCTATCATACACTAACCTTACATACCTACTATTTGGAGAAGAACAAAAAGAAAAGAGGTAGCCATGCATTGGCACAAGGCCTTACACCACCCGGCCCTTCCTCCTTATATGATGAGATTTTTGTTCTCATTTTTCACTTCTCCATATTCTCATGCATGCATTCTTGTCCTTCTCTCTCAACTCTCTCTAAAACTAGTTTTAGAATACATTAGATTGTTCATCCAAAATTCTAATAACAATATAAGATTACTAGTGTAGTAATAAGAATATTATTAGAACTATTTTAAGGATACTAGTATATTAATCTAGTTAGTTAATATATTAGTTTAAGGGATTTGTTTTGGGTGCAATCAAGAGGAGGATCTCAATACTTGGGATTAAGGAGGATTATCCATTACATTTAAGCTCAAAAATAAATAAGGAAGGTGACCTTATTTGTGCCCTTATTTCGAGCCATATAACAATGTAAGGAACATTGTTTTTCCTTATTTTATCTCTTATTTAGTTATGCATGCACAAGATCTAATGAACTCATATTAATATGTTAATTAGTTCACTATTAGTAGAGTCTAATAATAGGTATATGAACCTAACAAAGACGGTCTCTCGAACCGCCTTACTCTCCTTACCAATGCAACACAATCACAACACCGCCACAACTCCACCAACATCCACATGTAACACAATATGCAACACGATATGCAAAAAACTATGCAACTGTGGACATAGGCCACCTACCAGTCTGTTGACATGGGCCACCTACCAGTCTGTGGACACGGGCCACCTGCACGCCAAGCTAATCAGTGGATATGCAGCGGTCGGAAAGCCACGTTTAGAGGCGTAGAAATGCTTTCGACCGGATCGCTTTAGATCGGTCAGTTTCGTCTCGGTGAAGTCGCGAAACGATACAGAGATGTTCGAAGCCGCCACCAAAGCAATTATGGGATTCTTGGAAACCGTTAGAAATTCACTTTATACCTCGGAAAATCAAGGCAAAAAGAGGTGCTTTATATAGGTACTAAAGATAAGGACTCGTCCCCCTTTAGCATCATATCGCTAGAATGACTCTCGTTGCCATGGATAAGGTCGTCCACTATCCAAAGGTTCTGAGTAAGGGCTGAGGGTACGTATTGCGAAGCTCTTTAATCGAACACCCAATCCCGCCCGCGTTAGCGGCCTCTACTAATTGATCGTGGTTGTTTAAGTGCAAGAGTTGATAAAACGGTTTAAATGCATGAATGCGCACCCAAAAGTCTTAACCTAACATGTGAAGATTTGCTAAGTCGGTTTGTTTATTCATATATCATGAAATTGACGTCTAAGTTGGATTTAAGGGTTGATTTGCATGCAAAACGGAAATTAAGCATCCATTTACCAAATTCGGGTTATGATGCTTAACACGATCCATTTATTTGAAAAAGTATGTTTAAAGGATAAAGTATAAAATGCAAACTCGTTAATCTGATCCGTCATGTATTCGGGTTAACCGTAGTCGGGATCATCCTAGACAAGTGCTAAAAAACGAAACAGAATAGTGTCAGGCAACCCTTTTGGGGCACGAGCCATACGGCGAGACAACAAGGCCTATTCAGATTTGAAATACAGGAAACAGGAGGTTCCTTGGGGCGCGAGCCATAGGGCAATCTAAGGGACCTCTCCTGATTATTTAAAAGGTTATGAAAAACCGTTTTAAAAGGTCGTTAAAAAACGCCTTTGTTGAAAAGGACACCAAGACCGCTTTTGTGTTTAATGATTTGCAAGTTTGAAAAGTATAGTTTACAAATAAAAATGTAAAATGTGTGTGCTTAACCGTTTTATCACCGTACTCGAATTAAATTGACGTGGTATTTATTTTAACCAAGGGTGATATCCATTATGGTTAAGACAAGGATGAAAATAAAATAAAATAAAATAAAATAAAATAAAGAGAAATATTTGAGATGAACTAAATATGTTAAGTTTATTTATTTGTAATTAGTCAATATTTATCATCGCACTTGGATTAAACCGACATGATATAAGGAGCCAAGGATAATTATGGTATTGACTAAAATGCTTGCAAGTGTAAATTAATGGAAAAATGATAAATAAAAGAAAAGGGTGTTAAAATACCCATTAATTTGTAATTAACCAATAATATCATCGAGTCACGGAATAAATTGTCATGGTATAATTTAACCAAGGATGATTTCGGCAATGGTCAAAATATTTGTCATAAAAATGAATTAAAATGGTAAAGACCGTAAAGAGGAAAAAAGTAAAAAAAAATAAGATAAAAATGTTGCGGAAAGATGAACGCAAACAAGTTTGGACTTAGGTCTGAGGAGCCCATTGTGGCGCGAGTCAGGGGGCGATATAAGGAGCCCCTGTCTCAGACTAAAGTCTGGTTTTGGCTCGATCTTTCATGTTTTGAATCGTGTTATGCATTGTTCATACTTATAAACTAATAAAAACAGTAATGACATGAAATAAGTGAGTTGTTTACACCCTCAAACTTACATGTTATGCTGTTTGCAAGGTAGATGACTTTAGAGACGGTTTTCGTGTTATGCGACTACTCGGTATCAAAAGAAGTTTAAAAGAGTGCCTTAAAAAAGGATTTTATTTTGAAAATGTGTTGAAAATATGTGGTTGAAAAACATGTTGATTAATGTGTTGAGTTGGTTAAATGGGTCGGTCGAATGCAAGGCAACGGTACCAAACAAATGTGTAAGGCTTGTGTTTTCAATCGGTAGGTCGAAAACACGTG
Source organism: Silene latifolia (assembly GCF_048544455.1). Classification (NCBI taxonomy): domain Eukaryota; kingdom Viridiplantae; phylum Streptophyta; class Magnoliopsida; order Caryophyllales; family Caryophyllaceae; genus Silene; species Silene latifolia. The sequence continues at coordinate 225,673,741 of NC_133537.1, read as the reverse complement.
TCGAATTATGACTTAGGAAGTCGAGTCTAGAATTTTAAGGGAGAAAGAGGGGGCGGACGCTCGCGTGAGTATTATGGTGTGTGATGGTGGGTATTTATAGAGTAATGTGAGGTGGTAGGTCAGTTGAGTTTGCTTGGAGGCTAAGGAGGATGCCTAAGGAGGCGCGGGCCACCTAGTGCCACAATGGGGTATCCTGTCCTTTTCAATTTGGGCGTGGCCTTTGTTCTAACCAATATTTTGTTGGTTGTGATTTATGGTTTTATGTGATTTTTTAGCCGTGTGAGCTTGCTCTTGGGTGTTATTTGGGGTAGGTATTTTGAGTGCTTGGCTCGGGTTTGACCCGTGTTGAGTCGAGATGTTAATTTTGAGTCGATTTTTGGCCCGGTGTCGGTTTTGACTCTAATTAGTGTCATTTTAATGAAAATGGCATAATAAAACCATTTATGGCATTATTTTGGACATTCAAGACTCGGGTTGACTCATATTGACTCGAGTTGCGGGTTTCTGAGTCGGTTTTGGGTCCGAAGACGGTTTTAACTCTAAATAGTGTTGTTTCAATGGAAATAAAGTTAGAAAACTATTTTTGAAATTGATTTTAGATCGAGTAATCCATTAAACCGTCTAATGTATAGCCAATCCATGCACGCATATCAAAGACACGTTATAGTCCGATCATCATCGGGTGGTTTTTAGAAGGTACAAATACTGGGTATCTACAGAGCCCCCATTTTTACTAAGGCTTGGACAGGGCTAAAGTCAAAGTATAGTCCTCAGGTCAATCGAAGATTACAACCTGAAGACTATTGCGACGTCGAGGCGACTCAAAAAGGTTTGAGCCAAGGACCTGCCGTCGAGAAGGGCGACGTCGAGGCGACTCGGGGATGTGAGTCAAGGACTTGCCATCAGAAACATTTTAGAGATTGTCGACTATCAATGCGGGTCGTTTAAAGTCCATTAGACTACGTATAAAGGCTCGCCAGCCATAAGAAGGAGCCATATATAAGGCATCTTCGGGATATATCCTTGAAATGCTTCTTGTTCGTGCGTATAGGCTCGCCAGTTATTGAAGGTGGTGTACAGACTCACTAGCCATTGAAGGTGCGTAGACTCTCGCCAGCCATCGATGGTCGAATGATTGACTACGGGGAATAGCCTGAAACATCGGGCTTATTTCAAGATATTGTCAGGTAATGACTTCCAACCATGTTGACGTTGATAGGTTTGGCTAGGGAGCAACGAACATGTAATACCCGCCCTGTTAGGGACCCATTGACTAGCTGTTGACTGACCTTCGACACATGTTAGGCCCTTGTAACCTTTCACACAAACGACCATATGTCATAGTAGCTGTTGGGAAGTGAGAAACTCGATCTAGTGTAGGCTACTCGATCGAGTAGTCTAGTGACTCAATCGAGTAGAGGTCACTCGATCGAGTAAGTACCATACTCGATCGAGTATGGAGAGTTAAGGGTAAGTATATAATTCGTAAGTTGTAAACCTAAATCAGTTTTCTTTTTCATTTCTTCCTAAACCTAATTGTTGATACACTTTCTCCTACCAACTTTCAACCTTTTGACATCCTTTACACTTGGAGACACCATGGGGATTGAGACTTGAGTCGGGTAGCGGTTTGTCGCCGGAATGTCGAGCATAGGTAAGTCATCATCATCCTCAGGTTCCTTTATGGTTATGGTTGTTAGTGTTAGGGTTTTCCCTGTTGTTTTTTATTGGTGTTGATGGAGGTTATCTTATCTTCGTATGGATGTTTGCGGTGTTGTTGGTAATTGCTAAAGGTAGGTTTTCCTACTCAGTACCGTTGATTGGTTGTTATGTATTATGTGTAGCATCGTTGATTGTGTAATAGTATCATTGTGTTTGTGTACGGCGTGCGTCCCTGGCTTAGTGGAGTCATCATCGAGAATAGCTTCACGCCCTTCATTTGCCCCTTGTGGTTCCCGTCACAAGGGGAAGTGCACATTAATGAACATGGGTTATTCGCTCGATGGAGATGAGCGGGGCGTAGGTGGGAAAGGTTGCGGTCCCCCACTGGCGGTGTAGAATATCTGTTGCGATGGATATTCTGGCAGGACTTTACCTTCGGGCTAGTCAGATGATTGATGGATGATTGGAGTTGGAGATGAATGTGTACATGTTGTACCTTGTGTTGTGTGTTTTCTTCAACTATTGACCTTGTGTGGTTTTGTTTGTTTGTCTTTCTTTCTTGTTATGAGTCTAACGTGATCCATTATGGTGAGCAGTCGGTCTTAACAAGTGTTGGTATGTGGAACTTATCTGGGTGCATTGGAGGGACGGGTCTTTCACCGAGTCTTGGCATGGACTAGTCTCACCATAGTTGATGGTGTTTGATATCAGTTGTATCTTTTCTTTTGTTAAGTTAAACATGTAATAAACTTAAATAGTTTCTTTATTGACGTTATGATATATATTATTCCTCGGGCAACCGAGATGTTAATGCCCGTATCTGCTAGGGAAGTTTTTGTTAAGGCTCCTTGGTAGAAGGGGTGTTACAAAGTGGTATCAGAGCGACGATTTTAAAACCTGTAACCAATAAACATAATGAACGTAGTGAGTCTAATAAAATGAACCTGGTGTATGTGTGTTGAGAGCCCCTTAAATTGTTTGATTTTGGGTGAGAAGGCGCCCTCATTCCAAAATCCTGGCCCCAATATGCTTAAGCCAGCCACTTCGAATGGGGATATGGAGTCGGGAATTGTGTGTGCATGTGCGTGTAATATATATATATATATATATATATATATATATATATATATATATATATATATATATAGAGAGAGAGAGAGAGAGAGAGAGAGAGAGAGAGAGAGGTGATGACTTGTGTGTGGAGGACAGCATATGTGTGATGTGTAATTGTTCTCATAATTGTGTGGGAGTATGTGGATGGAAAAGTAGGATGTAATGCAAGTATACATAAGGTTATGTGGTGACATGTAAGTGATAATTGATTTACGGGTTTGTAATGTTTGATAAAAGTGTAGGAGCATGTTGTGTGCTAGAATTTGATATGCACATGTATGAGTAGAATACCGTTATTGATCTGAGTGAATATGTGGATTAAAGTACGTGATAGTAGACTCGTATGTTGTATGGAACGAGATAGATTAAAGTTATAATGTTCTAGTCGCGATAATTGTGTTATATGTAAAGTAATGGTAATTGATAGTATTATTATAGGGATAACTAATGACGAGTTCTAAGTCCGCCTTAAACTCCGAACGATTTGTTATTTTGAAGAAAACTAATCAAGATCCGTAATCATTTGTTGTTTGTTTTGACTTACTCGACCGAGCAGGTAGGTTACTCGATAGAGTTGACTGGAAAACAGAATCAATGTCAGTTCTGCCAACGTCAAAACTCGATCGAGTAGAGGCTACTCGATCGAGTACCGCAGTTATATCTTCATCTTTCCCATTCTCTTACTTCTTATTCTTTTTTCTAAACCTAAATTCTCTCATAAACCTTCTCGCCTTACAAAAAATTGGTGTAATTTGTGTTTGATTTCTTCCAAATTTCTTAAGTTCATCCGTCTAATCCGTTTGCAAATTAATTTATGGTAAATTCCTACTCTTTCTTTTATTTTAAAGAAATTGAAGCATGTATTGGTGTTGGATTTTCTGAAAATTTCGGTTTTTATACCCTAATTTTGTATTGTAATTGTTTTGTATTTGATGTGACCATAATTAGCGCATATTTAGCCCCCGAATTAGCCTTGTTCCCATGCTTTTTTGTGCGTATTTGGGGTCATTTATTGTCTTTAGTTCTTTGTTTTGCATATTCTTTGAGATTTTGATCCCTTGGTAGGAAAGGAGTGCAAATCTTGCATTTTCATGGCAAAACGAGACTAAATTGATTGAATTCAATGACCAAGCATCAAATAGAGACAAGATTAGAAGGCCTTTGTACATATTATAGTAGATGAGCAATGTTGAGAAAGGATCCTTGCATCCCCGAGGAAATCCCCAAGGATTTTATGAAGAAAAGGGAAGAAAAAAAGAAGAAACCGTGCTGAGCTACAATCCGAGCGGATTGTCCTGAATCCGCCCGTCCTCCTCAAGCACAATCCATGTGTCTTCCTTTAAAGACGCTCGGACAACAGCCACAGAATCCGCCCGGATTCCCCTGAGGACGCCCGTCTTCCCCCGCCTGAATCTGCCCGTCCCGACTCCAATACGCACGGATTCCAGTACAGCGAAATTTCGTCTTCTCCAAGCTACAAAGAAAGAAGCCCTTCCTTCGAAAAATACCGGCTCCTCCCTGCTCAATCTAAAAAGTGTAATTACTAGTTTAGCCCTTAGTTAACCCTAATGCATCCACCTAATTTCCACTATCAATACCCCATTAGTCTAATTATAAGAGCATGTTCTTCTTATCAATATTTAGAGTAGTTAATATCAATCAAATCTCTCTTTAGTATTGTAATCAACAATTAATCAAGTTCTAATACAAGTTTTATTTCCTTAATCTCTCTTTTGTTCATCCTTTATTTTGGGAAATTGAAGATTATTTGGGTTATTATTGGGAGATTGACAACCTCTCAATCAAGCATCAAGTACTTCTTTTATTCTTTGCTTATTATTGGAATCATTAGTAGGTATAATTCTCTTAGTCCCTTTTTAATTATTGTTAATTACTTTCATTAATTCATCATGTTTCCTTTTATTGGTATGATTGACAACCTTGCTAGCATGATCAACATGATAATGAGTGAGTAGTGACCTAGCTAGGGTTAATGGGTAATTAGAGGAAACCAACATGGAGAATGATTCATGCTTAAATTAATATGCTTTCATGGTTTATTTGCTTGCTTGTTTTAATCTCAACTCATGCACATGTTATGTTTGATGAAATGTGAGCCTATGAATCCTTGCATTTTTTACCCATCACCTATCTTTTCAATGAGACTTGTTAGACATAAACCAACTCGAGTCTCATTAGACCATGCATGTTGTTGAGTAGGGAAGACTAAGTCGACTTGTAGGTGTTGTACAATCTAATCGATTCGGCTCCGGGACCCAAACTTTCCTAGGATTGTAAGATATAACCCAACTCAATCCATCACAACAATAATTGCTTGCTTATAATTTGAGAACATGTTTGTATGATCAATTCCCATGATTCCCCTATGACCCCATGACACCCTAGTGCTTTTTATCAATTGTTTACAACCCTCTTAATTCATCTTGCTTATTTACTTTTATTGCTATTTAGTTAGTGACCTTCTACATCAACCCAAATTGTGACACCCCTAAGACACCACTAGTTTCAATAGAAATCTCATCTCAATTCCCGTCCCTTGGGATCCGACCTTTACTTGCCTCTTTACTAATTGTAGAGTTGTTTGTGAAGCTATAAATTGTGTTTTGATTCGGACGTGACCCAACGACAACATCTATTAAATTTTGAACACGAAACGGACCGATAAAAAATGGCGCCGTTCTTGCATGGCAGTGTTAACTTGATTTAGATTTTCTTATATTGTTATTAGTTGTGTCTTTCTTTGCCTTGGGGAAGTAAAACTCCTCAAGGTTTGTTCTAATTATGTTCAAGTTGTTCGATATTTTGCAAGATGGACCTTATAGATTGTTTTGTAGAGGACCACTTAAGTATACCATTCTTCAAAGATCCAATGCAAGCATTGGAGGCCTTGGAAGCAAGTGAGGCTAAAAATATGTATTGGAAATTGGAGGTGGATCTTTTTGAGGCCGCTCTAGCTAACAAAGAACTTACTCATGCACAATCCGTATTGGTGCATAACATCCTTGTGGAAGCATGTCAACCCATAGAAGATGAGCAATCCATCCTAGAAGATATTTTACAAGCTCAAGAGCAAGAGGAACCCATCATGGAATTTGAATATGATGAGGTTGATGAGAATGAAGTTGAATATGCTATGAGAATGGAATGTCTAATGGAGATGGAGCAAATTCTCAATGAAACTCCAAAGGAGGAAAGTGAGGTACAAATTCCTACTTTAAAACCCCTTCCCCCAAATTTGAAATATGCTTACCTTGACGAATCATAGACCAAACCTGTGATTGTTAATGATAGACTTGATGAGAACCAATTGGGAAAATTGCTTGATGTATTGAAACAACATGAAAAGGCTATAGGTTATAGTCTAGATGACCTTAAGGGGATAAGTCCCAACTTTTGCATGCATAGAATTCATCTAGAGGAAGACCATAGACCTACCATTCAACCCCAAAGAAGATTGAACCCCCACATGCAAGAAGTTGTCAAAGGAGAAGTTATGAAATTGCTCGATGCGGGAATCATATACCCCATATCAGACTCTTTGTGGGTTAGCCCCGTCTAAGTGGTACCTAAGAAAGGAGGCACCACGGTAGTGACAAATGAAAAGAATGAACTAATACCCACAAGAATGATCACCGGTTGGCGTATGTGTATTGACTATCGAAAATTAAACTCCGCAACAAGAAAGGATATTTCCCCCTACCATTCACTGACCAAATGCTTGAGAGGTTAGCCTCCAACAAATTCTTTTGTTACCTTGACGGGTATTCGGGATTTTTCCAAATCCCTATACACCCGGATGACCAACATAAGACCACCTTCACATGCCCTTATGGTACTTTTGCATATAGGAGGATGCCTTTTGGTTTATGTAATTCCCCCGCCACTTTCCAAAGATGCATGATGAGTGTCTTCTCCGATTACTTAGAGACCATAATGGAAGTTTTTATGGATGATTTTAGTGTTTATGGAAAGGACTTTGACTCATGTTTGCATAATCTTTCTCTTGTATTGCAAAAATGTGAAGATGTTAGTCTTGTTTTAAATTGGGAAAAGTGTCACTTCATGGTCAATGAAGGAATTGTTTTGGGTCATTTAATTTCGGAAAAGGGCATTGAGGTCGATAAAGCTAAAGTTGAGGTGATAGAGAAACTCCCACCTCCCGTGAATGTTAGAGGGGTGAGAAGTTTTCTCGGTTATGCGGGTTTCTATCGCCGTTTCATAAAGGATTTTTCAAAAATAGCGAAACCCCTCACTCAACTTTTGCTTAAAGATGCCCAATTCCAATTCACTGATGAGTGTGTTGAAGCCTTTAATATAATCAAGGAAGCACTAATCTCAGCACCGATCATCCAACCTCCAAATTGGGAATTACCATTCGAGATTATGTGCGATGCTAGAAACTACGCCGTTGGAGCGGTTCTTGGCCAACGGGTAGGGAGAGCTCTTCACGCCATCTATTATATAAGCAAGACTCTTGACTCCTCCCAAGTGAATTATGATACCACCGAGAAGGAGCTTCTTGCCATTGTCTATGCTTTGGACAAATTACGTTCCTACTTACTTGGATCCAAAGTGATTGTATTCTCGGATCACCGTGCTCTCCGACATCTCTTGATAAAGAAGGTGGCAAAGCCAAGATTGTTGAGATGGATTTTGCTTCTTCAAGAATTTAACTTAGAAATAAGAGACAAGAAAGGAGCCGAGAATGTAGTGGCGGATCATTTGTCTAGGATCCGGTTTCATGATGAAAATGGGGAAACCCCCATCAATGACTCATTTCCCGACGATATTTTGATGGCCATTCAAACACAACTTGAAAGGTACATTACCCCATGGTTTGCCGATTATGCTAATTATATTGTTGGAAAGGTACTCCCTCCAAATTTGAACCACAACCAAAGGAAGAGATTCCTATTCGAAGTGAAGAGGTACTTTTGGGATGACCCAAACCTCTACAAGGAGTGTAGTGATGGGCTCTACCGGAGATGCATCCCTCAATGGGAAGTCCAAGGAATCTTGGAAGGATGTCACTCATCACCTTACGGTGGGCACCATGGAGCAAAGAGGACCGTTGCAAAAATTCTTCAATCGGGCTTCTATTGGCCTACAATGTTTCAAGATACAAGAGAATTCATCATTCATTGCGATGCTTGTCAAAGAACGGGGAATATCTCTTGGAGGAACGAAATGCCACAAAGGGGCATTCTAGAGGTGGAGATCTTTGATGTTTGGGGAATCGACTACCAAGGTCCCTTTGTGACATCCAATGGGAATAAGTACATCCTTGTGGCCGTAGACTACGTCTCAAAGTGGGTGGAGGCCATTGCCACTCCAAATGATGATGCAAAAACGGTCACCAAGCTCTTCAAGAAGATAATCTTCCCAAGATTTGGAGTTCCTAGAGCAATCATTAGTGATGGAGGAACGCATTTCCATGAGAAGAAACTTGCATCTCTTTTGACCAAATATGGTGTTCAACATAGAACCGGCTTGGGATATCATCCTCAAACAAGCGGTCAAGTTAAAATTTCAAATAGAGAGATCAAACAAATCCTTGAGAAAGTTGTGAACAAGACCCGAAAAGATTGGAGCACAAAGCTTGATGATGCTCTTTGGGCTTATAGGACGGCCTATAAGACTCCCATAGGAGCCTCTCCTTACAAAGTTGTTTATGGAAAAGCATGTCATTTGCCAATCGAATTGGAGTACAAAGCTTTTTGGGCAATCCGAGCACTTAATCTTGATCTCAAATTGAGTGGTCAAAAGAGGATGATTCAAATTCAAGAGTTGGAGGAATTCCGACTACAATCCTATGAGAATGCAAAGATTTACAAGGAAAGAACAAAATTACTCCATGACAAGAGAATTAGACAAAAGGCCTTGCACAAAGGAGACAAAGTCCTTCTATTCAATTCCCGCTACCGACTTTTTCCGGGAAAGTTGAACTCTAGATGGATGGGTCCCTATGTGATAACCGAAGTTGGAAAATATGGAGATTTTGAACTCAAGGCGGAAGATGGAAGCAAGTTCAAGGTCAATGGTCAAAGATTGAAGCCATATTATGAAGGAGCGTTTATTGGAGAGGTCGAGGTCACCTACCTCGGGCCTTCTCATCCTTGAAAGAACCGGCAAAGGGAGAGTTTGGTGGAGTCCTCCCTAAACCACCACTTGTAAATATACTAACCCTCTAACTTGTATTTATTGTTTTATTGCATTTCTTTTAATAATTAGCATGAACTCTTTTCATGAGCGTAAGTGAGGGAGGGTTACTAATGAATTCTGAATGAAGGAAGGAACCAATTTTCAAGTGTGGGGAAGCATCTAGGAGAGGAAAGAAAGTCAAAAGACGAATTCACTGCTTGAACACGTGCGTGTTCCCTTGAATCCGGCCGTCTTACTGGAATCCGGACGGCCTGAGGAGAATCCGTCCATCCTGCTACGCTCAGAATCTGAAGATTTTGGACTGAAGGAGAATCAGAGCGTCCCAGAAGGGAAAACGCCCGTCCTGAAGAATCCGGCCTGCTTTGTAGAAAGACGCCCGTCTTTCTACCTGTGCATTTCAAGAAAAACTCCTTGAGAGGAATCCGCCCGTCTTCAGAAGAATACGCCCGTCCCGATAGAAAAGAATCTGAGCATCTCATGCTCGGGACGCCCGTCTTGTGGCGTTATATTTTTGGAAATTTAGCTTTGAAAGAATCCGGGCGTCTTACCCAGAATCCGCCCGTCCCGAGGAGCCTGAATCCGAGCGTTTTCTGCTCGAATCCGCCCGTCTTCTCACGGTGATTTGACCCATCTTTTCTTAATTAAAATTACACCCCACCACACATTTAGTGACACATTACTCCTCCTTCCACTTGCATTATAAAACCCACCTCCTTATGACTCCCAAGCACATCCAAATCACTCCTAAACCCACAAAAATCAAAAACCCCCAATTTTCTAGGGTTTCCAAAGGCAACACTCAATCAACAAGGAGCATCTCTATTTCTTCACAAATCAAAGAATCCAGCTCTATAATCAAAGAATGGCACCAAGGAGATCCTCTTTTAGGGATAGGAGGAGACCAAGGATGAGGAGAAGTTCTTCTAACTCCCATGTCAACACATTAAGAAGGGAGCATGAAGAGATTGTAGATCTCACAAGGCTTGATGACCTCTCAAATGTGGAATTTGTCAATGATGTGCAGAGATTAGTCTTCCACCGGCTTCTAAGTAAGAATATTCTTCCCACTAAGTTTTTATGTCATGTTACCTTGAGGAAACTTGGGATTTATCACCAAGTGGAAGCTCTCATTGAAGTTCTTGGTCTCTCAACCCTTTTTCGCATGTATGAACAAACTTATCGATCTCTTGTGCTTGAATTTTTGAGCTTTTTGAAGATTAAAACCTTGAACAAAACAATTTGCATAGAGTTTAGGTTGGAGAATGTTTCTAGGATGATGACCCTTGTAGAATTCGCAAATGTACTCGGTCTCGATGTTTCGTCTACCAGAACATCGAAGCCAAAGAAGTATAGTGTTGAACCTTTGTGGAGGGCCATGACCGGCCGGGATTTCATACACACCAAGGAATGCCTCGCTTTTCATATCCAAAATCCGATCATAAGGCTTACTTATCGATTTCTTTCGGGCACTCTACTTGCCCGCCGAGATCCGGCCATAGTGAAGCAATTAGACCTTGTGTTTATGGAATCCTACCTCAATATTCAAGGAAGAAATGTGTACCACTTCAATGCACCTCTAGTATTACTAGAGAAATGGGCAAAGTTTAGGAATGGTGATGATGATGGAATGAAACACATTGTGAATGGAGGACTCATTACTAGGCTTGCGAAGCATTTCAACCCGAGATTCAATGAGAATAATGATTATGCACCTCTTTTGGGAAACATGAGGATAAATGAAGATCTTCTTCTCATTCATCACCATTGGATAACCCTTGAGGGGGTCGATAAGCGGATCAAGTGGTTAACAAAAGGAAGCGATCCGATATATCTACCAATGAACGACCTACCACGTATCTCCCCGAGAAGAGGACATTTGGCCCTCCACAAAGGTGGTCGTTCATTGGTGATCCTACCTCATCCCTCCAAATCCAACCCAACCAAGACAATCACCACCACCTCAAAATCCACCACCACAACAACAAGAGCAACAATCCCGAGATGACAAGATCAAAGTGCCTCCCTACCCATTTCCTTACCAACCGTACAACCATCCAAATCCCCTCATCCTTCCACGTGACGACTTTGTCACGGAAATCTTACAAGATTTGCACTTCCGCCAATACGAAACCAACGTGGACATTTACTATGCACTTTATCCTTAATACCACGATATGGTTCAAAAGGGAAAGATTAGTGAGGAAGGAGCATTTCCCTCATGCGCTCAAATGGACCTACTCTTCCCTAATTCGGAAAGAGCAAATGAAGGAGCAAACGGGAGACAAGAGGAGGGAAGCAACAATTCTTGTGGAGGAGACACGGTGGAGCTTGAAAGTGAAGAGGACGAGTTCATGGACCCAAGTTTGAGTGATGCATCAAAGGAGATATGGGATAGCGATCTAGAAGGAGATGATGCTGACCTCTAGAGGATTACTTCATAGCTAGGTGGAGCGGGCGAGAGGCACCCACCTAAGTTTAAGTAAAGTTCCCTCATCTCCTCTCTTTAATTTTAAAGTTTCATGAAAAGAAGTTTTGTGTTTTGTTAACTTGTACTTTATTAATCTTTATCATTGTTGGAGTAGTCCTAGCACCATAGAGGACTCACACTCGGTACCATTGAGGTGTTCTCATTTTATTGTTCCCACCTTTCAAAATCCAAATTGACAAAATTAGTTTCATGCATTGCATAGTGTGTGTATGAACTACACCCATCCTTGGACATTAGCAATAATGTCTAGTTCGGTTTGGGGAAGTTAATACATACACAACGGGAGGTAATCTAAATTATCCTCTCCGTCATAAACAAAAAACCATGCATCATGTAGTATAGATTAGTGTAGATTGCATTTAGTGTAGAAATCATGCATCATGTTTGCATAATTTCCCATCATATTGGCCATTGAGGACAATGCCCATATTAGTGTGGGGATGGGGAATTCTAGCTTAACTTTTATTCAAAAATCCAAAAAAAATTGAAAAATTTCGAAAAAACCATAAAAATTTGAAAATTGGAAAAACCCAAAAACATGTTTATTCCTTTTGTAGTGTAGTTATATATATATATTGTATATATTATTGTATATATTGTGTTTGTTCTATCCTTGTTCACATTGATTGACTACGCCACATCCGAGACATGAGGATCATGAAGACCGCATGGTATGATCTTTCCAATCTCCTTTTTCCTCTTTATGTTAATGACTATGTGGCTTTTTTTTGATTGATGCGGTATAACAATGTGAATTTAGGACTTGCATTTAGTTTATATGTCATATTAGTTGATAGAATCACTTGCATTAGGATGTATATATTAGTTGCATCATGACATGTAGTTGCATTTAGATAAAACATTTTGAAAAGTGCCTAATTGAGAACTTTGACAAGAGCAACTAAGCCATTACAAATACTTTTTCAAATTAAGACTTTGCCTACTAGAATGGTTGTAAAGCACCCTAGATAGTGTCATACTAGTGTCTTTTGACCCATGACCCAAAGCCTAGTCAAGGGTTTGCATGTGAGTCACCTATCCAACCCCGTGATGCGATGTGGACTTGGTTAACTTGTCTAGGTGACCTTGATTGACCTTGTGGTAAGGCAACCCAAAAATATTTTCTATCAATAAGCTTGAAGTGCTCATTTTAAAGAATTTTGTCATGTGGAAGTAATTTAATGCCAAGGAAACCTCAAATGTTATGAAATGTTGAAATGTTGATAAATTTAGTTGTTTTGATGGAGGCGTACCACTTCGATGTGCTTTGGTGCGGGATCCATTGAATTGGGCCCCCACACGGTTGTGAATTCGACCGCCCAGAGACAGAGTGACTATCACCCCGAAAAGCTATTGTCAGAGGTTAACCAGGTTTGCCTAATAAGCGATTGGCGAAAGCAAAGGACACTAGCCCGGAAGGGACAAACCCCATCTTAAATTTTTGAAATGTGAAAGCTAAATGAGGACAATTTTGAATACTAGTCATATCCACCCTTGTTTATAAAGATTTGAGCATTTCATTCCCAAAAAGCCTTTTGTCAAACCACTTTGTCGAGCTTGGGACGATCCATGACCTTTACTTTTGTAGAGAATTCGAGACTTGTCATGTCATATGCTACTAGCATCATAGGGATCATCATTCCACCACCATCCGATCGCTCTTGACAAAAGCATTTGGAAATTGAGGACGAAAGTAGTCTAGTTTAACACCATTTGGAGGTGATTTAGTGCCATCCTCTTAGCCTTGTAATTTGTTGAACTAGTATTTGTGAAGGATTACATGCTCTTAAATTTGTTCTCTCTTAGTGCCTCCGCCACTTGATGAGGAAGTGGCTATTCCTTTTGTAAATGCATCCATTATTTGATTTTGTGTGCTTAATGTTTGGATATGTCGCCATTTTGGCAAGACCCACCTTGCCTTGCAAGAAGGCATCCTACCTCATGGTTGTCTTGTTGTGAGTTGAAGGGGCGGAGTGAGACCCGCTAATTGTCTCATATCGGCTATGTTATTAGTTTGTTTAATTAATGGTCCTATTCTTTGTCACCTCTTTACTCGGGACGAGCAAAGGTTCGGTTTGGGGATATTTGATGTGACCATAATTAGCGCATATTTAGCCCCCGAATTAGCCTTGTTCCCATGCTTTTTAGTGCATATTTGGGGTCATTTATTGTCTTTAGTTCTTTGTTTTGCATATTCTTTGAGATTTTGATCCCTTGGTAGGAAAGGAGTGCAAATCTTGCATTTTCATGGCAAAACGAGACTAAATTGATTGAATTCAATGACCAAGCATCAAGGAGAGACAAGATTAGAAGGCCTTTGTACATATTATAGTAGATGAGCAATGTTGAGAAAGGATCCTTGCATCCCCGAGGAAATCCCCAAGGATTTTGTGAAGAAAAGGGAAGAAAAGAAGAAGAAACCGTCTTTGAGCTACAATCCGAGCGGATTGTCCCGAATCCGCCCGTCCTCCTCAAGCACAATCCGTGCGTCTTCCTTCAAAGACGCCAGGCAGCGAGCCACGAGAATCCGCCCGGATTCCCCCGAAGACGCCCGTCTTCCCCGCCTGAATCCTTTGTCCCGACTCAATACGCATGATTCCAAAAGATCAATGAAATTTCGTCTTCACCAAGCTACAAAGAAAGAAGCCCTTCCTTCGAAAAATACCGGCTCCTCCCTGCTCAATCTAAAAAGTGTAATTACTAGTTTAGCCCTTAGTTAACCCTAATGCATCCACCTAATTTCCACTATAAATACCCCATTAGTCTAATTAGAAGAGCATGTTCTTCTTATCAATATTTAGAGTAGTTAATATCAATCAAATCTCTCTTTAGTATTGTAATTCAACAATTAATCAAGTTCTAATACAAGTTTTATTTCCTTAATCTCTCTTTTGTTCATCCTTTATTTTGGGTAATTGAAGATTATTTGGGTTATTATTGGGAGATTGACAACCTCTCAATCAAGCATCAAGTACTTCTTTTATTCTTTGCTTTATTATTGGAATCATTAGTAGGTATAATTCTCTTAATCCCTTTTTAATTATTGTTAATTACTTTCATTAATTCATCATGTTTCCTTTTGTTGGTATGATTGACAACCTTGCTAGCATGATCAACATGATAATGAGTGAGTAGTGACCTAGCTAGGGTTAATGGGTAATTAGGGGAAACCAACATGGGGAATGATTCATGCTTAAATTAATATGCTGTCATGGTTTATTTGCTTGCTTGTTTTGATCTCAACTCATGCACATGTTATGTTTGATGAAATGTGAGCCTATGAATCCTTGCATTTTTTACCCATCACCTATCTTTTCAATGAGACTTGTAAGACATAAACCAACTCGAGTCTCATTAGACCATACATGTTGTTGAGTTGGGAAGACTAAGTCGACTTGTAGGTGTTGTACAATCTAATCGATTCGGCTCCGGGACCCAAACTTTCCTAGGAATGTAAGATATAACCCAACTCAATCCATCACAACAATAATTGCTTGCTTATAATTTGAGAACATGTTTGTATGATCAATTCCCATGATTCCCCTATGACCCCATGACACCCTAGTGCTTTTTATCAATTGTTTACAACCCTCTTAATTCATCTTGCTTATTTACTTTTATTGCTATTTAGTTAGTGACCTTCTACATCAACCCAAATTGTGACACCCTAAGACACCACTAGTTTCAATAGAAATCTCATCTCAATTCCCGTCCCTTGGGATCCGACCTTTACTTGCCTCTTTACTAATTGTAGAGTTGTTTGTGAAGCTATAAATTGTGTTTTGATTCGGACGTGACCCAACGACAACATTTATTAAATTGTGAACACGAAACGGACCGATCAGTATTTTGATAGAAACTACCTTGAATCATTGTTATTGATGTTAGGAATTAGAAACTAAACTCGATTTGTGACAATAATCAACCCGGATTTTTCTAGGGTTTGCCCCAAATTTTCGATTTTGTTCATCAAATCCATCTTAAAGTGTTAAAAAGGGTAAGGGATGTTAGTAGTATCATATTTAATGCTTGATTTTGGTTATTTTCATAAAATATTTCGTCTTAAAACTCCGTCTTAAAAGTGCACAAAGCTGAAAATTTGTCCCAATTTTACTACAATAATCGATTTATTGAGCTTAGTTTTGGTGAAAGTGCAGTCCGGTTACTACACTAACTTGCTTAAACTTCATAATTTGGAATTTTAAACCATCTTTTATGGATTGTGAAGAGTAAGAGGAATTGGTAAAATCTTGTTTTGTCTTCGATTTTTCATGTTTTAGCAAGAAAATCCGCTTAAGCATCATCTTTTCGTATATAACAATTGAAAGTTTCTACTTTATATTTGTAAAACCCGATGTTTGGTTAAACTATGTTGAAACAGATGCCGAGAACTGCTGCTACACGACAGCGCAAGAGGAACCGTTCAAACACCGCCGCCGAGGTAGACGTAGGGGAAGGAACCCAAGGACCCGTTGTTCCGCCGGTACCCGGATATCCGACGGTAATATTTGCCGACTTTAAACAGAGAGATGCTTTTGTGAAGTTGTTGAGTCGCACCTTAAGACCCACAAGGTGCATGGACCCGGTTGTTTTGGAGGAGTTGAAAATAGAGGTAGATGTTCGTCACATCTTTGAGGTGTTGGGCTTGGAGGGGTTGTACCACTTGAGGAAGCATTCATGTGCCTTTTTGACCCTTGAGTTTATGAGTTCTTTTACTTATGATGTGGCTGAAAAGATGGTGGGTATTCGGTTGATGAACACGAGCTTTTATCTGACCCTTGACCAGTTTATCGATCACCTGAGGCTTACCCGGGCCAAGAAGGGATCGTGATGTCCCGACTGAGTGTGGTGCTATTAGTTCCCTACCTTTACCCTCAAGATCTTTCTCCGATCCTTTACTTGTTTACTCTATGGGAGGAAGGATGTGAGTAAGCTAAATTCACATGAGGAGATGTTGTTGATATCTTACCTTAACCCTACTCGGGAGGAGAGGTTTGCTTATAGTGCCTCGGCGATAGTATGTGCCAGTTTAGCGTTGATGGCTAGGTCTTCGATCCGCTACCTTAGTTGCGGCGCTATCGCCACTCGCCTAACTGAGAGGTTGACCACTTTTGAGGCTTCTTCGGCCCTTAAACCTTTGGTCCCGATTGTCCCGGCCTAAGATAAGGCCTACTTCATCCAGCAGAAGTGGTCGAGGGTGTTGGATGATGGGGGTTTAGCATGGAGAGTATGGGGGAGGAGTTGGATGAGAGTGCCCGACCTAGACCACCTACCTGTGACTGAGTCGTTGTCTAAGGCTGCCCCTGGGAGTGCGGAGGCTAGTCTTCCCAATCAGACGTACTTGATCATGGATGACCTTAGGGAGGAGATGCCTGAGCCGCTTGGGGGAGATCTTACTAGGAGAGAGGATTAGGTGCCTCGGGAGGGTAGAGGACCTAGGATAGTGAGAGGTGGTTGGGGAGTCTTAGTTTGTGCAGCAGGGACCTCCCCAGTACCAGTACCCCAGCTACCCGTCTTCCTTCAGCCCTCAGATGTAGGTGAGCGAGCTCACAGAGAGAGTGTCCAACGCCTGGGTGCTCCAGAACCTTCACGAGATGGCTTATGTGTAGGATGTGGGGACCAACCTAACCCATCCGGTTTGGTGGCGCGGCGTGGGGAATGATAGTGGTGTCTTTCGCTCCTACGGAGTAGATCCGGCTACATTGGGAGTCCCTACGAGCTACCCCTATTGATGCCTTGCACCATGGAGGACCGGAGGAGACCCCGGCACGGGAGCTATTACTAGAGGAGGCAGGTCGGGAGCTGGCACCTGAGGAGCAGGAGGAGAGGATGAGATGAAGGAGGATCGAGCCGATGACCTTGAGTGATCTTTCTTGTTTATGGTTGTTTTAGCGAACTTGTGTTAGATTGTTAGATTGGATTTCTCGGTACTTGGAATTTATTTTGGTTTGTAATTGGCCATAAGACCGTATTTTCTGTTTGGATTTGCTGGATTTGTCGCGTAGATACAATAATGTCGGGGTGAAACCCCGTACCTTGGTATGTTTCTATACTTTTCACGCAAATGAAGAAATTCTGACTTGTAGATACTCGATCGAGTGCCCTCAACTCAATCAATTACCTGCGTATGTCGTTTAAGGAGCGTTCTGATCTATACATACTCGATCGAGTATGCCTCACACGATCGAGTAACCTACCCTGTACTCGACCGTGTACACCTAACTCGATCGAGTACCGCTGCTTGTATATAGATGCCGTTTTCTGTTGTCGTACTTGGCACCGTGGGATATTTTGTCCACCCATGTGTCGTTAATACGACCATCGGTAATTATCATTATGCTTTTTACTTTTGTGTGAGTAGTATCTAGACGGTATGCAATGATTCTAATTCTATGCGGTTGTTAAGTTTATATAAGCATTTGATCATCATTTTGTCATGAGGTTACATGAATAAACTACTTTTAAATTTCTAGACATTTTGATTAGTTTTGCTGCGCATGACAGATTCATTTTTGTGTGTGTTTATTTTCATTTGATCTGCCCACATGAATGCATGTTAACCTCGTTATGTCAAAGGGTTGGATTGTGATTTTTGGTTTCATCATGTTCTAGTTCATCTTGTAATGTTAAGGATAAGTAATGGTTTCCGTTTTATCGTAATGTAATTCATCTTAAAGGTGAACTTCAAGGAAGAAGTTCCTTTTAAGAGGGGAAGAGTAATGTCGCGCGTGGGAAATGCCAAAAATGTCGTCTTTTAAGTACTTTGTTGTAATTTATTATTATTTATGTTAAATAATTTAATTGTTCAAGTAATTTAATCATGTGCTGTGTAATATTAATTGTTTGTTAGATGATTTAAACGCTTGTTGAATAATTTAGCATGTCAGTTATGCATGGAGTATTTAATAGTTTAATTGTTTGTTGAATAAGTGAGTTGATTGTGTCGAATTGGTATGGTGTGTATGGTGTATGACATTATATGGTGTTCAATCCGTTGATAAAATGGAAGTAATAGTTTGTGGCTGTATACCTTCTTAATTGTTAAAATGTGATTGATGACCCGGAATGGAGTTGTGGTTGATGGTATGTTCGCATGAGAGGATGATGATGATTAGTCGGCATGGGAGGTTAGGTGTGGTTGGTTATCTTGACTTAGAATACACTTTCGGTTTCTGGGAGATGATGAGTTAAACTTCGGGGACGAACTTCTTTTTAAGGGGGAAAGACTGTAATACCCGCCCTATTAGGGACCCGATGACTAGTTGTTGACTGACCTTGGACACATGTTAGGCCCTTGGAACCTTTCACACAAACGACCATACGTCATAGTAGCTTTTGGGAAGTGAGAAACTCTATCTGGTGTAGGCTACTCGATCGAGTATTCTAGTGACTCGATCGAGTAGAGGTCATTCGATCGAGTAAGTCCCATACTCGATCGAGTATGGCGAGTTCGGTGTAAGTATATAATTCGTAAGTCGTAAACCCAAATCAGTTTTCTTTTTCATTTCTTCCTAAACCTAATCGTCGATACACTTTCTTCCACCAACCTTCAACCTTTTGAGATCCTTTACACTTGGAGACACAATGGGGATGAAGACTTGAGTCGGGTAGCGGTCTTGTCGCCGGAATGCCGAGCATAGGTAAGTCATCACCATCATCCTCAGGTACCTTTATTGTTATTGTTGTTAGTGATAGGGTTTTCTCTACTGTTTATGATAGATGTTGATGGAGGTTGTCTTGTCTTTGTATGGATGTATCCGGTGTTGTTGCTAATTGCTAAAGGTAGGTTTTTCTACTCAGTACTGTTGATTGATTGTTGTGTATTATGTGTAACATCGTTGATTGTGTAATAGTATTGTTGTGTTTGTGTACGGGGTGCGTCCCTGGCTTAGTGGAGTCATCATCGGGAATGGCTTCACGCCCTTAATTTGCCCCCTTGTGGTTCCCGTCACAAGGGGGATGTGCACATTAATGGACATGGGTTATTCGCTCGATGGAGATGAGCGGGGCTTAGGTGGGAAAGGCTGCGGTCCCTCACTGGCGGTGTAGAATTGTTGGAGTATATGTCCTCAACAATAGTGCGATCACATGTTTAAATCTCATGTTAAGAATACGTAAGGGATGATTAATTTATATAGTCAACTAATCAACATTTGTCAGTAATGATCAGCTAACTAGAGTTAGACATTACTGTCGTTTAACGGTGGTGATCAGTTGATCCCTTAAGGTCACACCTAAAGGACAATTCCCTTAATAGACAAATTGATTAATTGTATGACGATACAATTTAATCAATTCCTTAAAATTGAACAATTCATTTGTGAGAGAGAATATTTATATCTTATTGTAATGGGATTAAATAAGATTTATTTTAGTAATTGAACTACCTTATTACTAAAATTGATTATTGTTTGTGAAACAATTGAGATAAGAATGAATGGTTAATTATAATTACAATATGTTGTGAATTATAATTATATGACATACTTTATTTATGTTATCAAGTATCACTAGTCAATTTGTTGTATGTGATTTAATTAATTTATAAAATGATATTTATTTGATAAATATGCATACAATTAATTAATAACATATAACAAACTACATGTGACATATTGTGTGACAAATGACAAATTGACAAAATAAAATGGTACTCCATTTTATGTAAGTGGACCGAAATGGAGGGAGTAGTAGTGGGTTGTGGTTATTTTATTTTATGTGATAAAATATAATTAATAGAACCTAGTCTAATGTAGCTTACACTACCTACATTTTGAGAAGGCCAAAATCAAAAAGCAAGATGCCAACTTTTGGCATATTTGCCTACTCCCACTGGTTCCCTCCCTCTTTCATATAAGAGAATTGTTCTCTTATTATCATCCATTCAACACACATGCATACTTGCTCAAAACTCTCTCAAAATCTCTCTAAAATAGTTTTAGAAAATTAAGAAGTTGTTCATAATAAATTCTAATCACAATATAAGATTACTAGTGTAGTAATAAGTATATTATTAGAATTAATTTGAAGGATACTTGTAACACCCCCATACTCCAAGTGCCTTACCAGGACCACTTAAAGCATGAGAATGCTACCATCTCGGTTACCCGAGGCAATGATAATCAAATAGACAATAACGAAACGTACTTTATTAAATAGTTTAACGTGATACAAGTCCAACAAAAACTGATAAAGTATAAAGTACAACTGTTCTCAAAACTGTCAAATACTAAACAACTAAAAGTGTTCGACACAACGGAAGACTTCTAAAACAACAACGTGGTGACTTATCCCAGCTATCCCATGCGCATCGTCTCATACCTGCTCAATAACTGCTCACCACCCCCGAATGGATCACAATAGTTTTTAAAACATTTAAACGGGTCAGTACTAATTACATAAAATAAATACCATAAAGGAACAATATCACAAACAGCACAAACAGCTCAACAAACCCCAGTCCCCATCTCAAATCTCCACACAACTGACTACACACTAAACTGTGTAGCCCTGCCAGAGTACCCATCGCAACAAGTACTCCACGCCGCCAGTGGGGGATCGCAGCCGGACCCACCAAATCCCCGCTTATCAACCACTGAGCGATAAACCCAAGTTTCCTTAATGTGCACATCCCCTTCTGTGGAGGGTTCCACAGAGGGCGAACCAAGGGCGTGAAGCCACTCCCGCAAGTGACTCCACTCAGGCAGGGACGCGCCCCGAAGATCACAGACAGTTATACAATCAATCAACAATATACTATCAACAACACCAAAACCAATCCAACATTATAATTACGCAACAATCACCAACAACTTATGTAGCCAATACTGAGTAGGGAAACCCTACCTGGAACAACAATCACCAAGATCGTCACAATCAGCTAATCAACATCGTTCTTCACTGAAATTACTTCCTATCAAACATACAATCATAAAATCACAATCTAACATCAACAATACTCCTCAAAACCCCCAAATTACCCAATTAGGGTTTCAACCAACATTAACAAAATGTTATAAAAATTATATAAAAAGCTTACCCTCGACACAAGGATCACAAAAGCGTAAAGAACAAGATGATCCGACTCTCCTAGCAATGGGGATTTGCTAATGATGCGATGAATCAACTTACGTAACTTCCTTCTCTCAGTTTAGGTTTTTAGAATGAGAAAAAGATTTAATAAAAGTGGCAGAACTCATTATATATTAATTTCGCCTCATTAACAAAACCCGTCAAAACTCAGCCCGGAAACTCACTTACTCGATCGAGTAAGGCACTTACTCGATCGAGTGCCCCTTACTCGATCGAGTACCCAACTTACTCGATCGAGTACCCTACAGGAAGACTACTGTTTTGCGTAAAAAGCTACTTACTCGACAGAGTACCCAAAGACTCATAAAACCGTAGTATTACAGTCTTCCCTCCGTAAAAAGAACTTCGTCCCCGAAGTTCAACCCATACTCAAAACAAACATACTAACTCGATCAAGATACAACAACGCAACTAAGAACTTAAAACAAAACTCCAACCTACAAAACATGAACTCTTAAAACCAACTCCACCAACTAAGCCTACCTCCACAACATGGCTCGCGATATCGTATCAACTACATCATAGTCTCTCTCGACACTAACTCCATATATTACCAACTACCATCCACAGATGCCGCTAGCTCCGTGTCACTAACATATTATCCACTTGAAACTCCAATAACAAGACACTCATAAACATCAAACGGAATGTTACATTCTACCTCCCTTAAAAGGAACTTCGTCCTCGAAGTTTACTCACACTCATAACATCATCATCCAACCGTCAACACTATCGAAATATTCTCCCACTCCTAGACATCACACTACTACAAGCACGGTCATGGCCTTTTAACAATACCAACCACAATATATACAAATCCATTCTTTATGCTACACAACACTCTACTTCCAATATACTACAACATGTACAACCATCAAACACTCTTTGCCGCATCCTACTCCTCTTAAGATAAATTTTACGTCCTCGTAACTCACTAATACTAGATCCTTAGCTATATCTTCTCATTATCCTCATCACCACCACATGTCAAAGATAACTGCCTATTACCTCACACCTATAACCATTCCTATTCCAAGCCTCTTTTACTTAAACAGTTCTCATACCTCAACTCATTCTACACTCCATCTAACCAATACCACAAAATCCTTAGCATAACCAACACTCCAACTCTTCCACATTACCGCAACACAACATACCTCTCTATATAAAACACCTATTGCCAAAAGCATGACTCGCAATCCACACTTGTTACGTACACTCACACTAGATCCTCAAGTTCTTTTCTTTGACTACCGCAAAACTCATACATAACTTAACATGACACTAATTCCCAATACCCTACACTCACTGTCTCAACAAAAGATTATGAACCACCCGCAGCTTTCAGATCAGTACAACACATGTTCCCCGAATCACTTGCCATAACTAAGTCAACTAATGCCTCCTCTAAAAGAACATCACAAGTATTCCAACAACCTCTTGCAACTGTGTCCCATCAACAGGATATCACTATATCATGACAACAACGAAAACATACACAGCTCTCTTCCATATCATATTCTACCCTCATTCCCAAACTGAAACTGGTAAGAAACATCAATAAACAAGACAACCGTCTATCTGTCCAAACTGAAACTCACTGGAAACAGCAGCAAACAAAACAACAATTTATGTATAACTGGTATGTACTTTCGAAACTCGAATCGTGATCATCCCGCCTACTCCACCACAACCAGTGACGGCATCGCAACACCGCCACCAACAGCCGCACCGCAGCGCGAAAATAACCGTCTCACAACACGAAGTACCGTGCCCGGATCACCACCCGAGGCACAAAAACCACATCGATAGACATCACAACCTCATACAATTCCCATAAACACTGACTCAGTATAACTTTCCGGACAAGATAACTTACTCAAAACTGCTTTACTAGATCACAACACAACATATTATACGGAATAAACAGATACCAACCTTATGAATATCAGCCATACCATTACACGGAATAAACATATATCATGAATACACACACAAGTATAACTAGCCATGCTAGATTACTCCAATTATCACTTTTGAACATCATTCCATTAGTTTACCGTACCCAACATATACCACAAAACATTCATATAACAACTTTATAGCTATCACACCATACCATTTCTCGTGAGGTCAGAACCTCACACAAACATTTATACACATTATAGACCCGTAATCACATCCAACTAGTCAATCCTGATCACGTAAGTTTCCACTTGATAAGGTTACCTCTCGTCTGAGCTTAACTCGTATGCCCCTCATAACATATTCTCCCATTCGCATACCATCACCTCCTGCCAAACATAACCATACCATTAACATTCAACTACTAGCAACCGCCTCCTATAACCACATCTTATACTTCCTTACAACCATACACATCAATCGGGTCTCTGCAAAACCAACCTCTTTAGAATGGCTATCTTTCCTATTTATCACCACCCTTAACCACTAGCGGCAACACCTCAACACTACCACCGTTCGGTCATCAAACCTCTTGCACCCATCTCTAAACATTACGATTTCTTTCCTATCTTTGGCTAACATCCCAAATAACGAACATTAGACCCATCAACATAATTATCTCAACATTATTCGCAATACTATCTTAATTGTATTTCAATCCAACCCTCCACCAAATATCTCATATCGTGCAAATACTCCACCAACTTCTCAAACTCCCTTAATTCCTCAAAACTCATGATTAATCATGTTGTCCTAAAACTCCTATATAACCTTTAATTAACATCCTCATGATAAAATCACACTTCTCGACGATTCATTACTTCTTTATCACATAACTCCGGTCAACATTTTTCCCAGCTTACTTTTTACCCTTCTTTTCTCTTTACACTTAACAATACGAATTAATAATTCAACTTCTTATTACTTCTATCTAACTCTTTAGTGCTCCGGTTACCATCTCATTGCTCCAAAACTCGAATCCCATTATTTCATATCAGTATCATCTCACTCTTTCTTACCATGGATCTTCTCTTATCATGCTATCACTCACACTTATCACCAATCAGTCCAGACCATCTCATGCTATCACTCACACTCATCACCAATCTCTCTTTTTTTTTTGAATTCCAAAACTCATTTCATACCGTTACTTGCCCAAGGAATTCACACATTAGTTTCACCTCTTGATACTACAAATTCCCAAACTCACTCACTATCTGTAAATCCACATCGCGACATGTCTCCATTAAGTTCACTATATACCACTCTTCTCAATCCCTCTAAATGACCTTTTACTACATATACTCTTAACCCACACGATTCCTAACCATCTCCCTCCATAATTCTTTACACATCTCAAGTTGCCACTATCCACATCCATCCTTTCAATCTTTTCATTCTCACGGTTCTTAGAATCACATCATCCCTTGCCCACATTCACTTACTTTTACATTACTCAACACACAATTATATCACTCATCTCATCTCACAAAACATTCTCCATGCCTTAATAAGCCTTACCAACCTTCCTTTTCTTTTTCCACTACCTATCACAACCACATATAACTCATGTCCTCCCCACCGAACTCATACTCACCACACGTGCCACTCCTCGCATCACAAGATTGGGTAACTTACGCATCAGGACCAACACATACGTAAAATAATGCATAGTGCAGCAAAAGAACACCTTTGAATTAAACATAATAGGCAACGAAGTCAAAAGCATATGACCCAAAACAGGGGTCACTAGATCGAGTACAGGCCACTCGATCGAGTAAATGACTTACTCGATCGAGTAGGTGAAGGTCAGAGACACGTATAAAAAATTACCAGGGGTACTCGATCGAGTAAGGGTTACTCGATCGAGTAACAAGAGATGCACTCGATCGAGTGAGGGCCCCTCGATCGAGTACCCTACACATTTCTCAGCACTGTCCAATTTTCGTAAAACGGTCATAACTCACTCGTTTCTTGCTCGTTTTGGGCGTGTGACCTATCGTTAGAATCGTAAAAGAACAAGCTATCACCTCCAATTGGAATCACATTAAAATCATTTATGCATCTCAAGTTATAACAGTTTAAAGACAACTTCGCTGTAATCAGACGACATAACTATTCGATTTTTACTACCAAACAACTTAAACAACAACAAGGTAAACAAAACAACTCAATACTCATAAAACCAGTATCCCTAACCATATGTTACTATTTACAAAGCCAAATAACAATTTCCATCATGCACATATATTATTCAACTTGTCAATCATGTATTACCCACATGCTTTTATTCTATAACTTTTCGTACAACAATGACATAATATATAACATCAAACTCCCATTCATGTGTTACTAACATATCAACATTACAACAAAAAAAAAATCCACTTCAGTCATATAAACATGCTTAAATCATGAAATCATATTCTTATGCAACATTATCCATCATCTATCATGCACTTTATCTAAAGTATGCATATAGTATATACCTTTATTATATGTCTTTACGGAAACAAAATCATTCATAACCATATCACATCGCCTAATCTCATGTTACTAAGATTGCCACATTATAAATCACTCATCCTGCAACATCATTATTCATCACATATTATCATATATGAACTACTTCCTCTTTCCACCTCATCATTCATCATTCTCATATACTTATCCAACGATTCCAACCAACATTGTAAACCAACTATCATGCAACATGCTTTCAACCAACAACATACAAAATCACATCATCGCCATCTTTCTCTACATATTCCCCATTCTCCACATACATACATCCACCGATTCATGCCACACATCACTATATGAATACATAGCACACAAGGTAAACACATAGCAATCCCGACTCACATCCCATGGTGACCAGTTCAAAATTGTAGGGCGAATTCGCGACTTTAGGACGTCTTCCAAGTCTTTGCAGTAGCTCCTACAATTCCTACCCAGGTTAATTTTAGTTTGACTCCCTATGTTCATTAGGTTCATTGGTTACATGTTTCAGGATCGTCGCTCTAATACCATTTTATAACACCCCCATACTCCAAGTGCATTACCAGGACCACTTAAAGCATGAGAATGCTACCATCTCGGTTATCCGAGGCAATGATAATCAAATAGACAATAACGAAACGTACATTATTAAATAGTTTAACGTGATACAAGTCCAACCAAAACTGATAAAGTAAAAAGTACAACTGTTCTCAAAACTGTCAAATACTAAACAACTAAAAGTGTTCGACACAGCGAAAGACTTCTAAAACAGTAACGTGGTGACTCATCCCAGCTATCCCATGCACATCGTCTCATACCTGCTCAATAACTGCTCACCACCCCCGAATGGATCACCACAGTTTTTAAAACATTTAAACGGGGTCAGTACTAATTACATAAAACAAATACCATAAAGGAACAATATCATAAACAGCACAAACAGCTCAACAAACCCCAGTCTCCATCTCAACTCTCCACACAACTGACTACACACTAAAGTGTGTAGCCCTGCCAGAGTACCCATCGCAACAAGTACTCCACGCCGCCAGTGGGGAACCGCAGCCGTACCCACCAAATCCCCGCTCATCAACTACTGAGCGATAAACCCAAGTTTCCTTAATGTGCACATCCCCTCTGTGGCGGGTTTCTGTAGATACCTCATTTCTGCACCTCCCGCAAACCACCCGGTGATGATTGGGCCGCATGTTTGGTACGCGGAACGATTTGTGACAGTTCGTAAGTTTATCGTCAAGTGATCGCTCAAACATTTATGTCTACCTCTTAATTGTCATCTACGTGCCGATAAAGTCATTTTGGCAGTAGTTAGAGTACATTTGGAGTCCGGGCCTAAAACCGCCTTCATTTTCTGAAACCGAGTCGGAATGTTTTAGAATGTTCCGGATATTTTTATTCCATATTTTATAAATCTTTTAATCTTTGGTAAACAATTTCCCGTAATATTCACACAAAATATTAAGGAAAACCAAATTATTCCGTTATTCCATAAACTAAACACGGAAATCTTTCTTCCGCAGGAGGAAACCACTTGGGAAAGGACACAGCAGGTGCTGCGCCTCTTCCAAGAGACGCAGTGCTTGCTGCGCCTCTTCCCAAGTCCTTTTCTGCGTATTGTTCGTATCTTTTTCATATCTTTTCGAGATTCACTTCCAAAGTTTCTCCGAAAACCCTACTTCCTCCGTGTGATTAGTATAAATAGAGACCTTCGGCCTCACATATTTCTCACGCGAGTGTCCGCCCTTCTCTTCTCCCTTTGCATTCTAGACCACGTTCTTACTTTTTGGCGCCTACGTGCTTGAACTTTCGACCACGTAAGCTCGAGTCCTTCTGAGTACCAGCCTCGTTTTGCATGACCGACCAATTTGACCAACTACACCATAATCAACTTTAATCAATCTTAATCGTTTTCCTCTTACGAGGGCACTTTCATTACATTCGAGTCGAGCATCACTAATCGTTAACTTAGTCCATCTCGTTTCGTCAAACATGTAAGTCTGAGGGTGTAAATCTCTCTTTATTTATTGTCATTTATTGTAATCATATTGTAAGATTTATGTCGAAAATACAATTAAAACCAATTTCTAAAACCCTTTGTTTAAACCCTTTTTACGGATTAACAGGAGACAGACGTCGAGAAGGGACGCAGCAACTGCTGCGCCTCTTGGAAAGGACGCAGCACTTGCTGCGCCTCTTCCTGAGGTTGCCGCCGTTCCTGCTTCTCTTCTTCTTCCTTCGTCTTCTGTTGATTTCGTCTATTTTGTTTCCTTTCGTCTTTGTTTGTTCTTGTCTCGTTCACATGATAATTTAACATATTGTTCGTCATCTTTTAACATATAATTCGTCATTAAATTCCCGACTTAAATCCCTTATAACCAATATTTGCGGGTTTTCGTCATTAAAGTCAAACCGGGTTGTAGAAATTCGATTCATTCATGTTGAGTTTCTGGAATTTGACCTTTGATATATTCTTACCTGTTTATCATCGTGTCCATCATGTTCATCATTAGTCCATCATTAATAACCTAATTAATTAGTTAGTTCATTAATTTGTTATTTAATTCGTTGAAACCTTGTAATTAATTCGTTCTAGTTCGGTTTCATCCATGTTTATCGCTTTTATGACCATTAATCACATGTAAATAATCTACTAATCACTTCTATCTGAGTAAATATCATTAATCAATCATTAAAATTAACGAACGAACATTAACGACTTGCAATTCCGGCTTCACAGCCGGAACTGAGCCAAGGAACAGACGCAGCAACTGCTGCGCCTCTTCCAGAGGGCGCAGCTCTGCTGCGCCTGTTCCTGGCTGATTTCTGTCTCTGAACTCCCGTGTTGCCTTGACTTAGTTTATTAGTTTACGTATTAATCTACTATTATTCGTATTATCACCCTAATTCCTGTTCGTTAATTTGTTTATTTATCTCTTTTCTCAAATTATCCGTTTTAAAGGTATTTGCGACATAAATCGTTTAACCCGATGTAATTTTTGTAGTTTTCTTTATTTTATTCCTTTTATTGTATCACTTGCATGCCTTCACATGTAATCAATTTAAATCTCAACTTCGACCCAATTATATGATAAATTACGTGTTAACCGACTTAGTTAATTCTCACATGTTAGGATTAAAACGTTGGATGTTGCATTGCATGCATATCATCGACAATATATCAAGTATAGACGATTTTTCCTAATCATTAGTAGAGGCCGCTATCGAGGCGGGCGGGATTAGGTGTTCGGTCAAAAGAGCTTCCTAATACGTACCCTCACCCCTTACTCCAAATCTCTGTGAACATCCGTGTTCATTGGCATCCACGAGAGTCATTCTAGAAATAGAATGCTAAGGGTAACGAGTTCTTGGTGTTCATGTCATTACTTTTTTGTCTTGACATGACACGAGGTATTCGAACGGTTTCCAATTTTTCACAATAAATTGGTGGCGACTCCACAAATGCAAACGCTTCTTCCCAAGTGCCCCCATGGTCCCCCATGGGCCCCAATGTCCACAGTTTGGCGACTCCGCTGGGGATAATACACTTACGTGTAGCCAAAAGGGTGAAACTTGAACAAGGTTAGGGAATAGTTTGTACAAGACAAATATCGGTTTTCATAACTCGGTCTTCCTAGATCGTTCATTCGGCCTTCCTAGGCCCAACCCAACCCATTCGACCAATTATCCTGTCTAAATGGTCCTAATTCTTATTTGGGCCTAAGGATGGATAGCGATTGACGTCATCCATACCATGGTACTTACTCTTGTTTGTATCAAGGGCTTTCACTACTTGAGGAATTGGACTTGGAATCGGCCTTACTCCTGTTTGGTACGAGCCTCTCCACAGACTTCGGGTTTGATTGTTCGGTATGGCAACCCACCCTTTAAACCAAAACCCATTTAAATGCACTCAGCATCCCGTTATAATGCTTGTATATTGTTTGTACCATACGTGATCACCATTTTCTAAACAAAACCATGACGATTTTTGTAAATTCAAAATCCTTCTTTAAAATGTAAAATTTCAAAAATTGGGCCTAATATTAGCGCAAAACAAGCCGGAAGTCTGTCCAATTGTCAAGTCAAAATTCGGGCCTCAAAACCCATTTCAAAACCTCACTTCGAGTCCACTCCTACAACTACTCTAAAGTTGACTAGGACCAACATTTTTCAAACTTTGTCATTTCCTCAAAACTCAATTGACACAAGTGGCACACTCCCACTTCACAAGTCAAAACATTTCTTTTCGAGTAAGTGTGCTAGAGTGGTCGATCGTGTTTTGATTCGTCGTCGATCTCCTATTCAGTTTCCAAGATGCCTGAAACAAGCGACGTGAACTTCAACCAACTCCAGAATGGTAATGATCAAATCCTAGCCGCGCTAGCTCGTATCCAAGTTACTCAAGACCAAGTGTATGATCGCCTTGACACCATTGAGGGCCGAATATATGCCGTAGAAACGAGGATGCCTCCTCGAGAAAGTGAGATCACCGATGACTTCGTAAACGACTTCGAGGACGAAAACCCTCCCATGGGTATGACTGCAGCCGAGAAACGACTCCAATACTTAGAGGAGAAATTGATGTATCTCAAAGGGGATGACATTTATAGGGAAAATAATCGCAAATATGAGGCTGTGAGTTCCAAGCTGCCAACCAACTTCAACATGACGGATATCCTGAAGTTCAAGGGGCATGAAAACCCTTTGAACCATATCCGTGCCTTCAAGGATTACATGTCTATCAAAGGCATTAAAACCGATATGTTCTTAAGGATCTTTCCTTCATCTCTTGACACCATCCCAAAACAATGGTTCTATTCACTTGAGCACAAGAAAATCGCTACTTGGGATGATGCCGCAATCGAGTTTGCTAAACAATATGCGGATAATGTTTAAATCCAAGTCAACATGCGCACTTTAGAGGTTCTTACCCAAAATGACAAAGAAGGTTTCACCGATTTCCTAAGTCGGTGGAGGAAGACTAGTACTCAACTTGTTGAACGTCCGGATGAGGCTACCCTTGTGGAGAAATTCGTGGACAACCTAAAGCCCATCTACGCAAATCATTTGAGGTATCAAAACATCAAGACTTTTAAAGATTTGACCGTACTAGGGACAAGGATCGAAGATGACATTCGTAAAGGGCTCTTGTCCAAAACGATACGTCGCGGATATCAAGGCTCAACAAGTCGTTCTTACGGCTCTACTAGCAAGGCTGATGAAGTTAACCTCCTCGAGCCATCTAAAAAGAGTACCCCTCCAAGGAAATTCACAAATCTAGGGGACACATATTCCAACGCTCTGAAAAGATTGATGAAACTCGGGAAACTTCAACCCATAGGCCCTACACCCGAACCAGAAAACAAATCCAAGTTCTGGGATGAGAATTCGTACTGCGAATACCATAGAGGTAAGGGACATGATACAAAAAAATTCTACAAGTTGAAAAATGTACTTCAAGATATGATTGAAGACGGTCGCCTACCAATACCACCTGGAGGTAAGCCTAACAACACTAATAATCCTCTTGGAGTTCTAGTGATTACAAATGAAGAATCTACCATAGATTGTTCACACCTCATTTCTCCAGTCGAAAACGAAGTTCATGTAATAGGAAATGAAGGGAATTACTCCACTATTTCTCCAACCATCACTGATTTCATCGCATAGGCAAAAAGTGTGGACAAGCAAGTCATGGAACTAGAGAGTGCAGTGGCAACCTGACGTGGCCCCAACGCCACACCTAAAGAACGTGCACCACTAGTTTTCTCTCAAAACACTACATTGCAAGAAGTAGTAGCCATGGTTGATGAACTAGTCGACCAAATTATCCAATTAGAAGCTGAAATCATGAGAATGATGGAACTTGTTACCATCAACGGAATATGGACCGATGATGGTGAAGATGAGTATCTCACTGAACACTACTTAGTCAAAGTCAGTGAGGAAATAGTCCAGAATCGTGAAAATCAAGATGTAGATCACCTCACTCGTTCAGGACGCCCATACCAAAATGCTTCTCAAAATGGTCCCATAGTAAACGGTCCAACCAATGTGGTCACACCAAATGATAGCGAAGAAGGCTCTACCGACCATCTACTAAAGCAACTACAAAAGACAAAGGCTGATCTTTCAGTCTGGCAACTAGTGTCAAGCTCATTCCCACATCGCCAAGCTTTACTGCAAGCTTTGGCCAAACTAAATGTGGCACATAACGCCACACCCGACGACGTGGTTAACTTGGTCTTCCAAGAATCACCAAAGCTAATTAATCCTATTACTTTCTCGGATGAGGATTTACCACCCTTCGGTGCTGTGGACGCGGGCCCATGGGGGCACTTGCGAAACAAGCGTTTGCATTTGTGGAGTTGCAACCAATTTATTGTGGAAAATTGGAAACCGTTCGAATACCTCGTGCCATGTCAAGACACAATGTAGTGAGATGAACACCAAGAACTCGTTACCCTTAGCATTCTATGTCTAGAATGACTCTCGTGGATGCCAATGAACACGGATGTTCACAGAGATCTGGAGTAAGGGGTGAGGGTACGTATTAGGAAGTTCTTTTGATCGAACACCTAATCCCGTCCGCCTCGATAGCGGCCTCTACTAATGATTAGGGAAAATCGTCTATACTCGATATATTCTCGATTATATGCATGCAATGCAACATCCAACGTTTTAATCCTAACATGTGAGAATTAACTAAGTCGGTAAACAATTAATTTAGCATACAATTAGGTCGAATCGGGATTTAAGTTCAATTACATGTGAAAGCATACAAGAAATAAAAAGTACAATGATAAATATAATAAAGGAAAATTACAATAATGAAAATTACAATAATTACATCGGGTTTAATGATTTATGTCGAAAATACATCTAAAACGGATAATTTGGAAAAGAAAGAATAAAGGAATTAACGAACAAGAATTAAGGGATAATACGAATAATAGTTAATTAAATACGCAAAATAATAAACGAGGTCAAGGCAAAACGGGAGTTCAGAGACATAAGTCAACCAGGAAGAGGCGCAGCAGAGCTGCGCCCTCTGGAAGAGGCGCAGCAGTCACTGCGTCTGTTCCTTGGCTCAGTTCTGGCTGTGAAGCCGGAATTGCAAGTCGTTAATATTCGTTGGTGATTTTAATGTTTGATTATATTATTTGACTCGGATGAAAGTGATTATCAAATTATTTACATGCGATTAACGGTCATGAAAGCAATAAACATGGATGAAACTAATTAGGACGAATATTACAAGATTAAAGAGGATTAATTAACAAATTAATAACTAAACAAATTAATTAGGTTAAATACGATGAATTAATGACGGACTAATGAACAACAGATGAAAAATATATCAACGACGAAATCCAGAGACTCAATATTGATGAATCGAACCTCTAAAACTCGGTTTGACTTTAGTGACGAAAACTCGCAAATATTAATTACTTGGGATTTAAGTCAGGAATTAATGAGATGAATTATATGTTAATGATGATGAACAATTTATATGTCAAATTATTATGTTCAGATTGTTATATTAAAACAAGGAACAAATGAAAACAAAAGAAAAACAAACGAATCAACGAAAGACGAAGGAAGAAGAAAGGAAGCAGGAACTGCGGCAGCCTCACGAAGAGGCGCAGCAGGCACTGCGTCCCTTCAAAGAGGCGCAGCAGTTGCTGCGTCCTTTCTTGACGGTTGACCTCTAATAATCCGTAAAAAGGGTTTTAAACAAAGGATTTTAGAAATCGGTTTTAATTGTATTTTCAACATAAATCTTACAATATGATTGCAATAAATGAATAACAATGAATAAAAGAGAGATTTACACCCTCAGACTTACATGTTTGACGAAACGAGATGAACTAAGTTAACGATTAGTGATGCTCGACTCGAATGTAGACGAAAGTGCCCTCGTAAGAGGAATTAAAACAGATTGATTAAAGTTGATTATGGTGGAGTTGGTCAAATTGGTCGGTCATACAAAACGAGGCTGGTACTCAGAAGGATCCGAGCTTACGTGGTCGAAAGTTAAAGCACGTAAACGCCAAAAAGTAAGAACGTGGTCTAGAATGCAAAGGGAGAAGAGAAGGGTGGACACTCGCGTGAGAAATATGTGAAACCGAAGGTCTCTATTTATACTAATCACGTGGAGGAAGTAGGGTTTTTCGGAGAAACTTTGGAAGTGAATCTCGAAAAGATATGAAAAGATACGAAAAATACGTAGAAAAGGACTTGGGAAGGCGCGCGAGGCATCGCGTCTCTTGGAAGAGGCGCAGCACTTGCTGCGTCTATTCCCAAGTGGTTTCCTCCCGCGGAAGAAAGATTTCCGTGTTTAGTTAATGGAATAGCGGAATAATTTGGTTTTCCTTAATATTTTGTGTGAATATTACGGGAAAGTGTTTACCAAAGATTAAAAGATTTATAAAATATGGAATAGAAATATCCGGAACATTCCAGAATATTCCGACTCGGCATTTTAATGGTTGTCAGAAAATGAAGACGGTTTTAGGCCCGGACTCCAAATGTACTCTAATTACTGCCAAAACGACCGTATCGGCACGTAGATGACATTTAAGAGGTAGATATAAATTTTTGAGAGATCACTTGATGATAAACTTACGAACTGTCACAAATCATTCCGCGTACCAAACATGCGGCCCAATCATCACCGGGTGGTTTGCGGAAGGTGCAAAAATGAGGTATCTATAGAGCCCCCACTTTGATTGAGGCTTGGACAAGGCGAAAGTCAAAGTATATCCGTCAGGTCAGTCGAAGATTACAA
Source organism: Silene latifolia (assembly GCF_048544455.1). Lineage (NCBI taxonomy): Eukaryota > Viridiplantae > Streptophyta > Magnoliopsida > Caryophyllales > Caryophyllaceae > Silene > Silene latifolia. The sequence continues at coordinate 225,638,930 of NC_133537.1, read as the reverse complement.
CCTGACGACTATGGCAACGCGAGGCGGCTCAAGGGGTCTGAACCAAGGACTACGTAAGGAGGCTCACCAACCATAAGAAGAGACCATACCTGAAATTCCTTGGAACTCCAGGGAAAACAAAACGCGATATTGGGAGAAGACAGCAGGACATAGTCTGGAACTGCTGGGAGAAATCTGCTTGTGTTCAGCTTCAAACAAACTTCGGAAGAATTTGAGGTCGATGTTGATCTCCATGTCTTGAGAGGAAGTGACTGTTGGTCGTGAACTCTCGCTGGGGGAACATAATCGGGAACTGATCTCCATGTCTCGAGAGGGAAAGTCTATCCGTGTACTCTCGCTGGGGGAACATAATCGGGAACTGATATCCATGTCTCGAGAGGGAAAGTCTATCCGTGTACTCTCGCTGGGGGAACATAATAAAGGCGTGTCGAAACACCTGTCAAAGAAGGAATGCTCGTTTTGACAAGCTAGGTCTTGGGTAAAAAATAAGGCGATAATTTGTTGTTGGCTTGGAAGATGTGGATCCGGGCGAAGAACATACGTCAAACGGACCAAATATGTGATATAGCATCAAGGAAGAGGCGCACCAAAGATGGGCCCACAAAAATAACGAACTCATAACGAATTTTTCAAAACTCGTATGAAGGAAAGCTGAGGAAGAAGCACAGCAAGAGCTGCGTCCCTTGGAAGAGGCGCAGCACCTGCTGCTTCTATTCCGGGGCGTGTCTTTCCTGCGTAAAAACCCGATGAAACAGGGGTTTCATTTCATTATTTCGAAACATAAAATCTCAATTACTCTCTCAAATTCCAACCATTTCCGTCAAAATTTGATCCAAAAGCTTGCATTTGCCATGACTAATCGAGGTATGTGCATCAATCTTGCATTTATCTTCCGTATTTGCTCAAATGGGATCGACAAAATTAGGGTTTTCGACCCTAATTAGTTGAAAATTTGGGGCTTTTCCCCCAAATGATTTTGCCTTGCCAAATTGACTTTGTAAATGGCTAATTGGTAACATAAGGATCATAACCATGTATTTGTTTCGAATTTTCGTTGAGTTTTGAGCATTTGAGTGAAATTGAGACGGTTTCACAGCTAAACCGTAAATTGCTTCGAAAATAGCCTTCGGATTGCCCATTTGTGACGAAACATGATATTTGGAATCCTTGTATGATGGGTAAACTTCCTACCATCTCAGAATTTTGGTTTGTGACGGCTTTTTCAGGACACTTTTCTTAGGGCATAATCGCTGTTATAACAAAATGCTGCCGAAATTTCGACTCGAACCCATGACTAGCAACTTAGGCTTGACTTGACCCAAATTACCACATGAGCAGACGGGTTTGTGGGAAAGTTGCCAAAGATGGCGAGAAAAGAGCGATTTCGGAGCTCCGAAAACTCGAAAATCCCCTAACCAAGGCTTGTCGTCATTTGACGCGGCCTAAATTTACTTTAATTTTGTAGGTGATGAGGCTTCTACGTCTAGGAGGGCTCCCATGGACGTGGACACTGCTATTGACCCTTCTCAGGTGCTTGAGGAAGCGTTGGAGGAGGCTTTCACCGCTGCGGTGATCGCTGCTGAGGAGGAGGTCCTAGAAGAGGAGGCTGCTGAGGAGGAGGAGGCCCCGAGATGAGCCAACGTTGGACGAGGTGGTTGCCAGCTGAGGGGAGCACCTGCGTAGGCTGAGACTTGGGACAGTAGGCACCTGCTCTGGGCTGCGGAGGGTCACCTGTCCTACAGGACGGTGAAGAGCTTGGTAAATAGGATTCATCACTCTTCATTCATCTTCTTTCATTTCTGTTTGTCATTCCTTTTCTTCTTCATTTGAGCTAAAGATAGCTTTTGTTTCAAATCAACATAGGAGGCCGGGAACATCAGGTCGTTCTCGGGCTACACGACGGCGATAGGGTGCTACGAGAGGCTGTCGGCTGAGAAGCGAGCCATGATCGAACGGGGAGCGTTCGGTGCCTTGGTGCAGGCTTGAAGGGATATTGCGAGGAGGAAGCTTCGGGCTAATCTCATTCTCGTTCGAGCGTTCTTGGACCGGTTTTGGGATACGACCTCCACGTTTCACATGCCTTTTGGTGAGGTGAGGGTCACTTTGGAGGACTACGGTATGATTTCTGGTCTGCCGTGTGGGACTGAGGTGGTGGAGTGGTCAGGGACGGCCAGGAGGTTGATTGGCTGGAACCTGGCGCCGAAGGCGGCTGCGATACCTGGCTTGGTGCCTAGTTCTTACGTGCGGGACTACTTCGCGGGAAAGACCCCAGCGTTGGTGGTGATCGAGGGGATGGAGACGGCTCCTCCTCCCAGCACTGCAGAGTAGAGAGTCCGCTTGTGTCACTGCTGGTTTTGCGGTCCTCATCTGCTTCATGAGGGCCATGGTTTGTCCGGAGTTGATGGAGAAGGGAACTTCTCCTGCTGCTGTCGGCCCTGGACTACTGTTGGAGGTATGAACCTTCACTTCTTCTCATGAAAGATCATTTCTTTTCTTATCAAATCACGAAAGATCGTTGTTGATTACCTTGATTTACAGGCGTGGGTGTACTCCTACTTTCCGAGCCTCGCGCCCAAGAGGATGGAGCCGGTGGAGAAGGCCTAGCCCGTCGTGAGGGATTGGGTGACGTGCCGCACGAGGAGTCGGCGTTCCTTCCACGACGTCTGTCGACGGGAGGTGAACGCTCGTCAGCTGGATGGCGTGAGTATTTCACCTTACCTTTGACTGTGTTTTCTTTCTCTACTTTTAGAACTGATCATAAGAATGACCCTTCGTTTGCTTTTCTAGTGGGTGCCTAGGCCTTGGGAGGAGCATGCTGGCGCTCCTCCTTTCGTGGCTGAGGTCCTTCGACCTAGGAGCTCGAGCCGGCTGCTGTTGAGGACGTCGATGGGCCTTGTGTGGTACTTGGGTGAGCGCTGGCTCGTCAGTGCTCTCGGGATGTCTTGATGGTTCCCATCGATCCTCCTCGGACGATGTTTAGGGAGCCTTCTAAGGCTGAGAGGGAGGCAGATCTGGCTGGCGTCGGTGGCGACGCCCTCCTCCTTCCTGGTGAGGACTACTCGGCGTTCCTCTACGGGAGGTTGGCGTACTGGCCGGTTGTGGTAAGTGCTTTGCCCTCTTTCATTCTTGATTGTTTGAGCATACGATGAATGATCATCGGTTAACGGAAATCATCTGACTTTGCAGGAGGTCGAGGCGGCGGGCATCGAGCCCCCAGAGTACCCCGAGACCCTTGAGTACACCGACACGACGAGGATGACGACAATCTCCGAGCTACGTGACTTTGACGTGGAGAGATGCTGGCCTGGACGATTGACAGCATCTGATCCGGAGGGTGAGTCTTCTAGTCTATATAGGTTTCGTGTAAGAACACATTTGCTCGAGTTTGCTCAATTGCTAAACATTTTCCTTTTGAAATGTAGGTCGCGCCATCCCGGTTCGTGGCTTTGTGGAGGGTAGGCAACCGACTGCGGGCTACTGCCGTCGAGGCACTTGCTGGTGGCCGAGGACGTCAGGTATGAACCTTCCGTTTAATTTATTTTTGAGTTTTCTAGTTTTCCTTTATGCTTGAAATGATTGACATGAGTCAGTTTTGTCGTTTGTAGAGGGAGCGCGAGCTGGAGCGAGAGCTTGCTCAGTCCCGAGAGGAAATGGCTCGCTTGCTGAGGGAGATCGAGGTTCGTGACGCCGAGGTTGCTGCTCTCGAGGCGAGAGTTGCTGAGCTAGACGGCGACGAGTAGTAGCTTTCTTTTTGTTTCTTGTTTTTGGCTGTATTTTTTGTACATTTGTACATTTTCGAACATTTGGATTTTGTTTTGGGGCTCGAGTCCCCAGTTTGGTGTACATATCCCTTTTTGATCGTATATATGACGGCCTGAGTGCCTTTGCTGCCGGGTTGCTTTGTTTGTACCTGCAGGTTAGCTTTGAACACGTTTGGTAGATGACGGTTTACGTCGTCATGCTGCCGAAATTTACACAGAACGTATATTTGTACATATGGCCTAAATTAGCGCAAAACAATGACTCGAAAATGCAAAAAGGTATGACCAGAAATGCAAAAATTTGGTCGAAAATGGCAAAAATGCCAAACTTTGGTCGGAAATGACCGGATGGTAGGGAGGGTTACCCCCTAAAAAAAAGAAAAAAGAAAAAACATATAAGTTTGAAGTGGAGAGTGAAATGATTTCCCCAAAAGGAAAAGAGGTAAAGTTCGAAAAATGATATAATGAAATTAAATACCAAAATGTAAAAAAGGAATAAATGAAATTAAATTGGTGAAATGATTCCCCAAAAAGAAAACTAAAAAAGGAATGTATAAGTGTGCTAAAATAACGAAAATGTCGATATCGTCTCGAGATGCATGCCCGCGTAATTAGGAAACACGAAATATGGTAACTTGATGCATTTACCAAAATAATAACCCGTATGAATAGGAAATTATTCGTTGAGGAATTTAGGAAAGATCCAACGCGGAAAATCACAGAAAACAACTGAGGAAGAGGCGCAGCAAGAGCTGCGTCCCTTCGAAGAGGCGCAGCACCTGCTGCGCCTGTTCCCCAGTGCGTCCGTTCTGACGGATTTTAGGAAACAGCTTTTAGTATAAATAGAGACGTCGAAGGAGGTTTTGTTCACATAATTCTTCCGTCTTTCTTCGTTTTTTTTTCGTTTCTAATACCCGCTTTTGGTAGGTTTGACTTATGGAGCGTCTTCGATTGATCGAGCCCCCAGTTAATGTTCCTACTTACCATGCTCGTTCCATTGCAATGAGGACCAGGCATTATATGGTGGACTTCACTCGAGTGTGCAACTACTGGGAAAACAAGTTGAAAAGTGAAGATGGCCCCTTAATTAGATGGATCGTACCATGGTGGCACCTCAAATCTGTTACTAGAGTATCTTCCATGGATCCTACCCGAGCTGTTCGCATTCCCGGCTTGGAGTTTATGATATGCATCTTCCCAAAGAGGTTGATAAGGCAGGTTGGATTGAAGCAGATGATCCCGAAGCTTGACACTGTTCCGCAGACTGCCGTGGCGCTTACTACTGAGAGTTGAAGAGAATGGGCCATCAAATGGGCTCAGAGGAAAATTTGGTTCTTGAATTCTTCTGTCAGTGCTCTATGGATATCAGATTCCTATATGCGGTGGAGGAAAGCTGGTACTCCGGATGAACGCGAGAGACTGAGGAAGCGTGAACCTGTTGACTACAAGGTTCGCGAGGTGGAGAAGGAGAAGGAGAAGCATCTTACTGAGGGAGAGGAAGAATTCGGGTTTCGAGTTGGTCATTCTTCGAAGAAACCAAAGACTTCTCCTGCCGTCGAGATGGTGGTTGGAAAGAATGGCAAAGCGAGACCACGAGAAAGACCATTGGTGATTAGGTCGGAAGTGGCGCAGGAGCGTCCGGCTCGAGGTCGCGACAAGAAGTATGATAAAAATGACAAAGGCAAAGGGAAAATGGAAGAGTAGCCTATGTCTTTTATTATTATTTATTATTATTATTATTACAATAAGAAGATGGGGTTTTTAGAATCCTAGCCTATTTATTTTTATTATGATTTTATTATGTAACGTATTATTAATATGAATGAAATAAAAGAGGTTGATTGGTTATGAAACCGTTGTGGTTTTCTTTTCATTATTCTTTTTGAATTTCAAATGCATTTGCAAATGTCCTTCTATTTACATTTAAAGCGATTAAGTGGGTTGTATCCCGTGAAGGATTGCCTACGTATTCATTAAAAAAATGAAATCAAACCCTTGCGCGTAGTTCGAGTAAATGTAAAAGAATAATTGTTCTAAGCAAAAGCTTGTAATGAACTTTAGAAAATAGGCATGTGCTTTACTTACTCCGAAAATGCAATTTAGTTTATTTGATGATATGAGAATGACAAATTGTCAAAATCCAAGAGCAAGATAACATTAGCTTGATTCAGCTTGGCCAGGGGCCGTTTATTTAGTGCCACAAGAGCGACACGTGAGGTTACGCGAGGCGCGTTTTTGCTCCTATTCTAGGCATAATAACGTTTTAATTGGTCAAGGTTTGTTGGGTTGGTAAATTCGTTCCCGTCTAGGTCTGTAATCCTAACCGCACCCCCTGGAATTATGGACTTGACTAGGAATGGCCCGGCCCAATTGGTTTTGAATTTTCCTCGTGGATCGACCGGTAAAAGAGCCCTAATGGATTTGAGGACCAAGTCTCCTTCTTTGATGTTCCTTAGCTTAACCATTTTATTGAAGGCTCGTTTGATACGCGCCTGATATGTCTGCATATTATGTAATGCACGTAACCTTCGTTCATCCAGGAGGATGAGTTCTTCATATCTATCCCTCTTCCAATCGGCTTCGGGGATTTGACTTTCGAGCAAAATACGCAAGGATGGTATTTCTAGCTCGACTGGTTGTACGGCTTCCATGCCTTAGGTTAAATAGAAAGGAGTAGCCCAGTGGGCATCCTAACGGATGTATGGTATCCCCATAAAGCAAAGGGTATCTTGCTCGGCCAATTTCTATAGTTGTCAATCATTTTCTTGAGAATTGTGACAACGTTTTTGTTCGCTGCCTCTACCGCGCCATTGGTTTGTGGTCTATATGGCGAGGAGTGGTGATGCCTGATTTTGTACTTGGCTATCAATTGCTCAGTCTCAGCTTGGAAATGTGATCCATTTTCACTGATGATCTCATGTGGGCAACCATATCGGCAGATGATATTGGTTTCTATGAACTTTGTGTAACAACCCGGATTATAAAACAAAGGAAAAACATATATAAAATGAATATCAGAGTACGATACTGAAAAAAAGGGTCAAGGTGGCGGAAACACCTGACCAATCCGGTTCGCTACTAAATCCAAAACAACTAATACATTATTCAAAGGTTCTTAAAACATAAAGTAAAGTCCTAATTTATTATTAAGCTCGCTTCGCACATTCCCCAAGCAAGCATCAACCAAACAGCAACGAACTGAACAACCTGAAAGGGGGGTCGACAATCAGTCGGGAGTAACTAGATGCTCTCCCAGTCATGTTTACAACAATCGAATATAACTAACAATCATTAACAAATGAAATGCAAAACCAGTAAACATGTGAGATCATCTATACTCATGAAAAACCCAACAAAGCTTACCATGACTTATCAACCTTGAACGAATGCAACCATGCAAACCTAGACCATATGCAACCACTAGACCATGAACACTTACAAGACTAGTAGTGACAAACGACCCACCAACGAAAGGCACAAAGCTAGCATTAAAGCATAGCAAACATGGCGACACACAATCCACAGCAACAGAAGGCACAAAGCTATCATCAAAGTATAGCCGAATAGAGCGAACGCCGTTAGAGCGTATAACGCACTGCCTCTAACTGCTAGAGCGTATAACGCATCGCTCTAGATGATGGAGCGTATAACGACCGCCTCCATCGGTGTGGAGCGTATAACGCATCGCCTCCAAGGTACTATGTATAGCGTATAACCACCGCCTATATGTCTAAGACCTGGCTGACCCTCGGTAAACCGAACGACACTCGGGGAACAGAGCGTATAACGACCGCCTCTCGCTACCCCCGACCATAGACCATACACCAATCCCGAAGGGTAGCGTTTGTTCGTTCCGATAGTATACAAATGATACTACCGTCATCTATTCAAACCAACCATCAAACAAATGCACAGTATAACTGACTGTACTAACATGCGTGAACAACATCACGACTCAACTCATAGGATAGTATAACTGACCATCCTACTTATCCTATGAACAAGAGTAACCAAAGATATATGCAAATACAATGTCATAACAAGTTGAATGCAATACAACATATGAAACAAGTACAAGCAACCAATGTTATAGTGACTTCAGCTATAACCTTAACTTTAACCATTCAATGTTATAGTAACCCTAATCACAACATAAACTCTGGATGCGAGGCTATAGTAACCTCGACTATAACTTTAGTGAATATAACTCGGAAGTTATACTACCTCAACCATAACCTTGACGCGAAACTCAACGTTATACTAGAAATAACCATAACCTTGAGCCATACATCTCAGGGTACGTTAGTTACAGCTATAACCTTGACTCGTACTTCAATGTTATAGTAGGTCCAGCCATAACTAGAGTAGCTACCCAAAGTTGTATTAACTTAAGCTATAACGCTTGAATCATCATCAATGTTATACTAGCTTAGCTATAACTTTGGAAAGAACTCTTGGCCGCCTATCATGCCGCCACTAGGGTTTATTCGTAAACCCTAATTTCGCTCATGACACCCATAATAAACACATAACATCATACGATATAATTAATGCATAAAAACATATACAAACATGCGAAACATATTTAATCATGATAACAAATAATCAAACATGTACCAATCATGCAAAACAATCATTAAATCATATTAATTACATCAATTGGCATAAACACAATTAAAAAAGAAACACCTAGTTACCTTATTAAGCAAATAAAACCCTAGAGATCGTCTTCAACGATATAAACGTCTTCTCCAGGAGCAACTTCCACGCCTTCATTGAATCATCCACGTGCCAAAGATAACGAATCTAATAAATACACTAACTATATATATATAAACTATAAAAACTATAAAACTATGCGAAAACGTAAAACTTACGAAGAAAATAGATAAATCCAAGAAGTAGGATCAATCTAAGCACGAAGAACGATGAAGAACGAAGGAGGAAGAAAGACGGCACGAAACCCTAGGCAGGGTGGCGCGCGGCACGAGGAGGAAGAGAGGAGGAGAGAAACTAGGTTTAGGGTTTTTGTGAGAATTATAAGAAAAGAAGAGCAAGGGTTTGGTTTCCCTTCATATTTATAGAGAAGCTCATGGGTTTATTCTAGGTTTAAGCCCAAAACTTACCCATCTACACCAAGATTCACGTGAGACCCAAGGGAGGAATGGGCCTTCACCGTTTTTTCGAGCCCAACGAGCCCAAAAGACGACAAACGGATATTTTCCCGAAAATAAAAATATAAAATATGGGAAAATAAAATTATAGAATTATATTACGGAAATTAGGGGTGTTACAATCCAACCCCCTAAAAAGAAGTTTCGTCCTCGAAACTTGATAAGAGAACTACCTCACTCGAAAAGATGTGGATGCTTCTCTCGCATAGACGCTTCGGTTTCCCAAGTCTCTTGCTCAAACTTCTGACTTCTCCACAGAACCCGAACCAAAGGTACAACTTTATTCCTTAACCTCTTCTCCTGACGTTCCAAAATGCGAACAGGACGTTCCTCATAAGTCAGGTTAGGCTCAACCTCGATAACATCGGCTTGTAGAACATGAGAAGGATCATCTGCGATAACGACGCAATCTGCGACACATGAAACACATCGTGAACCTTCGACAAATTTGGAGGTAAAGCCAACCTATAGGCTACCTCGCCAACTCTCTCGAGCACCTCATACGGTCCAATGTACTTAGGACTAAGCTTGCCCTTAAGTCCAAATCTCTTAACACCTTTCATTGGCGAAACCTTAAGAAAAACCTTATCGCCAACCTCAAACTCAATCGGCCTACGCCGCAAGTCTGCATACGTCTTCTGTCGATCCTGGGCTGCCTTAAGCTTCTCGCGGATCAACCTCACTTGCTCAATCGATTCTTGAACCAACTCTGGACCAAGAACGACAGCCTCACTAGAATCGTCCCAACACAAAGGACTACGACACTTTCTTCCATAAAGTGCCTCAAACGGAGCCATCTGAATACTAGCTTGGTAACTGTTGTTGTAGGAGAACTCCACAAGTGGTAAACTCTTCTCCCAACTAACTTGGAACTCCAAAGCACATGCTCGCAACATATCCTCAAGCGTCTGAATCGTACGCTCAGTCTGACCATCAGTTGCAGCATGAAAAGCCGTACTCATCTTAAGCTCACTACCCAAAGACAACTGAAGCTTCTTCCAAAACTGAGAGCAAAACCTCGGATCACGGTCGGAGATGATATCTTTAGGAACCCCATGAAGACGAATGATCTCACGCTGATAAGCATTCGCTAGTTCCTCGAGACTCCAAGTCTCCTTCATCGGAATGAAATGCGCGACCTTAGTCAAACGATCAACCACGACCTAAATCGCATTCATTCCTCTCGGCGACCTCGGCAAACCCATAACGAAGTCCATCGAAATAGAATCCCATTTCCACGTGGGAATCTCCAAAGGTTTCAGTAGACCGCCAGGTCTCTGATGTTCGAACTTGACCTTTTGACAAACCAAACAACGGCTTACAAACTCGGCGATCTCTTTCTTCATACCCGGCCACCAAAACTTTAGCTTCAGATCCTTGTACATCTTATCACCCCCAGGATGAACCGAATAGGGAGTACTATGAGCCTCCTTGAGAATCTTACATTTTAAGACCTCACAGCTAGGCACACACCAACGACCATGGAATCGTAGACCATCATCAGGTCCAACGTCGAAGTCTTTGGCGCGCCCTTCGCTTATAGCGACTCGAACTCCTTCTAAGTATTCATCCTCTCTTTGCTTAACTCGGATCTCATGAAGGATCTCGGGTTCAGCAACCATCGCACTCAAATCTAAAGTACCAGGAAGAACTACCTCAAGGCTCATCTTCTGGAACTCTCGACTCAAGTCATCAGGTAACACCAACACGGATCTCACACCATGGCACACCTTGCGACTCAAAGCATCGGCAACCACGTTCGCCTTACCCTCATGATACAGCAGCTCAATCTTGTAGTCGTTAAGCAGCTCCAACCAACGTCTCTGCCTCATGTTAAGATCTTTCTGAGTGAAGATATACTTCAAGCTCTTATGATCCGTATAAAAGTTGCAAGAGACTCCATACAAGTAGTGTCGCCACCGCTTAAGTGCAAACACCACTGCTGCTAATTCAAGATCGTGAGTCGGATAGTTCATCTCGTGAACTTTCAACTGTCGGGAAGCATAAGCCACAACTTTACCCTTCTGCATCAAGACACAACCCAACCCAAACTTAGACGCATCACAGAAGACATCGAACTCAACGCCCTCTTCTGGTAGAGTCAACACAGAAGCGGTAGTCAACCTTTTCTTCAACTCCTGAAAAGCAGCTTCACAAGCCTCTGTCCAAATGAACTTGGATTCCTTCTTCATTAACTGAGTCATCGGTCTCGCAATCTTAGAGAAGTCATGCACAAACCGACGGTAGTACCCAGCTAGTCCAAGGAAACTCCGTACCTCGTTCACATTCTTTGGACTTTCCCAATCGACCACGGCTCGGATCTTCGACGGATCAACCATAACTCCATCGCCAGATATCACATGACCCAAGAAGGTAACTTCCTTTAACCAAAACTCGCACTTCGAGAACTTAGCATACCACTGCTACGCTACGCAGAATCTCCAAGATGACACGAAGGTGATTCTCGTGTTCGGCCTCATCTCTTGAGTAAATCAGTATGTCGTCTATGAACACCACGACACACTTATCCAAATACTCGCTGAAAGTGCGGTTCATCTGATCCATAAAAACGGCAGGTGCATTCGTCAACCCAAACGGCATCACCACGAACTCATAGTGGCCATACCTCGAACGAAAAGCAGTCTTAGGAATATCCTTATTCCTAACTGGGATCTGATGGTAACCAGACCTCAGATCGATCTTTGAGAACACACTTGCACCACGGAGCTGATCAAACAAATCCTCGATCCTCGGCAAAGGGTACTTATTCTTGATAGTAACCTTGTTCAGCTCACGGTAGTCAATGCACAACCGCATACTACCATCTTTCTTCTTGACGAACAAAACAGGAGCACCCCACGGCGAAGCACTCGGTCGGATAAAACCCTTATCGATCATCTCCTCAAGTTGCTTCTTAAGTTCCTGTAACTCAGCTGGCGCCATACGATAAGGAGCTTTCGATATGGGACCAGTTCCAGGTAGCAACTCAATCGAGAACTCTACATCTCGCTCAGGAGGAATACCAGGTAAATCCTCAGGAAAGACATCAGGAAACTCCCTAACCACAGGGATATCCTCTAGCTTAGGCTCAACTGAAACACCATGGACACTGCACAGATAAATCTGATGACCCTTTCTACTCATGTTAACCATCTTCATAGCAGAAACCCACTTGACCGTAGGTGTAACCCTAACACCCCGATAAGAGACTCTCGAGCCTGTAGGACTCTTAAGCACGATCTTCTGATCACGACATAGGAACCTAGCGTCATAGCGAGATAACCAATCCATACCCAAAATCACATCAAACTCTCCGAGTTTGAATTGGACGAGATCGGCAGGAAGGATCGCCCCTGCGATACTGACAGGTACGTCCTTGAAAAGAACGGAGCAAGAAACAATCTCACCCGTAGGAAGGGATATAGAGGTATGAACGGATGAAGAAGAAGAGAGTCCAGCACGGACGGAAAAGGATTCGGATACGAAAGACATCGATGCACCCGTATCAAAAAGAACAAAAGCAGGTAAAGAGTGAACGAGAAAGGTACCCGTAATCACATCTGGATTAGCATCTGCCTCAGCACGACTCATAACGAACACTCGGCCAGTCTTCGGAGCATCAACCTTCGGCGCTTCCGTCTTTGGTTTCTGAGGACAATCGATCGACTTGTGTCCCGGAGCCTTACATGTATAACATGTAAGCGGAGTACCAGATATGCAGTTCGTACCCGGATGGTACGCCTTTCCACACTTGAAGCAAGTCTAATCCTTCTTAGCTTGACCTTGGTCACGTGGAGCATACGGACGAGCCTCATACTTCTGTTTCTTCTGGGAAGAACTGGGAGCAACATAAGGCCTCTTCATGAACTTATTCTTCGCACTCTCCTCAGCCTCGGTAGCAAGGACAGAATCATAAATGCTAAGAGCACGATCATAAGCCTGTTGGAAAGAAGTTGAAGGAATGCCAGACATAGCAGTCCGGACCTTAGGAGCTAGATTCTTCTCATAGCGACGAGTCCTCGAAACCTCGTCCATAGCTACAGAAGTAACGAAACGTGACAGCTTCACGAACTTGTTGGTGTACTCCTCGATGGTCATGGAACCTTGCTGCAGACGAAGGAACTCCTGCTCCTTTTGCCAACGCATCTCCTCAGGATAAAACCTTTTCTTCAGAGCCTCAGAGAAAAGAGCCCAACCGTATCCTGGTTGAACTTCCAGGCCAGCTCTAGCAAGAGCCCACCAGTTGTCGGCCTCGTCCTTCAGATAATAGGTGGCGATATCCACCTTCTGATCCTCAGGACATCCAGTAGCAAGGAACAGCTTCTCGATCTCTCGAATCCAAGCCTCCAAAGTAGTAGGATCATGTTGGGGTTGGTGTCCTTAACAGTTAGTGCAAGGACTTATAAATCTCTAAAAGGATCAAAGGGCATACTTTTGGTATTATTATCAGTTGATCCACGTTTATCAATAACGGTTGGCTTGCTAGATAAGTTTGACGTTATTGTCATACAGATGGCGGTGATCAACTGGTCCCTAAAAGTCACACCTATAGGATACGTTTTGAGTGATGTGACGGTATGAAAATACGATCATGTAGATGCAAATTTGACTAACCAATTAGTTCGAGTTATTTGACTAATAATTAGTCAAAATGTGATGTTGAGATATTATATTTAATACGGATTAAATATCATGGGCTAAAGGCGAATTAACCAGTTAATTCGTAAAATTAAATATAAGCGTTTTATATTTATTTAAATGTATATTGAATATAATTATACAATACTGTTTTGTCGGACATGTATTAATAATTCAACTAACCCGTATTATTAGTTGATGCCTTAATTTCCGATAACCGATAATGTGATTTATAATCAGACCGCGTCGTATACACTTAGCGAGTCATGGACCGGACCACGAGTTTAAGTGAAGAGGAAATGAAAAAGCCCAAGAGGCTCCCCCTCACTCGGTTTGGCCGAGCCATCCAAAGACAAAAGGAGAGCTTCTCCTCTTGTCTAACCTAATTGATCATTTGCTAATCAAAATTAGGGTTTTGGGAATTGTGCCTCCTAGAATTCGGATCTCACATCCAACACAACTCACAAAAACTATCCCCTCGATATTGCAAGGCAATTAGGGGATTCTCTCTAGCACAAGGGCATTACTCGGACATCTTGGGTGCAACGATTAGGAGGAGATCTAACTTGATCTCTCATTGCCTTTTGCACTAGGACCGAAGGTTATTTCTATATCTTTATCGTTTCTTTATGTTTTTCGTTTTATGACTATAAACTACATATAAATTTTGCGTTATAATCCTACAATTAAAGGGTAGTATACGGATATTCACCTTCAAGTGGTATCAGAGCGAGGCCACGTAAATTTTTATATGTGTTTTTCATCAAACGATTGTTGAAACGATGAATTTTGTTCAAAAAAAAAAAAAAATTTTGTCACGGCTCATTTTTTTTTAACTCGGCAGTAAATTTTTTTTTTGCGTTTTTTTTTTTTTTGTTCCTTGTGATCCGTGTCAAGTTTACACGGTAATGTTTGTCTTTTGTTTTGTGTTCATTTTCGATCTTTGCATATTGTATTGTAATCGATATTCATTGCAATTTGTCAAAGATCGATCAAAATGATTGCATAAAATTTTGTGTGGCAAATTTTTTTTTGAAAACCGTGTGGCCTCCATCTTACTCGGCCTGTTTTCTGTTTTTTTTTTGCATCGTTATGCGTGCCACACGATTTTTAGGTCATTCGATCTCATGTTTTCAATCTTTCTTCACATGTTGTAATTTTAACCGATAATTATTGCAATATGTTGAAGATTAACAATTGTAATTTGATTTCTATACGGATTAGATTAAAATTGCAATTGTGTTTTATCAAACCGTTTTGTTTTGATCTTTCATTGCTCACGTTTTGAGCCGTGTTAAAATTTTTTTTTTTTTGGCTTTTAAAGCTCTCGGCATTTCAGCCGAACTTATAAAAAAAAAAAAAAAAAAAAAAAAAAAAAAATAAAAAATTTTTGGCCCTTGGTACTGTTCACGTACAGCAGTACAGAAGAAAAAAAAAAAAAAAATTTTCGTTTTTTTATTCGGCCATTTTATGCATAAAACGTTTTTATGCTCTCGCTTGTTAGTGAAACGGTTCACCCACGTAAACTAAAGTTACTTTAAAACGATTTAAAGTAACGGATTATATCGAATTAAAATTAAGTTGATGAAGTGGTTTTGTCACATAATTTTAATTATCTTTGGTGGTTTGGATAAAAATTTAACATAATTACGGAATTATGTCACGAATAAATTTAATTTTTAGTTGATGCATTTTAATTTATCGTTCTTGTTTATATTTTGAATGTTTTGAATGCCTTTCAATTACGTATTTAATTATTTTGCAAACGGTTGTAACTTAGTGTGGCCTTAGTAGAACGTGTTACCGTAATGATGGAACACGGTCTTGGTTGTATTTTGAGATCTCGTATCTCCATTTTATTTCTTTTAATTACAGTTTTTATTTAGAATGTAAATAGGTTTATATTTGTAAATTTTAAATTGTAATTCTTGAGAAGACTAAAGATGGAGACCGGATGCTCACTCCCGCTACTTGGATAAAGATGGAACATCAAGACAAGCTTTTCGGGTCCAACGGTGGATTCCAAAGTTGTATTTTGTTCTTTTTACTAGGATAGGCCACACTAGGAAATTTTTATTTACGTATTGCATTCATTTATTTATTTTATTGTAACGATAGTATGCATCATATTCCGCCTAAAAACCAAACCACCTAATAATTGCATGAAAACTGACACATATAGAGGTCACGAGTTAGTTTTCTTTGACATTCGCATGTCACACGATTATAAGCCATCACCCAAATTAATTCATTCACGCAAACGCTAGTTATTCGTTCACTTAATATGAATTATAATTTAGTTGATGGGATCTTCCTCGTATAAACAAAAATTGAGAACGGTCTTTATAGGTCAAACTCCAATGACTCCCTTCTTCGTCGGTAGGCATAATATGACCCCTTCTACGTCGGGTAAGTTGGAACCGATTGACCTATTTTATCTCAACACTATGCTCACTCGTACGATCCTGTGACTATGGTGGACTATAGATAGGATTTACAGAAATCTATCGACCAAGAGTTCTTCCAGAAGAATTAGCTAAACAGTTGGCTTATCAATTTACAGAAATTGAGTCTTGGGATCACTTGTATCATTCTTGAGCGAGATCAATTATGCAAGTGCATTGAGTCTACACGTTAAAATGAATTTAAATAGACTTAAATCACCTCGATGAGTTGCTTATTTCGTTTTGTTTTTCTTCCTTTTTCAGTGTAGAACACGAACATTTAAACTGCTAATAACATAATGGCTGGCCGTGAGGACGACCCAATGCCAAGTGTCACATTGGACCGTGAGTCCTGGCTTCGGATCTTCATGGATCAGATGAATCAGTCTACTCGACTGAAGAATGATGGATCAAACTTCACAGATCGGGAGGCGGCATTACGGAATGCCGCCATTGCGATGGGAAGCTCAAATATCGATTGAGCCCATCCCACCAAACCCAGGCCCCACGGCTGAAATTAACGAAATCGACAAGTATAACGATTTCGCCATGGAAGCGGGTGCGGTAAAGAACGTACTTATTTTTGCAATGGAATCCAATTTGCAGAAACGCTTCATAGCTCAAAGTGCAAACAAGATTTTCACTACACTCACTAGGGAATTCTCAAAAGCACCGAGAATCGTGACCTATGAGCTTACCACTCGCTTCTTTGATGCGAGACTCCAGAAGGGCCAACCAGTTAGCCCACACATTCTCAGCATGATTGAGAATGTCGAGAAGCTGGAGACCTTTGATTGTAAGATCAGCGAGAACATTGTTATTGACCGCATACTTCACTCACTCCACGATGGTTATTCGCAATTTAGAGCGAATTACTATATGAATGATTTGAAGAAAACTCCCCATGAACTGCACTCCCTCCTCGCATGCACCGAGAAGGACATGAAGTTCGGTGGGAGCATGAAACAGGATGTTCTCGTTGTGTCAAACAAGGGCAAGGGTAAGGGCAAAGTTCAGCCAGGCCTAGCAGGAGGCAAACCGAAGTTTAAGAAGTCGGGATCAGGTAAGAGTGGACCTGGTGAGGCAAGTAACTCATCAGGCGCGACAAAGAGCAAGACCGAAAACATGGAATGCCATCATTGCCACAAGACTGGGCATTGGAGGCGTACATGTCCTGTTTATCATGAGGACATAAAAGCAGGTCGCGTTAAACCTGTTGGTATGTCTTCTCCTTCTACTTTTATTCATATGATTGAGATTAACCACGCAAGTTACGGAACTTGGGTACTTGATACTGGTTGTGGTTCTCATCTGTGTAATCATGTGCAGGGCCTCCGAAATCTCAAGCCTCTCGTAAAGGGTGAGGTTGACATGCGTGTCGGGAATGGAGCAAGAGTGGCTACCGTCTCGAGGGGAACATATGTGATCCAGCTTCCTAGCGGATTTGAGTTATCATTATATGATTGCTATTATGTACCCAGTCTTTCGAAAAACATTATTTCGGCCGCACTTGACAAACTTGGTTTTTCATTTGTAATTGAGAATAATACTTGCATTTTCTCTTTACACAATATGATTTATGGCAAGGCAGTCTCCATGAATGGAATTTATGTTTTAGATCAGACCACCGAAATATTACACGTAATGAATAAAAAGTTAAAGGTTGGTGACAAAGATCAAACGTATCTATGGCATTGCCGTATGGGACACATAAATGAGAACGCGTAAAAACTCATTAAACATGGAGCTATCTCGGCCTTTGATTTTCAATCATTTGGCACGTGTGAATCATGTCTCATCGGTAAGATGACTCGTATTTCCTTCAAAGGTGTTGGAATGCGCGCTGCGGACCTATTAGGGCTCATACACACGGATGTATGTGGTCCTATGTCAATCACCGCACGAGAAGGCTATAGGTATTTCATCACTTTCACGGATGATTTAAGTAGATATGGCTATGTCTACTTAATGAAGCACAAAAGTGAATCCTTTGAGAAATTCAAAGAATACCAAAATAGGGTACAGAACCTACTTGGTAGAAAGATAAAAACACTACGTTCAGATCGTGGTGGCGAGTATCTTTCTCACGAGTTTGATCAACACCTTAAAGACCGTGGGATCGCCCTACGTTAACTCCACCTGGAACACCTCACTGAATGGTGTGTCCGAACGGAGAAATCGAACACTACTTGATATGGTTCGATCCATGATGAGTCACACGGTTTTACCCGATTCATTATGGGGTTATGCTCTTTGTCACCGCTCTAATACTTAACCGAAGTCCGTCTAAAGTGTTGACAAGACTCCATATGAACTATGGAAGGGAACGGTCCCTAACTTGTCCTTTATACGGGTTTGGGGCTGCGAGGCTTATGTCAAGTGGAGACCTGAAGATAAGCTCGGCCCGCGATCGGTCAAGACATACTTTATAGGTTATCCTAAAGGAACACGTGGTCATTACTTCTATTCGCCAACCGAACAACGTGTTTTTGTTGCGGCTAGTGCGACATTCTTAGAGAAGGAATTTCTCGAGAATGCAAAGAGTGATAGAACCTTCGAACGTCGGAGATTCAGAACCAAACACCGAGCAACCATTGGAGGAACCTATTCCTTCAATCCCAGCTGCGGTGAATATTCCTGAGGAACCTAGGAGGTCGGGAAGAGTCTCTATTCCTCCAGACAGATACATTGGTATGGTCGAGGAACATGATATAGACGACGTTCTACTCTTAACGAGTAGTGAACCCGCAACCTATAAAGGTGCTATGACTAGTTCTGACTCAAAGCTATGGCTTGAGGCCATGCAATCCGAGATGGACTCCATGTATGAGAACAACGTGTGGGATCTAGTTGACTTACCTGCTAAGGTTCGTCCCCTTCAATGCAAATGGCTTTACAAGATAAAACATTCTGTGGAAGGTCAACAAGATATCTACAAAGCACGACTAGTTGCTAAAGGTTTCACCCAAGTGCCAGGTTTGCACTACGATGAGATTTTTGCACCCGTAGTCATGCTGCGTTCCATTCGGATTATCTTAGCGATTGCCGCTTTTCATGACTATGAAATTTGGCAAATGGACGTGAAAACCGCCTTCTTAAACGGCTTTTTGGAGGAAGAGTTGTACATGGTACAACCCGAAGGTTTCATTGATCCAGCACATCCTAAGAAAGTGTGCAAGCTTAAGCGTTCCATTTATGGACTTAAGCAAGCATCAAGGAGTTGGAATCATCGCTTCGACCAAGTGATAAAAGAAAATGGATTTACTCGATCGGTCGAGGAACCATGTCTATATATCAAGTCGAGTGGGAGCAAGATTGTCTTCCTAATATTGTATGTTGACGACATACTCGATTAGGAATGACATACCTCTCTTAACCGGTGAAAGTATGGTTGAAAAACCATTTCCGGATGAAAGATCTGGGAGAGGCACAAAGAATTCTAGGCATCCGTATCTATCGAGATAGATCACGACGGATGCTATCTCTCGATCGGGAGTCTTACATAGACAAAGTCCTGGAGAGATTCAGCATGACTAACTCCAAGAAGGGGTTCCTTCCTATGGCTCCAGGGGTGCATTTGAGCAAGTCTCAGGCACCAGAGACACCGGAAGAGAAAGAGCGCATGACACGGATTCCTTATGCTTCGGCAATAGGATCAATCATGTATGCCATGATATGCACACGTCCGGACGTGGCCTATGCATTGAGTATGACAAGTCGATTCCAACAAAGCATCCGGTGAATCACATTGGTTAGTGTCAAGAACATTCTTAAGTACCTACGGAGGACTAAAGATTGGGCATTGACTTATGGAGGCTCTCAAAAGCTATGCGCAACCGATTCTACGCAGATGCTAGCTTCCAAACGGATCGTGATGACTCAAAATCTCGACCTGGATTCGTTTTTACTCTTAATGGCGCTGATCAGGTGGAAGAGTTCGAAACAGATTCATAAACAGATTCTACGACCGAGTCCGAGTACTATGCCGCGTCGAAGCTACAAAGGAAGCGATATGGATGCGTCAATTCTTACATGGGCTATCCGTAGTGCCTAGTTCGAATGACCCGATCACCATCTATTGCGACAATAGTGGTGCCATCTTCCAAGCTAAGGAGCCAAAGTCTAGCAACAAGTCTAGACATGTACAACGGAAAGCTCATCTAATCCGGGATTACGTGGAGCAAAAGGCAAAGAGTGATAGAAAAGATTGCTACAGATGATAACATAGCAGATCCTCTCACTAAAGCATTACGACAAGATAAGCATGAAGGGCACGTTAATTCCATGGGAATTAAACGTGTTCCTAAGTTGTAGTACTCTTTTATGGATTAGATTCATTCGCTTTTGTACTCAATACAACATCATCGTTTTGATATTTTTATATATATATTGTTTTTCATGTGGATTTGTACGACAAATTTTGAACACCACAAAGTGAATTGAACAAACATTATATTTTACGATCCTTAATTGCCCACATGAGCCGATAACTCTGGCAATTATTTTGTGACGTTGGTTGATGGTGGGTTCAACGAGCCATAAGTCAACAAAGTTGGTGACCAATCACAGAGGCGATTTATACGGATCTTTCGTAGGACACACTTGTGACATCGACGTGGAGTCCTAAATGTTTTATAACATTCGGTGCCAGGTCGTGGATAGGACCTCCATGGTGATCCTAAGAGTCTATTCTTTTGACTATCGATTGTCTCTTGAGACTAAGGCAGATTTTGGGTGACTTTGGTTTCTTTCTCACGGTCATCCGTAACAGGGGGCCAAGTAGATTGTTGTTTCGGGTCATTTCATGCTGTGCTTAGATCGGAAGGAGTTCGAGTTGAAGGAAATATTCAGCCTTTATCAGGTACTCGATATTTCTCAGGGCCACTCGAGGAGCTGTAACTGAAATGCATGGCCATGCTCGGATACGGATTCGTTTTATCAGTTAAGTTACTCTCTAGTCGGGGAAACCACTCTAGATCCAGATCGATTGTAAAATACGACCTTTGTGGATCCAGATCTGCAAATTGTTTTACATTGAGTGGGAGAAATTTTAAATGAATATGAGAATCGGTTATCGCACATACACTTGTACGGACAAGTGGGAGTTTGTTGGAGCTTGTGTCCTCCAGTTAGTGCGGATAACGTCATTGCACATACACTTGTACGGACAAGTGGGAGCTTGTTGGGGTTGGTGTCCTTAACAGTTAGTGCAAGGACTTATAAATCTCTAAAAGGATCAAAGGGCATACTTTTGGTATTATTATCAGTTGATCCACGTTTATCAATAACGGTTGGCTTGCTAGATAAGTTTGACGTTATTGTCATACAGATGGCGGTGATCAACTGGTCCCTAAAAGTCACACCTATAGGATACGTTTTGAGTGATGTGACGGTATGAAAATACAGTCATGTAGATGCCAAATTTGACTAACCAGTTAGTCTGAGTTATTTGACTAATAATTAGTCAAAATGTGATGTTGAGATATTATATTTAATACGGATTAAATATCATGGGCTAAAGGCGAATTAACCAGTTAATTCGTAAAATTAAATATAAGCGTTTTATATTTAATTAAATGTATATTGAATATAATTATACAATACTGTTTTGTCGGACATGTATTAATAATTCAACTAACCCGTATTATTAGTTGATGCCTTAATTTCCGATAACCGATAACAGTTTATAATCAGACCGCGTCGTATACACTTAGCGAGTCATGGACCGGACCACGAGTTTAAGTGAAGAGGAAATGAAAAAGCCCAAGAGGCTCCCCCTCACTCGGTTTGGCCGAGCCATCCAAAGACAAAAGGAGAGCTTCTCCTCTTATCTAACCTAATTGATCATTTGCTAATCAAAATTAGGGTTTTGGGAATTGTGCCTCCTAGAATTCGGATCTCACATCCAACACAACTCACAAAAACTATCCCCTCGATATTGCAAGGCAATTAGGGGATTCTCTCTAGCACAAGGGCATTACTCGGACATCTTGGGTGCAACGATTAGGAGGAGATCTAACTTGATCTCTCATTGCCTTTTGCACTAGGACCGAAGGTTATTTCTATATCTTTATCGTTTCTTTATGTTTTTCGTTTTATGACTATAAACTACATATAAATTTTGCGTTATAATCCTACAATTAAAGGGTAGTATACGGATATTCACCTTCAGATCATTCGCACCCTCATACGTCGGAGGACGGTGACGAGCAAAACGATCAAACACAGTCGGTTGCGGATGGTTGTTGTGGTTGTTGTTATGGTTGTTGTTGTTGTTGAGGTGGTTGGTGAAACCTTCGGCCATAGATGCCAAAGCGGCCTCTAGTCTCCTGATGCGATCTGCATCAGACTCACCATTTCCGTTGCGCACCATCTGCAAGAACGGAATCTCGTTATAAGTGGTAGAACCTAAGTACCACTCCAAACAACTACTCATACACTTCACAAACATAAGAAAACCAACCAATCCTATTGGCTTCTACCCCATTTACTCTCACTCATTAACTAGGTCATTTATTTTAGTCATCCACTAAGCGAGAGTTGGGAGCGTGTTCGCTCTGATACCAACTGTAACAACCCGGATTATAAAACAAAGGAAAAACATATATAAAATGAATATCAGAGTACGATACTGAAAAAAAGGGTCAAGGTGGCGGAAACACCTGACCAATCCGGTTCGCTACTAAATCCAAAACAACTAATACATTATTCAAAGGTTCTTAAAACATAAAGTAAAGTCCTAATTTATTATTAAGCTCGCTTCGCACATTCCCCAAGCAAGCATCAACCAAACAGCAACGAACTGAACAACCTGAAAGGGGGGTCGACAATCAGTCGGGAGTAACTAGATGCTCTCCCAGTCATGTTTACAACAATCGAATATAACTAACAATCATTAACAAATGAAATGCAAAACCAGTAAACATGTGAGATCATCTATACTCATGAAAAACCCAACAAAGCTTACCATGACTTATCAACCTTGAACGAATACAACCATGCAAACCTAGACCATATGCAACCACTAGACCATGAACACTTACAAGACTAGTAGTGACAAACGACCCACCAACGAAAGGCACAAAGCTAGCATTAAAGCATAGCAAACATGGCGACACACAATCCACAAAGAAGAATGCACAAAGCTATCATCAAAGTATAGCCGAATAGAGCGAACGCCGTTAGAGCGTATAACGCTTGCCTCTCTAATCGCTAGAGCGTATAACGCATCGCCTCTAGCTGATGGAGCGTATAACGACCGCCTCCATCGGTGTGGAGCGTATAACGCACCGCCTCCAAGGTACTATTTATAGCGTATAACCACTGCCTATATATCTAAGACCTGGCGGACCCTCGGTAAACCGAACGACACTCGGGAACAGAGCGTATAACGACCGCCTCTGCTACCCCCGACCATAGACCATACACCAATCCCGAAGGGTAGCATTTATTCGTTCCGATAGTATACAAATGATACTACCGTCATCTATTCAAACCAACCATCAAACAAATGCACAAAGTATAACTGATTTGTACTAACATGCGTGAACAACATCACGACTCAACTCATAGGATAGTATAACCGACCATCCTACTTATCATATGAACAAGAGTAACCAAAGATATATGCAAATACAATGTCATAACAAGTTGAATGCAATACAACATATGAAACAAGTACAAGCAACCAATGTTATAGTGACTTCAGCTATAACCTTAACTTTAACCATTCAATGTTATAGTAACCCTAATCACAACATAAACTCTGGATGCGAGGCTATAGTAACCTCGACTATAACTTTAGTGAATATAACTCGGAAGTTATACTACCTCAACCATAACCTTGACGCGAAACTCAAAGTTATACTAGCAATAACCATAACCTTGAGCCATACATCTCGTGGCACGTTAGTTTGACTATAACCTTGACTCGTACTTCAATGTTATAGTAGGTCCAACCATAACTAGAGTAGCTACCCAAAGTTGTATTAACTTAAGCTATAACGCTTGAATCATCATCAATGTTATACTAGCTTAGCTATAACTTTGGAAAGAACTCTTGGCCGCCTATCATGCCGCCACTAGGGTTTATTCGTAAACCCTAATTTCGCTCATGACACCCATAATAAACACATAACATCATACGATATAATTAATGCATAAAAACATATACAAACATGCGAAACATATTTAATCATGATAACAAATAATCAAACATGTACCAATCATGCAAAACAATCATTAAATCATATTAATTACATCAATTGGCATAAACACAATTAAAAAAGAAACACCTAGTTACCTTATTAAGCAAATAAAACCCTAGAGATCGTCTTCAACGATATAAACGTCTTCTCCAGGAGCAACTTCCACGCCTTCATTGAATCATCCACGTGCCAAAGATAACGAATCTAATAAATACACTAACTATATATATATAAACTATAAAAACTATAAAACTATGCGAAAATATAAAACTTACGAAGAAAATAGATAAATCCAAGAAGTAGGATCAATCTAAGCACGAAGAACGATGAAGAACGAAGGAGGAAGAAAGACGGCACAAAACCCTAGGCAGGGTGGCGCGCGGCACGAGGAGGAAGAGAGGAGGAGAGAAACTAGGTTTAGGGTTTTTGTGAGAATTATAAGAAAAGAAGAGCAAGGGTTTGGTTTCCCTTCATATTTATAGAGAAGCTCATGGGTTTATTCTAGGTTTAAGACCAAAACTTACCCATCTACACCAAGATTCACGTGAGACCCAAGGGAGGAATGGGCCTTCACCGTTTTTTCGAGCCCAACGAGCCCAAAAGACGACAAACGGATATTTTCCCGAAAATAAAAATATAAAATATGGGAAAATAAAATTATAGAATTATATTACGGAAATTAGGGGTGTTACATTTTGCCACGTTCTTGGCTGTAAGACTGGTGCAAGAAGCCGCTTCTACCCACTTGGTGAAGTAATCGATTGCTACTAGGATGAAACAGTGACCTCCTATTCCGGGTGGAGTGATCTTGCCGATGATGTCAATTCCCCAAGCAGAAAATGGCCAGGGAGATGTCATGGTGTAAAGCAATGAGGGAGGAACATGTTGCACATTCCTGAGGATCTGGCAATTATGGTAATGTCTCACATATTTGATGCAATCAGATTCCATCGTTGTCCAATAATATCCTAATCTTCTGATTTTCTTTACCATCATGAGTCCACTCATGTGAGGGCCACATTCTCCATCATGGACTTCTTCCATACTTTCCGTGCCTGTGAATGATTAAGACAACGTAGGATTACACCAAGAGGTGTTCTTTTGTATAGCTCTCCTTGCATGAGGACGTATTGGGAAGCTAGCAAATGGATAGCGCGTTGTCCCTTTTTGTCCATTTCCGGTGGATAGGTGCCGTTGAGTTTGAAGTTTAGGATTGCTTCGAACCAAGGCTCCTCCGTAATTTCCTCTTCATTGGTGATTTGGTGCACATAAGCTGGCTCTGATCGTCGTTCAATGCATAAAGGCATTTCTACCATACTATCCGGCATGTTAATCAAAGATGCGAGTTTTGCAAGAGCATCCGCGAATTGATTTTCTTCTCGAGATAGATGTAAGTAGGTTACTTGATCGAAGAATTGGGCTACTTGGTCTATTTTGTCTTGATAAGGTGCCAAGCTTTCGCTTTGGATTTTCCAAGATCCCGTAACTTGATTGATGATCAAAGAGGAATCCCCATGTACTCGAAGATTCTAGATGCCTAAACATACTGCCGCTTGCAATCCAATGAGACAGGCTTCGTATTCTGCTGCGTTATTTGTCACCTCGAAGTCGGGTTTGACAGAGATTGGTGTATGCTCGCCTTCAGGAGAAATGAGCAACACCCCTATTCCAAATCCTCTTAAGTTTGATGCTCCATCAAAATAGAGGTCCAGGAGTCTACATCTATTTGGAGTATATCCTCATCCGGAAATGACCAAGTGTTTATCGTTTGTGTATCATTGATGGGATTCTCTGTGAAGAATTCGGCAACGGCGCGCCCCTTTATGACTTTCAAAGGTACATATTTAAGATCGAACTCACAGAGCATCAAAGTCCATCTCGCTAGACGTCCATTGAGAACGGGTTTCTCGAAGAGGTATTTGACAGGATCCATTTTTGAGAATATTTTGACGGAGTAGCTAAGCATGTAGTGGCGTAGCTTCTTCGTTGCCCACACAAGAGCGAGGCATGTCTTCTCGAGCGGCGTGTATTTGTACTCGTACTCCAAGAACATCTTACTAAGGTAGTAGATGGCTCTTTCTTCTTTTCCTACGGTGTGAGCTAGCATGGCACCCATGGCCGTTTCAGTTACCGTGGGATATAAACCCAGAGGTTGATCTTGTTGGGGTGGCATGAGCACTGACAGTTTGGCTAGTATTTCCATAATTCGGTCGAAAGCCTTCTGACAGTCATCATCCCACATGGTATGATCTGTTTTCTTTAACTTCTTGAATATGGGTTCGCAGATCATGGTGAGTTTCGATATGAATCGACTGATGTATTGTACCTTGCCTAGGAATCCCATAACTTCTTTCTCTGTTTGAGGTTGCGGCATTTCGATTAAAGCTTTGATCTTTAAAGGGTCTATTTCTATACCTCGTTGGCTAACCACGTATCCCAGGAGTTTGCCAGATGTCCCTCCGAATGCGCATTTCTGAGGATTGAGTCTTATGTTGTACTTCCATAGCCTCGAGAAGAATTTGCGAAGGTTCGCAATATGTCCCTCTCTTTCCTTGGACTTGATAATCATGTCATCTACGTATACCTCAACTTCTTTATGCATCATGTCATGTAAGAGCGTAGTTGCGGTGCGTTGGTATGTAGCTCTGGCGTTGATTAACCCAAACGACATAACCGTGTAGCAGTAGGTCCCCCATTGAGTGACAAAGGCGGTCTTATGCATGTCCTCTAAGGCCATCTTGATATGGTTATATCCCGCGTAACCATCCATGAAGGATAGGAACGCGTGATCCGCTGTATTATCCACTAATATGTCGATATGTGGTAGAGGAAAGTCATCCTTAGGGCTTGCTTTGTTTAAGTCTCTAAAGTCAACACAAACATGGATTCTCCCATCCTTTTTGGGTACGAGTACTATGTTAGCTACCCAGTCTGAGTACTCGAAAACTTTGATGAACCCGGCTTTGAATTGTTTATCGACTTCTTCTTTGACCTTGAGAGCCCATTCTGTCCTCATTCTTCGAAGCTTCTGTTTCACGGGTTTGAACCCTGGTTTGATTGGGATTCTATGCTCTGCAATCTCCCTGTCGATCCCTGGCATATCTTTGTAGGACAAATCAAAAACGTCTTTGAACTCGTGTAGGAGGTCTATAAAATTGGCCCTTTTGGTGGGGCTCAGGGTTGTCCATATCCTAAGTTCTTGGGGTTCTAGTTCTGTTCCTACGTTGATAGGTTCAGTATCTTCTATCACTGGTCTCCCTTCCCCCTCTTGTATTATTTCTTTGGCTATGTAGGGAGGTATCTCGATTGAGTCAGGGTCTGGGTCATTCTCATCATCATCGTAAACAGAATTGCATTCAAGATAACACGAAGAGTAAGCAGAACCTGATTTATTCATATTAAGATTTGAGAAAAGTTGAAACAAAGAAGTCATCTGATCTGTGGTCAGTGGCGGTAAAGGGACAGTGGTTGGGACATTTCCCGAACTACTATAGCTATTCGACACTAGGCTAGGAGAAATGAGGGGAGTGAGAATGACGACAGGAGGAGACTCTCCAGGAACCTCTCTAGACTCCGACTCTGACTCTAACTCTTACTCGAATTCATCGTCTTCTGGTTCTTCTTTGAACATCTCTCCTTCTCCAGTAGTGAGCTTGAAGAGTCTTCCTTGATTGTTTGTCCACTTGATCGATTTTCTCCATCCTTTCTTCTGATTGGTGTTGATTTCTGTGATTAACGCGGTAGGGTTGAAGTGATCATGTTGAAGTATCATAGTAATGATCTCGTCCTGCGCGGCTCTAACAAATCGATCTTCTCCAAATAGTAGACTCACGGCTTGTTCGTCTAGGCAAGGTGCTTGACGAGTCTTGACGGTAGGAACCGTTTCTGGAGGAATGAAGTAGCAATCGTGAAAGATCTCGATTCCGACTAACTTCCTTTCGAGATAATGCCAAGGTTCGGGAAATCCATGAAAGAGTTCTTGACTTCCTTCCCTAACAAAGTATCCATTTAGGGTAGGGAGATAGGGTCGCATTTGGATTCCCACATTCTTACAGTTTTGAATTTGAGCGAGCATCTTGAGAACTACCTCTTTGGTGGGTTTGTATCCTAATCCAAGAGGTATTCTTTGTGAATTATCCTCCTTGTCTTTCGGATAGGATTCAAAGGCATTCCCGGGAAGTATCCCTAGGTTTTGAGTATGTGGTTGACCACCAGGTTAGAGTAGGGATTGAAGTATAATGGTGCCAATTCACTCTCTATGACGTTTATGATATGAAAGCCCCGAGTACATACACTGGATCTGTAAGGACTTGATTGCTTGACTTCTTTTCGATGATTGTCTTGATGGGCAACGAAGTGATCGTCACCACCTTATCATTTAGTGGGATTTTGATTTTCTGGTAGAGTGTGGATGTTATCGCTTTGGAAGCGTGAATCCAGGGTCTTCTCAGAAGTATGTTGAAGGATGCCTCAATGTCTACTATTTGGAAATTGACCTTTCGCTCCATTGGCCCTGTGGCTATGGTTAGGTCAACAAGTCCCGCCACCTTTCCTCGTGTACCATCATATGCGCGAACACCTTGATTGGTAGGAGTCCAATCTGATTCTTTCATGCCCAATTTATATGCCGTTTTCAAGGGTATGACATTGACTGCGGAGCCATCATCTAATAAGGTCATTAGCACATTCTTCTTTAAGCAAATGAAGGTGATATAAAGAGCCAAGTTATGACTAGCACCGAAGGGTGGCAAATCCTCATCCGAGAAAGTAATAGGATTACTTAGCTTTGGTGATTCTTGGAAGACCAAGTTGACCACGTCGTCGGGTGTGCAGTTATGTGTTACATTTAGTTTGGCCAAAGCTTGCAGCAAAGCTTGTCGATGTGGGAATGAGCTTGACACTAGTTGCCAGACTGAAAGATCAGCCTTTGTTTTTTGTAGTTGCTTTAGTAGATGGTCGGTAGAGCCTTCTTCATTATCACTTGGTGTGACTATATTGGTTGGACCGTTTTCTATGGGACCATTTTGGGAAGTATTTTGGTGTGGGCGTCCTGAACGAGTGAGGTGATCTACATTTTGATCTTCACAATTCTGGAGTATTTCCTCACTGACTTTGACTAAGTAGTGTTCAGTGAGATACAGATCTTCGTCATTGTCGGCCCATATTTCATTGATAGCAACAAGTTCTCTCAATCTCATGATATCTGCTTCTAATTGGATAATTTGGTCGACTAGTTCATCAACCATTGCTACTACTTCTTGCATTGTAGTGTTTTGAGAGAAAACTAGTGGTGCGCATTCTCTAGGTGTGGCGTTGGGGCCACGTAAGGTTGTCACTGCACTCTCTAGTTCCAACACTTGCCTATCCACACTTTTTGCCCATGCGATGAAATCAGTGATGGTTGGGGAAATGGTGGAGTAGTTCCCTTCATTTTCTATTGCATGAACTTCGTCTTCGACTGGGGAAATGAGATGTGAACAATCTACGGTAGATTCTTCATTTGTAATCACTAGAACTCCAAGAGGATTCTTAGTGTTGTTAGGCTTACCTCCAGGTGGTATTGGTAGGTGACCTTCTTCAATCATGTCTTGAAGTACATTTTTCAATTTGTAGAATTTCTGTGTATCATGTCCCTTGCCTCTATGGTATTCGCAGTACGAATTCTCATCCCAGAACTTGGATTTCTTTTCTGGTTCAGGCGTAGGGCCTATGGGTTGAATTTTCCCGAGTTTCATCAATCTTTTCAAAGCGTTGGAATACGTGTCCCCTAGATTTGTGAATTTCCTTGGAGGGGTACTCTTCTTAGATGGCTCAAGGAGGTTAACTTCGTCGGTCTTGCTAGTGGAGCCATAAGAACGACTTGTTGAGCCTTGGTATCCACAACCTATCGTTTTGGACAAGAGCCCTTTACGAATGTCATCTTCGATCCTTGTCCCTAGTACGGTCAAATCTTTGAAAGTCTTGATGTTTTGATACCTCAAATGATTTGCATTTATGGGCTTTAGGTTGTCCACGAATTTCTCCACAAGGGTAGCCTCATCCGGACGTTCAACAAGTTGAGTACTAGTCTTCCTCCACCGACTTAGGAAATCGGTGAAACCTTCTTTGTCATTTTGGGTAAGAACCTCTAAAGTGCGCATGTTGCCTTAGATTTCAGCATTATCCGCATATTGTTTAGCAAACTAGATTGCGGCATCGTCCCAAGTAGCGATTTTCTTGTGCTCTAGCGAATAAAACCATTGTTTTGGGATGGTGTCAAGAGATGAAGGAAAGATCCTTAAGAACATCTCGGGTTTAATGCCTTTGATAGACATGTAATCCTTGAAGGCACGGATATGGTTAAAAGGGTTTTCATGCCCCTTGAATTTAGGGATATCCATCATGTTGAAGTTGGTTGGCAACTTGGAACTCACGGCCTCATATTTGCGGTTATTCTCCCTATAAATGTCATCCCCTTTAAGATACATCAATTGCTCCTCTAAGTATTGGAGTCGTTTCTCAGCTGCAGTCATACCCATGGGAGGGTTTTCGTCCCTGAAGTCATTCACGAAGTCATCAGCGATTTCACTTTTGTCGAGGAGGCATCCTTGTTTCCACGGCATATATTCGACCCTCAATGGTGTCAAGGCGATCATACACTTGGTCTTGAGTAACTTGGAGACGAGCTAGCGCGGTTAGGATTTGATCATTACTAACCTGGAGTTGATTGAAGTTCACGTCGCTTGTTCCAGGCATCTTGGAAACTGAATAAGAGATCGACGATGAATCAAAACACGATCGACCACTCTAGCACGCTTACTTGAAAAGAAATGTTTTGACTCGTGAAGTGGGAGTGTGCCACTTGTGTCAGTGAGTTTTGAGGAAATGACAGAGTTTGAAAAAGGTTGGTCCTAGTCAACTTTAGTGTAGTTGTAGGAGTGGACTCGAAGTAAAGTTTTGAAATGGGTTTTGAGGCCCGAATTTTGACTCGACAATTGGACAGATTTTTGGCTTGTTTTGCGCTAATATTAGGCCTAAGTTCGAAATTTTACATGTTAAAGAAGGATTTTGAACTTTTAAAAAAATCGTCATGGTTTTGTTTAGAAAAGGGTGATCACGTATGGTACAAACAATATACAAGCATTATAACGGGATGCAGAGTGCATTTAAATGGGTTGTGGTTTAAAGGGTGGGTTGCCATACCGAACAATCAAACCCGAAGTCTGTGGAGAGGCTCGTACCAAACAAGAGTAAGGCCGATTCCTAGTCCATTTCCTCAAGTAGTGAAAGTCCTTGATATAAACAAGAGTAAGTACCATGGTATGGATGACGTCAATCGCTATCCATCCTTAGGCCCAAATAAGAATTAGGATCGTTTAGACGGGACGATTGGTCGAATGGGTTGGGTTGGGCCTAGGAAGGCCGAATGAAACGATCTAGGAAGACCGAGTTATGAAAACCGACAATTGTCTTGTACAAACTATTCCCTAACCTTGTTCAAGATTCACCCTTTTGGCTACACATAAGTGTATTATCCCCAGCGGAGTCGCCAAACTGTGGACGCGGGCCCACGGGGGTGCTTGGGAAACAAGTGTTTGCATTTGTGGAGTCGCCACCAATTTATTGTGGAAAATTGGAAACCGTTCGAATACCTCGTGCCATGTCAAGACACAAAGTAGTGACATGAACACCAAGAACTCGTTACCCTTAGCATTCTATGTCTAGAATGACTCTCGTGGATGCCAATGAACACGGATGTTCACAGAGATCTGAAGTAAGGGGTGAGGGTATGTATTAGGAAGTTCTTTTGATCGAACACCTAATCCCGCCCGCCTCGATAGCGGCCTCTACTAATGATTAGGGAAAATCATCTATACTCGATATATTGTCGATTATATGCATGCAATGCAACATCCAACGTTTTAATCCTAACATGTGAGAATTAACTAAGTCGGTAAACAATTAATTTAGCATACAATTAGGTCGAATCAGGATTTAAGTTCAATTACATGTGAAAGCATACAAGCAATAAAAAGTACAATGATAAATATAATAAAGGAAAATTACAATAATGAAAATTACAATAATTACATCGGGTTTAATGATTTATGTCGAAAATACATCTAAAACGGATAATTTGGAAAAGAAAGAATAAAGGAATTAACGAACAGGAATTAAGCGATAATACGAATAATAGTTAATTAAATACGCAAACTAATAAACTAGGTCAAGGCAAAACGGGAGTTCAGAGACAGAAGTCAACCAGGAACAGGCGCAGCAGAGCTGCGCCCTCTGGAAGAGGCGCAGCAGTCACTGCGTCTGTTCCTTGGCTCCGTTCTGGCAGTGAAGCCGGAATTGCAAGTCGTTAATATTCGTTGGTGATTTTAATGCTTGATTATATTATTTGACTCGGATTAAAGTGATTATCAGATTATTTACATGCGATTAACGGTCATGAAAGCAATAAACATGGATGAAACTAATTAGGATGAATATTACAAGATTAAAAAGGATTAATAAACAAATTAATAACTAAACAAATTAATTAGGTTAAGTACAATGAATTAATGACGGACTAATGAACAACAGATGAAAAATATATCAACGACGAATTCCAGAGACTCAATATTGATGAATCGAACCTCTAAAACTCGGTTTGACTTTAGTGACGAAAACCCGCAAATATTATTTACTTGGGATTTAAGTCGGGAATTAATGAGATGAATTATATGTTAATGATGATGAATAATTTATATGTCAAATTATTATGTTCAGATTGTTATATTAAAACAAGGAACAAATAAAAACAAAAGAAAACAAACGAATCAACGAAAGACGAAGGAAGAAGAAAGGAAGCAGGAACTGCGGCAGCCTCACGAAGAGGCGCAGCAGGTACTGCGTCCCTTCAAAGAGGCGCAGCAGTTGCTGCGTCCTTTCTCGACGGTTGACCTCTGATAATCCGTAAAAAGGGTTTTAAACAAAGGGTTTGAGAAATCGGTTTTAATTGTATTTTCGACATAAATCTTACAATATAATTGCAATAAATAAATAACAATGAATAAAAGAGAGATTTACACCCTCAGACTTACATGTTTGACGAAACGAGAAGAACTAAGTTTACGATTAGTGATGCTCGCCTCGAATGTCGACGAAAGTGCCCTCGTAAGAGGAATTAAAACAGATTGATTAAAGTTGGTCAAATTGGTCAAATTGGTCGGTCATGCAAGTTGGTCAAATTGGTCGGTCATGCAAAACGAGGCTGGTACTCAGAAGGATCCGAGCTTACGTGGTCGAAAGTTCAAGCACGTAGAGGCCAAAAAGTAAGAACGTCGTCTAGAATGCAAAGGGAGAAGAGAAGGGCGGACACCCGCGTGAGAAATATGTGAAACCGAAGGTCTCTATTTATACGAATCACGTGTAGGAAGTAGGGTTTTTCGGAGAAACTTTGGAAGTGAATCTCTAAAAGATATGAAAAGATACGAAAAATACGCAGAAAAGGACTTGGGAAGAGGCGCAGCAGGCACTGCGTCTCTTGGAAGAGGCGCAGCACCTGCTGCGTCAATTCCTAAGTGGTTTCCTCCTGCGGAAGAAAGATTTCCATGTTTAGTTTATGGAATAACGGAATAATTTGGTTTTCCTTAATATTTTGTGTGAATATTACGGGAAATTATTTACCAAAGATTAAAAGATTTATAAAATATGGAATAGAAATATCCGGAACATTCCTGAATATTCCGACTCGGCATTTTAATGGTTGTCAAAAAATGAAGACGGTTTTAGGCCCGAACTCCAAATGTACTCTAATTACTGCCAAAACGACCGTATCAGCACGTAGATGACATTTAAGAGGTAGACATAAATGTTTGAGCGATCACTTGACGATAAACTTACGAACTGTCACAAATTGTTCCGCGTACCAAACATGCGGCCCAATCATCACCGGGTGGTTTGCGGGAGGTGCAGAAATGAGGTATCTACAGGTGCTAGTCATAATTTGGCTTTTTATATCACCGTCATTTGCTTAAAGAAGAATGTGCCAATGACCTTGGTAGATGATGGCTCCGCAGTCAATGTTATACCTTTGAAAACTGCATACAAATTGGGCATGAAAGAATCAGATTGGACCCCTACCAACCAAGGTGTTCGTGCATATGATGGTACACGACGAAAGGTGGTGGTACTTGTTGACCTAACCATAGCCACAAGGCCGATTGAGCGAAAGGTCAATTTCCAAATAGTGGACATTGAGGCATCCTTCAACATACTTCTGGGAAGACCCTGGATTCACGCTTCCAAAGCAATAACATCCACACTCCACCAGAAAATCAAAATCCCACTAAATGGTAAGGTGGTGACGATCACTTCGTCGCCCATCAAGG
The DNA here is from genome assembly GCF_048544455.1 of Silene latifolia. Lineage (NCBI taxonomy): Eukaryota > Viridiplantae > Streptophyta > Magnoliopsida > Caryophyllales > Caryophyllaceae > Silene > Silene latifolia. The sequence goes on along the minus strand of NC_133537.1, from coordinate 225,604,348 downwards.
CAATCATCTAAAAGAAGTCAAGCAATCAAGTCCTTACAAATCCAGTACATGAACTTGGGGGCTTCCATATCATAAACGTCATAGAGAGTGAATTGGCACCATTATACTTCAATCCCTACTCTAACTTAGTGGTCAACCACATACTCAAAACCCAGGGATACTTCCCGGGAATGCCTTTGAATCCTATCCGAAGGAGCACCATTGCCCCCTACAAGGAGGGTAATTCACAAAGAATACCCCTTGGATTAGGATACAAACCCATCAAAGAGGAAGTTCTCGAGATGCTCACCCAATTTCAAAACCGTAAGAATGTGGGAATCCAAATACGACCCTATCTCCCTACCCTAAATGGATACTTCGTTAGGGAGGGAAATCAAGACCTTTTCATGGATTTCCCGAACCTTGGCACCATCTCGAAAGGAAGCTAGTCGGAATCGAGGTCTTTCACGATTGCTACTTCATTCCTCCAGAAACTGTTCCTACCGTCAAGACTCGTCAAGCACCTTGCCTAGACGAACAAGCCGTGAGTCTACTATTTGGAGAAGATCGATTCGTTAGAGCCGCGCACGATGAGATCATTACCATGATACTTCAAGACGATCACTTCAACGCTACCGCGTTAATCACAGAAATAAACACCAATCAGCAGAAAGGATGGAGAAAATCGATTAAGTGGACAAATAATCAAGGAAGACTCTTCAAGCTCACTACTGGAGAAGGAGAGATGTTCAAGGGAGAAACAGAAGACGATGAATTCGAGTCAGAGTCAGAGTCGGAGTCAGAGTCGGAGTCTAGAGAAGCTCCTAGAGGGTCTCCTCCTATCATCATTACCACTCCCCTCGTTTCTCCTAGCCTAGTGTCTAATAGTAACAGTAGTTCGGGAAATGTCTCAACCGCTGTCCCTTTACCGCCACTGACCGCAGATCAGATGTCTTCTTTGTTTCAACTTTTCTCAAACCTTAATATGAATAAATCAGGTTCTGCTTACTCTTCGTGTTATCTTGAATGCAATTCTGTTTACGATGATAATGAGAATGACCCAGACCCTGACTCAATCGAAATACCTCCCTACATAGCCAAAGAAATACTACAAGAAGGGGAAGGGGGGGAAGGGGGACCAGTGATAGAAGATACTGAACCCATCAATGTAGGAACTGAACTAGAACTCCAAGAACTTAGGATAGGGACAACCCTGAGCCCCACCGAAAGGGCCAATTTCATAGACCTCCTACACGAGTTCAAAAACGTTTTTGCTTGGTCCTACAAAGATATGCCAGGGATCGACAGGGAGATTGCAGAGCATAGAATCCCAATCAAACCAGGTTTCAAACCCGTGAAACAGAAGCTTCGTCGAATGAGGACAGAATGGGCTCTCAAGATCAAAGAAGAAGTCGATAAACAATTCAAAGTTGGGTTCATCAAAGTTACCGAGTACTCAGACTGGGTAGCTAACATAGTACCCGTACCCAAAATGGATAGAAGAATCCGTGTTTGTGTTGATTTTAGAGACTTAAACAAAGCAAGCCCTAAGGATGACTTTCCTCTACCACATATAGACATTTTAGTGGACAATACGGCGGATCACGCGTTACTCTCCTTCATGGACGGATACGCAGGATACAAACAGATCAAGATGGCCTTAGAAGACATGCATAAGACTGCCTTCGTCACTCAATGGGGAACCTTTTGCTGGGACCTCTATTTTGATGGAGCATCGAACTTAAGAGGATTTGGAATAGGAGTGTTGCTCATTTCTCCTGAAGGCGAGCATACACCAATCTCTGTCAAACTCGACTTCGAGGTGACAAATAACGCTGCGGAATACGAAGCCTGTCTCATTGGATTGCAAGCGGAAGTAAGTTTAGGCATCAAGAATCTTCGAGTACATGGGGATTCATCTTTGATCATCAATCAAATTACGGGATCTTGGAAAATACGAAGCGAAAGCCTGGCACCTTATCAAGCCAGGATAGACCAAGTAGCCCAATTCTTCGATCAAGTAACCTACTTACATCTACCTCGAGAAGAAAATCAATTTGCGGATGCTCTTACAAAACTCGCATCTTTGATTAATATGGCAGATAGTATGGTAGAAATGCCTTTATGCATCGAACGACGATCAGAGCCAGCTTATGTGCACCAAATCACCGATGAAGAGGAAATTACAGAAGAGCCTTGGTTCCAAGAAATCCTAAACTTCAAACTCAACGACACCTATCCACCAGATATGGACAAAAGGGGACAACGCACTATCCGTTTGCTAGCTTCCCAATACGTCCTCATGCGAGGAGAGTTATACAAAAGAACACCTCTTGGTGTCATCCTACGTTGTCTTGATCATTCACATGCACGGAAAGTGATGGAAGAAGTCCATGATGGAGAATGTGGCCCTCACATGAGTGGACCCAGAATATTATTGGACCACGATGGAATCTGATTGCATCAAATATGTGAGACATTGCCATAATTGTCAAATCTTCGGGAACGTGCATCATGTTCCTCCTTCATTGCTTTACACCATGACATCTCCCTGGCCATTTTCTGCTTGGGGAATTGACATCATCGGCAAGATCACTCCAGTTGGAACAGGAGGTCACTGTTTCATCCTAGTAGCAATCGATTATTTCACCAAATGGGTAGAAGCGGCTTCCTACACAGGTCTTACAGCCAAGAACGTGGCAAAGTTCATACAAACCAATATCATATGTCGATATGGTTGCCCACATGAGATCATCAGTGACAATGGGTAACATTTCTAAGCTGAGACTGAACAATTTCTAGCCAAGTACAAAATTAAGCATCACCACTCCTCGCCATATAGACCACAAACCAATGGCGCGGTAGAGGCAGCAAACAAAAACGTTGTCACGATTCTCAAGAAAATGATTGACAACTATAGAGATTGGCCAAGCAAGATACCCTTCGGTTTATGGGGATACCGTACATCCGTTAGGACGCCCACTGGGGCTACTCCTTTCTATTTGACCTACGGCATGGAAGCCGTACAACCAGTCGAGCTAGAAATACTATCCTTGCGTATTTTACTCGAAAGTCAAATCCCAGAAGCCGAGTGGAAGAGGGATAGATATGAAGAACTCATCCTCCTGGATAAACGAAGGTTGCGTGCATTACATAATGTGCAGACATATCAGGCGCGTATCAAATGAGCCTTCAACAAAAGGGTTAAGCCAAGGAACATCAAAGAAGGGGACTTGGTCCTCAAATCAATTAGGGCTCTTTTACCTGTCGATCCACGAGGAAAATTCAAACCCAATTGGGCCGGGCCATTCCTAGTCAAGTCCATACTTCCAGGGGGTGCAGTTATGATCACAGACCTAGACGGGAACGAATTTGCCAACCCAACGAACCTTGACCAATTGAAACGTTACTATGCCTAGAATAGGAGCAAAAGCGCGCCTCGCGTGACCTCACGTGTCGCTCTTGTGGCACGAAATAACCGGTCTCTGGACAAGCTGAATTAAGATAATGTCATCTTGCTCTTGCATTTTGACAATTTGTCATTCTCATATCATCAAATAAACTAAATTACACTTTCGGAGTAAGTAAAGCACATGCTTATTTTCTAAAGTTCATTACAAGCTCTTGCTTAGAACAATTATTTTTTTACATTTACTCGAACTATGCGCAAGGGTTTGATTTCATTTTTTTTAATGAATACGTAGGCAATCCTTCACGGGATACAACCCACTTAATCACTTTAAATGTAAATACAAGGACATTTGCAAATGCATTTGAAATTCGACAAGAATAATGAAAAGAAAATCACAACGGTTTTATCACCAATCAACCTCTTTTATTTCATTCCTAATAATAGTACGTTACATAATAAAAATAAATAGGCTAGGATTCTAAAAACCCCACCTTCTTATTACAATAATAATAATAATAATAATAATAATAATAATAATAATAATAATAATAATAATAATAATAATAATAATAATAATAATAATAATAATAATAATAATAATAATAATAATAATAATAATAATAATAATAATAATAATAATAATAATAATAATAATAATAATAATAATAATAATAATAATAATAATAATAATAATAATAATAAATAATAAAGACTTAGGCTACTCTTCCATTTTCTCTTTGCCTTTGTCATTTTTATCATACTTCTTGTCACGACCTCGAGCCGGACGCTCTTGCGCCACTTCCGACCTAATCACCAATGGTCTCTCTCGTGGTCTCGCTTTGCCATTCTTGTCAACCACCATCTCGATGGCAGGAGAAGTCTTCGGTTTCTTCGAAGGATGAACAACTCGAAACCCGGCTTCTTCCTCTCCCTCAGTCAGATGCTTCTCCTTCTCCTTTTCCACCTCGCGAACCTTGTAGTCAACAGGTTCACGCTTCCTCAGTCTCTCGTGCTCCTCCGGAGTGGTAGCTTTCCTCCACCGCATATAGGAATCTGAAACCCATAGAGCACTGACAGAAGAATTCAAGAACCAAATGTTCCTCTGAGCCCATTTGATGGCCCATTCTCTTCGACTCTTAGTAGTAAGCGCCACGGCGGTCTGCGGAACAGTGTCAAGCTTCGGGATCATCTGCTTCAATCCAACCTGCCTCATCAACCTCTCCGGGAAAATGCATAACATAAACTCCAAGCCGGGAATGCGAACAGATCGGGTAGGGTCCAGGGAAGATACTCCAGTGATAGATTTGAGGTGCCACCATGGTACGATCCATCTAATTAAGGGGTCATCTTCACTTTTCAACTTGTTTTCCCAGTAATTGCACACTCAAGTGAAGTCCACCATGTAAAGCCTGGTCCTCATTGCAATCGAACGATCATGATAAGCAGGAACATAAAATGGGGGCTCGATCAATCGAAGACGCTCCATAAGCCAGACCTACCAAAAGCGGGTATTAGAAATATTAAAAAAAACAAAACAAAAAAACGAAAAATATATATATAAAAAAAACGAAACAAAAAAAAAAGAGAAAGAAAAAGCTTCTTTTACCTGCAAAATAATGGGACTTCCCAACTAAGGTAGGTCGCGATTGACTTTCCTGTTATCCAAGCCTAATAGGATCTATCCTAAGCACAGACAAGCTGGGCTCCTGCGCAGCTCCATTTGCTCAATCAGGCTCAAAAGACGAGGGTCGCCCCTCATGTCCTCATCAACATGCCCTTGAAGGACATATACATGCAATAGGCGAAACCAGAATGTCCTTCGTCTTGCAACATAAGAGACAGTAGGATCAGCCCTATTGATGAAGCGATCGATGAAATCCAACATTCGCACTCCTTTAGAAGTCACAAGACGGTCAACATCAACTCTGGCCAATCCAAGTAAGTCTCTAAACTTATTCTTATACCCCTGAGAAGTGGAGGGAATAGCAGGCAAATGTTCCGGGTCCCAACCACAAATCGCAGCAATCTCCTCGGGAAACGGGCAAATGTCGCCCCCAGGAAAGGCAAATACGTGATAATTCGGGTCCCAGTAGTCAAGACAAGCATCTAGGAACGGTTTGACTACCTTGATCAATTTCAAGCTCAAAAGTGCTCCAAAATTATAAGCACCCATGTCATACTTCTCCACACTAGAGAACTCATTTGTCCATTCTTTTAGACGAATCTCAAGAGTGTTCATGATGTAGGCTTATTTTGGGAGTTTTGTGTAATAAGACGAAGAAAGACGGAAGAATTGTGTGAATAAAACCTCCTTCGACGTCTCTATTAATACTAAAGGCTGTTTCCTAAAATCCGTCAGAACGGACACACTAGGGAACAGGCGCAGCAGGTGCTGCGCCTCTTCGAAGGGACGCAGCTCTTGATGCGCCTCTTCCTCGGCACTTTTCCTGTGACTTTCTGCGTTGGATCTTTCCTAAATTCCTCAACGAATAATTTCTTATTCATACGGGTTATTATTTTGGTAAATGCGTCAGGTTACTGTAGATACCTCATTTCTGCACCTCTCGCAAACCACCCGGTGATGATTGGGCTGCATGTTTGATGCGCGGAACGATTTGTGACAATTCGTAAGATTATCGTCAAGTGATTGCTCAAATATTAATGTCTACCTCTTAGTTGTCATCTACGTCCCGATACGGTCGTTTTGACAGTAATTAGAGTACATTCGGAGTCCGGGCCTAAAACCGTATCCATTTTCTGATAACCGTTAAATCCCGAGTCAGAATGTTCTGGAATGCTCCGGATATTTCTATTCCATATTTCATAAATTTTATCTTTTGGCAAACAATTTCCCGTAATATTCACATAAGATATTAAGGAAAACCGAATTATTTCCGTCCTACCATAACTCAAACACGGAAATCTTTCTTCCGCAGGAGGAAACCCTTTGGGAACAGACGCAGCAGGTGCTGCGCCTCTTCCAAGAGACGCAGTGACTGCTGCGCCTCTTCCCAGGTCCTTTTCTGCGTATTTATCGTATCTTTTTCATATCTTTCCCAGATTGACTTCCAAAGAGTCTCCGAAACCCTAATCCCTCCACGTGATTTGTATAAATAGGAGCCTTCGCTCCTCATATTTCTCACGCGAGTGTCCGCCCTTCTCTTCTCCCTTTGCATTCTAGACTTTGTTCTTACTTTTTGGCGTCTACGTGCTTGAACTTTCGACCACGTAAGCTCGGATCCTTCTGAGTACCAGCCTCCCCGTTTGCATGACCGACCAATTTGACCAACTACACATCAATCAACTTAATTAACTTAATCGTTTTCCTCTTACGAGGGCACTTTCTTTGCATTCGCGTCGAGCATCACTAATCGATCTCTTAGTCCTTCTCGTTTCGTCAACATGTAAGTCTGAGGGTGTAATCTCTCTTTTATTTATTGTATTTATTTATTGTATCATCACAATTGTAAGGTTTATGTCGAAAAACCGATTTCTAAAACCATGCTTTAAAACCTCTTTTTACGGATTTCCAGTAGATAACCGTCGAGAAAGGACGCAGCAACTGCTGCGCCTCTTCGAAGGAGCGCAGTTCTTGCTGCGCCTCTTCGTGAGGCTGCCGCAGTTCCTGCTTCCTTTCTTCTTCGTTCGTCCTCTTTTATTCGTCAAGTTTCTTTCTCTTGTTTCGTTTGTGTGTTAATTCTTCATCATGATAGTTTATCATCTCACATGTATTTTATTCATCATCATTAATATGTTTTAATCATCACAAATCCGACTTAAATCCCTAATAATCCAATATTTGCGGGTTTTCGTCATTAAATTCAATTCCGGGTTGTAGAGATTCAATTCATCAATATTGAGTTTCTGGAATTCGTCTTTGATATAGTTTTCATCTGTCTTTTGTCATATCTATCATATATTCGTCATTAATCCATTGTATTTAACCTAATTAATTGAATTAATTTGTTTAGTTTGTTAATATTTTTCACTTCTACCATTAATCCATCTTATATCAATCCATCATAATTCCATCTCATCCATGTTTACTGCTTTCACGACCCATCCATATGTTAAATAAACATGCTAATCACTTTCATCCGAGTAAATATCATCAATCGATCATTAAATTCACCAATTAACATTAACGGCTTGCAATTACGGCTTCACGGACCAGACCGAGCCAAGGAACGGGCGGCTGCCGCGCCTATTCAAGGGACGCGCTCTGCTTCTGCTGCTGCTTTGTTCTGGCCGAGTTCGTCACGAACTCCGTTTCTACCTTGACCTAGTTTAATTAGTTTACGTATTAATCAACTATTATCTGTAATATCACGCTAATTCCTGTTCGTTAGTTTATTTGATTCTTTCTTTTGTCTCTTTTTCCCAACTTATCCGTTTTAAAGGTATTTTCGACATAAATCACCTATTCCTTTGTAATTAATGTAATTTTCATTATTGTAATTTATAATTATTGTATTTCTTTTATTGCTTGTATGTTTTCACATGTAAATGAGCATTAAATCCTACTTCGACCCAATTGAATGCTTATTACGTGTTTACCGACTTGGTATTAATTCTCATATGCTAGGATTAAAACTTGGATGTTGCATTGCATGCATATAGCCGACGATATATCAAGTACGAATAACATCCCTAATCATTAGTAGCGGCCGCTATCGAGGCGGGCGGGATTAGGTGTTCGATCAAAAGAGCTTCCTAATACGTACCCTCACCCCTTACTCCAGATATCTGTGAACACCCGTGTTCATTGGCATCCACGAGAGTCATTCTAGACATAGAATGCTAAGGTTAACGATTGCTTAGTGTTCATGTCACTACTTTGTGTCTTGACATGACACGAGGTATTCGAACGGTTCCAATTTCCCATAAAAATTGGTGGCGACTCCATACAAAAATGCAAACGCTTGTTCCTCTTTTCCTCCCAAGCGCCCCCGTGGGCGGCCCGCTGTCCACAGTTTGGCGACTCCGCTGGGGAAAGATACACTTACGTGTAGCAAGGGTGAAACTTGAACAAGGTTAGGGAATAGTTTGTACAAGACAATTGTCGGTTTTCATAACTCGGTCTTCCTAGACCGTTTTATTCGGCCTTCCTAGGCCCAACCCAACCCATTCGACCAATCGTCCCGTCTAAACGGTCCTAATTCTTATTTGGGCCTAAGGATGGATAGCGATTGACGTCATCCATACCATGATGCTTACTCTTGTTTGTATCAAGGGCCTTCACTAGTTGAGTAAATGGACTAGGAATCGGCCTTACTCTTGTTTGGTACGAGCCTCTCCACAGACTTCGGGTTTGATGGTTCGGTATGGCAACCCACCTTTTAAACCAAAACCCTTTTAAATGCACTCAGCATCCCGTTATAATGCTTGTATAAATGTTTGTACCTTACGTGATCACCGCTTCTAAACAAAACCATGACGATTTTTTCAAAAATCAAAACCCATTTTCAAACAAAATTTCGAAATAGGCTTCCAATTAGCGCAAGATCCGGTCAAAACTCTGTCCGTTTGTCGTGTCAAAATTCGGGCCACTAGCCCATTTCAAAACTTCACTTCGAGTCCACTCCTACAACTACACCACAGTTGGCTAGGACACACATTTTCAAAAAACCTTTGTCTTTCTTCAAAGCTCACTCAACACAAGTGGCACACACCCACTTCACGAGTCAAAACATTTCTTCTTTTAGCAAGTGTGTTAGAATGGTCGATCGTGTTTTGATTCGTCGCCGATCTCTTATCCAGTTTTCAAGATGCCCGGATCAAGTGATGAAACAAACCTCCACCAACTTCAAGATGGTAATGATCGAATCCTAGCCGCGCTAGCCCAAATGCAAGTTACCCAAGACCAAGTCTATGACCGCCTTGAACTCATTGAAGGCCGTATCTATGCCGTAGAGGGAAGGTTGCCTCCTCACAAAAGTGAAGTACTACGTGACTCTGACAATGAATCCAAGGATAAAAATCCTCCCATGGGGATGACTGTAGCTGAGAAAAGACTCCAATACTTAGAGGAGCAATTGATGTACCTTAAGGGGGATGACATTTATAGGGAGAACAATCGCAAGTATGAGGCCGTCAATTCCAAATTGCCAACTAACTTCAATATGATGGATATCCCTAAGTTCAAGGGACACGAGAACCCTTTGAACCACATCCGTTCCTTCAAGGATTACATGTCTATCAAAGGCATCAAACCCAATATGTTCTTAAGGATCTTTCCTTCATCTCTTGACACTATCCCAAAGCAATGGTTCTACTCCTTAGATCACAAGAAGGTCGCTACTTGGGAAGACGCCGCAATCGAGTTCTCTAAACAATATGCGGATAATGCCGAGATCCAAGTCAACATGCGTACTCTAGAGGTTCTTACCCAAAATGACAAAGAAGGATTCACCGACTTCCTAAGTAGGTGGAGGAAGACTAGCACCCAACTAGTTGAACGCCCGGATGAGGCTACCCTTGTGGAAAAGTTTGTGGACAATCTCAAACCCATCTATGCCAATCATTTGAGATACCAAAACATCAAAACTTTCAAGGACTTAACCGTACTAGGGACAAGGATTGAAGATGACATCCGTAAAGGACTCTTATCCAAAATGGTAGGTCGAGGATATCAAGGGTCCACAAGTCGTTCATACGGCTCTACTAGCAAGACCGATGAAGTTAACCTTCTCGAGCCATCCAAGAAAAGTACCCCACCAAGAAAATTCACAAATCTTGGGGACACTTACTCCAACGCTCTAAAAAGGTTAATGAAGCAAGGTAAACTCCAACCCATTGGACCTACTCCCGAACCCGAAAGAAAGTCCAAATTCTGGGACGAGAACTCGTACTGTGAATACCATAGGGGCAAGGGGCACGACATAGAAAAATGCTACAAGTTGAAAAACGTGCTTCAAAACATGATTGAGGACGGTCGACTACCAATACCCCCAGGAGGCAAGCTCAACAACACTCAGAATCCTCTTGGAGTTCTAGTGATCACAAGTGATGAATCTACCTTAGATTGCTCACACCTCATTTCTCCATGTGAAGATGAAATTTATGCAATCGAGAATGAAGGGCTCTACTCTACTATCTCCCCTACCATTTCCGACTTCATCACATGGGCAAGGAGCGTGGATAGACAAGTTCGGGAATTAGAAAATATGGTGACAACCTTACGCGATCCCAATGCAACACCCGAAGAATATGTGCCACTAATCTTCTCTCAAAATGCTACTATGCAAGAAGTAATCACCGTGGTTGATAAACTAGTTGATCAAATCATACGACTAGAAGGTGATATCATGAGAATGAGGGAACTAACTGCAATCAATGGAGTTTGGGCCGACGATGACGAGGACGAGTATCTCATTGAAAACTCCCTAGTCAAAGAAATAATCCAAAATGGTGAAGACCAAGATGTGGACCACCTAACTCGTTCGGGTCGTCCATATCAAAGCACTACTCAAAATGGTCCAACCAACGTCATCACACCAAGTGACAACGAAGAGGACTCCACTGATCATTTGCTCAAGCAATTACAAAAGACAAAGGCTGATCTTTCAGTCTGGCAATTAATAGCAAGCTCATTCCCACATCGCCAAGCTTTATTGCAAGCTTTGGCCAAACTAAAAGTAGCACATAACTCCACTCCTGAAGATGTAGTCAACTTGGTCTTCCAAGAATCACCAAAGCTAAGTAATCCTATTACTTTCTCGGACGAAGATTTGCCACCTTTTGGCGCTGGTCACAACCTTGCTCTATACATCACTGTCATTTGTCTAAAGAAGAATGTGCCAATGACCTTGGTGGACGATGGCTCTGCAGTCAACGTCATACCCCTCAAAACGGCATACAAGCTAGGCATGAAAGAGTCGGATTGGACCCCTACCAATCAAGGTGTGCGTGCATATGACGGTACACGACGAAAGGTGGTAGGGCTTGCTAACTTAACCATAGCCACAGGGCCAATCGAACAAAAGGTTAACTTCCAAATAGTGGACATCGAAGCTTCCTTCAACATACTTCTGGGAAGGCCGTGGATTCACGCTTCCAAAGCGGTAACATCCACCCTTCATCAAAAGATCAAGATCCCACTAAATGGCAAGGTAGTGACGATCACTTCGTCACCCATCAAGGCAATAATCGAAAAACAGTCAAACAATCAAGTCCTTGCGGATCCCGTGTACGAACTTGGGGGCTTCCAAAGTGTAAGTGTCATAGAAAGCGAATTGGCACCCTTATACTATAATCCCTACTCCAACTTGGTGGTCAACCATATACTCAAAACCCAGGGATACTTCCCTGGAATGCCTTTAAACCCTACTCGAAGAAACACCTTCGCACCATACAAGGAAGGCAACTTAACGAGGATACCACTGGGACTAGGGTACAAACCCACAAAAGAGGAGGTTCTCGAAATGCTTGCCCAAGTCCAAAACCGTAAGCACGTAGGAGTCCAAATGCGACCCTATCGCCCTACTTTAAATGGGTATTTTGTTCAAGAAGGAAGTATAGAACTTTTTCACGGATTTCCCGAACCTTGGCATTATCTCGAAAGGAAGCTAGCCGGAATCGAGATCTTTCACGATTGCTACTTTATCCCTCCAGAAACGGTTCCTACCGTCAAAACCCGTCAAGCACCTTGCTTAGACGAGCAAGCTGTTAGCCTATTGTTTGGAGAAGATCGATTCGTTAAGGCCGCGCAGGATGAGATCATTACCATGATACTTCAAGACGATCGCTTCAACCCCACCGCGTTAATCACAGAAACCAACGCAAGACAGCAGAAAGGATGGAGAAAATCAATCAAGTGGACCAACAATCAAGGAAGACTCTTCAAGCTCACCACTGGAGAAGGAGAGATGTTCAAAGGAGAACCAGAAGACGATGATTTCGAGTCGGAGTCGGAGTCAGAGTCAGAGTCTAGAGGAGTCGTTAGAGAGTCTACTCATGTCGTCATCCCCACTCCCTTTGTTTCTCCTAGCTTAGCCTCGAATAGTCACAGTAGTTCAGGAAATGCCCCAACCACAGTCCTTTTGCCGCCACTGACCATGGATCAGTTGGCTTCTTTGTTTCAACTTTACTCAAATTTTGATATGAATAAATCGGGTTCGCTTTACTCTTTGTGTTATCTTGAGTGCAATTCATTTACGATGATACCGAGGATGACCAAGACCCAGACTCGATCGAAATACCTCCCTACGTAGCCAAAGAAATACTACAGGAAAGGGAAGGGGGACCAGTAATAGAGGACACCGAACCCATCAATGTAGGAACCGAACTAGAACCCCAAGAACTTAGGATAGGGACTGCCTTGAGCTCTACCGAAAAGGCCGATTTCATAGACCTCCTAAATGAATTCAAAGACGTTTTCGCTTGGTCCTACAGAGATATGCCAGGGATCGACATGGATATCGCCGAACATAGGATTCCGATTAAGCCAGGTTTCAAACTCAGAAATGAAGCTTCGACGAATGAGAATAGAATGGGCTCTAAAGATTAAGGAAGAACTTGACAAACAATTCAAAGCCGGGTTCATCAAAGTTTCCGAGTATTCTGACTGGGTAGCTAACATAGTACCCGTACCCAAAAAGGATGGGAGAATCCGTGTTTGTGTTGACTTTAGGGACTTAAACAAAGCAAGTCCAAAAGATGACTTCCCTCTACCTCACATCGACATATTGGTGGACAATACTGCAGACCACGCGTTACTATCCTTCATGGATGGATATGCGGGATATAACCAAATAAAGATGGCCATGGAAGATATGCATAAGACCGCCTTTGTCACCCAATGGGGAACGTATTGTTATACGGTAATGCCGTTTGGATTGATCAACGCCGGAGCTACATATCAACGCACCGCAACTACACTCCTACATGACATGATGCACAAAGAAGTTGAGGTATACGTAGATGACATGATTGTCAAATCCAAGGAAAGAGAGGGACATATTGCGAACCTTCGCAAGTTCGTCGCAAGGCTACGAAAGTACAACATGAGGCTCAATCCTCAGAAATGCACATTCAGGGTAACATCTGGCAAACTCCTGGGATACGTTGTTAGCCAACGAGGTATAGAAATAGATCCTTCAAAAATCAAAGCTCTGATCGAAATGCCACAAACTCAAACAGAAAAAGAAGTCAGAGGATTCCTGGGAAAAGTGCAGTACATAAGTCGATTCATATCGAAACTTACAATGATTTGTGAGCCTATCTTCAAGAAACTCAAGAAAACAGACCACACCATGTGGGATGATGATTGTCAAAAGGCATTCGACCGAATCAAGGAGATATTGGCTAAACCACCAGTGCTCATGCCACCACAACGAGATCAACCTCTTGGTTTATATCTCACAAGAAGAAACGGCCATGGGTGCCATCTTTGGCTCAAATCGTAGGAAGTGAAGAAAGAGCTATCTACTACCTTAGTAATAAGTTCTTGGAGTACGAGTGCAAATACTCACAACTCGAAAAGACATGCCTCGCTCTTGTGTGGGCAACGAAGAAGCTACGCCATTACATGCTTAGCTACTCCGTCAAAATATACTCCAAAATGGATCCAGTCAAATACCTCTTCGAGAAACCCGTCCTCAACGGACGTCTAGCAAGATGGACCCGATGCTCTCGAATTCGACCTCAAATACGTGCCATCGAAAGTTATAAAGGTCGCGCCGTCGCCGAATTTTTTGCAGAAAATCCTATCAATGACGCACAAACAATAGATACTTGGTCATTTCCAGACGAGGATATACTCCAAACTGATGTAGACTCCTGGGACCTGTACTTTGATGGAACATCGAACTTAAGAGGATTCGGAATAGGAGTGTTGCTCATTTCTCCTGAAGGCGAGCATACACCAATTGCTGTCAAACTCGACTTCGAGGTGACAAACAATGTTTGCAGAATCACGAAGCTTGTCTCATTGGACTACAAGCGGGTTGTGAGTTTAGGCATTAAAAACCTCGAGTACATGGGGATTCATCACTGATCATCAACCAAGTTACAGGATCTTGGAAAATCCGAAGCGAAAGCCTCGCACCTTATCAGGCTAGAATAGACCAAGTCGCTCAATTCTTTGATCACGTAACCTACCTACACCTACCTCGGGAAGAAAATCAATTTGCAGACGCTCTTGCGAAACTTGCATCTCTGATTAATATGCCGGATCACATGATGGAAATGCCTTTGTGCATCGAACGACGGTCAGAGCCGGCTTACGTCCACCAAAGCACCGATGAAGAAGAAATCACGCAGGAACCCTGGTTCCAAGCAATCCTGAATTTTAAGCTTAATGGTACCTATCCACCGGATATGGACAAGAGGGGACAACGTGCTATACGCCTACTAGCCTCCCAATACGTTCTCATGCAAGGAGAATTGTACAAAAGAACACCTCTTGGTGTAGTCCTACGTTGCCTTGATCATTCACAGGCACGAAAGGTGATGGAAGAAGTCCACGACGGAGAATGCGGTCCTCACATGAGCGGGCCCATGATGGCAAAGAAAATCACACGTCTGGGGTATTATTGGACCACAATGGAATCCGATTGCATCAAATATGTAAGACATTGCCACAATTGCCAAATCTTCGGGAATGTACAACATGTCCCTCCTTCATTACTCTATACAATGACATCCCCTTGGCCATTTTCTGCATGGGGAATTGACATAATCGGGAAGATAACCCCAGCCGGAACAGGAGGTCACTGTTTCATTCTAGTAGCAATCGAATATTTCACCAAATGGGTAGAAGCGGCTTCCTACACTAGTCTTACAGCTAAGAATGTAGCGAAGTTCATACAAAACAACATCATTTGTCGATATGGTTGCCCACATGAAATCATTAGTGATAACGGATCACATTTCCAAGCTGAGACCGAGCAATTGCTAGCCAAATACAAGATTAAGCATCACCACTCTTCGCCCTATAGACCACAGACTAACGGCGCGGTAGAGGCGGCAAAAAAGAATGTTGTCACAATTCTCAAGAAAATGATTGACAACTATAGAGATTGGCCAAGCAAGATACCCTTTGCTTTGTGGGGGTATCGTACATCTGTCAGGACGCCCACTGGGGCTACTCCTTTCTATTTGACATACGGCATGGAAGCTGTACAACCAGTTGAGCTAGAAATACCATCCTTGCGTATTTTACTGGAAAGTCAAATTCCGGAAGCCGATTGGAAGAAGGATAGATATGAAGAACTCATCCTCCTGGATGAACGTAGGCTACGCGCCTTACATAATGTCCAAACATATCAAGCACGTATCAAACGAACTTTCAACAAAAGGGTTAGGCCAAGAAACATCAAAGAAGGAGACTTAGTACTCAAATCGGTTAGAGCTCTTTTACCTGTCGACCCACGGGGAAAATTCAAACCTAATTGGGCCGGACCATTTCTAGTCAAATCCATACTCCCAGGGGGTGCGGTTAGAATCACAGACCTAGACGGGAATGAGTTTTCAAACCCAACAAACCTTGACCAACTAAAACGGTACTATGCCTAGAATAGGAACAAAAACGCGCCTCGCGTAACCCCACGTGTCGCTCTTGTGGCAATAAATAAACGGCCCATGGCCAAGCTGAAATAAGCTAAATGTCACTGTGCTCTTGCATTTTGACAAATTTGTCATCCTCATATCATCAAAAAAACTAAATTCGCACCTTCAGAGTAAGCAAAAGCTCATGCTTATTTTCTACGTTCATTACAAGCTCTTGCTTAGAACAATTATTCTTTTACATTTACTCGAACTACGCGCAGGGGTTTGATTTCACTTCTTTAAGTGAATACATAGGCAATCCTTCACAGGATTCAACCCATTATATCTAAAATGTAAATAGAAGGACATTTGCATTGCATTTGAAATTCGACAAGAATAATAGATAGAAAATCACAACGGTTTCATAACCATTCAACCTTTTTATTTCATTCATTTTCTGATAATAATAGTATGCTACATAATAAAAATAGAATAGGCTAGGATTCTAAAAACCCCACCTTTTTATTACAACAACAAAATAATAATAATCAAATAATAAATAAAGACTCGGGCTATTCCTCCATCTTCCCCTTGCCCTTGTCATTCCTATCATATTTCTTGTCACGACCTCGTGCCGGACGCTCTTGCGCCACTTCAGACCTAATCACCAATGGTCTTTCTCGAGGCCTAGCCTTTCCATTCTTGCCAATCACCATTTCCGCGACAGGAGTAGTCTTTGGTTTCTTTGAAGGATGAACAACTTGAAACCCGGCTTCTTCTTCTCCCTCAGTCTCTCGCGCTCTTCCGGAGTAGTAGCCTTTCTCCATCTCAAATAAGAATCCGACACCCACAAGGCATTGGCAGAGAAATTCAAGAACCACATGTTTCTTTGGACCCATTTAATGGCCCACTCTCTTCGGCTCTCTGTAGTAAGCGCCATAGCAGTCTGCGGGACGGTATCAAGCCTCGGGATCGTCTTTTTCAGACCAACTTGTCTCATCAGTCTTTCCGGGAAGATACACACCATAAACTCCAATCCAGGAATGCGCACGGACCTAGTAGGATCCAAAGAAGACACTCCAGTGACGGATTTGAGGTGCCACCACGGTACGACCCACCTAATCAACGGGCCATCATCGCTCTTCAGCTTGTTCTTCCAATAATCACATACCCGAGTGAAGTCCACCATGTACAACCTCGTCCTCATCGCAATCGAGCGGGCATGATAGGAAAGCACATGAACTGGGGGCTCGATCAATCGGAGCCGTTCCATAAGCCAAACCTACCAAAAAGCAGGTATTAGACATAAAAAAAAAAAAAAAAAAAAAAAAACGAAAAACGAAAAAAGAAAAAAAAAAAAAAAAAAAAAAAAAACGTCTTTTACCTGCAAAAGGACGGGACCTCCCAAATACGGTAGATCGCGGTTGGATTTCCTACTATCCAAACCCAAAATAATCTCCCCTAAGCATAAGCAAGATGGGCTCCTGCGCAGCTCCATCTGCTCAACAAGGCCCAAAAGACGGGGATCACCTCTCAAGTCTTCATCAACATGCCCTCGGAAGACATGGGAAACGGTGGGGTCGGCTCTGTTGATGAATCGATCTATGAAGTCCAACATTCTCACGCCTTTCGAGGTAACTAGACGGTCCACCTCAAGTCTAGTCAATCCAAGCAAGTCTCTAAATTTGCTCTTGTACCCCTGCGAAGTAGAAGGAATGGCAGGCAAATGTTCGGGATCCCATCCACCAATAGCAGCAATTTCTTCAGGAAATGGGCATATATCACCTCCAGGGAACGCAAAAACATGGTAATTCAGGTCCCAATAGTCAAGGCAAGCATCCAAGAAAGGTTTAACAACCTTGATGAGTTTTAAACTCAACAAAGACCCAAAATTATAAGCACCCATATCATGCTTCTCCATATTCGAAAATTCGTTGGTCCATTCCTTCAAGCAGATCTCCAAAGTATTCATGATGAAAAATTTCTTTTGAGAATTTTATGTAAATAGACGAAGAAGAGACGGAAGAATTGTGCGAATTAAAGCTCCATCGACGCTTCTATTTATACTAATTTCTGTTTCCAAAATCCGTCGTAACGTAACGTCTTGGGAACAGCGCAGCACTTTGCGCCTCTTCAAAGGGACGCAGACTCATGTCGCGCCTCTTCCCAGCCTTCACTTCGTGATTTTCCGCGTTGGATCTTTCCTAATTCTATGACGAATAATTTCCTATTTCTACGGGTTATTATTTTGGTAAATAAGAGAAGATTACCATGTTTCAGGTTTCCTAATTTCGCGGGCACGCATTTCAAGGCGACATCGACATTTTCCCATTTTATCACATTTGTATATTTTCATTATTAGGAAGTAATTTTCATTCTTCATTTTAGAGAATAATTTTCGTTTTAATATTTTACCAAATCCCAGCATTTCTATACTAATTTCAATCTCTTAATTTCTACATTTCTAACTTGTAGATTTCTATTTTTTTCTTTTTTTAGGGGGTAACCCACCCTACCGTCCGGTCATTTCCGACGAAATTTTTTGCATTTTTGCATCCTTTTGAGTCACTCATTTTGCGCTAATTAAGGCCATATGCATAAAAATGTATGCTTTGCGTGTTTTCTATGTAAATTTCGGCAGCATGACGGCACAAACCGTCATCTACCAAACCTGTTCAAAACTAACCTGCAGATACGAGCAACACAACCCAGCTGCAAAGGCACTCAGGCCGTCGTATATACACCAAACAAAGGAAATGTGCAACAAACTGTGGGCTCGAGCCCCAAACAAAGTCCAGAAAATGTTCAAAATGAGGGTCCAAATGTACAAATGTACAAAATACAGCCAATAAACAAAAAAAAGCTACACAAAACTACTGTTGGGCGCCCTCCAACTCTGCAACTCTCGCCGCAAGAACGGCGATCTCGGCGTCCTGAACCTCGAGCTCCCTCAACAAGCGAGCTATCTCCTCCCAAGACTGGGTCAACTCTCGCTCCAGCCCACGGTCACCCTATAAACAATAAATTGGCTCATGTCAATCGATTCAAGCAAAATCGGAAAATCAAAAAAAATCGACCATGGAAATAGGTGTAAGGTTCATACCTGACGACCTCGACCGTCGACAAGTGCCTCGACGGCAGTAGCTCGCAGCCGGTTGGCCACCCTCCACAACGCCATGAACCGAGACGGCGCAACCTGCATTTTCAAAAAGAAATTCTCAATAATTGAACAAACTCAATCAAATGTGTTCTTACACAAAAGTTATACAAGTTAGAGGCTCACCCTCCGGATCAGATGCTGCCAATCGTCCAGGCCAGCATCCGTCACAGCTACGTCAAAGTCACGCAGCTCGGAGATCGTTGTCCTCCCGGTCGCGTCAGTGTACTCGAGGGTCTCGGGGTACTCTGGGGGCTCGATGCCCGCCGCCTCAACCTCCTACAAAGACAAATGGTTCTCTTTAATCGATGATCTTTCATCATAAATCTCAAAATCAAATCAAGAGGAAAAGTAAAAGATGCTCACACACTACCGCCCGACGCCAACCTCCCGTAATGGAACGCCGAGTAGTCCTCGCCAGGAAGAAGAAGAGCGTCACCACTAGCACCGGCCCAAGTCCGCCTCCTCTCGGCCTCGAAGGCTCTCTAAACATCGTCCCGGGGGAGGATCGACGGGAACCGTCAACGCGTCCCGAGAGCACCGACGAGCCAAGCGTTCGCCAAGTACCACACGGGACCCATCGACGTCCTCAACGCAGTCTGCTCGAGCTCCTAGGCCGAAGGACCTCGGCCCACGAAAGGAGGCGCTCCCGGCGTACTCCGCCCAAGGTCCGGGGCACCCACCGTGACAAGATAAAAGGGATCATTCCCATGATCAATTAAAAGCAAATATAAGAAGCAAGTGAATATAAGTGAGATACTCACGCCGCTTTCGGTGAAGGGCGTTCACGTCCCGCCGGTAGACGTTGTGAGAAGAACGCTTGCTCTTCGTCCGACACATCACCCAATCCCTCACCACGGAATAGGCCCTCTCCAGCGGCTCCGTCCTCCTGGGCGCGAGGCTCGGGAAGTAGGAGTACACCTGTGCCCGTAGCGTAATAATCAATGACGATCTTTCGTGATTTGATAAAGAAAAGGAATTTACTTTGGTCTAAAGGAAGGTTCATACCTCCAACAAGTAGTCCAGTCCAATAAAGACCAAGAGAAGTCCCCTTCTCCATCAACTCCGGACGAACCATGGCCCTCATGAAGCGGATGAGGACCGCAAAACCAGCAAAGTGACCCACCACAACGCCCTAGGGAACTCAGTCGAAAGGAAGGGAAGAAGCTTCGTCGACAACCTCTCGCCCTTGTCTCCGAGGTAAATCGAAGACAAAACCACTGTGAGCCACAAACGAGCCCTCCGCTCGACAGGGAGGAGGAGCCGTCTCCCTCCCGTCAATCGTCACCGGCCGCACGGGTCTTCCCGCAAAGTAGTCTCGAACGTAGGAACTGGTATCAAACCCAAGATCGTGACAGCCTTCGGCGACAAGTTCCAGCCGATCAATCTCCTTGCCTCGGCCGAGTCCGCCCTCATGGCAGTCTCGGGCCACTCCACCTCCTCGGTCCCGCACGGCAGACCAGAAATCATGTCGTAGTCCTCCAGAGTGACTCCCACCTCACCGAAAGGCATGTGGAACGTGGAAGTCGTATCCCAAAATCGGTCCAAGAAAGCGCGGACCAGGCTAAGGTTAGCCCGCAACTTCCTCTTCGCGATAGCCCTCCAGACCTGAACCAAGGGACCGAACGCTCCACGATCGATCATGGCCCGCTCCTCCGCCGACAGCCGCTCGTAGTGCTCCATCGCCGTCGTGTACCCCGAGAACGACCTGATGTTCCCGGCCTCCTATCGTGATTTGAAACAAAAGCTATCTTTAGTTTTGAATAAAATTTGAAAGGAATTTGAACAAATGAATGAAAGAGGATGAGTAATGAGTAGTGAATTCCTATTTACCAAACTCTTCACCGTCCTGTAGGACAGGTGACCCGCTGCAGCCCACACCAGGTGCCCGCTCTCCCAAGTCTCAACCCACGCAGGAGCACCTCTCAACTGACGACCTCCTCGCCCGACGTTGGCCCGTCTCGGGGCCTCCTCCTCCTCGACGGCCTCCTCCTCCTCATGGACCCCGTCCCCAGCAGCCATCACCGCAGCAGTGAAGGCCTGCTCCAAAGCCTCCTCGACAGTAGCAACGTCTATCTCCATGGGAGCCCTCCCAGAAGTAGAAGCCTCATCACCTTGCAACATTAAAGCAAATTTAGACCGCGTCACATGACGACAAGCCTTGGTTAAGGGATTTTCGAGCCTTCGGAAGCCCTGAAATCGCTCTTTTCTTGCCATCCTTGGCCATATTCCCACCAACCCGACCACTCATATGGTAATTTAGGTCAAGTCAAGCCTAATTTGAAGCCTAGTCTCGGGTTCGAGTCGAAATTTCGGCAGCATTTCGTTATAACTGCGATTATGCCCTAAAAAGTGTCCTGAAAAAGCTGTCACAAACCAAAATTCCGAGATGGTAGAAAGTTTACCCATCATTGAAGGATCCCAAATATCAAGTTTCATCGCAAATGGGCAATCCTAAGGCTATTTTCGAAGCAATTTACGGTTTAGCTGTGAAACCGTCTCAAATTTCACTCAAAGGCTCAAAACTTAACAAAAATTCGAGACAAATACATGGTTATGTTCCTAACGCTACCTACTATCCATTTCTAATGTCAATTTGACAGGGCAAATGCATTTGGGGGAAAAGCCCCAAATTTTCGATCAAATGGGTAATAAACCCTAGTTTTTTCGGCTCAAAATTCGTCAAATACGGAAGATTAATGCAAGAATGAGACACATACCTCGATTAGTCATGATTAATGCAAACTTTTGGATCAAACCTTGGCGGAAATGGTGAAGATTTGAGAGAGAAATCGTGTGAATTGTGTTTCGAACAAATGAACATAAACCTCTGGTTCATCGCGTTTTTACGCAGAAATGACAATTTGGGGAATAGACGCAGCAGGCGCTACGCCTCTTCCAAGACACGCAGCTCTTGCTGCGCCTCTTCCCTGTGTTCCCTCCATACGGATTTTCAAAAATTCGTTATGAGTTCGTTATTTGTGGGCCCATCTTTGGTGCACCTCTTCCCCGATGCTATTTTATCCTTTTAGTCCGTTTGACGATTTTCTTTCGTTCCGACCCGCATTTCCAAGCCAGCAGCAGACCGTCGCACGTCATTTATTCCTTCCAAGACCTGTTGCCTGTCGTAACGAGCATTTATTCCTTCACAGAGTTCGGCACACCTTCACTATGTCTCCAGCGAGAGTAAGCGGATACACTTTCCCTCTCATGACAAGAAGAATAATTCCCGATCATGTCTCCAGCGAGAGTAAGCGGGCGTACTGTCCCTCTCAAGACGTGAGGATTAACATCTACCTAAGCAGATTTCCCATCGCCAGCTTCCGCCGTGTCCCGCTACTCGCAATTATCTCTCGAAGACTACCTAAGCAGTTTTCTCTCAGCAGCTCCCGCCTGTGTCCTGCTACCCACAATATTTCGTGTTTCCCCGCGGAGTTCGACGAAGGTGTCGTTCTCCAGAAGTTCCCAAACCAATAGAGTTCCTATACCCAAGCTTTAGTTACCCTTAAGTTGAACTTATTTTAGCCTCCTTCCTGTCGATGCTTTCCTTTAGGGTCCCACACCCTAGCACAATCCTTATATATCCTTTAGGTCTTACCCTTAGCTCCTACGCTTACCCTTAGCTCCTATGCACCTCCGGAAGCATCTCGAGAAAGAAGTCTCAGGTATGATCTCTTCTTATAGCTGGCGAGCTTCCTTACGTAGTCTAATGGACTTTAAACGACCCTCCCCGATAGTCGACAGACTCTAAAATGTTCCCGCGACAGTCCTTGGCTCGAGACCCTTGAGCCGCCTTGCGTCGCCATAGTCGTCAGGTTGTAATCTTCGATTGACCTGATGGCTATACTTTGACTTTCGCCTTGTCCAAGCCTCAGTCAAAGTGGGGGCTCTGTAGATACCTCATTTCTGCACCTCTCGCAAACCACCCGGTGATGATTAGGCCGTATGTTTGATACGCGGAACGATTTGTGACAATTCGTAAGATTATCGTCAAGTGATTGCTCAAATATTAATGACTACCTCTTAGTTGTCATCTACGTCCCGATACGGTCGTTTTGACAGTAATTAGAGTACATTCGGAGTCCGGGCCTAAAACCGTCTCCATTTTCTGATAACCGTTAAATCCCGAGTCAGAATGTTCTGGAATGTTCCGGATATTTCTATTCCATATTTCATAAATTTTATCTTTTGGCAAACAATTTCCCGTAATATTCACATAAGATATTAAGGAAAACCGAATTATTTCCGTCCTACCATAACTCAAACACGGAAATCTTTCTTCCGCAGAGGAAACCCTTGGGAACAGACACGCAAAGCAGTGCTGCGCTCTTCCAAGAGACGCAGTGATCGCCGCGCCTCTCCCCAGTCCTTTCTCGCGTATTTATCGTATCTTTTTCATATCTTTCCGAGATTCACTTCCAAAGAGTCTCCGAAACCCTAATCCCTCCACGTGATTAGTATAAATAGGAGCCTTCGCTCCTCATATTTCTCACGCGAGTGTCCGCCCTTCTCTTCTCCCTTTGCATTCTAGACTTTGTTCTTACTTTTTGGCGTCTACGTGCTTGAACTTTCGACCACGTAAGCTCGGATCCTTCTGAGTACCAGCCTCATTTGCATGACCGACCAATTTGACCAACTACACATCTATCAACTTAATTAACTTAATCGTTTTCCTCTTACGAGGGCACTTTCTTTGCATTCGCGTCGAGCATCACTAATCGATATCTTAGTCCTTCTCGTTTCGTCAACATGTAAGTCTGAGGGTGTAATCTCTCTTTTATTTATTGTATTTATTTATTGTATCATCACAATTGTAAGGTTTATGTCGAAAAACCGATTTCTAAAACCATGCTTTAAAGCCTCTTTTTACGGATTTCCAGTAGATAACCGTCGAGAAAGGACGCAGCAACTGCTGCGCCTCTTCGAAGGAGCGCAGTTCCTGCTGCGCCTCTTCGTGAGGCTGCCGTAGTTCCTGCTTCCTTTCTTCTTCGTTCGTCCTCTGTTATTCGTCAAGTTTCTTTCTCTTGTTTCGTTTGTGTGTTAATTCTTCATCATGATAGTTTATCATCTCACATGTGTTTTATTCATCATCATTAATATGTTTTAATCATCACAAATCCGACTTAAATCCCTAATAATCCAATATTTGCGGGTTTTCGTCATTAAATTCAATTCCGGGTTGTAGAGATTCAATTCATCAATATTGAGTTTCTGGAATTCGTCTTTGATATAGTTTTCATCTGTCTTTTGTCATATCTATCATATATTCGTCATTAATCCATTGTATTTAACCTAATTAATTGAATTAATTTGTTTAGTTTGTTAATATTTTTCACTTCTATCATTAATCCATCTTATATTAATCCATCATAATTCCATCTCATCCATGTTTACTGCTTTCACGACCCATCCATATGTTAAATAAACATGCTAATCACTTTCATCCGAGTAAATATCACCAATCGATCATTAAATTCACCAATTAACATTAACGGCTTGCAATTACGGCTTCACAAAGCCGGAATCGAGCCAAAGGAAAACAGACGCGCGGCGTCGCCGCGCCTATTCAAGGGACGCAGCTCTCGCACTGCTTCTGGCCGAGTTTCGTCCCTGAACTCCGTTTCTGCCTTGACCTAGTTTAATTAGTTTACGTATTAATCAACTATTATCCGTAATATCACGCTAATTCATGTTCGTTAGTTTATTTGATTCTTTCTTTTGTCTCTTTTTCCCAAATTATCCGTTTTAAAGGTATTTTCGACATAAATCACCTATTCCTTTTTAATTAATGTAATTTTCATTATTGTAATTTATAATTATTGTATTTCTTTTATTGCTTGTATGTTTTCACATGTAAATGAGCATTAAATCCTACTTCGACCCAATTGAATGCTAATTACGTGTTTACCGACTTAGTATTAATTCTCACATGCTAGGATTAAAACTTGGATGTTGCATTGCATGCATATAGCCGACGATATATCAAGTACGAATAACTTCCCTAATCATTAGTAGAGGCCGCTATCGAGGCGGGCGGGATTAGGTGTTCGATCAAAAGAGCTTCCTAATACGTACCCTCATCCCTTACTCCAGATATCTGTGAACACCCGTGTTCATTGGCATCCACGAGAGTCATTCTAGACATAGAATGCTAAGGGTAACGATTGCTTAGTGTTCATGTCACTACTTTGTGTCTTGACATGACACGAGGTATTCGAACGGTTCCAATTTCCCATAAAAATTGGTGGCGACTCCATACAAAAATGCAAACGCTTGTTCCTCTTTTCCTCCCAAGCGCCCCCGTGGGCGGCCCGCTGTCCACAGTTACCATATTTCGGGTTTTCTAATTTCGCGGGCACGTATCTCGAGACGATATCGACATTTTCGTCATTTTAGCACACTTGTACATTTCTCTTTACTTTCTCATTTTGGGGAATCATTTCACTCTCCATTTCAAACTTATATGTTTTTATTTTTCTTTTTTTTAGGGGGTAACCCTCCCTACCGTCCGGTCATTTCCGACGAAATTTTTGCATTTTCATTCCCGACCAAATTTTTGCATTTTCATTGCTGGTCACATTTTTGCTTTTTCCGAGTCATTGTTTTGCGCTGATTTAGGCCATGTGTACAAATATATGTTCTATGTGATTTCTGTGTGAATTTCGGCAGCATGACGGCGTAAACCGTCATCTACCAAACCTGTTCAAAGCTAACCTGCAGATACAAACAAAGCAACCCAGCAGCAAAGGCACTCAAGCCATCATATATACAACAAAAAGGGGATATGTACACCAAACTGGGGGCTCGAGCCACAAAACAAAATCCAGGTGTCCAAAAGTGGGTCCTAAAAATATATAAATGTACAAAAATACAACCAAAAAACAAGAAGCAACACGGAAGCTACTGCTGGTCACCGCCTAGCTCAGCAACTCTCGCCTCGAGAGCAGCAACCTTGGCGTCGCGGACCTCGAGCTCCCTCAGCAGGCGAGCCGTCTCCTCTCGGGTCTGGGCAAGCTCTCGCTCCAGCTCGCGCTCCCTCTCCAAACAACAAAACTGGCTCATGTCAATCACTCCAAACATAAAGGAAGATTAGAAAATTCAAAAATAAAGTAAACGGAAGGTTCATACCTGACGTCCTCGGCCACCAGCAAGTGCCTCGACAGTAGTAGCCCGTAGCCGGTTGGCTACCCTCCACAAAGCCACGAACCGGGATGGCGCGACCTGCATTTCAAAAGGAAAATGTTTAGTAATTGGACAAACTTGAGCAAATGTGTTCTTACACGGAAACTACACGAGTAAGAAGACTCACCCTCCGAATGAGATGCTGCCACTCGTCCAAGCCAGCATCTCTCACCGCCACGTCAAAGTCACGTAGCTCGGAGATCGTCGTCATCCCTGTCGTGTCGGTGTACTCAAGGGTCTCGGGGTACTAAGAGGGATCGATGCCCGCCGCCTCGACCTCCTACAAGATCAGATGATTTCCGTTAACTGATGATCTTTCATCACATGCTCAAACAGTCAAAAATAAAAGAGGGTAAAGCACTTACCACAACTGGCCAATACGCCACGCTCCCGTAGAGGAACGCCAAGTAGTCCTCACCAGGAAGAAGGAGGGCGTCGCCGCCGACGCCAGCTAAGTCAGCCTCCCTCTCAGCCTCAGAAGGCTCCCTAAACATCGTTCGAGGAGGATCGATGGGAACTGTCAAGACATCCCGAGAGCAATGTCGAGTCAGGCGCTCGCCCAAGTACCACACAGGACCCATCGACGTCCTCAGCAGCAGCCGGCTTGAGCTCCTAGGTCGAAGGACCTCAGCCACGAAAGGAGGAGCGCCAGCGTACTCCTCCCAAGGCCTGGGCACCCACTAGAAAAAGAAACGAAGGGTCATTCTTATGATCAGTTCTAAAAGTAGGAGAAAGAAACACAGACAAATGTAAGGTGAAATACTCACGTTGTCCAACTGAAGAGCGTTCACCTACCGCCGACAGACGTCGTGGAAGGAACGCCGACTCCTCGTGCGACACATCACCCAATCCCTCACAACGGGATAGGCCTTCTCCACCGGCTCCGTCCTCTTGGGCGCGAGGCCCGGAAAGTAGGAGTACACCCACGCCTATAAAACAAGATAATCAACAACGATCTTTCATGATTTGATAAGAAAAAGAAATGATCTTTCATGAGAAGAAGTGAAGGTTCATACCTCCAACAGCACTCCAGGGCCGACAGCAGCAGGAGAAGTCCCCTTCTCCATCAACTCCGGACGAACCATGGCCCTCATGAAGCGGATGAGGACCGCAAAACCAGCAGTGACCCAGTCCCAACGGCCTAGGGAGCTCAGGTCATAAATACAGGGAAGAAGCTTCATCGAAAGCCTCTCTCCCTTGTCTCCGAGGTAAATCGAAGACAAGAACCACCAGAGCCACAAGCGGACTCTCTGCTCTGCAGTGCAAGGAGGAGGAACCGTCTCCCTCCCCTCGATCACAACCAATGCCGGGGTCTTCCCCGCGAAGTAGTCTCGAACGTAAGAACTAGGCACCAAGCCAGGTACCGCAGCAGCCTTCGGCGCCAAGTTCCAGCCGATCAACCTCCTAGCCTCCGCCAAGTCAATCCTCATGGCTGTCTCTAGCCACTCCACCACCTCAGTCCCACACGGCAGACCCGAAATCATGTCGTAACCCTCTAACGTGACCCCCACCTCACCAAAAGGCATGTGAAACGTGGAGGTCGTGTCCCAAAACCGGTCCAAGAAAGCTCGGACGAGACTGAGGTTAGCCCGTAGATTCCTCCTCGCAATATCCCTCTAAGCCTGCACCAAGGCGTCGAACGCTCCCCGCTCAATCATGGCTCGCTCCTCAGCCGAGAGCCTCTCGTAGCACCCCATCGCCGTCGTATAGCCCGAGAAAGACCTGATGTTCCCGGCCTCCTAAGCTAATTTTAAACAAAAGCTTTCTTTAGCTCAAATGAAGAAGAAAAGGAGTGACAAACAAAAAAGAAAGAAGATGAATGAAGAGTTATGAATCCTATTTACCAAGCCCTTCACCGTCCTGTAGGACAGGTGACCCTCCGCAGCCCAGAGCATGTGCCTGCTGCCCCAAGTCTCAGCCCATTCAGGTGCTCCCCTCAGCTGGCGACCACCTCGTCCAACGTTGGCCCGTCTTGGGGCCTCCTCCTCCTCAGCAGCCTCCTCCTCCAGGACCTCGTCCTCAGCAGCCGTCATCGCGGCAGTGAAAGCCTCCTCCAACGCCTCCTCAAGCACCTGAGAAGGGTCAACAGCAGTGTCCACGTCCATGGGAGCTCTCCCTGATGTAGAAGCCTCGTCACCTGCAAAATTAAGATAAATTTAGGCCGCGTCAAGTGACGACAAGCCTTGATTAGGTGATTTCCAAGTTTTCGAAGCTCCGAAATCGCTCTTTTCTCGCTATCTTTGGCAATTTCCCCACAAACCCGTCCGCTTATGTGGTAATTTGGGTCAAGTCAAGCCTAAGTTGAAGCCTAGTCATGGGTTCGAGTCGGAATTTCAACAGCATTTCGTTATAACGGCGATTATGCCCTAGAAAGCGTCCTGAAAAAGCCATCACCAATCAAAATTCCGAGATGGTAGAAAGTTTACCCATAACACAAGGATTCCAGATATCAAGTTTCGTCGCAAATGGGCAGTCCTAAGGCTATTTTCGAAGCGATTTACGGTTTAGCTGTGAAACCGTCTCAATTTCACTCAAATGCTCAAAACTCAACGAAAATTCAAAACAAATACATGGTTATGATCCTTATACTACCAATTAGCCATTTAAAAAGTCAATTTCACAAGGCAAAATCATTTGGAGGAAAAGCCCCAAATTTTCGACTAATTAGGGTCAAAAACCCTAATTTTGTCGATCCCATTTGATCAAATACGGAAGATAAATGCAAGATTGATACACATACCTCGATTAGTCATGGCAAATGCAAGCCTTTGGATCAAATTTTGACGGAAATGGTTGGACTTTGAGAGAGTAATTGAGGAATTATGTTTCGAAACAAATGAAATGAAACCCCTGTTTCATCGGGTTTTTACGCAGAATTGCCACACCCAGGAATAGACGCAGCAGGTGCTGTGCTTCTTCCAGGGGACGCAACTCTTGCTCTGCCTCTTCCTCAGCTTCCCTTCATACGAATTTTCAAAAATTCGTTATGAGTTCGTTATTTTGTGGGGCCATCTTTGGTGCGCCTCTTCCTTGATGCTACATCGCATATTTGGTCCGTTTGACGTATATTCTTCACCCGGATCCACATCTTCCAAGCCAACAGCAAATTATCGCCTTTCTTATCCAAGACTTACCTTGTCACAACGAGCGTTCCTTCTTTTACAGGTGTTTCGACACACCTTTACTCTGTTCCCCCAACGAGAGTACACGGATAGACTTTCCCTCTCGAGACATGGAGATCAAATCCCGATTATGTTCCCCCAGCGAGAGTACACGGATAGACTTTCCCTCCCGAGACATGGAGATCAGTTCCTGATTATGTTCCCCCAGCGAGAGTACACGGATAGACTTTCCCTCTCGAGACATGGAGATCAGTTCCCGATTATGTTCCCCCAGCGAGAGTTCACGACCGACAGTCACTCTCTCTCGAGACATGGAGATCAACATCGACCCCGAATCCTTCCGAAGTTTGTTTGAAGCTGAACACAAGCAGATTTCTCCCAGCAGTTCCAGACTGTGTCCTGCTGTCTTCTCCCAATATTGTGTTTTGTTCCCCTGAAGTTTCAAGGAATTTCAGGTATGGTCTCTTCTTATGGCTGGCGAGCCTCCTTACGTAGTCTAATGGACACTTTAAACGACCCTCCCCGATAGTCGACAGGCTCTAAAATGTTCCCGACGACAGGTCCTTGGTTCAGACCCCTTGAGCCGCCTCGCGTCGCCATAGTCGCCAGGTTGTAATCTTCGATTGACCTGATGGCTATTCTTTGACTTTCGCCTTGTCCAAGCCTCAGTCAAAGTGGGGGCTCTGTAGATACCTCATTTCTGCACCTCCCGCAAACCACCCGGTGATGATTGGGCCGCATGTTTGGTACGCGGAACGATTTGTGACAGTTCGTAAGTTTATCGCCAATTGATCGCTCAAACATTTATGTCTACCTCTTAATTGTCATCTACGTGTCGATACGGTCGTTTTGGCAGTAATTAGAGTACATTTGGAGTCCGGGCATAAAACCGTCTTCATTTTCTGAAACCGAGTCGGAATGTTCTGGAATGTTCCGGATATTTTTATTCCATATTTTATAAATCTTTTAATCTTTGGTAAACAATTTCCCGTAATATTCACACAAAATATTAAGGAAAACCAAATTATTCCGTTATTCCAAAAACTAAACACGGAAATCTTTCTTCCGCAGGAGGAAACCACTTGGGAATAGACGCAGCAGGTGTTGCGCCTCTTCCAAGAGACGCAGTGCTTGCTGCGCCTCTTCCCAAGTCCTTTTCTGCGTATTGTTCGTATCTTTTTCATATCTTTTCGAGATTCACTTCCAAAGTTTCTCCAAAAACCCTACTTCCTCCGTGTGATTAGTATAAATAGAGACCTTCGGCCTCACATATTTCTCACGCGAGTGTCCGCCCTTCTCTTCTCCCTTTGCATTCTAGACCACGTTTTTACTTTTTGGCGCCTACGTGCTTGAACTTTCGACCACGTAAGCTCGGATCCTTCTGAGTACCAGCCTTGTTTTGCATGACCGACCAATTTGACCAACTACTCCATAATCAACTTTAATCAATCTTAATCGTTTTCCTCTTACGAGGGCACTTTCGTTACATTCGAGTCGAGCATCACTAATCGTTAACTTAGTTCATCTCGTTTCGTTAAACATGTAAGTCTGAGGGTGTAAATCTCTCTTTTATTTATTGTCATTTATTGTAATCATATTGTAAGATTTATGTCGAAAATACAATTAAAACCAATTTCTAAAACCCTTTGTTTAAACCCTTTTTACGGATTAACAGGAGACAGACGTCGAGAAGGGACGCAGCATTTGCTGCGCCTCTTGGAAAGGACGCAGCACTTGCTGCGCCTCTTCCTGAGGTTGCCGCCGTTCCTGCTTCTCTTCTTCTTCCTTCGTCTTCTGTTGATTTCGTCTATTTTGTTTCCTTTCGTCTTTGTTTGTTCTTGTCTCGTTCACATGATAATTTAACATATTGTTCGTCATCTTTTTCGTCATTAAATTCCCGACTTAAATCCCTTATAACCAATATTTGCGGGTTTTCGTCATTAAAGTCAAACCTGGTTGTAGAAATTCGATTCATTCATGTTGAGTTTCTGGAATTTGACCTTTGATATATTCTTACCTGTTTATCATCGTGCCCATCATGTTCATCATTAGTCCATCATTAATAACCTAATTAATTAGTTAGTTCATTAATTTGTTACTTAATTCGTTGAAACCTTGTAATTAATTCGTTCTAGTTCGGTTTCATCCATGTTTATCGCTTTTATGACCATTAATCACATGTAAATAATCTACTAATCACTTCCATTCGAGTAAATATCATTAATCAATCATTAAAATTAACCAACGAACATTAACGACTTGCAATTCCGGCTTCACAGCCGGAACTGAGCCAAGGAACAGACGCAGAAACCGTTGCGCCTCTTCCAGAGGGCGCAGCTCTGTTGCGCCTGTTCCTGGCTGATTTCTGTCTCTGAACTCCCGTGTTGCCTTGACTTAGTTTATTAGTTTACGTATTTATCTACTATTATTCGTATTATCACTCTAATTCTTGTTCGTTAATTTGTTTATTTATTTCTTTTCTCAAATTATCCGTTTTAAAGGTATTTGCGACATAAATCATTTAACCCGATGTAATTATTGTAGTTTTCTTTACTGTATTCCTTTTATTGTATCACTTTCATGCCTTCACATGTAATCAATTTAAATCTCAACTTCGACCCAATTGTATGATAAATTACGTGTTAACCGACTTAGTTGATTCTCACATGTTAGGATTAAAACGTTGGATGTTGCATTGCATGCATAAAATCGACAATATATCAAATATAGACGATTTTCCCTAATCATTAGTAGAGGCCGCTATCGAGGCGGGCGGGATTAGATGTTCGATCAAAAGAGCTTCCTAATACGTACCCTCACCCCTTACTCCAGATCTCTGTGAACATCTGTGTTCATTGGCATCCACGAGAGTCATTCTAGACATAGAATGCTAAGGGTAACGAGTTCTTGGTGTTCATGTCATTAATTTGTGTCTTGACATGACACGAGGTATTTGAACGGTTTCCAATTTTCCACAATAAATTGGTGGCGACTCCACAAATGCAAACGCTTGTTCCCAAGCGCCCCCGTGGGCCCCATTGTCCACAGGTTCCACAGAGGGAAAACCAAGGGCGTGAAGCCACTCCCGCAAGTGACTCCGCTCAGCCAGGGACGAGCCCCGAAGATCACAAACAGTTACACAATCAATCAACAATATATTATCAATAACACCAAAACCAATCCAACATTATAATTAATCAACAATCACCAACAACTTATGTAGCCAATACTGAGTAGGGAAACCCTACTTGGAACAGCAATCACCAAGATCGTCACAATCAGCTAATCAACATCGTTCTTCACTGAAATTACTTCCTATCAAACATACAATCATACAATCACAATCTAACATCAACAATACTCCCCAAAACCCCCAAATTACCTAATTAGGGTTTCAACCAACTTTAGCAAAATGTTATAAAAATTTTATAAAAAGGTTACCCTCGACACAAGGATCACAACGGCGTAAAGAACAAGACGATCCGACTCTCCTTGCAATGGGGATTTGCTAATAATGCGATGAATCAACTTACGTAACTTCCTTCTCTCAGTTTAGGTTTTTAGAATGATAAAAAGATTTAAGAAAAGCGATGTTTGGGCTAAAAATAGCATAATAAAGAAAGCCCACTTGGTAAAATAAAGATTATAAAGAAGAGGTGAGGAGGAAGGCAGCCCGCGGTCTGGAAAAGGGAGATGGGCTTGAGAAGGATCAAGAGCCCACCGAGGAAGGTGCCCGCGTTAAGGAAAATAGTGTTAGGGAGAAGTTAGGGAGAAGTTAGGGAGAAGTTAGGGAGATCGGGGAGAATTGGTAAGAGAGTCCGGGTTTGGAAAGAAGTCGTTATGGAAATAATATTCCCTTTCCATATTCGAGGTAGGACATGTCTAGGGTTCTTACCCTATAAATAGCCAAGGAAGGAAATCAAGAAAGGCATTCACTCATCCATATATTCATTCAAGATTATATTCAAGACAACCACATCACGGTATATCAAATCACAAATCTACACCGTCCGAGATCTTGCAAGCCTGATACCTAACGCCAGCAAGATTAGCATAAATGTTATCATTGTAATCATCCTCCTATTCATATAGTGCAATACTTGGCAGGGTACCGTCCCTCCCGCGGTTGTTCCCACATTGGGTTTTCCGCGTCACCAAAATCTTACGTGTCAATTTACATTACGCACTTTATTTCCCGTTTACTTATTGACATACAAATCATCATACAATCGACCAACGAATATAGACTACATTGACCCTAAATCGACTTAGGTAAAAAAGACCTAAACAGTTTGGCGCCTACCGTGGGGCATTGTGGTCGTCAATCGTTGATATTCTGAATATACAATGGAAAAGCAAGTATCTGAAGCCATGTCAGGGAGCAGGCAGCCATCGCCACCACCATCGTCTACCCAAAATCCAACATCGACAGTGGCCACGCAGGCTCCCGGACATACCTCAAGAATCATACCGACAACAAAAGCCTCTCTACCTCCCTGGACCCCTATTGTCTCAGCCCAGACCAGATCAGACAAAGGAACATCAAGCTCAGGCGTCACTCCGCCGCCCAGTCCCACGCAGATTCTGCTCGCCGGCCTGGAAAATCTTCAAAAAGCTATGGAAAACATGAGAGAAGATCAAAGGAGAGCAGATGCTGAGGTAAGAAGGAGAGACAGAGAGCTCGGGCACAAATTGATCTCCTCAACGGCGAGTCCAAAGACTCCGGCAAAGAACAGACATGATGATGAAGGAAGATTTCCTTTGGTAGATCTCGACACAAGGAACAAGAAAGATGCAGATACCAAATTGAAATAATTACAAGATTGGATTTGGCTACAACATAATCGATGGAAGGATAACTCCACGAGGGTTAGGATACCTCACATCGATAGGCGGGCCCACCGGGTGCGTAGGGATACAAACAGTGGCCTCCCCGTCGGCGAGCCCCGCAACAATCGATCGACACCGTAGCAGGGATCCGAGTCAAACCAGCAAGTGAACGCGGAGGGGAGGGGACAATCGTTGCCACAACCCCCGGGCACTTGGAATTCATCAAAATCTTTAAGAGCCCTGGATCGGGAGGAACTATGCAGACGGTGACGGGCGGACCCCAGTATTCACCAATATAACTAATCAAGAAGACTTGGAACTAAAGGAGATGCCGAGCGGGGTTCCGTGGCTACCACGCCCACTCGAGAAAGCAAAACAGACTAGACAGTTATGCCGACTCGTCATTTGTGGACACCATATCCATCACAGCCATGCCAAAGGGGTTCACAAACCCAAATATGCCTCTCTTCGACGGCAAGACAAAGAGACCTCTTTGATCATATCACCAAGATAAACGAGAAAATGATGACGGTAACAGCCATAGGACAAGTTAAGGAAGCCTGCATGTGTAAAGGATTCGGGTCCACCCTAACAGACCTAAGACTTCGATGGTTCGTAAGCCGCCAAACAGTCGATATCTACATTTGCCGAATTGGTAAACGCATTTACTCAACAGTTCGCAAAACAGAAAGCCACGAAGCATGCGGAGACCGTACGTAATCGTCTGTGGAGCAGGAGAGAGCATCGAGAATACAATACCGATTTAACAATGAGAAGGTAGCAAGACGAGAGTGTGATATCTCAAAAAGCAGTAGAAGCCTTCAGAGAGGCCTCCACCACGACTCGACCTATACAAGCAAACGGTGACTATGCATCCTTGCCATAGTTTCAAGGATGCGTAGATAAGGCATTTGCCTCGATCGACCGGAGGAAGATATCCTAGCGAGCGCCTTACAGAGCGCCAAGTATTTTTAGTACTTCAGCCGTGGAGAAATCAGGAAGAAAGCAAACCACAAACAAGAAGGATGAGAGATACAGACCATATGGGAGGGGAGTCAACAAAATCGAGGAAAACCAGCTACTCCCCACCTTGGCAGAATATGGATTCACTACAGGTATCGGAGGAATCTTGAAGGCACTTAGAGAGATGTGAGATGGAGTTAGGTGGCCTAACCCACCAGTAGGAGAACAAGCTTGGAGAAAGGATAGCAAGAAGAAGTGTGAATTTCACCGTTATATTGGGCACAACACTGAGGATTGTTATACATTGAGAAGAGAGATCAAGCGCCTGTACGAACAAGGAAAGCTGAGCCACCTATTACCACGTGGGGGCAAGCAGTAGGATAAGGTAGGTTCCGCCAAGCCGGCAGACCCACCCACATGTACTAAAATTATAAACGTGATAACAGGCGGCTCAGACTTAAGCGGCCTGACATACTCAGCAGCTAAGAGGCATGCCACCGAGACCAAAGGAGACAAACCAGCCAATTCTTGCAGAATATCTCACAGTGATCTGCCAGCAGTCAGCTTTGATGAGGGAGATGCATACGATGAACGAGAGCACCATGACGCACTTATTATCACCTTGTCAATGGCCAATTGCACAGTAAGAAAGGTCTTGGTAAATACAGGAAGCTCGGTCAACTTAATCATGCTAAAAACCATAGAGAACATGGGATTCAGCGAGAAGGATTTACAGAAGAAGACTATTCCGCTAGTAGGCTTCAGCGGAGAAACAGCCAGCTCGCTAGGTGAGATAATCATCCCCACCTATGTGGGAGGAGTCAACAAGTAAGTCAGGTACCTGGTTATAGATGGCCCCTCTACTTACAACGTCATCCTAGGAAGACCATGGCTGCACCAGATAAAAGCAGTTCCTTCAACATATCACCAGTGCATAAAGTTCCCCACCCCATGGGGAGTAGAAATGATAAGAGGAGATCAGGAGGAAGCTAGAGGCTGCTACAAGAAGGCACTCAAGTGCACTGCCACCCTCCCGCATAGCAATTAGGTGACGACCTATCCAGACGAATACATTAAGCCCCAAGCGTAAGAGTGGATCGATTAACCCGGACAAGCCGCACCCAGAGAGAACGTGCTCATTAGAGCAGGATGTACAGGAAGCTTACGACGGCTAGCCTAGTCAAGTTCTTACAAGATAACATGGATTGCTTTGCATGGTCACACGATGATATGATAGGCATAGATCCATCCATCATAACACACAAGCTTAGCGTGGACCCAAAGTGTAAACCCATCCAACAGAGAAGGAGAAAGTTTGCAGCAGAAAGAAATAAGGTAATCAACCAGGAAGTAGACAGCCTGCTGGCAGCAAAGAAGATAAAAGAAGTGAAATACCCAGAATGGTTGTCTAATGTAGTGGTGGTGCCTAAAAAGAATGGGAAGTGGAGAGTATGTGTGGACTTCACTGATCTCAACAAAGCATGTCCTAAAGATCCATTCCGCCGCCTCATATTGATGCAATGGTAGATGCAAAAATGGACACGAGATGCTAACATTTCTGGACGCATGGAGTGGATACAATCAGATCAAGATGGATCCTGCAGATCAAGAGAAGACGACATTTATGTCCGAGAGAGGAATATATTGCTACAACGTCATGCCATTCGGCCTAAAGAACGCAGGCTCCACATATCAAAGGCTGGTTAACCGCATGTTCAAAGAGCAAATAGGAAGAACCATGAAGGTGTACATTGATGACATGGTGGTAAAGTCAGAAAAAGCCAAAGATCATATGCGGCATCCGGCGTAAACATTCAAAGACCCTCGGGAATACAAGATGAAACTAAACCCATCTCAATGCACCTTCGGGGTATCTTCTGGCAAGTTCTTGGGCTATATTGTGACTCAAAGAGGAATAGAAGCCACCATCGAACAGATCAAAGCTGTCTTACAGCTGGAATCGCCCGAGAAGCCTAAAGATGTTCAGAGATTAGCTGGAAAGGTAGCAGCCCTGAACAGGTTCATTTCAAGATCTTCAGACAAATGCAGGCTATTTTACGACGTACTAAGGAAAAGCCAGAAGTTCGAATGGACCGCTGAACACGAGCAAGCCTTCAGAGACCTGAAGCACTATCTCAGCAGCCCGCCACTGCTGTCAAAACCAAAGCCAGGTGAACCATTATTCCTATACCTGGCTGTCACAGAAGTAGCAGTGAGTGCTGTCCTGGTCAGAGAGCAAGAAAAGGAGCAGAAGCCAGTATACTACGTAAGCAAGTCTCTGCTGCCGGCAGAGATCAGGTACGCATCCCTTAAAAAGTTAGTACTAGCATTGGTAGTAGCATCTCGCAAACTGCGTCCCTATTTTGAGTCACACATCATACATGTTGTGACAAACTACCCGCTAAAAGCTATCATGAGGAAGCCTGAACTGTCAGGAAGAATGTCTAAATGGTCAGTACACCTCAGTGGATACGACATCCAATACGATCCTAGAACAGCAATCAAATCACAGGCACTGGCCGACTTCGTGTCAGACTTCAGTCCAGCCATCCAGAATCTGGCAGATACCGAGATCCTCACTTTAGAAGGAAGTAAGCAGACAGAAGTCTGGCAGATGCATATCGACGGAGCCTCCAACCAAAGGGGGGCAGGTGTAGGATTAATTCTGCGATCACCACAGGGAGATCTGATAGCACAAGCTGTAAGATGTGAATTCAAGGCAACCAACAATGAAACGGAATACGAAGCCTTGATATTGGGAATGAAGCTAGCTCTGGAGTTAGGGGTCAGACACCTGCTCATATCCAGTGACTCTTTGTTAATAGTCAACCACGTGAATGATGAGTTTATAGCCAGAGATTCGAAGATGATAGCATACCTAAAAGTAGCAAAGGAATTAAAACAAAAATTCGAAACTTGCTAGCTTAAACAGGTCCCCAGAGATCAGAACGTGGAAGCAGACGCCCTAGCAACCCTGGGGGCAACATTCAAGCCAACAGAGCTGTCCAGCATTCCAATAGCACATATGCTGGAACCTTCTATCCAGAAGGTAGACGAAATAGATAGGGGTGAACTGGAGGATCCGCAAAGAGAAAAGTAAGTCCAAGCAGTTACAGAGGAAGGTGAGAGCTCTCGGTCAAGGGGGCAGACGCCTGACCAGGCAGCCGATCCAGCAGACGACTGGCGCGCACCTTACCTAGACTGGTTGCGCCATAACAAGCTACCAGATGATAAGAAGGAAGTAAGAGCTTTTAGAATAAAGGCCTCCAGATTCATACTTATTGATGACATATTATTAAGAAAGTCGCTAGCAGGCCCCTACCTACGGTGCCTGGACAAGGAAGAAGCACAGACTGTGTTACATGCTCTCCACAGTGGCAAATGTGGAAACCATGCAGGGCAGAAGTCTGGCAAATAAAGCCCTCAGACAGGGATACTATTGGCCTACAATGAAGGCAGATGCAGCAGAGTATGCACGAAAATGTGACGCCTGCCAGCGCTCAGCACCAATGATTCACTAGCCAGCAGAGCCCCTGCACCCTATTATTTCTCCCTGGCCATTCATGGCATGGACATAGTAGGCCCTCTACCACGGGCCACAGGAAACAGAACCTGGATGCTAGCAATGACAGACTACTTCTCCAAGTGGATAGAGGCAGAAGCACTCACGGAAGTAAAGGACAAACAGGTCATCTCATTCATAAAACGAAACATCATCTGCAGATTTGGTATCCCATCAGAAATTATATGTGACAATGGCTCACAATTCATCTCAAACGATACTGAAGGATACTGTGCCAGGTGGAACATCACCTTAAAAAAGTCAGCACCCAGGACTCCAAAGTCCAATGGACAAGCTGAATCCAGCAATAAAATCATTATGGACAATCTGAGAAGGAGGTTACAGGAGTTAGGAGGAAAGTGGGCAGATGAATTGCCATTAGTGTTGTGGTCAGACAGAACGACGCCAAAGATAGCAACAGGTCAAATACCCTTCAGCCTGGTGTTTGGCGCAGAAGCAGTCATTCCATCAGAAGTTCTAGTTCCCACCCACAGGTATGAAAATATGACGATGGAACTGAACAGTGTAGAGATGACCAGAAGCCTAGACACAATTGACGAGCTGCGAGCAAGCGCAAAAATCCGTCTGGCTGCCTACAAACAGTCAGTGGCCAGGAGTTATAACAAGAACGTAAAAATCAGGCTCCTGGAGGTAGGAGACCTGGTTCTCCGAGAGGTGTTCCAGAACACCATTAATCGAAAAGCAGGCAAATTCGCCTACAAATGGGAAGGACCATACCAGGTAGAAGGAGTTGTTGGCCATGGTGCATACAGACTAATGACTATGGACGGTCAAATCATACAACGCCCATGGAACATACTTCACGTGAAGAGATATTACTTTTAATAATAAGTAGACTCTAGTTTTCAGAATAATGTACTATGAGAAGCCAAATCATTTTTAAAGATAAAATAAAAATTCGGTAGTAGGCATACTGCCAGTTTCACTCTTATTTCTGGTGTCTTTAGTTTTTTTTTAAAAAAAACTTTAAACTACTATTGGATGGTGTGGTCTGGCAGCGTCCTAGGACCACAATTGCTCTGGTACCCCATGAGATGGCGACAGGTACTTCACATCATTCTGATATATTTTCCTATTTTCAGGATTCTCTAAGTACATCACTTTGAATGTTGGTATCTATGGTACTTTGAAAGGATGTCTAGCAGGACTGTCAACTGCCAACGCGGGATGACAAGGCACATGGCACTCCAACATGCCTAACCTATTTTCTCCACAAGGAGCACCCTCACCGGGCGGACTGTGGAACATACGAAAGAGAGCCTGGCTGACAGCTGAATACGCTTATCCAGCTACCCCTGATACCACCCCCTGGACGTAGCTCGCACTAATCGCACTTAATCAGGGCCCCAGCATGCATGCAAAAATGAACATGGAACGTAGGGATATCTGCGCTACTGCAGTGCAGCGTCTCCATCCGGTCCTAGAATGACGATAAACTTGCCTCAATGACGCCCCCGCCGGCATAAAACGAGACGAACACACCTTGCGTCATGAACAAGGTTAAGTAGTCCACAAACTACGAGATACGCCTAAATCGGCCCCGGTGACGACACGGCAAAAGACTAGCTTGGTCCTGGATCGTCTTTTCAGTCGACCAGCCGGGTCTAAATCAGCCCCGGGTTGACACGGCTACTCTTCCTTACATTGCGGATACGCCTAAATCGCCCATCAGCCGACACGGCAACTAGCTGAGTCATAACGTTATCCTTTTCAGGGTGACAGGACTCGCCTAAATCAGTCAAACAGACTGACACGGCATAAACTTCCTAAAAACAGGGAGAATAAACAAACAAACACACGATATGTAAGCTAAAACCTTGCCAAAACTATGACAAGGGGCATTTCAAAATATGGCCAAAATACGGCCCCAAGTTTAACCGCCACCCTGGCGGAGCAAACACAAGAACAAGTTTAAAACTTACAAAGTCTGCCACCTCTGGGCCAGACTGCCAAAACATTCATCAAAATATAAATATTTAATTATCGGTCACATTAATGACCTCCACCTCTAGCATCTCCTCTGCCTGCTGACTTCTCATTTCAGGTACCGCATCAGTCTGAGCATCCTCAGCCGCCATAGCTCCCTGAGCTCCGTCAGCAGCATCCTGGGATATTCCAGCCTCACCCCCAGCAGCCTGCTCAGCCAGCGCAGGAGAATTCACCTCACCAACTTCAAGCATCAGCAAGCTCAAATCAGGTTGGGTGGGGTAGAGCATCTCCAGCTGCTTCTCCTCTTCCTCTATAGCCTGCTGGGTGGGAGCCTCCTCAAGGGTAGCACGCATCCCGCTGATCTTTCCCCGCCAGGTGGCATAGGCGACAACATTAGTGGCCAGGGAGATCAGCTCAGTGATCTTCTCCTCGATCGCTTCTAGAGAGAGTCGGAAAAAGTCGCACACCGCCCGGGTTCGAGCCAACCGACCCCCTCCTTCAACTTCTTCTTGGTGACAAGCAAGCTCGGTCTTGACTCCACCACACGCTCCTTCAAATCAACCCGCTGCTTGTGCAGATCTCGCAATGATCTCCTTCGCCTCCCGGTTCTTGGCGCCGGTAGCACGGGCGGGCGGTCGCACTATTTTGATCATCTTCCGTTGTAGAGTGCAAATCGAAGAGTCGGGGCATAAATAATCGAAGTCGCAAAAAGAGTTGGGAGGCGAATTTAAGCAAGAAAGATAGAGACAGTAGTAGAAGACGAAGAATATTTACCATGAAGGCATTATGCACATCGTTCTCAGCCATCTCCTCTAGAGTGAACTCCGAAAACGTTTCCTCAACAGGAGGAAAGAGCAGCTGATCAATCTCCGGCCAGTGCGGCACCTTGTCCACATTCCCAAAGCCTTCTGGGAAATGAGCAATGATGCCTCCACTAGATGAAGCCCGAGGACTGGCAGGAGGAGTAGGCGGATGGCGAGATAACGGATTAACCTCCAGGGGCACGCGAGCAGCAGAACTGGAAACTGTGGGAGGAGTCTGAAAAGAGGCAGCAGGAGCACTCCTCTTGGAGGCAGAGGCCACATCAGGGCTAGCAGAAGGTCTCTTTCTTTTAGCACTTTGGAGGATGAGTTCCAGTTGATCGACTTTTGAACCTGCAAGCATACACAGTCTCAGACGGCAGAATGCTTAAAACATCAGCAATAACAGCATGCAAACGAGAGTGGCTACTGAAACCTTACCAGAAGACATACTATGGGCTGATTGAGGAGGATTGGAGGAAGAAGCAGGTGAAAAACCAGGAAGCAGGTCTGGAAACTTTCTCTCGGATTCAGAGATGCAGAACAATTTGCTGCAGGCAGGGATTTTGGCACCAATACAGGTAAGGTCACAGGGGCCTGCACGAAGACGATGAAGTAAGCTAGTAAGCAGCGAGATAAAATAATTCAGGCGACAGGAAAGCTACTTACTCAAGTCGAGCCCATTTCTCGAAAATATAATCATCAGGAGGCTGGATGGAGTCCTTCCTCACGTAGAAGAAGTCCTCAAACCATTTCTCGTCACAGGATTTTGACACATGTTTGAAGGGAGCCTCTCCATGGCCCCGGAATGAGAACTGGCCCCTGCCCAGGGATCTGATGCTGTACATGTGGGCCAGATCGCCCAGAGTGACAGATTTGCCAGTACTCTGACCAGCGGCCAGAGAATAGAGAAGAACTCTCCATATGCCAGCAAAAATTTGTGCCATGGCGAAATTGTTGGTAAAAATGAAATCTTGGACGAGTTTAGGGAAAGGAAAGCGAAGGCCGTATTTAAATGGGTACAGATAGAAACAAACCCACCCCGGACGGAGGGCGTCAGCTTTCTGTCCCGGTTCAGGGATGGCGCTATCCACCCCGTTACCAAGACCAAGCAGACTCTTGATCCTAGGAATGTCGGCCGGAGTAAGGGCGGAATCGCAATCATGTGGATGTCTAAAAAGTCCCCGAGAAGGGAAAGTGGGGTCGAGATTACGGTCGGAGGGTGTTGAGGTTGACGAAGACTGCCGAGTTTTGCCCATGGTGGAAGAGAAAATGAAGATTAAAAAGGGAAGCGAAGATGGATTACCTGATGATGAAGATGGAGAAGGGGAACAGTGAAGCCGACGAGGAGTGAAAAAGAAGAAAGATTGAGGGTTTAAGAGAGGAGAGCTTTTGAAATACTTTGAAGTGATTAAATCAAAATGGAAGAGAGACGTTGGGGTTATAAAGAGGAGAGAGGGAGTTGGGTGCGGAGAAAGAGGAATAGGGCGGCTGGAATTGATGGGTTGCATGGGAAGAAGTAAAAGACGGCGTAGGGTTTTTAACATTTGGTTACGTAAATTCCTTGTTCGATACTTGAAAGCGTACTTCACAAGAAATTTGGGGCAAACTGTTTGGACTAAAAATAGCATAATAAAGAAAGCCCACTTGGTAAAATAAAGATTATAAAGAAGAGGTGAGGAGGAAGGGAGCCCGTGGTCTGGAAAAGGGAGATGGGCTTGAGAAGGATCAAGAGCCCACCGAGGAAGGTGCCCGCGTTAAGGAAAATAGTATTAGGGAGAAGTTAGGGAAAAGCTAGGGAGATCGGGGAGAATTGGTAAGAGAGTCCGGGTTTGGAAAGAAGTCCTTATGGAAATAATATTCCCTTTCCATATTCGAGGTAGGACATGTCTAGGGTTCTTACCCTATAAATAGCCAAGGAAGGAAATCAAGAAAGGCATTCACTCATCCATATATTCATTCAAGATTATATTCAAGACAACCACATCACGGTATATCAAATCACAAATATACACCGTCCGAGATCTTGCAGGCCTGATACCTAACGCCAGCAAGATTAGCATAAATGTTATCATTGTAATCATCCTCCTATTCATATAGTGCAATACTTGGCATGGTACCGTCCCTCCCGCGGTTGTTCCCACATTGGGTTTTCCGCGTCACCAAAATCTTACGTGTCAATTTACATTACGCACTTTATTTCCCGTTTACTTATTGACACATAAATCATCATACAGTCGACCAACGAATATAGACTACATTGACCCTAAATCGACTTAGGTAAAAAAGACCTAAACAAGTGATTGAACTCATTATATATTAATCTCGCATCATTAACAAAACCCGTCAAAACTCAGCCCGTAAACTCACTTACTCGATCGAGTAAGGCACTTACTCAATCGAGTGCCCCTTACTCGATCGAGTACCCAACTTACTCGATCGAGTACCCTACAGGCAGACTACTGTTTTGCGTAAAAAGCTACTTACTCGACAGAGTAAGCCCCACTCGATAGAGTACCCAAAGTCTCATAAAACCGTAGTATTACAATACTACTATATTAATCTAGTTAATTAATATACTAGTTTAAGGGATTAGTATTGGGTGCAATCAAAGGAGAATCTCTACCTTGGGATTTTGGAGGATCATCCAACATATTATAGCTCAAGAACAAATAAGGAAGGTGACCTTATTTGTGCCCATAATTTCGAGCCCCTCTACAATGTAAGGGACATTGTTTTTCTTATTAATCCCTTATTTTGTTTTGCATGCACTAGATCTAAAGAACATATATTAAGAAGTTAATTAGTTCACTATTAGAGGATTCTAATAAGAGGTATATGAACCTAACAATTGGTATCAGAGCATAGGATGTTCCATGCATAATCGG
Organism: Silene latifolia; assembly: GCF_048544455.1. NCBI lineage: Eukaryota > Viridiplantae > Streptophyta > Magnoliopsida > Caryophyllales > Caryophyllaceae > Silene > Silene latifolia. The sequence goes on along the minus strand of NC_133537.1, from coordinate 225,560,014 downwards.
TTATTGTTTTTTCGAGTTAAAATGTTAACATATAAAACTAAAAATTTGTGATTTATAAGAGTAAGTCACGAAATCATGATGCGTGTTATATATTCTGGTCCTTTTAGGTCATTTTTATGATTTATGGTATTTTATTGTTTATTTTAATGATTTTTGGTGAAATAATTACATTTTTATGAGTAAAATGAACTTTTATTCAATAAAATAAGTTAACCTTCACTAATGGCCTTGATTTTTTAGTATGACCTCATATGAATATTTTATGTATTGTATGTAAAATCTCATATTAATGTGATTAATATTTCATGATTTATGATTTTTATGTGATAAAAATGGCATAAATGGAGGTTAAATGGCTAAAATTGGTTAAAATTAGTTTATGACCTTGAAAATTTTATATGACCTCACATGCATATTTTATAAATTGTGTGTAAAATCTCGTATTAAGTTGATTAATATTACATGATTATGATTTTTATGAGATAAAAATGGATTAAAAGGAGGTAAAATGGTTAAAAATAATTAAACTTCGAACCAGGCTATGAAACTTTAATATATTGTCACATGCATGATTTACACACTATATGTAAATTTTGAGATGAAATGATTTCATTTTGCATGATTTATGAATTTTTACTGTAAAAATGGCATAAATAGTGACTATTTTAGCATAAATAGCTAAAACGAGTTACATGGCATGAGAAAATTATTTTATTTTGTATAAATATCCCACTTATTAGATATAAAGTTATAAAATTGATTGGATTAATTTTTGGAAACTTTAGATGTTTTATGAGATAAAACCGATAAATTGCAACTATATTTTCTCGAAATAAATTCGAAATTTTTAACCATGATTTTTGACATTATGAGTGTCAAGGAATTATTCCAGAATTTTCAAAAATTTAAAATTCAAATTTTGAAATTATTGTAATTTAATTTGAATTTATTTCATAAATGTTATGATTTTAAGGTCAAAAATGAGCATAAAATTATACCAAGTTGAATTATTGTCAAAAATTGAGTGATGACTAATTTTTGAGTCCTAAGAGTATTAGGATAATTAACTTGAGCTTAAATGTGATTTAAGTATTGATTTGTGATTTTAAGAAGTTATTATCACGCTTTTCCATAAAACCGGGTTATATGATCGATATAAGTTAAATAGGGCGATTTGGCACATAATTTGGCATGATAGATACATATTATAATGCTGCATATTTCAATTGTTGAATGTCTTTTATTTATATAATTTTGAATTATGTAGTTTTATCTTAGTATGGCCTTAGTTTTAATTGATATTACACGTAATGAAAGGGAATATCGATTCGGTTGTAATTTAATGTGATCTCGTATCACTTTTATTTTTACTAGTTTTTCATATTACAAATGTATAATAGGAATAGCTTTGTATTTTTTTGTTATTATGTGTAATTATGGAGTTTCTTCAAGACGGTGCCATTCGGAAAGGTGTTACGACGAAGACGGTGTTCTTGGGAGCCATGCCATTTGAAGATTTAAGGGACCAAAGGAGTTGGTTTCCGAATATGTAATAGATTATTTGATTTTCTATTTTAGGAAGGCCATACTAGAAATTTATTATTATTGCTTTCCATTTCTTTTAATATGTTGCATACATTGCCAAATCGCCATAACAACACATGCATATCATATCGAGTCTTCGACCGTGTCAATTATAATTATCGTAGTTCACCGCTTTAGTTCACTTAAAATGTGATAGATAATAAATTGACAAGACCTCTCACTAAATAATAATTGAGAATTAGTCATACCAAATAGTAGAAACCATGAGTCCCAATTTCATAAGAAAGTAGGCTCGGCTCACCGGGGTGCTAAACTTGTTACGTTGGGTAAGTGGGTAATAAAATGTTATTACATCAAAATTTGGATTGAGCTCAACGGAAGTATTCGTGACCGTAGTCGCATGTGTTTTGGGCTAAAGATAAATATTAAAGTAATTTTTATCGACCGAGTGTTCTAGAAGTAGAATCGATTAAAGAGTTAATCCACCGAATTATATTGATAAGGGATGAATCGGCTAACCGTGCCCGAGTTAATATGAATTTGGATCTCGGAATCATTTATAATAGTTGGGTTGAGGTCACTATATAAATGCAATACTTGTTTACAAGTATTATTAAAACGATAGATGTTAATCATTTCCTTCATTTTCGTTTTTGTAGTTATTTATACGCAATGGATTCATCTAATACTCTTACGCCAATCACCATTAATTCATGACTCCAATCATTCGATGAAAAGTGCTCCGAGTATGACAATGATACGATTAGAGAATTACGCTTTGACATTGGTTAGGATGGAAATCTTTGCTAATTTACCACTTCCACACCTCCCACTCCCATATTAATACCCACCACTTTGGTAAGAAAATCTTGTGAAGAAATTCCCACTAATCCCAAGGCATCCTTGTTTGTAGAAACAAGGAGAAATATTAAATTCAGTGGGAGTTCTAGCAAGAATGTCCTTGCAACTGAAAGGAGTAATGGTATAATCAAAGGAAAGGCAAATATGGGTGAGAAACCCAAACCTGATAATGAATTGGAAATGGATAGTGAGACTACCACAACCAAAACCAAGAAGGGTGCCCAATCTTACGAAGAATGTCATTATTGTAATGTCATGGGCCATTGGAAACGAAATTGCCCAAAGTATTTGGGAGATATCAAAGCTGGACTTGTCACTCCACTTGGTACGATTTCTTCCGAAATTGTTGTTATTGATATTAATTATACATCCACCTCAACGTGGGTATTGGATAACGATTGTGGTTTTTCACCTTTGTAATCGTATACAGGGGCTTGGAAATGTGGAAAAGCTAAACAAGAGTGATATAAATCTCCGACAAGAAAATGGAGCTAGGGTAGCCGCCACTTCAAGAGGGACTTATGTACTTGTTTTAGCTAATAGCTTTGAGTTGTAATCTACATAGTTGTTATTATGTACCCACTTTGTCCAAAAACATTATTACCATTTCTATGTTAGACATAGAAGGGTTTTTCCTTTCTTTTGCCATCAAAATCAATTGTTGTATTTTGTTGAATATGACTTGGCTGTGAGCCAAGCCACTTCTATCAATGGTATTCATGTTTTAGACACTTCCAACTCAACTAAAGATATCTATAACATACACTTCAAAAGACTCATAACTAGTAATCCAAATGATTTGTACATTTGGCTTTTTCGATTAGGTCACATAAATGAGAAACGCATTAAAGGGCTAGTGTCGACTAGATTTATTGAACCATTTGATTTTCAATCATATGGAATATGCGAATCTTGTCTCCTTCGCAAAGTAATTTGTACTCCCTTTAGTGGTAAAGGGACACGAGCAAGTGATTTGTTTGGACTAATACATGCCGATGTATGTATTCCAATGAGCATCACCGCAAGGAGAATTTATGACTACTTCATCACTTTTACCAATGATTTAAGTAGATATGTGTATATTTACTTAATCAAATATAAAGTGAAGCATTTGACAAATTTAAGGAATTTCTAAATGACGTAGAGAACCAATTGAACAAATTACTAAAGCATTACGATTCGATCGTAGTGGCAAAGATCTAAGTAATGAATTTGATTTATTAAAATATGGATTATGACCTAGTGTCACTACCCATAAGATCAAACTAATATGAGTCGGTTTGAGTTATTGAACTCAATTTTGGGAATTTGGAATCCAAAACAAACACGTAATTCTAAACGGATGGTCAATCTTAAAATACCTAAAATAGAGAGTCTATTTAACAAATGACATGGATCAGGCTCGTATATTACATGAATCAAACTGCCATGATAGAGCTAGTCATTTATGTGCTAACACGTCAGTCTAGACAAACTTCCAATTACTTCACCATATATGTTTGTAACTCACAAAGCTATCTCTTAATAAGATAGATGTATTTCTAAGAGATAGAGTGGGAGTAGATTAGATCGTCACAAACATGTCTTATAGTTAATGTGTTACTTTGTGAAAGTAATGGGACTATAACCTATAAAGATAGAGTGGGAGTATTGCTCAGTGGGAGTATAGCACACATGTCTTATTGTTAAGATATTGCTTTTCGAAATGAATTGTTCAATTTCGAAAGTAATGGTATTATGACCTTGTCCCAAATCGACCTTGTTACAAACGAGCCATAGCATTACAATCCAAAAATTGTTACTCAAGAGTAGATTTACTTTAAGGCGAGGGTCTCCTTAAAAGTAAATAGAGCTTTAAAGTACCTAAGTGCATAGATTGACATGAAGATGTTAATCAAGATAAATAATGTTAGGAATTGCCGCATTTCATTTTCATGAAGAATGGCAAATGATAATTAAAATTCGTTTTTCTAAAATGGGAATTTAGAGAAGGATGTGTTTGGAACACAAAACCTTAGATGAAGATCTAAGAATCCTAACATATTATGCGTAGCTTTCTTAAGTGATCCTAGAATGGTCTTAAACAAGCATTAAAGGATTATGTTTTTCGTTCATGTGATAATTGAGAATGGTTTCATTCACATGATTGAAGAATCATGATTATACATGAAGTTAAGTGGGAGCTAGAATTATTTTTCCCATGTCTTGTATGTTGAAGACATATTACTTATTGAGAATAATGTACCAATGCTCTCTTCTATCAAGAGTGATTGGGAGACTAGGAAAAGGTGCGATATATTTTAGATTACCGAATCTATGTGAGAGAATATTGGCATAGAGTTGAGAGGCTTATGATGATAACATCTTTCATATCTGTTTAACATCAACAAGGTTGATTAGGTTATTCATGTTGATAAAAGTGGAATTGCTATGATGGAGTCATATTCGTTCACTGAACCTATTAAGTTGTCGATCACATGAAATCGTTTGCTAATGATTCCGCCATTAGAACGATCATGTATGCCAACAGACGCACATGCCATGATGTAAAATATGCTTAGAGCATGATAAGTCAATAACAAGTTAATTCGAATGATGGCTTGTGAAAGCCTTAAAGAACATCCTTGAGATTCTTTAGAAGAATTAGGGATTCGTTCATCTGTTTGGATGATATACTAAGTTATGTGTTGAAGGGTTGCACAAACTTTAGTTTCCAAACCGAAAAGGATTTGTTGAAATCCTAGGTTGTTTTTATTGACTTAGGAGTAAGAGACTAGAAAAGTGTTTTACTTTCGACCATTACAAATTTTACAAATAGAATCTAAGTAAATTGTGATAAAATGGTCAACGTAGGGAATGAGAGTAGATTCCTCTACCAATAACTTTATCACAAGTTATGTGATAACAGTGGGAGCATCTTTCAAGTTAAAGAGCCCAAGTCTAGTAAGAAGACTAGACATATACTTAGAGATAAATTCAAGTGATTAGAAATAACATTGAATGGAAGGAAATAGCAATTCATAAAATTGGAATGTTTGGATATATGGTATATCCACTTGCCAAGCTTTTATTGCATTTTAGCTAGTGTAAAAGATACACTATAGATTATGAGATATGAAGTAGTAATAGTGTATTGACTATTCATATATAATAATCACATTTATCGTTTGAGTTTTATTAAACTCATCTATTACTTTGTTAAATCCAAATGGGTTGTAGAGACAAATTAAACCCTATTAAAGTGAACTGGATTGACATAGTATTCGCCCCTAGTTGCTTAAAGGAGGGGACGTCTCGAAGTAACTAGAGTGTGATGCGATTGATGGCAAGTTCAAGTGCCATATAGTCATATGGGATGACTAGTCGATCACATAGGCAGACTGTATGGGACACTTTGTCGGGCAGTGACCGCTTATAGAGTTCTGGTAATTCATAATGCCTGGTCGTGGAAAGAACTGCTATAGTATTCTTATAAGTCAAATCTTTTGACAAGAGACTATTCGCCCAAGTTGGCACACATTTCTGATTGGCTTTGATTTATGCTCTACGACTGTCGTAACTGAGGTCAAATGGGTATATTTTGGGTTATGATGAAATATGGCTAAACAAAGGTTATAGTGCGATAGGAATTGTCCGCCCCCTTGTCAGGATTAATTGAAATCTCAAGGCCACTCGAGGAGTAGTGAACTGAAAATGCGTGGCCACGCGCGGAAAGTATCTATGGTAGATAATTCCGGTCAGACAGTTACACTCTAGATCGATAAAACCACTCAAAATATGATCAAGTGCAAGTACGACCTGCGAAACACCTTGCATTGAGTGGGAGATTGTAATAGGACAAGAGAATTGGTGACGCACACTTGTCTCGGACAAGTGGGAGATTGTTGGAGTATATGTCCTCAACAATAGTGCGATCACATGTTTAAATCTCATGTTAAGAATATATAAGGGATGATTAATTTATATAGTCAACTGATCAACATTTATCAGTAATGATCAGCTAACTAGAGGCAGACATTACTGTCGTTTGACGGTGGTGATCAGTTGATTCCTTAAGCTCACACCTAAAGGACAATTCCCTTAATAGACAAATTGATTAATTGTATGACGATACAAGTTAATCAATTCCTTAAAATTGAACAATTCATTTGTGAGAGAGAATATTTATATCTTTTTGTAATGGGATTAAATAAGATTTATTTTAGTAATTGAAATACCTTATTACTAAAATTGATTATTGTTTGTGAAAAAATTGAGATAAGAATGAATAGTTAATTATAATTACACTATATTTTGAATTATAATTATATGACATATTTTATTTATGTGATCAAGTATCACTAGTCAATTTGTTGTATGTGATTTAATTAATTTATAAAATGATATTTATTTGATAAATATGCATAAAATTAATTAATAACATATAACATACTACATGTGACATATTGTGTGACAAATGACAAATTGACAAAATAAAATGGTAGTCCATTTTATGTAAGTGGATCGAAATGGAGGGAGTAGTAGTGGGTTGTGGTTATATGTGATAAAATATAAATAATAGAACCTAGTCTAATCTAGCTTACACTACCTACATTTTGAGAAGGCCAAAAGCAAAAAGTAAGATGCCAATTTTTGGCATATTTGCCTACTCCCACCGGTTCCCTTCCTCTTTCATATAAGAGAATTGTTCTCTTATTATCATCCATTCAACACACATGCATACTTTCTCAAAACTCTCAAAATCTCTCTAAAATAGTTTTAGAAAATTAAAAGGTTGTTCATAATAAATTCTAATCACAATATAAGATTACTAGTGTAGTAATAAGTATATTATTAGAATTAATTTTAAGGATACTACTATATTAATCTAGTTAATTAATATACTAGTTTAAGGGATTATTCTTGGGTGCAATCAAAGGAGGATCTCTACATTGGGATTTTGGAGGATCATCCAACATATTATAGCTCAAGAACAAATAAGGAAGGTGACCTTATTTGTGCCCATAATTTCGAGCCACTCTACAATGTAAGGGACATTGTTTTTCTTATTAATCTCTTATTTTGTTATGCATGCACTAGATCTAAAGAACATATATTAAGAAGTTAATTAGTTCACTATTAAAGGAGTCTAATAAGAGGTATATGAACCTAACAGGAATATCTGTTGCGATGGATATTCTGGCAGGACTTTACCTTCGGGTTAGTCAGATGATTGATGGATGATTGGAGTTGGAGATGGATGTGTATATGTTGTACCTTGTGTTATGTGTTTTCTTCAGCTACTAACCTTGTGTGGTTTTGTTTGTCTTTCTTTCTTGTTATGTGTCTACCGTGATCCATTATGGTGAGCAGTCAGTCTTAGCAGGTGTTGATATGTGAAGCATATCTGGGTGTGTTGGAGGGACGGGTCTTTCACCGAGTCTTGGCATGGAGTGTTGGGAAATGTGTCCTCAACAATAGTGCGATCACATGATTTAAATATCATTATTAAATCTCATATAAAGAATACGTAAGGGATGATTCAATTATATAGTCAACTGATCAACATTAATCGGTAACGATTAGCTTGCTAGAGTTTGACATTACTGTCGTGGGACGGTGGTGGTCAGTTGATCCCTTAAGGTCACACCTAAAGGATGATGCCCTTATCTATAAATTTGATTAATTGTATGACGATGCAAGTTGATCAATTCCTTAAAATTGAACAATTCGATTTGTGAGAGAGAATAAATATCTTATTGTAATGGGATTAAATAAGATTTATTTTAGTAATAAAATGCTTTGTTACTAAAATTGTTTATTGTTTGAGAAACAATAGAGATAGGAATGAATGATTAATTATAAGTACAAGATATTGTAAATTATAATTACATGACCCATTTTATTTATGTGATCAAGTATCACTAGTCAAATTATTGGATGTAATTTAATTAATTCATAAAATGATATTTATGTGATAAATATGCATTAAAATTAATTAATAACATGTAGCATACTACATGTGACATATTGTGTGACAATTAACAAATTGACAAAAATAAAATGGTAGTCCATTTTATAGAAGTGGACCTAAATATTGTGGGTGGTAGGCTTTAGTGGGTGATTATTTTATGTGATAAGAATAAATTATTAAAACCTACTCTACCTATTCTTACACACCTATAATATTGAGAAGAGCAAAAGGAAACGAGATAATGCCATTTTGGACTACCCAAAACCGTGACACTCCCCTTTCATGATGGGGTTGTTGGTTATTATTTTCCTCTCTTACATATTCATATGATGATAATTCATTCACATGCTTTTTCTCTCTTCTCCTTCATTTTTCTCTAAAAACTTGAGAAACTTTGATCCAAATTGTTCAAAGAAATTACTAAAATTATTAATGTAATATATGAGTGTTAGTAATCAATTTTAAGGTAAACTACTAAACTAATATCTAGCTAATATTATTTAGGGGGGATAAGGGATAGTCTTGGGTGCAATCAAGAGGAGAATCTCTACTTTGGGATTTTGAATGTTCATCCAATATTGGAAAGCTCAAGAACTAACAAGAAGGAGATCTTGTTGGTGACCATTTGACCGAAATTTAATTGGTGAGAAATTGTTTTTCTTATCTTATCTATTTTAGTTTGCATGCATAAGATTTGCAATTAATTTTATGACTAAATTAATTAGAACATATATGAATATGTTGAGTAATGAGATATAGATTTCTAACAAGCGGTATCATGAGCCTTGGTTATTTGCATGCAAATCGGTTATAGTTTTTCCGAGTTATACGATTAACATATAAAACTCATAAATTTGTGTTATTATGATATATCACGAAATTAATTCATGCATGTTAAAGTTTCTGATCCTAAAATATATTTAGGATATTTTGGTTAATTTATGGATTTTATTGTTCATTTTATATTATATTGGCATTAAAATGTGATTTTTATGGTAAAAATGTCATTTTTGGACGAAAATTAGCTAATCTTCGAATTTTCCAGTGGTTTTTGGATATGTTTTCACATATATTACTTTTAGATGATCTGGAAATTTTCAAAATTTTTGGAGTTCTTATGCTCGAAATATGGATTTTTCATGATAAAAATCGAATTTAAATGAAAAATAGGTTAATATGAGAAATATTTCGAATCTGGTCATAGAAATTTAGTATGTTGTCAAATGCAATTTTACAAAATGTGTGTAAAATAATAGGCTATAATGAAGTCTTCATGCATGATTTATGGATTTTTGATGAAAAATAGCATAAATAGTGACTTAATTAGTGAATAATTGCTAAAACATACTTCATGACTAAGGAAAAACGTCACACGTTGCATTCTATTATCTTTTTCAGATCTAAAATTGAAAAGTTGATGAGTATAATTTTTCTCGTGTTTTTATGATTTTAATTGATAAATCCGATAAAACGCAACATAGTTTTTCCGATAATTTTGCGAAATTTTAACCTAAGGTTTTTGAACATTATGAGTGTCATGGTATTTTTCCAGAATGTTCATGAGTTTAAATTTCAAATTTCAAATTTATTTGAAATTTTTGTAATTTATTTGGAGTTTATAGCATTTTTTATAATTTTGAGTCCAATAATGAACAATTTTAAGTAATATGAGTTAATTATAGTCAAATAGTTAGTGGAGACTAATTTTGAGTCCTAAGTTGGTTAGGGTAATTAACTTGTGCAAAAATATGAATTTATGTAATTATTGTGATTTTAAAAGGTTGAATCACGTAAATCCGTAAAAACCGATTAATATACGATATTGGCTCCTTAAAGGCGATTTAGCATAAAATTGGGCATGTTCATACATATTATAATGCTGCATTTTATTTATGATTGTCATAATTTTATTTTATGTAATTTTGAATTATGTAATTTTAACTTAGTATGGCCTTAGTTTTTAATTGATATTACCCGAAATGTATGGGAATATCGATTCGATTGTAATTTATTGTGATCTCGTATCACCGTTTTGTAATTTAATAGATTTATTTTATTTTAATTACAAATGTATAATAGGAAATTATGTAATTTGTTATGTAATTTATTTATTCCGGAGTTCCTTGAAGACGGTGTCACTCAAGAAGGCGATACATAAAGACGGTGTTACCTCGAGATGCGTGCCAAGTACCGAAGTTCAAGGGACCAATGGATTTGGTTTCCGAATATGTAATAGTTAATTAGATTTTCTAGTTTAGGAAGGCCATACTAGGATTTAATTTATGCTTTGCATTTTATTTATATGTCGCATGCATCGCTAAATCGTCATAACTAAAACATGCATTGTCATTTTAATCAAGTTTATCGACCGTGTCAATTAGAATTATCGTAGTTCACCGCTTTAGTTCACTTAAAACGTGATAGATAATAAATTGACATGACCTCTCGCTAAAATAATCAATTGAGACATAGCCTTACCAAAAAGTAGAAACCATGAAAACCTATTTCGTGAGGGAGTGCACACGGCCACACCGGAGTACAAACCTTGTTACGTAGGGGAAGTGGGTGATAAATGTCTATACACAGAATTTATGTTAATGAAGGGTATTTCGGCACACCGTGCCCTAAGTTGATATGAGTTTGGATCATGGACACATTTATTCGAAATTTGGGTTGAACTCAACGAAAGTATTCACGACGTATTTCCGGATGTGTTTCGGGCTAGAGATAAATATTAATGTAATTTTATCGACCAAGAGTTCTAAAAGTAGAATCGATTAAAGAGTTAATCCACCGAGTTATATTAATAAAGGGTATTTCGGCACACCGTGCCCCAAGTTAATATGAATTTGGATCTTGAATCATTTATCATAGTTGGGTAGAGGTCACTATGTAAATGCTTTACTTGTTATTTACAAGTATTATTAATAAAACGATAAATGTTTAGTTTTTCACTATTCCGTTATCATATTGTTCTATTTCTTTACCACAATTCATATACGATATCATTTCGATTTTTTGATTCAAATCTCCATTAAAACATCGTAACTAAAGACAAATATGAATTTGCTTCTAAAACCTCAAATAAACCATTGCTAAGGATCTCTTGTAAAGAGTATAGATTAAAGTTATTCATTATCAAACAGGTTTTTGATTCTTGACTAACACATCTACTTACAATGGATTATTTTTCATATACTTAATTAAATTAAGTACCTTGAAGCGATAAATTGTTTTGGTAATTAGATTTGTCGGAAATCGTAATAGACCAAAATACCGCAACCACTTCAATGAAAGTTTTAAGACTAAATAAACGAATGAGGAGTAGTCTTCATGAATATAATTTTGCTTCTCAAAGCAAAGACTCATTAAAATAAGTGGGAGCATTCTCTTAAACCGTTAAGAAAGGAATGAGGTTCAAAGAAGTAAAATTAGAATGGAATTGATACAAGGTAATGTTAAAAGTAAAGTTATTGAGAATAACGATACTAAACCTATCAATACCGACCGATAAAGTTTCCACTGTCTTAAATGTTGGACACTAGAAAGGAAACTACCCCAAATTATTGAAGAATCAACAAGTTAGTTGTGGGACATCTAATGGGACCTTCTTCTTTAAATGTTTATTTGATTAAACATAAATTTTGCTAGTACTACTTCGTCAATATTAGAAACCAGTGGAAGTTTTCATCATTGTATTCAACACATAAGATGATTAGAATATGACGACTAGCAACAATAATGTCGAGAGATAGAGTCATTGTGTAAACAATCTAGTTTTGGATTTAAAGTTGTACTTAATTATGACTATTAAGTGCATAAACTCTAAATAAGAATATAAACTTGTTAAGATACAAAAGAGGTTTCACTTTTGTGACCCTATACACCACGATTTGATGTATGGCTAGCCCATTATCAAGGTGAGCATATTCTAAACCAAACTAGAATGATATATCATGTAGAAGATGCAAGACTCAAATTGGTAACCTATGATTAAACCTTAGATTCTGGAATGATGAACGCAAAGAGTTATCGAGTACTCTTGAAACCATTAGATCTTATGGTATATGCGTATCTTGTATTCAAAGCAAGATATCTCGTCCCTTTTGATTGAAAAGGAGATCGAGGTTGTAAATCATTGATCCAAAATAGATTGATCATTTTCTTTTACCAACGATTTAAGTTGATACTAATGTGTTCACTTAATAAGGTAATTAGGGAAATCTTTGAAGAAGTTCAAAGTGTTCAAAGAATCACGATTTAGTCGTGATGGGATTATCAAAGTGAAGACTTTGATATAAGCCAAAGGAAATGTGATATAGTATCACAAGTTAATATCTCTTAGCACGCATTATGGGATGATGTGTGGTTGGATAAGAAATCAAACGTTATTCGATATGGTTTGGACTTCAATCAAGTTACTTTGAATTACTTGATTCTTTTGGGGATTTTATCATTTTGTCTAAGTTGTTTTTCTACTAAATCTAAACGAATCATATGAGATATGAAATGGTAGGGTACCATGTTTGTAAGTTTTCACAAGAAACAAATGCTCATTTTTCCCTTTCAATTATCATGAGTACGACGGGTTTGCGGCTCGTGAAGCTATCTTTCTAAAATACAAGTTTATTTCTAGAAGACAGAGTGGGAGAAATTATTCAAGAGCCACAAAGAATGTTATATCGCAAGAAACTGGTCTTTCTTGGCTACATGAGACGTTTTGTGTAAGATGTTGTTTCTTTAAAACCTAGGAGGTAAAATTCGTCACTTGTTGAAAATGATGAATTCATGCTACTTTTAACAAGTGACGAGCTTATAACTTATAAAGAAACTGTTTGATTCAAGTTACTTCTAGAAAGTAATGAATATATGAGTTACATAAGAGTGTTTAAGTCACAACTCACTACAAGGCTTAGAACCATGAAAATCCGAAATAAAAGGCTTGATTAGTGACAAAGGGTTTTGCACTAATAAAGAGAGATTTCAAAGCAAGATTGGTGGCAAAGAGTTTTGCACTGGTTGAAATGCTTAAGTCTATTTGGATCTTCTTAGGGATTGTGTTTCATTATTATGAAATACATAGCGAGTGAATCTAAAACCCACTTCTTTAATTAGAAGGTATGTATTCAATACATGTCTTGAGTTTTGTATATTCTTGCAATCCTAAGATAATGTGAAACTTAAGAGAGGGTCTTAAGTAGGACATCAGTGAGTTGGAATCAATGTTTTGATCATGTTATAAAACTTTTCTCGATAAGTCGAGAAGTTGTGTTTATACATGGAGTTTAGTGGGAGTTACGGTAATTTTAATTAGTCTTATATATGGATGACATATTGATCATTGTGAATGATTTAATACTTATGGAGTATTATAATACATCTATAATATCCGGATTTGTGAAGATAAATCTACATGATATTAGCGTCAAATAAGAAGTCTTATGTTTATAAGATTCATGACTAGTTCAATCAAGTTGAACATATTTGATTGATTCCATTCGCTTCCGCTGCCGAATCAATTAAATAGGAAATGATGTATAACACTTCATATACTTAGAGTATGATGAATTGTTTCAAAATCGAAATTCAAGTAGCCATATTGATTACCCTTAAGTGCTTGCAGAAGCATTAAGGATGTAAAGCAAAATGTTTTTGATGCAATTTTGTGTAGGGGTGTTACACAAGTGACAATTGACAATTGAGATTGCGCATGGTTTCTGACAAAACCATAATCAAAACACATTAGGATGGTTAAGATACCATTGTGGCTATGTTATTTAAGAAATAGATTTTCTAGAATCGTTCTAGGGAATAAAGAACAATGAAAAATATTTATAACGGAAATTGAGTGCACTTGCAATCATGACATGTGCAAGAGGATGAGTCATGCACACTGTGAAAACAGTGGGAGCTATTCCAAGGCTAGAAGGCCTATGTCTTGATTGGATCTCGACACGTACTCAGAAAGTTTTGTGATGCAAATGTATACATTACAAAGGAAAACGAGTATGTAGTAAGGTTAAGTAAGGTACAAGAAGTTGATAAAACCTACTAACCAAAGCCTTCTCATAGGCTAAACATGATGAGTCATGTCATTTCAATTAAATTGAAATGAACAACTACATACAAGATCAAATTAGATTATAGAACATGAAGTAGTAATCAGGCATTGACTATTCATATGTGATAATCGCATTTGTCGTTCGAGTTTTACTTTAAAACTCTTTTATTATACTTTGTTACATCCAAACGGGTTGTAGAGACAATATTGAACCCCGTTAAAGTGAACCCGGATTAATATAGTATTAGCCCATAGTCACTTGTATGAGGTGACGTCTCGAAGTGACTAGAGTGTGATGCGATTGATGGCAAGTTCAAGTGCCATAGAGTCATGCGAGATGACTAGTCGATCACATAGGCAGACTGTTAGGAACACTTTGCGGGCAGTGACCGCTTATAGAGTTCTGGCAAATTTATACAGCCTGGTCGTGGCGAGAGCTACTATAGTATTCAATTGAGTCAATTCTTTTGACTAAAGACTGTTCGCCTAAGATGGCACAGTTTCAGATTAACTTTGATTTGTGTTACTACGACCTTCGTAAATGGGGTCAAATGGGCATATTTTGGGTTATGATGGCTGTGGCTAGTCGAACGGAATAAGTGCGATAGGAATTGTCCACCCCCTTGTCAGGGTTAAAACAATATCTCAGGGCCACTCGAGGAGTAATGAACTGGAAATGCGTGGCCACGCTCGGAAGGTATCTATGATCGATAAACCCGGTCAATCAGTTATTCTCCAGATCGAGGAAACCACTCTCGATATGATCACTTGCAAGTACGACCCGAAAGACACCTTGCATTGAGTGGGAGATAGTAATAGGACAAGAGAATTGGTGACGCACACTTGTCGACGACATGTGGGAGATTGTTGGGAAATGTGTCCTCAACAATAGTGCGATCACATGATTTAAATATTATTATTAAATCTCATATAAAGAATACGTAAGGGATGATTCAATTATATAGTCAACTGATCAACATTAATCGGTAACGATTGGCTTGCTAGAGTTTGACGTTACTGTCGTGGGACGGTGGTGGTCAGTTGATCCCTTAAGGTCACACCTAAAGGATGATGCCCTTATCTATAAAGTTGATTAATTGTATGACGATGCAAGTTGATCAATTCCTTAAAAGTGAACAATTCAATTTGTGAGAGAGAATAAATATCTTATTGTAATGGGATTAAATAAGATTTATTTTAGTAATAAAATGCTTTGTTACTAAAATTATTTATTGTTTGAGAAACAATAGAGATAGGAATGAATGTCTAATTATAATTACAAGATATTGTAAATTATAATTACATGACCCATTTTATTTATCTGATCAAGTATCACTATTCAAATTATTGGATGTAATTTAATTAATTCATAAAATGATATTTATGTGATAAATATGCATTAAAATTAATTAATAACATGTAGCATACTACATGTGACATATTGTGTGACAATTGACAAATTGACACAAATAAAATGGTAGTTCATTTTATAGAAGTGGACCTAAATATTGTGGGTGGTAGGCTTTAGTGGGTGATTATTTTATGTGATAAGAATAAATTAATAAAACCTACTCTACTTATTCTTACACACCTATAATATTGAGAAGAGCAAAAGGAAAAGAGATAATGCCATTTTGGACTACCCAAAACCGTGACACTCCCCTTTCATGATGGGGTTGTTGGTTATTATTTTCCTCTCTTACATATTCATATGATGATAATTCATTCACATGCTTTTTCTCTCTTCTCCTTCATTTTTCTCTAAAAACTTGAGAAACTTTGATCCAAATTGTTCAAAGAAATTACTAAAATTATTAATGTAATATATGAGTGTTAGTAATCAATTTTAAGGTAAACTACTAAACTAATATCTTTCTAATATTATTTAGTGGGGATAAGGGATAGTCTTGGGTGCAATCAAGAGGAGAATCTCTACTTTGGGATTTTGAATGTTCATCCAATATTGGAAAGCTCAAGAACTAACAAGAAGGAGATCTTGTTGGTGCCCATTTGACCGAAATTTAATTGGTGAGAAATTGTTTTTCTTATCTTATCTATTTTAGTTTGCATGCATAAGATTTGCAATTAATTTTATGACTAAATTAATTAGAACATATATGAATATGTTGAGTAATGAGATATAGATTTCTAACATGGAGTAGTCTCATCGTAGTTGATAGTGTCTGATATCAGTTGTATCTTTTCTTTTGTTAAGTTAAACTTGTAATAAACTTAAATAGTTCTTTTATTGACGTTATGATATATATTATTCCTCGGGTAACCGAGATGGTAATGCCCGTATCTGCTAGGGAAGGTCTTGTTAAGGCTCCTTAGTAGATGGGGGTGTTACAGAACTCCAACTTGCCGGGGGTCCGAAACGAACTCCGTGGGGATAAATCATCTAAGGAAGGCTCTCTAGAAAACCATTTAGGGATAGCGCTGCATCGGGATCATGAACGATGTTGCGAGGATATTTGAAAGACCTGTGTGACTTCCATTTGAAAATCGGCACTCGCTGGGGAGTTAGAAACTTCTCAAGACTAACCGGGGATATGAGTTGCCACTCGTTGGGAGGTAGCGTATGCCATGTAATCGACGCGGTTAAAGCCCTTGGACTTGGCGGGTCGGTGTTTGTTGGGAAGAACCCAGTGCTCAGTTGGAGTGCTTTTTCTTCACAAGATTATCTGCATGGTTAGTGACCACACAAATCCGCGGCCGCATAGACAAGCACGTAGCACGCAAGCATATAAGCACATAAGCATGTAAGCAATTAACACGTAATATCTCGCGTAAGGGGAGATAGAAGTTTTGAAAGTTGTAAAGCTTGAAAGTTTTTAAGTGTTGGAATTTGTTGCTCGTAGATCCAAAATTTGATAGATTTGAGACACGTGACTTGTCATGACATTGACTGACACAGATGTAGCCTGACAGACTGACGGACTGACAAAAAGACTGACGTGAACGTGATACAAACTCAGGTTCGCCGCGACACGAGGGTGACTCTGACAGACTTTGCATATGTATGTGCAACTCCTAGCCAAGAAAGGATGACAACACGCATCAGATCCTTAGAGTAGAAGGTCCGCTCGGCTGGGGAACACGAATTGATTATCTTCTCCAGACATCTTTGCCTCTGTTTTCTTGCTTGAGATCCCTTCTCGAGTTTTGATGATTCAGATAGCGGAACCAACATCTTGCCATCGTCGAAAATGAGCACTAGGCTAAAGGTGGTTTATTTTGAACTTTAGTTAGACTCAAGGGATGAAGGACGAGTAGCATCTCGGAAGAGAAGCCCCCAGAGTGAGAAGGTGAGAATTTGGCAAAAGGAAGCATTGGGTGACGCATCCAAGAAGGAGCCCCCAGTAAAGAGGTATAACATTAAGCGTGCGGCTGAGTGAGTTAGGATTGATAGATGAAGAGGTATGTGCGGTTGTGTAAGGTGTGTGTGGTCATGTAAGGTGTGTGCGGTTGTGAAAGGGGTATGCGGTTGTGTTCTTGTTGGGCGACTTCTTATATATTCGCATTTTATCGAAATCAAACCAGATCGTAGTTCTTGCTGGGTGTGAAATGGGTTACAAATTAAAGGTGTGAAAATTGAATGTGTGTGGGGGTGTGGTTGTGCCCTCATAATAGGACTGCAAACGTATTCGCGTGTTTGCGAAATCAAACCAGATCGTAGTTCTTGTTGGGTGCGATAATTGACTTTGAGGTGTATGAAAATTAAATGTGTGTTGGGGTGTGGATGTGTCCTCGTAATAGAACTGCCTACGTATTCGCGTGTTTCCAAAATCAAACCATATCGTAGTTCTTGCGTGTGTGTTGATAATTGATTTTGAGGTATATGGTAGCGTCCTTGAAGGACTGCCTACGTATTCACGTGGTGTGAAATCAAACCAGATCGTAGTTCTGCGTGTATGTTGATAATTGATTTTGAGGTGTATGGTTGCGTCCTTGAAGGACTGCCTACGTATTCACGTGGTGTGAAATCAAACTAGATCGTAGTTCTGCGTGTGTATGCCTAAGCTAACTGTTAGGACCTTAAAGTGTGAGGGTCATGACGGTAAATGTCGTTTGGTGACTCGAAAATTAATTTGAGAGAATTCCTCCTTAATCATGAATGGAAGAGGTCTAATTTGTGAAAATCTTTCTTGTCACGTGAGCACGCTAAAAAGTGTCTCTAAGATTGAAATGGGCATGGCTTGTTCCGGGGAGCAATGTTTTTTGAAGACTACGTATCTGGGTCAGGGTGAAAATAGCTTCGATATTATCGAATGTGAAGCTTGGTAATAAGAGGTTTGTTTGATAGATAAAAATATGGAGCTTGTATTTGTGGTGTTTAGGCTGATGGGTTACGACTTGTAATGTGGTGCGGAATGGGGTCTCGGGCTTGATGTGGCCTGAGCCCGAAATGGTTGGTAAACAATGTGGGATCAGAATCCCATGTCAGGACCTTAAAGGTTAAGGCGTGATATTACGAGCTTGAGGGGAGGATCCTCAGAATCCTAGATAGGTCTCTCTGTAGCAGTCTCTAGAAGGACTTAGGGGTGAAGTAGTGTTGGTTGAGGTTTTGGTTTTTGGTGTTTTGGACTCATCAGTCCAGGATTTGGTGTGTTGGACTCATTGGTCCTGAGCTTTGGACTCATTGGTCTTGGACTTGGCGTTTTGGACTCACTGGTCCGGGATTTTGTGTGTTAGACTCATTGGTCTTAGGCTTTGGACTCATTGGTCCTTGACTTGGTGTTTTGGACTCATTGGTCCGGGATTTTGTGTGTTGGACTCATTGGTTTTGGGCTTTGGACTCATTGGTCCTGGACTTGGTGGTTAGACTCATTGGTCCGAGGTTTTGTGTGTTGGACTCATTGGTCCTGGACTTGGTGGTTATACTCATTGGTCCGAGGCTTTGTGTGTTGGGAGTCCTGGACTTGGTGGTTAGACTCATTGGTCCGAGGTTTTTTTGTGGGTTGGACTCATTGGTCCTGGGCTTTGGACTCATTGGTCCTGGACTTGGTGGTTAGACTCATTGGTCCAAGATTTTTGTGTTGGACTCATTGGTCCGAGGTTTTTTTGTTGGACGTATTGGTCTGAGGTTTTTGTGTTTTGGACTCAATGGTCCGAGGTTTTTGTGTTGGACTCATTGGTCCGGAGTTTTGTGTTTTCGACTCATTGGTCCGAGGTTTTGGTGTTGGCCTCATTGGTCCGAGGTTTTTATGTTTTGAACTCATTCGTCCGAGGTTTTTGTGTTTTGAACTCATTCGTCCGAGGTTTTTGTGTTGGACTCATTGGTCCGGGGTTTTGTGTTTTGGACTCATTGGTCCGGGGTTTTTGGTGTTTGAAGCTTTCTTTGGATTTCGGCCTTTTAAAAAGGGTTTCAATCTTGTTTTGTTTTGATTTTGACTCGGGTCTTGGCCTTCGCCTGAGTAGCTTCTGGCTATGGGTTTTGCTTTGGTTTTTGCTTTGGCTTTGATGAATGGCTTTTGCTTTTGCGTTGGCATTGGGTTAATCGCCTTTTGGCTTTGGGATGTAAGGGCTTTTGAATGTGACCTTTGCTCTGGAGAAATTGGGAAGGTGGCTTGTTCCTTATGTGTTGTCGTTGTTTTGACATGTCGATGTTATCTATTGTATTTGTACTGGGTTACGGTCGAATTCACGAATGTTATGGAGCCCAGTCTAATGGATCTTCCTCCGAGGGCATCGGAAGAGTGGACCGTTTTAAGGTTTTGGAGTTTTTTTTTGTTTAGGTTAGACTAACATTTTTGTTAGACGTTTGTTTTTGTTTTTGGGGTGTTTTTTTTTGGGAAAAGGGTTTGACTTGGTGGGTCCAGGTCTCACCTTGGAGGCATGTGTTCTCCTGTTGGTTTGTCGTTTGCTTTGGTAGTTTGTTGCTTGCGGGCTTGCTTTGTTTTGGTGGTTGGTAGGCTTAAATCTACTCGTGCTTTGCTGTCCTCTGTTCGACGATGGTGAATGTGCAAGCGGGGATGTACCCGATGGTGGGAGGTCGATTCTTTGTGATGGGATGTTTTTGTGGGGAATGGGCTTGCCTTCAGTCATTGATCATAAACAAGGAGATGTTCTGGTTTGTTATCTGGGTTCATCGTAGAATCCCTTTGATAAAAGCTTGTTCTAAATTGGGTGCTAATGAAAGGTTTTTATTTCCAGCCATGGAATAGGTAAAGAAATGGACACGTAGTTTCGGGTCCTTTGGTCACTCAGAGCGGAACGTCACTTGAGCATACTCACGTTGAATTGGAACATGTTGTTTGTTTTAAATCAATTCTCAAATAAATTCTCGTTGCCAACGGGAAATGGTAAAGGGGAGAATATATGATAGTTATAAGTTGTGCTTTTATTTTAATAAATAAGAGGTTAGCACAGACTCGAGCAATATGTGTGACTCATGGGGATAGCCCCAAGTTTGTCACTTAAGAATAGAAAGACAAGTGCTAGGATAGATATGAAATAGTCTAAGACTCGGACTGTGACTCGATCTCAGATACGAACTTCTAACTATCACTTTCCTCTTCTAGTGTCTCCTTCTCAGCATCTAGCGGCTTGAATGTTTGGTCTTGAGCATTGACGCACTAGAGCACTTCAGTCTCGTTGTTTGGGATAATATGAGGACAATAGTCTATGATACTTTCATGTCCTTGCAGAATGGAATGTCCATTAGGGTTGTCTTCATCACTTTGTTTGCTTAAGGATGAAACTATCAGATGATGGTTGTCGATCATATCTTGAATAGCATGTTTCAGTTTGAAGCATGTTTCAGTGTCATGACCTTTTCCCTGATGATATTGGCAATAGGCATTGCCATCCCAGAAACGGGTTTTCTTGCATTCCGGCGAGTCCAGAGTGGGCCCGATTGCTTGTAGCTTCCCTTCAGTCACAAGCTTTTGAAGAGCTGCGGCATAGGTTGTGTTGACGTTGGTGAATGTCCTTTGAGAACGTTCAACCTTGTTGTTTGACTTGGGACATCCAGAAGGATTATCTTCACTGAGAGGTGTGACTATGATTTTGCCAGCTTCGATCATATCTTGAATGGCATGCTTGAGTTTGAAGCAGGCTTCGGTGTCATAGCCCTTGCCTTGATAGAATTGAAAATAAGCATTACCATCCCAGAATCGGGTTCTCCTGTGTTTAGGTGGGTCCGGAGTCAGACCAATGGGTTGCAGTAATCCTTCTGAAGCAAGTATCTCCGGAGCGGTGTCGAATGCTATTCCCAGATCTGTGAATACCCTTTGATGTTTTCCCATGGTTCCAACATTGGTGGTTTTTGGGATGTTTTTGTGAGTTCTGTTTTTGTCAACCCTGAGCGGACACATGATTTGGTCGTTGTCAATGGGAAGTTTTTGGGATATTACTTGGTATTTTGAAGAGGATTTTGTGGGAATTATCTGTATGCTTCCCTTTAATTATAAGGATTATAACGAAATTATAAAGATGATTACTAGTCATAAATGAAAATTACATAAACAAAATAGAGAGATTATGAAATCAACCTTCGGTCCTAGCAAAATCGGCCTAAGAACAATATCGCAATGATATTCACCTATCAGTTGCACCCAAGATGATATGAGATATGCCCTTTTGTTCTTGCTAGAATCGATCCCCAATTTTCTATATTTTGAGGGTTTGTGTATGTGAATTTTTGATGAGAGAAATGATAGAAAAATTAGGTTAAGAAATGATCTCTTTCTCTTAACCTAAACCGTGTAGGTTGGAGTATATATGGGAGATATTTCTTTCCCTTTTTCGGTTTTAGCAACAACCACAAATCAGGATAAAATCCTCTTATTTTCGGTTATTCTAAAATTATATATAATGTGTACATTTTATTAATTTTCATATATGTTGTCCCGTTTTAATAAGTCCATACATAACTGATTGTAGTCGATTTATTAAATCCGGCCTGACAACATATATTATAACAATCTCGTGTAAAATATATTTTTACTATAAATATCGCATATTTATAATTAGCTAATTAAATATAACCGAATACATTTAATTACGAATTAACATATTAATTCGTCCAAGCTAACATTATATACATTAATTAAATATAACAGTTTA
This sequence comes from Silene latifolia, assembly GCF_048544455.1. Taxonomy (NCBI): domain Eukaryota; kingdom Viridiplantae; phylum Streptophyta; class Magnoliopsida; order Caryophyllales; family Caryophyllaceae; genus Silene; species Silene latifolia. Next base: position 225,537,524 of record NC_133537.1, on the reverse strand, counting down.
TATTCAATTTACGAATTAACAACTTAATTCGTCTCAGCTAATATTATTTAATCGGCATTAAATAATCGTCTCATCAACACATTGACTAACTGTTTAGTCATATAAGACATCAACGTGATTACATTCTCATAACCACATCTCTCAAACACATCCTTTAGGTGTGACTTTTAGGGACCAGTTGATCACCGCCATCTGTATGATAATAACGTCAAACTTTCTAGCAAGCCAACCGTTATTAGGTAATCGTTAATCAACTGATAAAATACAAAGTATACCCTTGTGAACCAATAAGAGATTTATAAATGTTATCACACTAATTTGTGGAGGACACAAGCTCCAACAAACTCCCACTTGTCCTCACAAGTGTATGTGCGATAACCGATTCTCATATCCTAAAATTTCTCGCACTCAATGTAAAACAATTTGCAAAATCCGTATTCACAAAGGTCGTATTTTACAAGTGATCAATATCAAGAGTGGTTTCCCCGACTAGAGAGTAGCTTAACTGATAAACGAATCATCATTCGAGCATGGCCATGCATTTCAGTTACAACTCCTCGATTGGCCCTGAGAAATAACTAAACCTGATAAGGGTTGGATATTTTCCTCAACTCGAATCCTGCAGATGTAAGCACAATATGAAATGACCCAGAAAAAATCTACTTAGTCTCCAGTTACGGCAGACCATGAGAAAGAAACCAAAGTCACCCAAAACCTATCTTAATCTCAAGAGACAGTCGATAGTCAAAAGAAACGACTCTAGGAACACAATGGACGTCCAATCCACGACCTGGCACCGAATGTTTTTAAACATTTAGGACTCTATTACGTTGTCACAAAAATTTGTCCTACGAGGTATCGTTATAATCTCGCATCTGTGATCGATCAGTCAACCGTTTGACTTATGGCTCGTTGAACCCACCATCAATCGACTGCACAATATAATAGCCAGAGTTATCAGCTCATTAAGGCGATTACGGACCAAAACAAATATAATGTAATTCAGTTCACTTTGTGGCGTTCAATGTTGTCGGTACAATCCACATGAAAAACAAAATATTATAAAAACGATGAAGTTATAAATAGTATATGAAAAAGATAATGTATCAAATCCATAATCAACTACTACAACTTAGGAACACGTTTAATTCCCATGGAAATAACGTGCCCTTCATGCTTATCATAATTCAACGGTTTAGTGAGAGGATCCGCGATGTTATCATCCGAAGCTATCTTGTCAATCACTATCTCTTCTTGCTCCACGTAATCACGGATCAGGTGAGCTTTCCGATGTACATGCCTAGACTTGTTGCTAGACTTAGGCTCCTTAGCCTGGAAGATGGCACCTCTATTGTCACAATAGATGGTAATCGGGTCATTCGAACTAGGAACTATCGTAAGTCCTTGTAAGAATTGACGTATCCATATAGCTTCCTTAGCTGCTTCCGAAGCGGCATAGTACTCGGATTCAGTGGTAGAATCTGCTACAATACTCTGTTTGGAACTCTTCCGGTGACCGCACACCATTAAGAGTGAAGACGAACTCGGGACCGAGATTTTCAATCATCTCGATCCGTTTGGAAGCTAGCATCTGCGGAATCGATTGCGCATAGCTTAGTATCGCCTCCATAAGTCAATACCCTATCCTTAGTCCTCCGTAGGTACTTGAGGATGTTTTTAACGACTATCCAAAGTGTGTTTCACCGGATTCTTTTGGTACCGACTCGTCATACTCAATGCATATGCCACGTCTGGACGTGTGCATATCATGGCATACATGATTGATCCTATTGCAGATGCATAAGGAACACGACTCATGCGCTCAATCCCTTCAGGCGTCGTGGGTGACCGAGACTTGCTCAACTGCATCCCAGACGTCATTGGAAGGTTCCCCTTCTTGGAGTTGGTCATGCTGGACTTCTCAAGAATCTTATCCAAATAAGACTCCTGACTAAGTGATAACGTCCATCGTGATATATCTCGATAGATACGGATTCCCAAAATGCGTTGTGCCTCACCCAGATCTTTCATCTAGAAATGGTTCTTCAACCATCCTTTACCAAAGATAAGAGAGGAATGTCATTCCCAATCAAGAGTATGTCATCGACATACAATATCAAGAAAACAATCTTGCTCCCACTCGACTTGATATATAAGCATGGTTCCTCGACCGATCGAGTGAAACCATACTCTTTTATCACCTGGTCGAAACGATGATTCCAACTCCGAGAAGCTTGCTTAAGTCCATAAATGGAACGCTTAAGCTTGCATACTTTCTTAGGATGTTCAGGATCTATGAAACCTTCGGGTTGCACCATGTATAACTCTTCCTCCAAATAACCGTTTAAGAAGGTGGTTTTCACATCCATTTACCAAATTTCATAGTCGTGAAAAGCGGCAATCGCTAAGATTACCCGAATGGAACGTAGCATGACTACAGGTGAAAAACTTTCATCATAATACAATCCGTGCACTTGAGTGAAACCTTTTGTCACTAGTCGTGCCTTATAGGTATCTGGTTGCGCGTCTACAGAATGCTTTATTTTGTAAAGCCATTTGCACTGTAGAGGTTTTACCTTATTAGGTAAATCAACAAGATCCCATACGTGATTCTCATACATGGAGTCCATCTCGGATTGCATGGCTTCGAGCCATAGCTTTGAGTCGGAACAGGCCATAGCACCTTTATAGGTAGCGGGTTCATTACTCTCTAGGAGCAAAACGTCATTCTCCTCGACCATACCAATGTATCTGTCCGGAGGATTAGAGACTCTACCCGACCTCCTAGGTTCCTCAGGAATATTAACCGTATCATCAGTTGGAGGAACTACTTCCTCCATCTGTTCCTCGGTTGTTGGTTCTTGAATCTCCGACAGCTCGAAGGTTCTATTACTTGTCTTGTTCTTGAGAAATTCTTTCTCTAAGAACGTCGCACTAGCCGCAACAAAAACTCGATGTTCGGCAGGCGAATAGAAGTAATGACCAAACGTTCCTTTTGGATAACCAATAAAGTATATCTTGACCGATCGCGGGCCAAGCTTATCCTCGTGTCTCCACTTGACATAAGCCTCGCAGCCCCAAACTCGAATAAAGGACAAGTTAGGGACCGTTCCCTTCCACATTTCATATGGAGTCTTGTCGACAGCTTTAGTCGGACTTCGGTTAAGTATAAGAGCAGCTGACAAAAGAGCAAAACCCCATAATGAATCAGGTACTACCGTGTGACTCATCATAGATCGAACCATATCAAGTAAAGTTCGATTTCTCCGTTCGGACACACCATTTAATTGAGGTGTTCCAGGTGGAGTTAACTGTAAAACGATTCCACAGTCTTTAAGGTGTTGATCAAACACATTTGAAAGATATTCGCCACCCCGATCTGAACGGAGTGCTTTAACCTTTCTACCCAGTTGGTTCTCAACCTTGTTCTGGTATTCCTTGAATTTCTCAAAGGACTCACTTTTATGCTTCATTAAGTAGACATATCCGTATCTACTCAAATCGTCCGTGAAAGTGATAAAATATCTATAGCCATCTCTAGCGGTAATTGACATAGGTCCACAAACATCAGTATGTATGAGTCCTAATAGGTCACTAGCGCGCATTCCAACACCTTTGAAGGAAATTCGAGTCATTTTGCCAATAAGACATGATTCACACGTGCCAAATATAGAAAAATCGAATGCGGGAATAGTCCCATTATCGACAAGTTTCTTTACACGTTTCTCATTTATGTGTCCCATTCGACAATGCCATAGATAGGTCTGATCTTTGTCACCAACCTTTAATTTCTTATTATTCACGTGTAATATTTCTGTTGTTTGATCTAAGATATAAATTCCATTCATGGAAACTGCTTTGCCATAAATCATTTCATTGAAAGAGAAAATACAGCTATTATCCTTTATTAAAAATGAAAAACCGTCCTTGTCAAGTACGGAAACAGAAATGATGTTCTTAGATAAACTGGGTACATAGTAACAGTTATTTAAAAATAACTCAAAACCACTAGGGAGTTGGATTACGTATGTTCCTTTCGAGACTGCAGCAACTCTAGCTCCATTCCCGACTCGCAGGTCCACATCACCCTTTCCGAGAGGTGTGATGTTTTTTAGGCCCTGCAAATGATTACACAGATGAGAACCACAACCAGTATCAAGTACCCAAGTTCTGAAACTTGCATGGTTAATCTCAATCATATGAATATAAGATGACATACCAACAGAACGACGCGGCTTTTTATGTCCTCACGGTACACGGGACAGTTCCTCCTCCAATGTCCAGTCTTGTGACAATGGTGGCACTCAATGTCACCGCCCTTGCTCTTTGCCTTGCCCTGTGAGCCACTAGTCTCACCAGGCCCACTCTTACCGTTTCTTGGCTTCTTGAACTTTGGCTTACCTACAGTTAGGTCGCCTTGAGCTTTGCCCTTACCTTTATTCTTGTTGGAAATCGTGAGAACATCCTGCTTCATGCTCCCACTCAATCTCATATCCTTCTCGGTCTGTACGAGAAGTGAGTGTAGCTCATGAGGACTTTTCTTTAAGTCATTCATGTAGTAGTTCGCCCTGAAAAGGGCAAAACCATCATGAAGAGAATGAAGCATTCGGTCAATGACTATGCTCTCACTGATTTTGCAATCAAGTGCCTCCAATTTTTCGACATTCTCAATCATGTTAAGAATGTGTGGGCTAACCGGTTGGCCCTTTTGGAGTTTCGCATAAAAGAAGTGACAGGTATGCTCATAAGTAACGATTCTCGATGCTTTTGAGAACTCGTTAGTGAGCGTGGTGAAAATCTTGTTTGCATCTTGGGCAATGAAGTGTCTCTGCAAATTGGTTTCCATTGCAAAGATGAGTACGTTCTTTATCGCACCCGCTTCCATGACGAAATCACTATAAGCAAGTGACTCGTTAACTCCTGCATTGGGGCCTGGGTTTACCGGTATTGGCTCAGTTAAGTACTTGAGCTTACCGTCAGCAATGGCAGCATTCCGTAGTGCTTCCTCCCAGTCCGCAAAGTTGGACCCATCATTCTTCAGTCGTGTGAACTGATTCAAGTTGTCCATAAAAACTTTAAGCCAGGACTCGCGTCCAAGTGTGGCACTCGGCATTGGGATTTCGTTATTTCCAGCCATTTGTTGTAACGGTATTATCAAAATAAACGTATTCTACACTGCGAAAAGAAGAATATAAATAATAAGCATATGCAACGTTATGATTTTGAGTCTTAATGCAAAACTGTTATAAGAGAAGACTCAAGCATTTATACAATTGACCTCCCTCAAGAATTATATAAATGATCCCAAGACTCAATTATCTGTAAATTGATAAGCCAACCTTTTGGCTAATTCTACTGTTAGAATTTTTGGTTGATAAATTTCTGTAAATTCTATCTTTAGTCCATCATAATCACGAGAAACTCTTCGGACTATAATGTTGAGATAAACTAAGTCAACACAAACTATTTACCCAACGTATAAGGGGTCATATTATGCCTACCGACGAAGAAGGGATTCATAGTTGTTTGCCCTTATAAAGACTAGTCTCAATTTCCGTTTTAGAGGAAGATCCCATCAACTTTATTTTAATTCATTTTAAGTGAACTAATATCTAGCATGCGTGAATGAATAAACTAAGGTGATGGCTTAAACTGAGTGACATATGTATGTCTATGAAAACTAACATACAATCTATATGAGTCAATTTTCATGCATTTTAGTAGGTGGTTTGGTTTTAGGCGGAAAATGATGAACTAACTATCATGTGAATGAAAAGTAATAAGAAAGGTAAAACGTAAAACAAAAATAAAGTCCTAGTGTGGCTTATCTATCAAAATGAATATAAATACAACTTTGGAATCCATCCTTGGACCCGAGAAGCTTGTCTTGATGTTCCATCTTGATCCATGTAGCGGGAGTGAGCTCCAATCTCCATCTTTAGTCTTCTCAAAAAATTACAATTTAAAAATTACATAATAAACCTATTTACATTCTAATTTCAAAACCGTAATAAATAAAGAAAACCAAACGGAGATACAAGATCTCAAATTACATTAAAAATTATGTTTCCATCATTACGAAAACATAATTTGACTAAGGCCACACTAGGTATTACAAATTACAACCGATTGCAAAAATACGTAAATAAACCCATTCAACGATTCATTCAACTAAAAAAATGCATCAACTAAAAAAATTAAACATGCAAGACATAATTCCTTAATTATGTAGATTAATTTCCCAAACCACCTATTTAATTGATCAAATTAAGTGACAATTCCTCAATTACTCACATTAATTTCAATCTTAATTCATATTAAACTTGTAATATGAATTTAATCCAACATTATTTTAAACTTCTTTAAAATAATTAGGTATATTATAATTGTGAACTTCTTCACAACAATTAATCATACATTATAAATTTAATGTATAATCAATATTGGCCAAAAACTAACAAAAAAAAACCTTTTTTTTATTTTGGTCTCGGCATTTTGTAAAAAAAATAAAAAAAAAAACCAGCCTTTTTTTTATTTGCTCACGGTTTTAGCCAAATCAAAACATATTTTCCTTTTTTTTTTCTTTTGCTCACGGTTTTAGCCAAAACAACAAAAAAAAAACAGAAAAATTTTTTTTTTATTTCGGCAATTCGGCAAAACGAGAAAAAAAACATAATTTTTTTTTCTTTTGGCTCGGCAAACCCTAAAAAAAACAGTCCTCCTATATTTTCTTGCGGCAAAATGCCCTTAAATCAAAACATATTGATGAACAAATTCGTTTATAGGTTCTATTAGAACAAGATTTGCATATAAATTAATGAAACATGATTAATCATATATGCCAAAAACTATATAGCAAAAATAAATTTAACATCATCAAACCCGATTCCATTTACATTTTAATTTAATCATCATTAAATCAAAACATCTACAAATTATCATATTATCATTTTAACTAATTAAAACAACCATATGAAAAAATCAAAATGGAACAAATCATCAAAAAAAACAAAAACCAATCGGCTAAAAAAAAAATTTTCACGGCAGAAAAAAAATTTACACGACCGAAATTTTTTTTTTTTTCAAAATTTTGTTTAAATTCAATTTATGAAAATCATCAAAAATAAAATTCGTGGCCTTGGCTCCAATACCACTTGTGGGAATTATCTGTATGCTTCCCTTTAATTATAAGGATTATAACGAAATTATAAAGATGATTACTAGTCATAAATGAAAATTACATAAACAAAATAGAGAGATTATGAAATCAACCTTCGGTCCTAGCAAAATCGGCCTAAGAACAATATCGCAATGATATTCATCTATCAGTTGCACCCAAGATGATATGAGATATGCCCTTTTGTTCTTGCTAGAATCGATCCCCAATTTTCTATATTTTTAGGGTTTGTGTATGTGAATTTTTGATGAGAGAAATGATAGAAAAATTAGGTTAAGAAATGATCTCTTTCTCTTAACCTAAACCGTGTAGGTTGGAGTATATCTGGGAGATATTTCTTTCCCTTTTTCGGTTTTAGCAACAACCACAAATCAGGATAAAATCCTCTTATTTTCGGTTATTCTAAAATTATATATAATGTGTACATTTTATTAATTGTCATATATGTTGTCCCGTTTTAATAAGTCCATACATAACCGTTTGTAGTCGATTTATTAAATCCGCCCGACAACATATATTATAACAATCTCGTGTAAAATATACTTTAACTATAAATATCGCATATTTATAATTAGCTAATTAAATATAACCGATTACATTTAATTACGAATTAACATATTAATTCGTCCAAGCTAACATTATATACATTAATTAAATATAACAGTTTATATTCAATTTACGAATTAACAACTTAATTCGTCTCAGCTAATATTATTTAATCGGCATTAAATAATCGTCTCATAAACACATTGACTAACTGTTTAGTCATATAAGGCATCAATGTGATTACATTCCCATAACCACATCTCTCAAACACATCCTTTAGGTGTGACTTTTAGGGACCAGTTGATCACCGCCATCTGTATGATAATAACGTCAAACTTTCTAGCAAGCCAACCATTATTAGGTAATCGTTAATCAACTGATAAAATACGAAGTATACCCTTGTGAACCTATAAGAGATTTATAAATGTTATCACACTAATTTGTGGAGGACACAAGCTCCAACAGATTTTGGTGAGGCAATTTCATGTTCTTAGTTTGTGGGTTCATGGGTGTGCGAACCATTAGATGATTCCTCATTTTCAGCACTCATTGGTTGGTGAATCAAGGGTTGGTCTTCTCCTTGATGGTCAGGTTTATTTTCGGTACTACCAAACCTCTTCTCCAAATTAGCTACCCGGGTGTTCAAATAATCGATAGCCACTTGCAGCTTTGAGAATATGTTATTGATGGAAACGGAGAACATCATTATAGCGCTTTGTATGCCATCCTCATCAATTGCATGAATTTTCTCATCGTCAGGAGAGATGAGGTGAGAGCAGTCTAGGAAAGATTCCTACTGTGTTCAATAGGGTTTTCAGGATGGTTGTTCTTGTCGTTTGTAGAGAGAGGTAGTGGTAATTCACCCTTTTCAATCATGTCAAGGATAACGCCTTTTAGGGAGAGACACATTTTAGTGTCATGTCCGCGACCTTAGTGATATTGACAAAACATTTTTCCGTCCCATCTACATCCTCGCTTGTTTGGTAGAGGATCCTAAGTTGACCCAATCGGCCTAAGCTTTCCTTTGGAGAACAGCCTTTCCAAATCCGTGGCATAAGGGATACCGAAATCAGGGAAGAACCTATGAGGTCGCCTGGTCTTGTTTGGCGGAGCACCTAAGGAATTGGCTTCAATGGTTTTGATAGCCTTCCAACTAGGGCTGATTTTGTCGTTGGCAAGTAGTCGGCTTTCAAGGAGCTTAACCCTCTGCTCAATATCAGAAGAGGGAAAATTCCCAGTTATCAATTTGTCCTCAACTTGGGAGAGACGAGTGCTCAAGTTTTCCACGGTAGCTAGGAGTCGAAGAACCACGTTGCTGATTTCGGCGGAAGTCATGGCGGATGTAGATTTATCGGCTTCTTGAGTTCCTGGTTGGCGATTGATGGCTCCCAAGGGATTCCTAACTGACATAACGATAGGCATTATAACTTGTCTTGGCAAGGGATCACACAAAAAAAGGAAAGTACGACACATATGTACTGACAGGGCAGTCGTATACCTATCAAAAATACCAACTGGCTCTAACTAATATAGCTAGGGAAGTCGGGTCGAATCCACAGGGAGATGGGAAAATGTCAGCTTAGTCTAAGTCCGTCTCGGTAACCAATTTGGGGGGTTTTTAAATGATTGATTCTAACTATTGATAAGGATAAGGAAGAGAAAATAAGAGAATAAAGATAAATCAAGTAGAGAAAACAGCTAAGACAGACGGTTCACCATAATCATTCAGTCAAGTAATCTAGGTCTCAGGTCAATGCAGATACGGTCTGAGGAGCGGTGAATATCTCCTTTCGGTCTCAATTCGCCCTAAAGCACAAATAGCTTAGTTTTCGCCCTAACTATAATGCTCTATTGTTCGCTACTAGTCTCGCCTATTCCAACCTTTCGGTCCAGGTTAAGGGTCACTAAGATATAAATGCCTAAATGCGTCGACTCAAATAGACAGATACAGTTAATTGCAGCAGTTAACAACAAAGATTATACCATCATTAACCCAATAAATCGATTACTATTCCCTCATAATTATGGATCCCTTTTAGTCTTAGCAGAAGGGAATTAGCTACTCATCATTATTGAATTACCAACAATAACAACAAATAGGTAATCAAAACTAAACATGATAATAAAACTAATGAAGGATTGAATAAAGAAACAACAATAACAATAAAGGGAAGAAGGAATTAAAGCAATAATTGTGATTAAGGGATGAAGGAAGAATAAAATACCAATCGTAAATCCAAATTCGAGTAGAAAAGTGTAAGGGAAGAACAAATTTAAGAACAGTAGTCAGAGGTACAGTGAAAGTGAATGAGCTTGAGAGTACGTAGTTCCTCTCTTAGTCTTATACGAAAAATCCATCCTAAACCTAATCTATGGACTAATTACAAAAGCCCATAAGATAATTAGGCGGAAAATAACTAAAGCAGGACAAACTACTCGATCGAGTGGAAATAAACCACTCGATCGAGCAACTATACGTCAATCCTCTCGATCGAGTAGAAATAAACTACTCGATCGAGTACTTCTTGCAATGTCTCCTCGATTAGCTCTTCAAACTGCTCGATCGAGCAATCTTAATCATATAAAGCATTCGATCGAGTAGAAAACTACTCGATCGAGCTATTTACGCACGCTAGGACATCAAAGCACCTTCCGAAACCAGCTCACGCGTCTCCAAAATGTTAGATTCCAAGCTCCGGCTCCTTATTCTCCATAAATGCATGCAATTGGGACAAATTAGGCTCGATTTAGCTCCTCTTTGGTCAATTCCTGCAAATTACATAAAACGAACCAAAGTAGCATATTCGGGGGTATTTGTAGCTAGATGCTACATAAATAGTACAGAAATGCGTGTAAAAATGAGGTAAAAACCTTATATAAAATACACGCATCATGTACAAAAGGCAGTTTTGTTGTGGAGACGCGACGGTGTGACTAGGTTATGAGTTCATTAAAGATCGTGAATGACCTCTTGTGTTTGAACTCTTAGTGCATGACTTTGAACTTAAACTCGAGTGTCGACTTTGGCATAGTGATGCCTAGGCAGATGACTTCTGGCGGGATTTGAAGGTTCGTTGATGGAGTGCCGACGTTGGACGAGACGTGTACACAAACTTGACCTTTGACCTGTAATGTAAGGAAAAGACGGGTTTAATACCCGAGAGGTTTTGACTCCGCTAACGTCATTGAAGATGTCTCGACAATTAGGTGATACGACCTACACCAGAAGGTAGGTACTAACTTCGGCGAAAACTCGTCGTCATTTAGATAAATTGACTCGACTCGAGGCTGAATCGGAATGGTGGACTGATATGTACGTGTTTCTATTATTTATGAAGGATTTTCGAAAATAGAAATTTTCAAAAGGGCGGAATTTGCTTAGGGCTTTCTTCCGAAAAAGCTTGATTTCATTTTCGGAAGACAGGTTTGAAATAATCGGGGATTGCAACGGCCTAGAAAACAGTACGTGGTTTTCAAACACGGGTTTTAAAATTCAGAGCCACGTATTCAAAAATCGAGAATTGAAGAATTTGGAATCGTCATCACAATGGCCATAAAAACGGTTAAATTTGTTTTCAAGCGATTTGAAAATGGGTTGAAAATTTAAAAACGGTTAAATTTGTTTTCAAACGATTTGAAATTGGAAAATTTGAAAACGATTAAGTTTGTTTTCAAACGATTCGAAAAAGGGTTGAAAACTTAAAAACGGTTAAATTTGTTTTCAAAAAAAACGCGAATTAAAACTTGGAAAATTGCAATGGTTGAAATCGTCATTACAATGGCTTGGAATACGGTCAAATTCGTTCTCGAAAGCGGTTTAAAAGTTGAGGATTTCGAAAATCAAAATTGCCAGTATAACGGCGTGGAAAATAGCATTTAGGTTTTGAAACGGATTTTGAATTTCGAAAGTTCGTCATTACGACGGTTTGGAAAGTGGCGCTTCGGTTTTCGAAACCGGTTTTTGGGATTACGAAAATCGAGTATTGAAAATTTGAAGGGTTCAAATTTTTGAAGCCTAGAAAACATTGTGTTGTTTTCGAGGGCGGTTTTGAAAAAGGTACATTGTTTTCGAGGTTTGAAACGATCTTGAAAATGGTGTATTGTTTTCGAGGACGGTTTTCAAAATCTAAAAGGTGCGTGTTTTGAAAATCGAGATTTGCAAAGTTGAAATTGTTATGGTCCTAAAAACAATGCGCCGTATCCGAAGACGGTTTCGAAATGGTTCTCGAAAACGGTGCGTCATTCTTGAGTTTTGAAATGGTCTCGAAAACGGCACGTCGCACTCGGGATTTGAAACATCCTCGAAAACGGTGCGTTGTTCTCTGGTTTTGAAATGTCCATTATGTCGGTGTGAAAGAGTTTTGAAACGGTTATGAAAAACCGTGTTTTGAAATGTCCATTATGTCGGCGCGAAAGATGTATTTTTGAAATGGTTATGAAAAACCGCGTTTTGAAATCGTTATTACGATGGCATAAAAGGTGAATTATACAACAGTCGGCAAAACACCGAGGTTTGAAATGACCATTATAAAAGAGTAAAAATGTGCTTTTGTGTTTGAAATGGTTATAAAAAACCGGGTTTTGAAATCATCATTACGATGGCGTAAAAAAAGTGATTTTGAAACGATTGTAGAAACCGAGTTTTGAAATTGCCATTACGACGACGTAAAAGTTGTTTTAAAACGGTCGGAGAAAAACCGAGGTTTGAAATCGTCATTATGACGGCGTGAAAAGTGGCACAAGGTTTGAGACGGTTTGTAAAAACCAGGTTTTGAAATCGTCATTACGACGGCGTAAAAAGGTTGTTTTTGCAACGGTCGGCAAAAGACCGAGGTTTAAAACGACCATTATAACGGCGCGAAAAGGCGTCGTTGAGAGTTTTGAAATGACACGGAAGGACTTATGATCACATAGAACATAAGCACTCGCAATTCATTATATTTTGCATAATGCTGACACGGGTTTTGGCTTAATAAGGGTAGTTACACACCAAGCGATCAAACCTCGATCTTCGAGAGGGATACCAATCCAAACAAAATGTGTAAGGTTGGTGCCCTAGCCTCATTCACGTAGGAAATAAAAGCCCTTTGACGAAACAGAAATGTGTAACGCCAACGGTATGCTTGACGCAATCGGTAGTCGAGACGCAGGGATGAGAAAACTCACGCCGACGAAACGAGCCAATTGGTCGATAAAGGTTAGGTTTTGTGCCCGGACAAGGAACCCGATTTATGACCGTAATATCAAATAATGCACTTTAACCACGACCTCGTTCAAGTTTCACCTCTAAGGATAACAAAGACATAAGTGTCCTAGTTTTCCCCAATAGAGTCACCAATCTGTGGACATAGGCCACCTACCAGTCTGTGGACATGGGCCACCTGCACGCCGAGCCAATCTGTGGATATGCAGCGGTCGGAAAGCCACGTTTAGAGGCGTAGAAATTCTTTCGACCGGATCGCTTTTGGTCGGTCGGTTTCGTCTCGCTGAAGGTCTCGAAATGATGCAAAGATGTTCGGAGTCGCCACCAAGAAATTATGGGATGTTTGAAAACCGTTCGAAATCCACTTTATACCTCGGTCAATCAAGGAAAAAAGCGGTACTTGGCATAGGTACTAAAGATAAGGACTCGTCCCCCTTTAGCATCCTATCGCTAAAATGACTCTCGTTGTCATGGATAAGGTCGTCCACTATCTAAAGGTTCTGAGTAAGGGGTGAGGGTATATATTGAGAAGCTCTTTAATCGAACACACAATCCTGTTCGTAGCGGCCTCTATTGATCGATCGTGGTTGTTTAAGTGCAGGAGTTGATTAAACGGTTTAAATGCATGAATACGCACCCAAAAGCCTTAACCTAACATGTGAAGATTTGCTAAGTCGGTTTGTTTATCCATATATCATGAAATTGATGTCTAAGTTGGATTTAAGGGTTGATTTGCATGCAAAACGAAAATTAAGCATCCATTTACCAAATTCGCGTTATGATGCTTAACACGATCCATTTATATGAAAAAGTGTGTTTAAAGGATAGAGTATAAAATGCAAACTCGTCAATCTGATCCGTCATGTATTCGGGTTAACCGTAGTCGGGATCGTCCTAGACAAGTACTAAAAAATGAAACAGAACAGTGTCAGGCAACCCCTTTGGTGCACGAGCCTACGACGAGGCAACAAGGCCTGATCATATTTGAAATACAGGAAACAGGAGGTTCCTTGGGGCGCGAGCCATAGGGCAATCCAAGGGACCTCTCCTGATTGTTTAAAAGGTTATGAAAACCGTTTTAAAAGCTCGTTAAAAAAACACATTTGTTGAAAAGGTCATCAAGACCGCTTTTGTGTTTAATGATTTACAAGTTTGAAAAGTATGGTTTACAAATAAAAATGTAAAATATGTGTGCTTAACCGTTTTATCACCGTACGCGAATTAAATCGACATGGTATTTATTATAACCAAGGGTGATATCCATTATGGTCAAGACAAGGATGAAAATAAAATAAAATAAAATAAAGAGAAATGTTTGAGATGAACTAAATATGTTAAGTTCATTTATTTGTAATTAGTCAATATTTATCATCGCACTCGGATTAAACCTACATGATATAAGGAACCAAGGATGATTATGGTCTTGACTAAAATGCTTACAAATGTAAATTAATGGAAGTTTGGTAAATAAAAGAAAAGGGTGTTAAAATACCTATTAATTTGTAATTAACCAATAATATCATCGAGTCACGGAATGAACCGTCATGGTATAATTTAACCAAGGATGATTTCGGCAATGGTCAAAATATTTGTCATAAATATGAATTAAAATGGTAAAGATCGTAAAGAGGAAAGAAGTAAAAAAAATAAGATAAAAATGTTGCGGAAAGATGAACACAAACACGTTTGGACTTAGGTCTGAGGAGCCCATTGGGGCGCGAGTAAGGGGACGAGATAAGGAGCCCCTGTCTCAGACTAAAGTCCAGTTTTGGCTCGATCTTTCATGTTTTGAATCGTGTTATGCATTGTTCATGCTTATAAACTCATAAAAACAGTAAAGCCATGAAATAAGTGAGTTGTTTATACCCTCAAACTTACATGTTATGATGTTTGTGAGGTAGACGACTTTAGAGACGGTTTTCTCGTTATGCGACTACTCGGTATCAAAAGAAATTTAAAAGAGTGCCTTAAAAAAGGATTTTGTTTTGAAAATGTGTTGAAAAACATGTTGATTAATATGTTGAGTTGGTCGAGTGGGCCCGTCGAATGCACGGTGACGGTACCAAACAAATGTGTAAGGCTTGTGTTTTCAATTGGTAGGTCGAAAACACGTGTCGATTTATGACTTAGGAAGTCGAGTCTAGAATTTTAAGGGAGAAAGAGCAGGCGGACGCTCGTGTGAGTATTATGGTGTGTGAAGGTGGGTATTTATAGAGGATTGTGAGGTGGTAGGTCGCTTGATTTGCTTGGAGGCTAAGGAGGAAGCCAAAAGAGGCGCGAGCCATCTAGTGCCACAATGGGGTGTCCTGTTCTTTTCAATTTGGATGTGGCCTTTGTTCTAACCAATGTTTTGTTGGTTATGATTTGTGGTTTTATGTGATTTCTTAGCCGTGTGAGCTTGCTCTTGGGTGTTATTTGGGGTAGGTATTTTGTGTGCTTGACTCGGGTTTGACCCGTGTTGAGTCGAGATTTGAATTTAGAATCGGTTTTTGGCCCGGTGTCGGTTGTGACTCTAATTAATGTCATTTTAATGCAAATGGCATAATAAAACGATTTACGGCATTACTTTTTGACATTCGAAACTCGGGTTAACTCAGATTGACTCGAGTTGCGGGTTTCTGAGTCCGTTTTGGGTCCGAAGATGGTTTTAGCTCTAAATAGTGTTGTTTTAATGCAAATGAAGTTAGAAAACCATTTTTGAAATCGTTTTTCATATCGAGTAATGCATTAAACCGTCTCATGTATAGCCAATCCACGCATATCAAAGACACGCTATAGTCTGATCATCATCGGGTGGTTTTTGGAAGGTGCAGTTACTGGGTATCTACAGTAACACAATATGCCAAGTATAGTACTTTGTCATTTCTCATGAATTCCAAGTATGCCAAGACTCTAAGTACCAACAATTACCACAATCCTTTAAGGCACAATTACCAATTCTCATAGTATAATGCAATTCCAACCATTATTATGAGACTAACAACGACAATAACATATGCAAGCATTTATACTATTGAAAATTGAGTAGGGAAGCCCTACCTCAAAGCAACTTCGTAAGCAACACACGAAATGCTAGATTTCGTCTTCTATAACATCACACCCTACATAATATACAAATTACCATCACAATACATCCTATAACTTATTAATAAATGAAATCCTTCTTTATCACTCTTTAGTAATCCAAATCCCTAATTGTTATTACCTAATAATAACACCCACAAAACCCCCCAAATATTAGGGTTTGAATTAAGATAAAATAGAAAAAGTAAAATCTTTACTTACAAAATAAGATCGGCAAAGAGAGGTGAGGGTGGGTGCAAGGTCTTCAAATCTATGTCCAAACTCCGTGGAATGTGGCTAAGGAAGGTTTAGAGAGATATGAGAGAGGTTTTAGGGTTTTAGAGAGAGAAGAAGAAATGAAAGTGTTTGCTGAATTCTAATCTCGAGTCTTATTTATAAAGTCCGCTGACGCAGTTCACTCGGTCGAGTACTCCGTACACTTGACCTATAGCCCCTACTAGGCCGACTGCATGCTACTCGGTCCATTACAACTCACACTCGGTCTAGTACTCACCTCCTTACTCGCGATAAAGCATCTCACTAAGCCTAAGAGTTCACTCACTATTCCCGAAGGATCTTTTAGAAGTCTTAATAAAACCGGGTATTACACCACCGACCCCACTATACAGATCAATAGGCTCGGATTCAGCCAGCCCCACTACAGTACCAACCAAAGTTAAATCACTACAACATACAATATCAAAGATAGTAACTTTATCAATAAATCAACCGTTACCAACACAAGTTAACACAATCATTAATACCAAACAACCCAAAATAAGGTGAGTAAGGAATTATCCCTACCTGAATGAACAATTCCAAGAACAATTCCAAGCAATTAAAAATGATTCTCTACGAGTCCATCAACTACAAGTAGTAATCGTATATATACAATTACTAATTACTCTAATTAATCAACTTAGATTCCCTAATAATTGATTTCCCCCAGTTTCCCAAAACTTAGGTTTAGGGCATGATCGATTCTCAAGAATGAATTATAAATCTAATGAGAGTGAATTAATCTAACATAAGAACAAAATGAATTAACTTACAAGTCGAAGAATTGAGTTAACTCGAATGAGTAGTAGAAATTCCCAAATTAATTGCTACCCTATAATATCTCTCTCAATATGAGTCTAATTACTCTTCCTTGTGAGTTACACTATCCGTCACAAGTGAAAGACGGGTCGGTTGCATACCATATTATGTCAATATGGATAAAAGTGACCCATTTTGCAAATGTGTCATTTCGTCTCTATTTGAACTATCGCCATAAACATTTACAAATGTTACCATTCTTGTGAGTATGTGACCACTTGAGTTATAAAAAACATACAATCATCTCTAAGTTCATACGATCATACGAGAGTACAATGTTACCATTTAACAAACTATATGTTTTCATTTTAAGACTAAAGTAGCTACATTAAAAGTTATTACATTTCCGAACTAAGGTGATCACATTTTTCTTGACCATAAGAGAGTACAAATGCACCATTTGTATTCATATATGTTATCATTTTAAGACTAAGGTGGTCACATTAAAAGTTATTGCATTTTAAGATTAAGGTGGTCACATTTTTATGACCATAAGAGAGCATAAAATGTTACCATATCAGAGCACATTGTTAGCATTTGAGAATGTATATATAGTTTTAATTAGATGTTAACAATCTATGTTTAAATACTATTACAATTTTTTTTTTTTTGAAGGGTAAGTATATATAAATAAAAGAATCAAGTACACGAGTTTGTGAATGAATACAACTACCAATTACTTAGCTAACAAAAGACAAAGGAACACACAAAAGCCTTAGATAATGCTATCTATCCAATCCTTATCATGCTGCTTTAGAATCTTCCTATTTCTTTGTTTCCAGCGCATTTTAATATCAGTGTAGATTTGGTTCAAAATCATCCATGGAGCAGTGAGCTGATGGTAAACCCGAGCACGATTTCTAGCATTCCAAATGGCATAGATGACACCTACAAAACAAGTACCAATGAAAAGCCTTTGCAAGCCACTTCTGCCTCTGCCTATAGAGAACCACTTGACCATATTATCTGCAGGGAAACGGATATGAAGTTTTTCCTGCAATAAGCTCATACATTTCTTGCTATACACACATTTTTAGAACAAATGCTCATGATTTTCAGGCTCCAAACCACGGATGAGACAGGTTGTATCATTCCCCATTCCCATTTTTTGCATTCTAACAAGAGTCAGAAATTCAGAGTATTCTAGCACAGAAATCTCCATGTGACCTTGGCATTCTTAGTGCTAAGCCATTGATATCCAGAAGCAATAGAATATTAAGTTGCCCGGTTCAGCCACAAGTCATTAACATACCTTTGCTTAAAAGTGTCCTTAACATGGACAATCTTCTTCCAGACCAACTGCAATCAGATGGAGCAAAAGAGTCCTTCCAGTTACATCCTTTTATATAAACATGATTGACCCACTTGACCCATAGGTGGCCCTTCTTTGTAGCCATCCAATCAGTATATTTACCCAAGAGTGCTTTGTTCCACTGAGTAGAGTTCTTCAAGCCTAACCCACCCTCTTCCTTTGGAGTACAACATTTCTCCCAGCTGACATTAGGAGATCTGAGATAAGAATCCCTACCTCCCCGTAAAAAATTCCTACAAATGGAATCTATTTTCTTCATTATCCCAGCGGGGATTAGGAAAATAGAAGCCCAATAGGAGTGCATTGTGGCCAGGACTGATTTCACTAGAATTAATCTGCCTTCATAAGAGAGATGTCTTGCACCCAATACTCTAATTCTGATCACTATTCTCTCAATGAGTTTCTGCCCTTTATACTTAGTGATTTTCTTAGAAGAGATAGGAATCCCAAGGTATTTAAATGGCAGTTTGCCAATTCTGAACCCAGAGATCTTAACAATATCCTCCATTATTTCAGCTTTTACCCCATTGAAATAGATGTCAGTCTTATCTCTATTTAAGCACAACCCGGTAGTGGTAGAGAAGGTAGAAAATGCCCTTAGCAACCACATGATAGAACCTTCATTGCCTTTACAGAACATTAAAAGATCATCCGCAAATAGCAACTATTTACAAATATTAAACATTAATCTAGAGAGATAAAATCCTAGAGAGATAAAATCATTTCAAATGAACAACACCGTCACTGGTCTCACGCCGGAGACTATCATCCTTCAATCAGCCCCACCAAATTCTAATCATCCTCCTAATAGTATAGGTTCATCAGTCCCACCTATTACAAAAAACTCTAAACAAAAAATTATGCATCTAAGCGAGTTTATCTTCATCCCCACAAAAGCTAATGATCCAAGCAGTTCCAAAGATACGACTACCCCCTAATTTCCAATCCTCGTGAGACTTTGGGGAGAACGAGTCTATCGTATAGAGAAACGGTTCACGGGTTTGGTTCAGACTCAATCATGTTTGATGACACGTCCTTGGAAGATATTGATATTGATTCCGAGGATGATACTGAGGCTCGTCCTGATGAAGAAGACACCTTTTGTCCTCGTATAACCCTTGTAACAACCCTGATTTTCGGCTAAATTAAAATTAACTTTTACATACAAAACTGGCCGAAATACAGAGATATTATAATTAATATACAAAGTCTCTATTACAAAATCTCTTTTATACAAATGAAAATAAAATGGAACAAATCTTTTACAAAGTCTTTAATTAAAAACTTGACTTGAAAATCCATATGAACCGCAGCGGAAAGACCTGAAAATAAAATCAGAAGACAAAACGGAACTACCCCATGACGAGTAGCCCCGAAGGGAGAAAACACATCAGCCGGAAAGCTGAGTAACAGATAATACCTCAATATAAGCAGAATAGTTTTTTGTCATGGCGTGGAAACACAGACACGTAATAATAAAAATAAACAGAGAGAATAATAAAAACACTCCCCGTTAACTCATCTCATACTCAAACCTACTCCATAATATAATAGACACTCTCGTCCCAATAATTAACCAAGTCACAACTCATTACTCCGTCTCAAAATAATACTCCCAGATAACCAAGTATCGTATTCTTATCGTCGAACCTAAGCCAATGGCAAGGGGTGAGTGAACTGGCGGATAAAACCGCGAAACAATATTTCCAT
This sequence comes from Silene latifolia, assembly GCF_048544455.1. Taxonomy (NCBI): domain Eukaryota; kingdom Viridiplantae; phylum Streptophyta; class Magnoliopsida; order Caryophyllales; family Caryophyllaceae; genus Silene; species Silene latifolia. The sequence goes on along the minus strand of NC_133537.1, from coordinate 225,517,415 downwards.
CTCAATATCGATCTCAAACTCAAATAACTCAGTAACCATAGTCACACTGGACCGTAAACATAACTCGGCACAAAGGCCCCGTAACTCATAACTCAATACCAGTAACCAATTTCCATCTCAATTTCAATATCGATATTGTCAAATATTCCATTAAAAGAACTGCTCAACACTTAAAGTACAAGACTTTAAGCTACTCACCCACGAATCAAGGACAAAGGAAAGACAATTAAAATGCAATACAAAAATAAAACAACAGCGTCCCACGTAATATAACCAAAATCAAATGGAATTCTCACCTTAAAAACCGTTACAATACTACACCACACCAATAATTAATAAAGGTCACTCCCTAAATAAGAAATTACGTACTATACCATCCATAAATCTCCACTATGAGACCAATTGAACCCATGAAGCATTCCATTCAAAAGTGCATCATCAAGCTACGTTCCAAACAAATCGAACCAGAATTTATATCGCACAACCCTTACCCCTCTCAAACAGGATAACCAACAAAATTGAAATATGTATTTACTACATATAATAATAGTACAAGCAACTACACGGTATAAAACGAATTATTGCATATAAACGCATATCAAATCGCACATAGTCATACAACCTCGAACGATAATAATTATATTAGGATCGGTAGAATCGTGTTATCTTAATCAATGAACATAATCCCAAAAGCTTCAATAATCGGCTAATAATAATCGAAAGGCAAAACATGGCGACTCACATACTGATATTAGATGATATTGTGAGGCAAATAAAAGCATGGGTTTTTGTGAGATTTGAACAATTGCCACATATTTTAATGAATGATCAAAGTGTTGCTGCTGATCATCAATATTGTACGCAGAAGATAAAGGAAATTAGGCAGAAGCGTTTCAGGAAATTGGGGGTAGAGGTTATGGTGACTCTTTTTTTTTTATAAGAAAAGAAATAGGGTTTTATAATCACATAGAAAGAGTTAAGAGTAGTTATATAAAATAAGATGGATATAGGAATCTTGTATGAGACGGACAAAGGAAATAAGGATACTAGCATAAAATAAGAATAAGAAATATGGTAAAACATGTTTAAATAAAATTTATAGAAATATAATTATTTTGTGTATTACAATCTTCCCCTCTTAAAAGGAACTTCGTCCTCGAAGTTCGAGTTTAAAAATCAAAGACACTATTTTAAAATTTGAGTGGTATTACAACCCTCGCCAAGGAAGAGAAGGCAAAGCTCCGCAAACCATTGAGAAGGTCCCTCATTATCAAATTGTTTGACAAGAATATTGGATACCTATCGCTCATGAGAAAAATGCAAGCGAAATGGTCGATAAAAGGGAAGCTAACCCTCACCGATTTAACTGGGTCTTATTATGTTGCTCGTTTCACATCAAGGCGGGATTATGAGTTCGTTATCACTCAAGGTCCTTGGATGATCGACGATCATTATTTAACGATTAGAAAATGGATCCCGGATTTTGTTCCATCAGAGGACAGTATGAAGTTTCTAACATCTTGGGTCCGTATTCCAAACCTTCCAGTCAAGTATTTTAATGAAACTTTCCTCAAAAAAGTAGAATCAAATATTGGTGAAGTGGTTCGAATTGATAAGAATATGGCATCCGCTAAGAGAGGTCAATTTACTCGCATGAGTGTCGAGGTCAATTTATCTAAGCCATTACTTTGAAAACTGCGTCTCAATGGTAAAGTTTACTGTATTCAATATGAGGGTCGTAAGATGATTAGTTTTAAGTGTGGCAAATTAAGCCATAACTCGGAGACTTGTCATAAAGACGATCAGATAAACTCCTCTATAGAGAAGCAAGACGATGTTATCATTCAGAGGGATGATAATTCGATATCCGTTGGAATCCGACCCGAAGAGAAAGATGATTTTGGTGCATAGATGATGGTCACCAAACCACAACACAAAAAACCAGCAAGCGTACAAGGTAAACAAGGTCCAGTTTCCACTCAATCTACCGCTAACACCACGGTTTTCAGTTTTGTAAAAAATCAATCCAAACAAGGGTCAAGGTTCGAAATTTTGAATGATCAGGAAAATATTCCTGAAAATTTGCACCTTCCAAATTTGTCTAAGGAAAATACTCCTTTTATCTCAGAAAATAATTTAGTAAATAATTAAAATTATTCCAAAATAAATCAAAGAATTTCTTCCTTAAATAAACAAACTCATCGCCTTCTCTCCCAATCCCGCTCCACGATTCGTTCCACCAAATCTTCCATTAGAAATAAAAATATCTCTCCTACCAATAATAACAAGTCCAATCCTAATTCAAATATACTACAAGATATCATAAATATCCCGGAAACCCCAGTACAAGCTAATACCCCATCTTTTACCAATATTGCTAGCCCTACGTCGTTTATTCCAAAAAAAGCAGCCCCTGTTCTAGTCGAGGTCAGTCACAATGGACCCTCATATACCTTACTTGGACCTCAAGCTTCTTCAAATCAGATACTTACCACAACACCGATAATTCAAGGTGATACCACCCATACAAACACTATCGAAGTTGGTATGGAAGGAGATGCTCGCACCCTTTATGGGGGTGATGGTATCGGACAGTCCGATAATGAATATCAAATTCCAAGCAATTCAGGAGATTCCCTCGACTCTTAAAGTGGAGATGTCGATACCATAGAATATTAATCATATTCTCTCGCTTGTAAGTCGAGCATATCTAGCAAATTTATTTTACGCATTGTATCATATGTCGGATATAATATCTGATATTTCTCCTAATTTGTCTCCTATAACCTGTATGGTTTGGAATATACAGGGTACCGGTAATAAGAATAAGATTAACGCCCTTAAAGAGGTAGTTAAAACTTATAAACCTTCCATTATTGCTCTCGTTGAAACACACATGAATGGTGATCATGCTCTTAAGATATAGAAAATTATAGGATATAACGGCCACACTCGAGTTGATGTGAATGGTTTTAGTGGGGCTATTTGGCTGTATTGGAGACTCGAATTTGTTTACTACTGTTAAATAGCATCCTCAGTTTATTACGATTGAGGTCTCGCGTAATGGTGAGTTACCATGGTTTTTTTTCGTTTATTCAAGCCCGAACCCGACCAATCTTCTAGAGCTCTAGTCAAAATTAGAGCGTTTTGCTCACGCTAATGATCAGCAATGGATGCTAGCGGGATATTATAATGAAACCCGTTCTCTTTCTGGGCGTCATGGGGGTGATCAAAACATGGCTCATAGATGTGATTTATTTAATAATTGGATCGAGAACTGCCGGCTTATTGAATTAGAATTCACGGGGCCTGCCCATACATGGGCTCGCGGAAATTCTGAAAATACTCGACAAAGTGCTCGCCTTGATCGAGCTTTATGAAATAGCGAATGGAGCACAATGTTTAGTGATGCGAGTGTGCGCCATCTTCCTGCTTTTTAGTCTGATCATTGTCCTTTACTGATATCTCCTAATGGCTTCGCACCACTACATTCTGTCCAAAGACCCTTTCGCTTTCAGGCTGCTTGGATGACACATGAGAATTTCTTGGAGTTCATAGGTTCGAGCTGGCCAATGGGTAATAATTTGGTCTCGCAACTTATAGTGAGATTTGTCGTCATTTCCCAATCAAAAGTAATTTATAAAACCCAATTAAAAAGTAGTATTTAATCGGGGTCGAACACAAAGATGGCGGGGGTTAGATACTTGGTTTGTTTAAGTCTTTAGTTTAGCCTAATAAATGAAGGAGGTTTGATTAATGGTAAACTAAGGTGCAAATAAATATAAAATTTAACTAAATAAGATTGTAATTTATCAATATGAGAAAGACTAGAGCTTTCGGGTTCACTCGGGTTATTGGGCATGAAACACGGCAAAAATGGGAAATAGGTGATTCAAATAGTCAAGGAATTAAGCCTAATGTCTTAGGACACCTAGAATTCATTAAACCACTTTCATGTGATTAACTAAAACTCGACACACATATACACAAAGATCATCCAATAATCTACACACCAAGATTGTTCATCCACTAGTATAGACACCAAGATAACCAAAAATGTGAGAAAATACTCAAATTTTCATAGGAGCAATTCTACAAACACTTCATGTGCAAGAAAGTGACAACCATTAAAACACCCAAATCCATATAATTCTAACCCAAAATCATACCCATTATAGACTCGAGATCCCCCTAAGCCCTAGATGAGAACTACTCACACATGTTTAGCAATGAAAATCCAACAATAAAATGGAACAAAATACAAACAAGTATGGTAAACACGACAAAGATTGTAACTTTGAGTGAATAACAATTAACCAACATAAAAGATGTAAACTAATGAAGTAAATATAAATAAAAGATGAGAATTATACCAACTAAGAAGAAAGTACCAAGCGTGGATAATAATGGAAGATGAATTTCTTCTTGTCTTCCAAATACAACCCAAAAGACTAAATGTATACTATTGAGAAATGAAGAACTTGCATAAACAAAGGAAGAATTAAACTAATAATTGAAGAAAGATTACAACTTTTTATTGAATGAAAATGAGAGGAAATATTAGGGTTCTAAAATATTGAGAGAGAATAATAATCTAATCTAATTTCTAGTCTAATTCTCTTTTTTAATGTGTAAGGTAGTGTTTCTCTTATATAGTCTAATACTATTACTAATACAAACTAATAATAAGAATAATAATATTATTAAACAAATAATAATAATAAAAATAATAATAATAATAATAATAATAATAATAACAATAATAATAATAATAATAATAATAATAATAATAATCATAATCATAATAATAATAATAATAATAATAATAATAATAATAATAATAATAATAATAATAATAATAATAATAATAATAATAATAATAATAATAATAATAATAATAATAATAATAATAATAATAATAATAATAATAATAATAATAATAATAATAATAATAATAATAATAATAATAATAATAATAATAATAATAATAATAATAATAATAATAATAATAATAATAATAATAATAATAATAATAATAATAATAATAATAATAATAATAATAATAATAATAATAATAATAATAATAATAACAACAAAACTAATCGACCGATAAAAACAATACAACGACACAAAGCAAAATAAAAACATAGACACAGTTGACGAAAGGGCAAAAGACGGAAGCAGAGGGGCCCCTGCCGGTTGGCCGGCCGCCGGCCGTGTCACCGGTAGCGAAACCATTGAAGCAAGGAGCAGAATTAAATGGGGTGTGTGTGGTTGCCGGTGCACCGGTAGAAGGGCCACCGATAGAGAGTAGCAAAACTTGATGCGAGATAATGGTTGTGGGATTGTTTGCCGGTGAGTCGGCTACCGGTGGGCCGTCATAGAGAAACAGGGGAGGCACGCGAGGGCTTCAAACGGGAAGAAATGCGGGCTGCTGCTGCTGGTTGGTGCCGCCGTGTGGTTGTCGGTGGATGGCGGTTCTGGGCTGGTGATGATGGGCTGATGTGGTGGTCGTAGGTGAGGTCCACGGTGGCCGGAGGTGGTTAGAAGGTGGAGTTGAAGATGGGTTGATTTATGGTTGTTGTTTGTTGATGTCGATGGACAGGGGGTATAGGGGAGGTCGTGGTGGCTTCCACGGTGGTCAATGGTGGTTATGAGAGGTTGGGTTGTGAAGTTGGAAGTGGGAGGATGTTATTGGTGGTGATGGGTGGCTCCCGGGGTGGCTGGAGGTGGCTTCGGTGGTGGTTGAAAGATGGTCGCGTGAAATGGTTGTAATAGTATGTTTGTGGCTAGGGGTGGAAGAAGGGTTCGTGGTGGCTGTAGCGGTGGTCCATGGTGGTCGTGGATGGTTCAGATGTGATGTTGGAAGTGGAGGGTGGTCAGTGGTGGTGAGTGGTGGCTGCCACGGTGGCCGGAGGTGGTTGTAAAAGCTCAGCAAAGACCGTCTGAAATTAGCAGGTGCTCCTTTACTTAGTTTATTTTTCCATGGTTTAGCCAATTTTCACCTCCGCCATTTCTTCTCATAATCCCGTCTTGCTCTTCCGCCTCACTTTCCCATCTTGCATGCACATTAAATTAATATAATAATACTAATACTAATATTATACATAAATACAATTAATTATTAATTATAAACTAATACGACTAATTATTATAAATTAGTAATTGAATGAGCTTTTTAGACATTTAAGCACACAAAATCGAGTCGGAATAAGGTATAAATGCGGGGTAAAATACGACTAAAATACTACTTATCAAATCTCCCCACACTTAAACCTTACTCGTCCTCGAGTAAGCTGATTAAATTAAACTAAGACCCGTAAAAGAAAAGGAATAGATAAACTAATAATATATCCGATGAAAGACAAATAACAGGCCTTCTCCGTCCCTTCAACTCACAACGAGACACTTATGAGGTAAAGTGCCTCCTTGCAAGGCAAGTGGGGTCTTACCAAAATGGCGATGCATCCAACATGTAAGCACATATGCAAGTAATAGAATGCATCTAACAAAAAGTCACCCACTTTCCTCATCTAAGCTGGGTTTTGCTTCAAAATTGAAAGGTCTAGGTTTGGTGAAACCGTCTCAAAACCTCAACGAGGTGCCAACTCCCTAAACGTGGCACAAGCAACCCAAATATGTTCACACAAGCCAAAGAAACACATTCTAAGGCGGGGAAAAGGGGAAGCAAGGCTAGTCCTCCAATAATGACATGACACGCGCAAGATTCAACTAAAAGAGACCTGCAGTGTAATGTCCAAGGGTTTAGACAAAAACAACAAACAAACCAGCAGAAACAAGACAAGTTTTCAGGAATGCAATAAACTTGTGCTATTTAATAAAATTATGAATTGACCTCCTAAAATCATGAAACTTGGCAGTAAATTACTTTGATATGAGAACTAACTCTGAGTAAATTTCCAGGATTTTTAGAGGACTCAAAGTATTTTTAAGACTCAATCGAATCGATCGGCGTGACACAAGGACCGTAATTGAGACAGTTACGGGATTTGATTTGAAAGGAGGGAACTTTGGATATAATTATCAACTATAAAACCCACAGAATTCTCACAGGGAATTAAGCTAACAATTTGGGGTGTTAGAGTTAAGAGATTCCACAGATTAACACAGGAAAAGACTCAACTGAAACAAACAGTAAAGCTAAACTAACCACAGTCTCAGCACAGGAAAGTTTATACTCTACTAACAGGTACTTAATCAATAACCACAGTCTAAGCACAGGTTATTATCAAGCCTGACTCTAATCTACAGACTAAGCACAAGATTAAGAGGTTTAAATTTGAGAGAATTCTCAGGTTTCATTCATAAATCATTTGTGTTACAACGATGCGAGTTGAGGTCCTTATATAGGCCTTTTTAGGTTACAAACTTGAAAGAAAACTACATCCAAGGGTCAGGATCCCTCCTCACATGCTGGTAAGAGTCCAAGTACAATATTACAACGGTTTAAAAGCTCTTAATTGTAAACTGGAATGAAAACAAAAGAGAAATGCAGGTGACAAAGTGACGAGTTGTGGTCCTTTCTTTGCATTGCTTTGGCTTTTCTGTTGAATGTAGGCACTTGAGGACGAAATGATTGAGTCCTTGGCATTAAAATTGGCTCTAGGTTGTATACGGTATATGGGAAGACAAGCCAAAAGTTCTTTGTGTGCTTTTTCCTCATGGTTTAGCCAGAAATGGAAAGTTTGCTTTTGTTGTTTGTCATTTTTCGATTCTGTCGACTTGGTTTTCTAGGACTTGCATTGTGATTTTCCTTGGACCCCTAGGACTTTTCGAGCCTAGTTTAGTGACCAACCAGCTGGCCATGGTGGGTGGTGGTTGGGCTTGTACTCGTACCTATTAGCCTCTAAACTTAGCCCAGTTTGGTTGCTTCCTGGAATGGGTGTGGTGTTGTTTTGGCTCGCTTGCATTTGTGGGGTGTCTGGTCCGTGGCTCTGCTGCAACCTCCCTGGTTGAACAGGGCTTGTCCTCAAGCCCGATGACTCCTCCCCTCAAAGCATCCTCATAATAGGGACTTAGGTCACCTACATTAAAAGTGCCATGCACCTCATACTCTCTGGCGAGATCCACTTTGTAGGCATTTGGACCAATCCTCTCAATAATTTCAAAGGGGCCATCAGCTCTTGGCATTAACTTGTTCTTTCTCCTTCGGAAATCTCTCCTTTCTTAAGTGAACCCGGACCAAATCCCCTGGAACAAATTCTTTCCTTTTCGATGTACCTTGGACTGTTTCATGTATTTCTCATTGGTCTTCTCAATTTCCCTTTTCACAGTTTCATGGAGTTTCAGGAGAGCTCCGCTCCCGGCCTTAGCATCATGATTCACCTCATTTCTTGGCACCGAGGATAAGTCTACAGGCATTAGGGATTAATCCCATAGACAACCTCAAAAGGACTATGACCGATGTGATTGATGGTGATCTATTCAAGGCAAATCTGCTGCTTTGCTAATTTGATGTCCCAATCTTTTAGACTCTTGTTTACAAGACATCTCAGAATCCTACCCAAGGTTTTGTTGGTGACCTCTGTTTGGCCATCTGTTTGGGGGTGGTGAGAAATCTTGAACAATGATCTTGTCTTGAGTAGCTTCCATAGAGTTTTCCAAAAGTAACTCATGAACTTTGTATCTCTATCTGAAACAATTGTCTTTGGAACCCCATGAAGCCTCACAATTTCTTTTAGGTATAGCTCAAAGAACACCGGTAGCATCTTTGTTTTCTTGCAAGCTATAAAATGGGCCATCTTATGAACTCAACAACAACCATGATTGAATCCTTTCCTCTCTGTGTCCTTGGCAATGCAACAATAAAATCCATGCTCACATCCTCCCATGGCTTACTTGGTACTGGTAATGGGATATATGGACCCGATTTGGAAGGAACTCTTAGCCATTTGACACATCGAACATCTCCCGAGAACATTTTGGACGTCCCCCATCATTTTTGGCCAATGGAACTGTTCCTGTAGTATGTCCAGTGTTTTCTGAACACCAAAATGCCCTCCCAAGCCTCCTGAATGGACTTCCCTGATTAGGAGGTCCCTGTAGGAACCCCTTGGAACACAGAGCTTGTTCCCTTGGAATAGAAACCCATCTTGCAGCAAGTATTTGTTCCCTGGAACCCTATGCCCTTCAAATTGTGTGATCCATTCCTCAGAGAAGTCAGGGTCTTCCTTGTACATCTCTTTCATGAACTCAAAACCAAGGACCCTGGTTCCCATAGTTGTGATGAAGGAGTGCCTCCTTGATAGTGCATCTGCCACTACATTTTGTTTTCCTTCTTTATACTTGCTGGAAAAGGTGAATGATTGCAAGTACTCCACCCACTTAGCATGTCTGTGACTCAATTTGTGTTGACCATTGATATATTTCAAAGCTTCATGATCAGAGTGTAACACAAATGGCTTTGGCTTCAAATAGTGATTCCAATGCATGACCGCTACGATAATTGCATAAAATTCCTTGTCATAGGTAGAATACTTTAACTTAGCTCCATTCAATTTCTCATCAAGTAAGCTACGGGTTTCGAGCTTGGATCGGATCGCACCAATGCCTACCCCACTCGGCATCACACTCTACTTCAAAGAGTTGATCAAAGTCCGGCAATTTCAGAATAGGAGTCTCACACATCAACTTCTTAATCCTCTCAAAGGACTGTTGAGCACTCTCAGTCCAGTGGAACTCTCCTTTCTTCATACACTCAGTAATTGGAGCAACAACTGAACTGAAGTTCTTGATAAATCTCCTATAAAAGGAGGCCAATCCATGGAACCCCCTCACCTCAGTGATTGTTTTAGGAGTTGGCCATGATTGAATGGTCGCAACTTTGTCCCGATCAACTGTAATTCCCCTCCCAGAGACAATGTACCCTAGGAATGCCACTTCTTCAACCATAAAAGTGCATTTTTCCAGTTTGCCAAATAGCTTTTGCTCCCGAGGATCCCGAACACGTTTCAAGATGTTTCAGTGCTCTCTTTTTCTTCTTGTAAACCAGGATATCATCAAAGTAGACCACCGCAAATTTGCCTAAACATGGCCTTAGCACCTCAGTCATCAGTCTCATAAAGGTGCTTGGTGCATTAGAAAGACCAAATGGCATCACAAGCCACTCATATAGTCCATGCTTAGTTTTGAAGGCAGTCTTCCACTCATCTCCTTCCCTTATCCTGACTTGATGGTACCCTTGCCCGAGATCAATCTTAGAAAATATCATGGCACCACTGAGCTCATCTAACATGTCATCCAACCTTGGTATTGGGAACCTGTACTTGACAATGATGTTGTTAATGGCTCTGCTTTGTCAAGACACATCCTCCATGTTCCATCTTTCTTTGGAACAAGTAGAGCAGGATCGCACAAGGATCGAGTGATTCCCCGACAAATCCTTTGCTCATAAGTTCCTCAATTTGGCTTTGCAATTCTTTGGTAGCAGCTGGATCACTTCTATAAGTGGTGTTGGGAAGCACCGAGCTGGAACAAGGTCAATGTGGTGCTCAATGCCCCTCAATGGTGGTAACCCACTAGGCGACTCTCTTGGAAATACTTCCTTATACCTCGAATTAATGGCCTAACTTCAGCAGGCATCTCAGGGTTCCCTTCCTTGCTTACTTCTTTGGATAGTAACACCCAGACAGGTTGTTCTTGCTTTATTTCTTTGATCATGGTCGCTTGAGAAAGAAATAGCACACCATTGCCCTCCTCGGCATACTTGGACCTCCATAGTTTCTCCGGTTGGGTGGTAATGGGGTCGGGGTGACCTTCTTGCCTTCATGCTTGAAACTATAGATGTTATCTTTCCCATGGTGAGTGGTATTCCTGTCATACTCCCATGGCCTTCCCAGGAGTAGGTGGCAGGCATCCATTGGGACAATATCACACAAGACTTCATCTTTATACACCTTCCCAATAGAAAATGGAACCAAGCATTGTTTGTCCACCCTCACTTCTGCTCCCTTGTTCAACCATCTCAACTTGTAAGGGTTTGGGTGCTCTTGAGTTGTCAGATTGAGTTTACTAACCATGGCATTTGATGCCACATTTGTACAACTTCCCCCATCTATGATTAGGTTACAAACCCTCCCCGGACCGTGCATCCGGTTCGAATATCGGGATCTTTGATCAGCTTCCAGAGGTGAGTGTTGGGAATGCATGACCCTCCACAAGACTAAGTTGTGACTGTATCGGGGGGCCACAAGCGCATCTTGTTCTGGTTCTTCTTCGTCTCCACTTCCTCCATTATCGGGTCTCATCTTCCTCATACCGAACCAAACCTTCCCTCTCCCACTGTTCTACTTCCATTCTTTGTTAAGGTTCTCTTAGAAGGACAGTCCTTCCTAAAATGGCCATACCCTTGGCACTGGAAGCATTTAATTTTCCCATCAGTCATAGGTGTGTTGGTTCTAGGATTCACATGACTCTTCCCCTTGTCTGGTGTTGGTTGAGTTGCAAGTTTTGGAGTTTCTCCAATCCTAACCCCAGAAAAAGGTTTGAAAGTGGATCTGGTAAGGGGTTTGGAAGCAGTGACCTTGGCTTTTCCCATCTTTTCAATCCTCAATGCAAGGTTGATCGCCTCATCAAAGGACCGGACTTGTTGCATTCTAACTCTTATAGCAATCTTAGGATCTAAGCCCTCAACAAACCTAGCAATTTTCTCATTGCTCGTGCTTTTCAAGTAATCTCACATTGCGGGGTAAGTTGTTCAAAGCTTCTAAGATAAGACTCAACAGATTGTTGGTCTTGTTTCATCTGGGTTAACTTGATAAACATATCCTGTGTGTAATCTTTAGCTATAAACTTATCCTTCAATTTCTTTTTAAGTTTTAGCCAAGATTTAATGGGTTCCTTGCCTTCTCTCATTCTCTGGCTTTTCAGGGTTTCATACCAAAGTGAGGCATAACCTTTGAATTTAAGGATAGAAACTTTGAAAGCTTTCTGTCGATATATCCCTTAAATTCAAAGACTCTCTCAACAGTTCTAATCCAGTCTAACAAATCTTGTGGTTTAAACTACCATGGAAATCAGGAATTTCTACCTTTATATCTTTGTCTCTTTCCATGTAGATGCCCTCTGCCATAGATTCATCAAGATTCGACATGTCTTCTCCATATTCCTGGTGGTGTGGTTGTCCTCTTCCTGCTCCAACAAAGCCTCTACCCCCGCCTCCGCTCTCGTAGGGTGGCTGTTAGGAACTCCTTCTGCAAGAGTGTTGACAATATTTACCAGTTCATTGATTCTTCCCGCTATCTCGATCCACCCCGGTCTCAATACCGTAAATCTCTCTTCACTCATGGGTTATTTTTGTAGTTTTGTTGTAGTTAGGGTAAAAATGAACTCACTTTCCTTCCCAAGACTAACACAAGATAGAATCGTGTTAAAACCTTGCTCGATATACCAATTTGCGTGTAATGTCCAAGGGTTTAGACAAAAACAACAAACAAACCAAATAGAAACAAGACAAGTTTTCGGGAATGCAATAAACTTGTGCTATTTAATAAAATTATGAATTGACCTCCTAAAATCATGAAACTTGGCAGTAAATTACTTTGATATGAGAACTAACTCTGAGTAAATTTCCAGGATTTTTAGAGGACTCAAAGTATTTTTAAGACTCAATGAATCGACCGAGACACAAGGACCGTAATTGAGACAGTTCTGGGATTTGACTGAAAGGAGGGAACTTTGGATATAATTATCAACTATAAAACCCACAGAATTCTCACAGGGAATTAAGCTAACAATTTGGGGTGTTAGAGTTAAGAGATTCCACAGATTAACACAGAAAAGACTCAATCGAAACAAACAAGAAAGCTAAACTAACCACAGTCTCAAAGACGGGAAAGTTTATACTCTACTAACAGTACTTAATCAATAACCACAGTCTAAGCACAGGTTATTATCAAGCCCGACTCTAATCTACAGACTAAGCACAAGATTAAGAGGTTTAAATTTGAGAGAATTCTCGGGTTTCATTCATAAATCATTTTGTGTTACAACGATTGAGTTGAGGTCCTTATATAGGCCTTTTAGGTTACAAACTTGAAAGAAAACTACATCCAAGGGTCAGGATCCCTCCTCACATGCTGGTAAGAGTCCAAGTACAATATTACAACGGTTTAAAAGCTCTTAATTGTAAACTGGAATGAAAACAAAAGAGAAATGCGGTGTGGATGAGTTGTGGTCCTTTCCGCATTCTTGGCTTTTCTGTTGAATGCAGGCACTTGAGGACGAAATGATTGAGTCCTTGGCATTAAAATTGGCTCTAGGTTGTATCTGGTATATGGGAAGACAAGCCAAAAGTTCTTTGTGTGCTTTTTCCTCATGGTTTAGCCAGAAATGGAAAGTTTGCTTTTGTTGTTTGTCATTTTCTTAGTCGATTAAATCGACTTGGTTTTCTAGGACTTGCATTGTGATTTTCCCTTGGACCCCTAGGACTTTTCTGAGCCTAGTTTAGTGACCAACCAGCTGGCCATGGTGGCAGCTGGTGGTTGGGCTTGTACTCGTACCTATTAGCCTCTAAACTTAGCCCAGTTTGGTTGCTTCCTGGAATGGGTGTGGTGTTGTTTTGGCCTGCTTGCATTTGTGGGGTGTCCTGGTCTGTGGCTCCTGCTGCAAGACCCATGGCTAAGGGGACTTACACCATCGACAACCTCACGGATTTCACTCGTCACTCATTTAAAGAATGGGTGTTTTTATGTGTACAAAAAGTACTCGAAACACTCAACTACTACGACTCGTGAGAACGTGTCCGCAATCTAGAGTGTTAGACAATCCTATGACCAAGTGAGATGCAAAAAGGGGGAAATGCACATAATATGAAACAAGGGTTGTATCGGGGCTAGGGAGGAGGACGAAACGGGATTGTTGCAAGAAACATTTGGTTACGTGAGGTTCAAATCAAGAATAGCCAAAATACCACTTTTTCCATCTCTTATTGCAACACATGAGACACGTCTATACCGTAACATAGAATTGATTACCCAAGACTATGCAAAAATTGCATAAACCCGACTCAAATTGGAAAAATGTTAGAACCCTTATACAAACCTTTCAAATCGGCCCTTATTTGAACACAATGAATAACATCTACACCCTAACAAAGAATTTGTATCCCAAATTCATGCAAAAATTGTGTAAACCCGACTCACTTGGAAAAACATCATAAGACCTCTTATTCTTGCAACGGCTTTTTCTACCCCCATAAATGATGAGTAGGAGGTGTTGCTTGCTCTTTCTTTCTTTCTAGAACAAATATTTACAATCACAAACTAACTTTTTTTTTGGAATTATTCAAAACTTTTCTAATTTTCTCTTTTATTTTCCATTTCTTTTTTTCAAAACCTCTTATTTATGTGCAAATGCCAAAAGAAATCAATACTCCGACCCAATAAGACCCAAGACACCACCTAGCTCACTACTATAAACATGACTCATTCTTGATCAAGGAAGGTCATTTATAGGATGTAGTTCATTTTGTGGTTATGTCAAGTGAAATAGGCTAAGGCTCAAAAGGGGTGAATCAAAAGAGGAACTAATGCAAGGGTCGAAACAAGGCTTATTTAGGCTATGTGAGGCTCAAGTATATGTAAACAAATTCGTTTCATAAGATGTGCATAAAAGGAAAGCAACTCACGATCTAAGGATGGAATGACACACTTATGCGTCTAGACATAACACGTCTCGCGAGGAGACCTACTCACAATCCTAAACAGGGGTCGGGTATGAATATACCGACCCTAGGAGGCTCTAATCCTCACATTTGAGTAGCTAGGTCAAGGTCTAGGTCTAGCCTACGGTCCTCTCGGTCTCACAAGGCGTCCAAAACTTGGTGGACATGCCCTTTTTCCATATCCTAACCATGTGACACGGGTGTGAGCCACGGGGAGGGGGAAGGCACAGTCAAGACATAACTCATCATTGGGGTATCATAATCCCTCCCTAGACCACATTTTTTGAAAACATTTATTCACAAACTCAATGCAAACGCAAATTAAGCACAAACAAATACTCCCTCCGATCCAGACAAATGGTAACGTAGGAAAAAATTGGTTATTTAAGAAAAGGTGGAAAAGTAAAGGGTAAAGTAGGAAGATTGATGGGGCCACATGAAATGTATTGTCTAATTAAACCATGAGTTAAACATAAGTAAATCTTGATTAGGCTGAGCAATCCATGTACTTGCAAAATAATGTCCCACGTACAAATCTGAAATCAGTGGAAAAAATTACAAATTTTTTGGCCAATTTTTTTGTATTTGGCGCCTAACCTCACCAAAATCAATACAATGACATCACCTAATACATCAACTATTACATCATCTTAACCCATATTACATCTATTAAACACTAAACATAAGTAATCTTCACTTCATCTCTTCTTATCAACCCCAAACTTTCACGGCTTTCTTTTTACTTTAGCTGTAAACACACAAAAAACAGATTAGAAGTTCAAAGAAATGGGCAAAAAAACCTCATAATGGACGAAAAAGAAGGCATTGTTCATTTCTTGATGGCGAACTCCGAATCGGGCGTCCCTCATATGGGAAAAATATCAGAAGCGGCATTAAAATGGTCCATCTCTCGGAAAACGGTATGGTTATGGTGGAAATGATCAAAGGAGATATCAAGTGATAAAGCGGTCCACTTACCTTCTCGTATGTTGGGCAACACTAATGCACCAACGATGCCAATAAACATTGAGATGATAAAGAGCATTCCTTTCAAGAACCGTTCATCAATGCGCAAAATAGCAAAAAAACTGAAAGTTGGTTATGGTACGGTCCAACGATGGGCCGAGAAAGGTGAATTAAAAAAGCATAGCAATCCAATTCACCCTTCTCTAAACGATTCCAACAAATTAAGAAGGCTTTTGTTTTCACTTGCCTCGATCTATGTTGACGAAAATATCGTCAAGTTCAAAGACATGTCATGCAATGTTCATATTGACGAAAAGTGGTTTTATCTCACAACCACAACGGA
This sequence comes from Silene latifolia, assembly GCF_048544455.1. Lineage (NCBI taxonomy): Eukaryota > Viridiplantae > Streptophyta > Magnoliopsida > Caryophyllales > Caryophyllaceae > Silene > Silene latifolia. Next base: position 225,501,423 of record NC_133537.1, on the reverse strand, counting down.
CAACTACTACATTGCCGCGGGTGAAGAACCACCATATCGTTCATGTCAATCGAAGAGGTACATAACTAAGGTTATGTTTATGTATGCGGTGGCTAGGCCTATATATGGAGAAGATGGTGAATTACTTTTCGATGGGAAAATTGGTGTATTCCCTTTCGTTGAACAAGTACCAGCAGTAAGACGAAGCAAAAACAGGGAGGCAGGAACAATTGAAACAAAGGCTATAGATTCAATTACAAAACAGGTAACCAAACATTGCTTAATCAATGACATTATTCCACCAATTAAGGTAAAATGGCCAGCAAATGCAAGTAAAAACATATGCATTCAACAAGATAATGCAAGACCTCATATTGTTGACCATGATCCAAAATTTAGGGCTGCTGCCAGCTCAGACGGTTTTAACATTCATCTACAATTTCAACCACCTAACAGTCCAGATTTGAACATCAATGATTTAGGGTTTTTTAGGTCTTTACAAACACTTCAAAATGATGAAGTGGCCAGTACAGTTGAAGAATTAGTGGGTAATGTACATGCAGCATTTAGAGATCATGAACCTATGAAGCTCAACTTCAACTTTCTTACTCTACAATCAGTCATGGTGGAAATCATGAAATGTAAGGGACACAACAGTTTTGATATTCCTCATATGAGTAAGGAGTCACTTCTAAGGCAAGGAATACTCCCATTAAACTTAATGGTTGATGCAAACTTAGTGAGGGGCTGTTTAGCATATTTGGATCAAATGGGTGAGGGTAGTAGTCTTAATGAGCTGAGACAAGGTATGTCATTATTACCTGCGGTAGAGGTAGTACCTCCAACTGAAGTCAATGATACAGAAATGGAAGTAGTAGTTGCAAGTGATGAATAATCTTAGAATAGAATGACAAGTTTAAGTAGTGAGATATTTTTGGCTGGATGTTTCAGTAGGAAACATGATCAGAATATTTTTCTGCATGTTTACTACATAAACATCTTATTGAATGATCCTTTTTATTAGTGGTCATTCCTTTTGGTTAATGTAATGCAAAAGGCAGTAATCATGTGTAATGCAATGTAATGCTCCTTGAATGTTTTAGTTGGTGGTTGAAACTGCTCAAACTTATGTACCCAATCAAACACAGTTAAGTCATCATTGATGGCAACAATCCTGAAGCTCTCAGGAACTCATTAGGCTCTCATCATTAAGCTTTTAAACGGTCAATGAATGCCTCCTTAACCAATATAAGATTGGGGTGGCATACAATAAACATTTAAACATGTGGTCAGAGACAAGTAATTCCATGTTTGACTCTCACAGAATGCTTCACTGAGTCAGAAAAGGAACAACAACAATTAACAGCAACAGAAAATGGCAGCAACACTAAAGCTCTCTGGGACTAAAAACCCTCTCATCATTGAGCTTTTAAATGGTTCCACTTCATTCTTCCTTAACCAATCTAAGATTGGGATGGCATGAAGTAGTAGTGATTATATGCAACTACAAATTTAGATTAGGGTGGCATTAAATTGTCAATATTTAGCCTCCTTCACAAAACTACGTCTGTAGTTACAACAAATCTCCAATTCAATATTGGGGTAAGACACAATTAGCAACAAGTACCCTCAAAGAAGACATCACTGGGTGACACTACAAGACACTACAAAAATCAGCAGCAAAAACATGAGCAATTAACAGCAACCAAAAACCATCAGTATAAACAACAACACCAATTGATAGATGTAATAACACTCAATTATATAAACAATCAATTTATAGATGTAAACCATCATATTTGTAGATGTAAACAATCAATTTATACTGAAAACATTCAATTTGTAGCTGTAAACAATAAAAATCCACTCTATGTAAACAAATTTGAAAGCAGAAAGCACGACAAACCCGAAACCAGATCATAAAAAACACCAATTCTAATCGTGTTAAATTCAGCAATCAGGTTGAAAGCACGACAATACTACGGAGTACTATCTAAACAAACCATTAAAAATGCAACTTAAGAGCAACAAACTCAAAATCAGATTAATTAAAAAATTAACAACAAAAACCAATAAAGCCATCAAAAAAATAGCAGTAATAAAACTTAATGATGAGTTTTAGAGGTAAACCTTCCTTTTCAAGATGGAGTTTGCGTTTAGCAAGAAATCTCATCCCAAACATTCGGAATTTCTTTGAACTTGGAGACTCTTTATTTATAGGGAACAATTCATTTACAATGTTATCTTCCTGACGACATGCAACCAATTTGTCATCGCATCCAACCAGACGAACAACGATAAGAACAAACGATTTACTGAGAGGAATAAGTTTGTAGATGAGGAGAGCTTAGTAGATAGGGAAAAGAGATGGAAAGATGTTTAAATAGAGACTGAAGATGATGAATAAGAAGGACGATGAAGATGAATGAAGATGATAAATGATTTATAGAGAGGGATGAGGTTGAAGATGAAGATAGAGAGGGAAGAGAGAGGGATGAGTTTTCAGATGAATATGGAGTACGAGTGATTAGAGAGAGGTGGTTGAATTGTTAGGATGATTAGGGTTTTGGAGGGAATGGTTAGGTAATGGGTGGGTTATTGAATGTGGGTAGATTAGGATATGGATGGGTATTAATTATGTTTAGTTGGATTAAATGGGTAGTTAGTGATTGTGTGAGTGGATAGTAAAGTTGTAAATAGATAGTAGAAGTAAGGGTAATTTAGTCATTTTGCAGGCCAAATCTGGTATGTTACCATTGGTGTGGATCGTCCGTTTTAGGTAAGTGTTACCATCTGTCTGGATCGGAGGGAGTATATACAAGACACAATGCATGCGGAAATTAAACAAACATGAATTGAAACGTGTAACAAGTTTGACTAATCCTAGCAACACATCAACACCAACAATCCAAAAGTTCCCAGAATGAACATCCAAGGCACAAAAATTCTCATCCTCCTTCAAATATGCAAGATATATAAAGAAAGAGCGGTAAAGGAGTAAGAGATTAGAACGAGTTTACCAAGCGGTCTTCTAGCTCCTTTTTGCCTCAAATGGTCAATGCATATGCCAAAGGTTAGCCAAACATATATATATACAATGCAATATTTTGGATCTTTTTGATTTTTTTTTCAATTTTTAGGCATTTTTTATAATTTTCTCAAATTAACAAGTATAAATGTATATGCACAAATATAAACAATATTCACAAAGTGGATATTTCCCTCCCCACACTTGAAATTTACATTGTCCTCAATGGAACAAAGTATAGGGAGAGAATAGGGAAAATAAACAACATATTTTTGGTGTTTCTCCATTTTTCAATTTTTAGTGATTTTCAAATAAGTATGCAATGCATGATCTAATCTATATGCAATATTGAAATACGATGCAAGCTATACTATATGAATGCAAAGAGAGCTAATTTAGATTAGCTCCTTTTCGAATCATGTCACTAAATGCAAAATGCGGTAAAAACTTAATTAAAGAGAAAGAGAATATATACATTGCGGTGGTTCTTAAGTAACTCCACCAAACCTCTTCATTCAAAGATTTCATTCAACCGGGGTCAATGTCCCGAGATCCCACCAACCTTCCACCATTTTCACTACCAACAAAACAAGAGCCTTTCACCTTTGTCATCACATCATGTAACCTACACATGACATGTTGAACCTCTTGCCATTTTTGGTTCATTTCTTCTTCAATCTTTTCCTTAGTCTCTTTGTCAACACTAGGGTCACATACCCTCTTTCCTTTTGATCTCTTCCTCCATCTTTTTGGTTTCTACTTTTCAATTCTCGATTTTGATTTTGGAGGGGCATTGGTGCTAGAATCGAACTCGGTTTCCCAAGTCTTGCCTTTTTCCCCACACTTATCTTTAGCATTCACTTCTTCTTCTTCAAGGAACTTAGCCGGGGACTCATCATCATCTTTCGGCTCACAAGCAATCAAGAGTTCCATGTTCTCATCTTCATTCTCATGGAGTTCTAATGTTTCCACGGCAAACATGTTTTGAATCACGGTTTTCTTTGAAGCATGTGGTAGCTTGAATTCAACTTTTTCCTTCCCAACTTTGAATGACAATAATCCCTCTTTGACATCTATGGTAGCTCCTACCGTGGCCAAAAATGGCCTACCAAGGATGACACGGGAGCGTCTTCCCATAGGCATGTCCAACACAACGAAATCGGTACGAATTGAAAGCTTACCAATTTGAACCATGATATCCTTGATAATCCCATTTGGAGATTTGATTGTCCCGTCGGCAAGTTTAATTGTAATAGAAGTGCGGGCTAAGCTTGAAACATTTAACCTCTTCACAAGGGCAAGTGGTATGACACTCACACTTGCCCCTAAGTCACAGAAAGCACTATCCACCTTTTGGTCACCAACGGTACATGGAATTGAGAAACTCCCGGAGTCATCAAGTTTAACGGGGATTTCTTTAGATTTGACCACATTGAACTCCTCACTTGAGGCATCAAGCTCATGTCTACTAATGCCCACTCTTCTAGAAATGACTTCTTCAAAGAATTCGGAATAATGAGGCATATCCATCAAAGGTGGATTGGAAGTTTCCATTTTCATTACCAAGTCCATAAATTTGTCATACCTTGAAGTGTCATTTGCTCCTTCTTGCTTGGCCAAAGAGTGTTCTTCTATTATCACCATCTCTTCTTTTTCCGGGTTCCTCTCAACTTCTATCCTCACATTTGGTGCTTCCACTATTTCCTCAAGCACAAATTCTTCACTCATAGTGGTTGGTGTAGTCATAACCATCTCTCCCTTACCCGGGTCGACTTCAACATCCAAGATTCTACCATGAATTGTCATTATTTGCTCAAGCACATAGCCTCCCATGCTCTCCTTTTCGGGCTCATGGTCAACTTCTTGGAATGTTTCCATAGCCATGGAAAAGGGAGTAGTGTATGATAACTCCTCTTGACTTGGCAAATCAAATGACTCTTCTTTTACCTCTTCAAATCCAACCATGATAGCATTTACTTCCTTTGCCTTCATAGGGTCCCTTGGATTTTGCCCTTGTCTTAGAAATACACCTGGTGGTTTTTGAGAACTCATGAGAGCTTGGGAAGCCACTTTAGCTTCAAGACTCTTGATTTGTTGTTGGGTATTACTTGCCAAATCCCCTATCAACTTCACTAAGTTGTCATATTTATCATCTCACATGGTATTACTTACTTGGGGTGGTGGCTCTTGGTTGAAAGGTTGGTTGGAAATTGGAGGAGGAAAGCCATATCCTTGATCTCTAAAGTTGGAATTTTGGTTTTTCCCTTGGTACCCTTGATTGAACCCTTTGTTTTGCCCTTGGTTGTACCTTCGATTATTGTTGTATCCTTGGTTGAACCCTTGACCAAACCCTTGGTTGGCTTGATTACCTTGGTTTCCTTGATAAAAGTTTTGATTACCTTGGTTCCCTTGGTTACATCCATAATCTTGGTATGCTTGAGATTGGTTGGCAAAGTTTTGGTTGGATCCTTGGTTGTTGTTGAATGAGGGCCTAGGTGGACGGTTGGAGAAATTGTTAAATGCTTGGAAAGCATTCACCTCTTGCACATTGTTCCCATCAAAGTTGTTGTAATGGTTATTTGCACATACTTCATAAGTGTGACCCATCCCTCCACATGACTCACATGTTGATATTTGCATCACTTCCTCCATGGATGGTCCATGAGAAGTGGTAGCTTGATTCACTTGGTTCACTTGCTTCTTCTTACTCAACTCTTCAAGCTTCTTGGTGAGCATATCAAGCTTAGCATTAGTCTCCACATTCACTAAGAATTTGAGAGGGTGCTTACTTCTTCTCAAGACATTCACTCTTGTGCCATAGTTTGCCTCGGAGTCTACCATTTTCTTGATTAGAGTAGTGCCCTCCTCATCACCCAAATGATCGAATCCCCCTCCCGCGGAGGCATTCACCATTTCTTTTGTTCTTGGCAACAAGGTTTAGAAGAAGGTTTGTGTGACATACCAATCCGGAATCCCATGGTAAGGGCAACTAGCGATAAGGTCTTGATATCTATCCCATGCTTCACCCCAAGGATTTTCCATCCTCTTGTTGGAAAGTGTGTATTTCATTTCGAAGTATGGCGGTCTTGGATGATGGATAGTACTTGGCTAGGAACCTTGGCTAAGGCATCCCATGTAGTAAATGTGTTCGGAGGATGCACATTCAACCAACGATCCGCCTTGCCCGTTAGAGAAAATGGGAATAACATCATCCTTAGTGTATCCTCGGATACCCCATTTGTTTTCATCATAGAGACCTTTCTCTTGAACTTTCGTAGGTGAGCATGAGCATCCTCTTCAATGTGTCCCCCGAACAAATCTTTTTCAATCAACCCCACTTAGGCGGGGTGCGTCTCAAAGTTGTTGGGAGCCAAGGCGCCAAAATTAATTGGGTCATAAGCATCATTATGGTTAGGCCGATTGTGATCACGTAGAGCCATTGGTGGTGGTGGATTTAGTATATGAGGGGGTGGTGTTTGAGGTGGAGTATTTGGGAGTTGGAAGTTGTGAAATGGATTTTCTAATGGAGGCTCAATTGTATTGTTTGGTTGTTGTTGAGTTGTGTTTTCAATGAGAGGTTGGATGGGTGGATTTGCTTGGTTTATGGTTGCTTGAGAAGAGGTTCTAACCCTTGCAATGGTCCTATTCCTTAAAGCTCTAAAAAGCCTTTCGGGATCACAGTCAAAGAGCAAAGCTTGGTGGTTCCCCCTAGGCATACAACTTGACAAACCGTAAGACTCCTAGTACTTTTACACACTAGGGTAAGGCAAAAATCACACACACTCTACAAGAAGCACTCAAACTACACAAACAAGCAAACAACAAGTAAAGACTAAGCCTAAGACTCTAACTAACTAAGCATAACCTAACGACATCCCCGGCAACGGCGCCATTTTGATAGTGGGATTTGTCGTCATTTCCCAATCAAAAGTAATTTATAAAACCCAATTAAAAAGTAGTATTTAATCGGGGTCGAACACAAAGATGGCGGGGGTTATATACTTGGTTTGTTTAAGTCTTTAGTTTAGCCTAATAAATGAAGGAGGTTTGATTAATGGTAAACTAAGGTGCAAATAAATATAAAATTTAACTAAATAAGATTGTAATTGATCAATATGAGAAAGACTAGAGCTTTCGGGTTCACTCGGGTTATTAGGCATGAAACAAGGCAAAAATGGGAAATAGGTGATTCAAATAGTCAAGGAATTAAGCCTAATGTCTTAGGACACCTAGAATTCATTAACCCACTTTCATGTGATTAACTAAAACTCGTCACACACATACACAAAGATCATCCAATAGTCTACACACCAAGATTGTTCATCCACTAGTATAGACACCAAGATAACCAAAAATGTGAGAAAATACTCAAACTTTCATAGGAGCAATTCTACACACTTCATGTGCAAGAAAGTGACAACCATTAAAACACCCAAATCCTTATAATTCTAACCCAAAATCATACCCATTATAGACCCGAGATCCCCCTAAGCCCTAGATGAGAACTACTCACACATGTTTAGCAATGAAAATCCAACAATAAAATGGAACAAAATACAAACAAGTATGGTAAACATGATAAAGATTGTAACTTTGAGTGAATAACAATTAACCAACATAAAAGATGTAAACTAATGAAGTAAATATAAATAAAAGATGAGAATTATACCAACTAAGAAGACAGTACCAAGCTTGGATAATAATGGAAGATGAATTTCTTCTTGTCTTCCAAATACAACCCAAAAGACTAAATGTATACTATTGAGAAATGAAAAACTTGCATAAACAAAGGAAGAATTAAACTAATAATTGAAGAAAGATTACAACTTTTTATTGAATGAAAATGAGAGGAAATATTAGGGTTCTAAAATATTGAGAGAGAATAATAATCTAGTCTAATTTCTAGTCTAATTCTCTTTTTTAATGTGTAAGGTAGTGTGTCTCTTATATAGTCTAATACTACTACTAATACAAACTAATAATAAGAATAATAATATTATTAAACAAATAATAATAGTAATAGTAATAATATAATAGTAATAATAATAGTAATAGTAGTAATAGTAATAGTAATATAATAATAGTAGTAATAGTAATAATAGTAATAGTAATAATAATAATAATAATAATAATAATAATAATAATAATAATAATAATAATAATAATAATAATAATAATAATAATAATAATAATAATAATAATAATAATAATAATAATAATAATCCTAATCCTTCTAATAACAAAACTAATCAACCGATAAAAACAATACAACGACACAAAGCAAAATAAAAAAAATAGACACAGTTGACGAAAGGGCAAAAGACGGAAGCAGAGGGGCCCCTTCCGGTTGGCCGGCCACCGGCCGTGTCACCGGTAGCGAGACCATTGATGCAAGGAGCAGAATTAAACGGGGTGTGTGTGGTTGTCGGTGCACCGGCAGAAGGGCCACCTGTAGAGAGCAGCAAAACTTGATGCGAGATAATGGTTGTGGGATTGTGTGCCGGTGAGTCGGCTATCGGTGGGCCGGCATAGAGAAACAGGGGAGGCGCGCGAGGGCTTCAACCGGGAAGAAATGCGGGCTGCTGCTGCTGGTTGGTGCCGCCGTGGTGATTGTCGGTTCTGGGCTGGTGATGATGGGCTGATGTGGTGGTCGTAGGTGAGGTCCACGGTGGCCGGAGGTGGTTAGAAGGTGGAGTTGAAGATGGGTTGATTTATGGTTGTTGTTTGATGTCGATGGACAGGGGGTATATGGGAGGCTGTGGTGGCTTCCACGGTGGTCAATGGTGGTTATGGAAGGTTGCGTTGTGAAGTTGGAAGTTGGAGGATGTTATTGGTGGTGATGGGTGGCTCCCACGGTGGCTGGAGGTGGCTTTGGTGGTGGTTGAAAGATGGTCGCATGAAATGGTTGTAATAGTATGTTTGTGGCTAGGGGTGGAAGAAGGGTTCGTGGTGGCTGTTGCGGTGGTCCATGGTGGTTGTGGATGGTTCGGATGTGATGTTGGAAGTGGACGGTGGTCAGTGGTGGTGAGTGGTGGCTGCCACGGTGGCCGGAGGTGGTTGTAAAAGCTCAGCAAAGACCGTCTAAAATTAGCAGCTGCTCCTTTACTTAGTTTATTTTTCCATGATTTAGCCAATTTTCACCTCTACCATTTCTTCTCATAATCCCGTCTTGCTCTTCCGCCTCACTTTCCCGTCTTGCCTGCACATTAAATTAATATAATAATACTAATACTAATATTATACATAAATACAATTAATTATTAATTATAAACTAATACGACTAATTATTATAAATTAGTAATTAAATGAGCTTTTTAGACATTTAAGCACACAAAATCGAGTCAGAATAAGGTATAAATGCGGGGTAAAATACGACTAAAATGCTACTTATCAGCAACTCTCTGATTTATCCAGTAAACTGGAACGAGGACGTTTTTGGTAATATATTTCAAAAAAACGGGAACTTCTTGCTAGAATCGAAGGTTGCCAACGTTTATTACCAGTCCAAAGACGGAGTAATTTCATTAAGCTTGAGGCTAAATTGCGTTTAGAATTGGACGAAATTTTTAAGCGCGAGGAACTTTTATGGTACCAAAAATCTCGCGTGGACTTTATTAAAGATGGTGATTGAAATACTTCTTACTTTCAGGTCAGTACGTTAGTCCGTCGTTGGCGAAATCGTATCAATACTTTAAAAAATGATGAAGGTATCTGGGTTGATAATAAAGATGATATCAAAGATATGGTTGTAGAGTACTATAAGAAGCTTTATACCGGCGACACACCGGATGATGAAGGAGCAGACATCCCGTATGACTTATTCCAAGACTTTAGTAATGAGCATTGGGAGGGATTAATTAAATATTATTCGATTGCGGAGATTGAAAATGTCATAACTCATATGGGTATGTTTAAGGCCCCCGGGCCAGACGGTTTTCAAGCTCTATTTTATTAGAAACAATGGCCAATTATTAAAAAGGATGTATGCACGATGGTTATGAAGGCTCTTGAGGGCAAGGGTCTACCTAATGGTTTAAATGACACACATTTAGTCTTGACCCCGAATGTTTTTGGTCCAGAACATATATCGCAATTCCGACCTATTAGCTTGTGTAATGTAGCATATAAATAAAGGTCCTAGACCCCTAATTAGACTCTCTAATTAGTAACTAAATTACATGTTAATTTAGTATATGCATGATCTAGTTACATGCGTGCAATTATGATGACAAAAATAAAGAGTAAGAGTATGAATTTCCTTACATTGCTAGTATGGAAAACATGGTCTCATACCTTTTGTAGTTCTTGAACTAATTGGGTTGGAAGATCCTCCTTCTCCCTAGTACTCAAAGTAGAGTACCTCCTATAGTCCTATGGTGGCACCCAAGACTTAACCCCAATACTACTAATATTACTTGACTAGAGAATACTAGTAGAAAGCCCTTATAATATCTATGTATTACTACTATTAATAATACTTGATTTATATTATGTATTTGTGAATTTATTTTGTTTGATTTTGATCAACCTTTGATAAATTTTGATGAAGAAAAATGGACAATGGAAGTCCTCATTTTCCTCACCAAAACCGGTCCAAGGAGAGAAAAGAGGAGATTTTTTTTCACTTAAAATAACCTTCTAATGATGTGTTATATATAGCCCTCTAAAATATAAAGAATTGATTCAGACAAAGGCACATGCTTCGACCAAAAATTTGGTAAAAAACCATGTGTCAAATACACATGTTCCAACCAGTCCATGTGACACCATTTGGGTCCATTTTTTACTTTTGACATTTGTCACACAAGTGCTTATAAATCCTATATTTAATTATCTTATATAATTAAATATTAATTTGATTATTTAACACTTAAATAATACAAATTAGTGAATAATGTACACTCAACTCTTAAGTGATATTTTACCATTTTATCAATATAAAATGTGTCTTATGAAACTCATTTAACTAATTTTTACAACTCCTTGTAATCACAATTAGTTAATTACCTCCGCCTCAAAATATATATACACACCATATTAATATAGTAAATTAACTATTAATTACTATATTCTCTCTTAACATTTATTATTAAATTATCAAATAATTGAATAATAAATTCCTTGGGCCCGAGTTCTTAACTCGTCGTCAAAATATAATTCACTTGACTTATAAAAGTCAATACACATAAGGGACTAATTAATTATATCTCATACAAATAATTAGTATATCTATTGGGGTTACATCCTATAGGTGTGACCGTAAGGGATTAGCTGACCACCGCCGTCATACGACAGTAACGTCAAACCCTAGTCGACCAATCGTTACCGATGAACGATGATCAGATGACGAGTATTAATAATAAATATCTCGATTATATTCCTTTAATGAGATTTATAAAGTAAACGCACTATTGTGGATGACACTCACTCCAACAATAAAATCGTAGGCAGGAAAATTTTCAACCGCATTAGGAAGGTCCTTCCTCGGTTAATTTCAGAGAATCAAAGTGGCTTTGTCCCCGGTCGTCGGATCACAGATAATATTGATTTGGAAAAGACTTACGACCGTCTCAAATGGAGCTTTATTGAAAATACCTTAACCGACATGTATTTTCTCCTCTTATGATTGATATCGTGATGGAGTGTATTACTACTCCGTCTATGCAAATTTTATGGAACTGTGAGCCTACTGAGAAATTCAAACCTACAAGGGGAGTTCGTCAAGGTGATCCACTATCCTCTTATCTTTTCGTTATGTGCTTGAGAAACTCCAGCAAGCAATAGACGTAAGGGTAAGGGGTAAGGATTGGAACCCGATTCCTATCTGCACAAAACGACCCTAAGATTCTTTGCGGGTGATATGGTCCTATTTGTGGAGGCAAGGGCAGACCAGGCGCACGTCATCAAATATGTTCTTGATAATTTTTGTCGAGCTTCAGGGGAAAAAGTAATCATCACTAAATCTAAAATTTCTTTCTCTACTAATACCGCTTCTGCCGACATCGATGACGTTAAATAAATCCTTGGTTTTGAGTCAACCAATGATTTGGGTACCTATTTAGGCATACCTACTATTAATGGTCGAGTTCCAAAAGCTACCTTCGCGCATCTTGAGGAAACGTTTAATAAAAGGTTGGCCGGATGGAAGACTAAGCATCTATCTTTAGTGGGACAAAACCCTCTGGTTCAATCCACCCTATCCACTCTTGCTAATTATAGTATGCAAACTGCAAAAATACCTCGTTCCATTTGTGATTCCCTTGACAGGAAAACCACAAGATGTTTATGAGGCGATACTGAAGAGCATAAAAAATCCGTCTAATATCATAGGACACGATCCAAAAACCGAAGTCTATGGGGGGTCTAGGTGTTCGATCATCCCGTCAATCAAATGTTGCTTTCCTTACCAAACTAGGATGGCGAGTGCTATCTGAGCCTCACACTTTATGGGCTCGAGTTCTTCGTGCTAAGTATTGCAATGGTCGGTGTGATGTTGATATGTTCCAACCCAAACCATATATGTCCAATGTTTGGGCTGGTATCACCTCACAAGCAAAAATTATCAATAGTGGGAGCACGATAGCGGTTGGTAATGGGCGCAAAACTCTCTTTTGGGATTATTCATGGGTTGACTCTAGTTGTCTTTCGGATAGAGTAATTGTACCAATTCCCGATTCCATTCTAGGTAACACCGTTGCTGACACGTGGGACGAAAATGGGGGTTGGAAATAGGAAGCCTTCTCCAATTATTTGCCACGGGAGGAGCTGCTAAAAATCACAGCATACTCTCTTTCACCGAAACTGTATATAGAGTATTCTTTATATTAGAATGCATCGTCTTAACGGTAAAGTTTTGATTAAATCCGCCTTGATGCTTCTCAAATCAGCCGAGGTTCCCTCTGAAATGGAACCTATTGCGTGGCATGTTATATGGAAACTCCCGGTCCAACAAAGAATTCGTATGTTTATTTGGCTCGCGGCTTATGTCCGTTTTATGACCATCTATAACAGGGTAAGAAGAGGCATACATGATGATTCAACTTGTCCAGGATGTCTTGAGGAGGACGAAACCACTGATCATATTGTACGTCGATGTCCGTTTTCATCCGAAGTCTGGGAACTTCTTGGTGAGTGCGTTGTTTTTCAATCCTTTTACAATCTATCCTTCCCGACTTGGATTTCTAAGAATGCTAGTAACGGAATCCCACTAGCTACTCACGATTGGTCGATGAAGTTTGTGTTAATTTGTTGGTGGATTTGGCGGTGGCGTAATAATGTAGTGTTTGGAAGGTCCGAAGAAAACCTGTCCGACCCCATTCGTTTTCTTCAGCATCAATTCGATTTTACAAGGAAAGCTCTCAATCATTTCTCTATTTTTATACCGATACCAGGAACTATACATGAGGAGCGATTCATTCGTTGGAATCCACCCCCACACGGATGGTTTTTATTAAATACGGACGACGCTTCTCGAGGAAACCCAGGCCCGACTGAATGTGGAGGAATTATTCGCGATGAAATAAACAGGCAATTTTGTTAATGCTTATAATTTCTCTTGCGGAGTATGTAATTCTATGAGAGCGGAGATGCGGGCTCTCGTGGTTGGCTTAGAGCGAGCTAGAGTCCTCGTAATTAAGAAACTCCTGGTCTATATGGACAATTCGTCATGCGTGAGCTTCGTCCGTCATGAGCAACTTCTAAGGAATAGTCTTCGTCCGCTCGTCCAAAGGTGCATTGATCTCACCAAGCTAGAAGGGTGGACTGTAAAGGTCGACCATGTTTTTGGCGAGGCAAACAAGGCAGCAGATTGGTTAGCTAATGACAGTGTTAATTCCAACACTAGTGTTGTCTACTTTGATCATCCGCCAGATGGTATTCGCACGATTCTTCGGGAGGATTTACTTGGGGTTGCTATCCCCCGCTTAGTTCCTATTTAGAGTAGTTTTGTATCAGGGCTCAGCCCTTCTTTTGCACAAAAAAAAAAAAACAATCTAAGTTTAGATGGTAACATAACATAATGTTAACAAATGAGACTAATATGTGACCACCTCAGTAGTAAGTTACTATAAACTATTTTTAAGTCAACTTGTCTATCCAGCCCATTTCATTATTAAATGGTATTATCCGACCCGTATTCACCTTGTGACGGATAGTGCATGTATTTAATGAGAATTTGTGATATGAGTCTTAAGAGTTTTTAGAGAATACTCCTTCCATTCAATTCTAAAGGGTACTTTTGATTTCTACGTTTGGTAACGCATGTTTTACATCGTAAATATCTATAGGTACACATTTGTAAAAATTATAGAAGTTTGATATTTTTATTTTACTCCTAAAGACAAACAAAACAAGTTTACACATGAATATATTTTATCTTATATATTGGGAGAAAATGGGAAGATTCTTCTTACTTGTGAGTAGTGTGCAAAAGAAAAAGTTACCATTTGAAATTGAATGTAGGGGTATGAGGTATTACAATTTTGAAGACAAAAAGGAAGCTAAGTTTTGAAATCCAAGCTTATATACGTATTTGACATAATGGGCTATCTTAATTAAACACTCGACCAAAAACCCATGAGAAACTAGTTTCGCTGAAACACGAAATCGACTCGATCGAGTGCCACCAATTCACCAATCGAGTCCCACCTAACCTCGATCGAGTGCAACGCCCTAGTAGCTGACTTCGAACCCTCACAAAAGTTACTCGATCGAATATCCCTACCTCACTAGGTCGAGTACCCCTAACTCGAACGACGGATATTACAAGTCAAAACCGTGAGCAAAGCAAGTAACACAACAAGCATCCAACTGTTTATCATTAAGGTTTGTAAGGGAAGGACTATTAATCAGAAAACCCGTACTCCGAGCTAGGTAGCACCAAAACGGACACAGACACGACACGAACACGTGATACGACATCCCATGAAATTTAGGACACGGGACACGCTATTTAAATTTAACAAAAAAAAATATTTTATGGTTATAAATAACGTATGATTTTATTATTGTAATGTATTTGATTCTAAATTTAATGTATTTGATACTAAATTTAGGTAACTGAAGGTAAAATTCGACCTTAAGTATAACTAATTCTAATTTCGCACCAAACAAATCTTCTAATCAATCTTATTTGAGAATTTATTCCTCGTGTAAACTATAACATGTTTAGGCGTGGGTCCGACGAGTGTCGGGTGTCCGAATGTCCAACACGGTATCGGACACGAGGCGGCTAGTTAGGAGGAGTGTCCGTGCTCCCCATACTCCGAGTTGGAGACGGGTTTGACATGTTGGGATCCTGGACACATGAATATAAAATTTGAGAGTTGATCCGAGTAGTTGTAGACTTGTAGGTTGTAGCTTACAAGTGGTGATATGACTGATATCCAGTTTCGTCGCCACCGCATTAAGACAGTCGCATAAGAAGAAGTAATTCAGTGAGAGTTCCATGCATGGTTTGCCGCCACCTAAACCCAATCAACAACATTCAACAATGCTCAACATGAATCACTCTCTAATTATGGATAAACTTAACAATACTCTCCTTGATTTACTTCATTCTAACCCTAATTACCCTTTCAATCTTTCTCAATTTCCCATCCTTCAAAACACTCTTCTTCGGAATTTCTCTGACTCGGAAAAAACTCCCACTCATCCTCCTTATTCTGCGGTAATTACTCCCTTCCTTTTTTTTTTTCAATTAGTGTTGTTGGATGTTTATGCTTTTGATTTTTCATGTTTTTTTGTTTTCTTATTTACTCCCTCGGTCACGATCATTTGTTTACCCCCTTTTTTTTTTTTAATCAAAGGTAAACAAATGATTGAGAGTTTGAGACAGGCGAGTATTTACCTTGTTGGTATTAATGTATTATTGATGGGGATGTATTATGTGTAGATGATACAAACATCAATTGTGAAATTGGATGCGGAACGTAGTTTGACTACTGAAAAGATGATTTCGGAGTACATACTTAAAAACTATCAGGGTTTGCCATGGGCTCATACCAGAATTTTGAAACATCATTTGGATAAGCTTTGCCAAGGCGGCGAGCTTATTTTTGATGATCATGATGATGATAAGACTTATAATGTTCCGGGCAAAAAAAGGCATATAAGTTTGAGGAGGAAACTCTTGAAACTAAAACTGTCTAGTAAAACCAAAGAGAATGAGGTTGTTGAGGAGGGAAATGTAGCGCCAGATGAAGTTACTGAGTTGAGTGATAGTCAGATTGGCATTCAGGAGGACGACTCTAAAAAACTTGGGAGGAGGAAAAGGAGACGGAGGTGTAGTTATATATCTGATGAAGAAGAAGATACGGATTTTGAGAAAATGATTGTTGATGGAGAAGGGAATAGGGACAAGGAGAGTGGTAAAGAGATGGTCCTGGTCGAGACAGTAAATGAGATGTTACTGCTCAAAGGTGGAGATGTTGAATGCGAAAGCAACGAGTTAGAGCAGCTTCACCCTAGAAATCCTGAGGAGGATCGTGGGATTGTAGATATCGTATGCTCCAAAGAAGTGAAAAAGCAAGTACACGAAGTGGATTATGATCTTTCTCAAGTGATGAATTTGGGTGACAGCCGTGGCGGTGATATGATGTGTGTATCTTCCGAGAGTGCCATTGACGCTAACTTGGTTGGGGATCGTCATGATAATTATACGGGTGATTTAATACTTTCCCCTGTCGTAGTGGACCCCCTGGCTTCAGTATCGAATATTGAGAATGATGTTATTGGGGGCACAATAGAAAAGTCTGATTTGAAGGAAGCAGAACCAAATCCTTCAGCTAGTGACCTCATGATTGTGCCTTACGTGGACAATTCAGTGAATCTTGCCACAGGAAAGCTAACGATTTCTTTATTGAACAGCGAAAAACGCGTTATTGTCTGTGGTTTGTACAATGTAGTACTTGAGCAACCAAAAAAGAAAACTGAAGTGTATCGCACAAGGAAGAAGTCAAAACCTTCCCAGGAGAAAACTGAAGGCCTAGGACAAGAGCCATTGCCAGCTTCCTTCGATTTATCTTTGCAGAGAAGTAGCAGAACCAAGGTATCAATCCAGAAATTTTTAACATCCAGTTAGTCACTTATGTTACTGATTAATGTCAAGCAGAGCTGCATAGCCTGTACTGGTACTGGCGCACACTTTGGTATAGTAGATAGGTATATTTCTGTTATTAGTGGTTTTGCTTTGCGGCTTCCTATTATTCTCAAATTCCATACATTGACATCTTAGGATGGTAACTATAAAAGTCCACAGCCTCAGCATAACTGCTTATCGGTATAACAGCCACGATCTTGGTACCTGTGTTTTGGGCAAATTAGACATAGAATTCTAGAAATGCTGCGAAATGATTTATAGAGAGATCTGGATGCAAGAGGTTGGTTGTTGTTGCTATAGGAGAAGAGAGGGAAAAGGCTTGGCTAGTTGATGAAATCATCAGACGACATATCCAATTGAGCTGTTTTTTTATCATTCATGGCATGTAAAAAACCCTTATATATAATATGGGATATACTATTCATTCAGATTGGTATCAACATAACTAAAAAAAACAAAGATTGGTATCAACAATCCTAGACTCCTAGTATGTAATTTGATTTAATGGTGATAGTTACCTCTAGTTAACTGCAATATTTTCCTGCTGCTACAGCCTACAGTATCACGATTACATCACCATCTCGCTGACTAACAAACTTAAGCCGTTAAGCGTACCTGAATATCCATAAAAAGGCATAGGGGACATTTTTTTATGACTTTCATTACATACTGAGCTAGATTTTGGTAGAGGTATAGGTTATTCTTTATCTTTATTGCTTTCACTCAATTCTAATCACTTTTCTAATGTAATGAACTTGCTAAGATTTGAACTTTGAAACGGTGCGATGGGTTGCAAAGCTTACTCATCAGAACTGTGCAAATAAATATTTGTGCTTGTAATATTTTGATGACCATGATGCATGACATAGCATTGGTGATTGGTCTGCTTGCGCTTGTTATTGTGCATTTATGCAAAATCCCTCTAAACTGAGTGTCTGAATAAGACCTTTAAGAAAGAAAAGTACTAATCTTTATAGGGGAATAGGAAAGATGAAGGTGACTACATTGTGGTGTTAATTGATGTAAAATTAATTACGAATCTGGACTGACCGAATCAGCGTGAATTTCGTGATTGAGTTGCAGCGGAATTTGTCGTATTTTGGTGTTTTTTATTGTATGAAAATAACGAAATTAAAAGGATATGGAGTGAATTGCTGGTGGTTCCTCGTAAGAAACTCGAAACAACACACAACTAGGTTATAGATCTCGCTCTAACCTTCGCAAGGTTATAGCTCAATCTACTATAACTCCAACCTCTCACCTCTCAAGGAAAGAAATAAAAACTAACCTCGCAAGATTAATTTGACAGCTCACAATATGTAAACTTTTATTAAAAACTCATAATCTGAAAAATAAGGCCACAACCGGTCCTTATTTATAGTCCTACTTGAAGTCATCAATCTGACTATAACTCTAAATCCTTAGCTTGCTAATTAAGCTATCTAATTCTTCCTAAACTAACTAGGAAACTTATTTAATAATTAACTACTAAAAATCAGATTTGAAGAAGCTAAATAAAACTAGGATCAGGAAATACATAGTTTCCTAATTTTATTCGAAAACAGTAAAATAAACTAATAGCTAATCCAACACGGTTTAGGACTAGGAAAGCTGCTCCTACACAGTCTAGTATTCCGTGTTAGCTAGTTGATCTGATTGATATGGTTTAGCCCCTTGCTGTCCAAGCTTCTTAATTCCCGTCCTAAGTTAGCTTCATTACTTGATGCGAGCCTCATTTCAAGTCGTCATTGGATGAGAAAAATGTCCCAACTAAGTAAGACCTCATTTGCTTCCTTCTTCGACTCTGCTCGTGGATCATTAATTCTGGAATATAGTGGATAGACGAAATATCAATTCTGATTCCACAGATCCGTCTATTAAAATTGCTGTAATCTGGATTATATTTTGTTCCAGTAGTGATAATGTTACTGACCTGTTAATGTCTGTCAGGATCCAAGTGTTAAAACCTATTGTAATGTTGGTAAAGGAATGCTATCCACCTTCTCTTTAAGATTCTCTTCAATGTTCTCTTCTCACATTGCAATAAAATGCTCCAATGTATAATGTTCCCTTTTGTTTGACTTTTAGACAACAAAATTGAATGATATTTGATTGAGTTATTAGTGGAAGGTCTGAAAGAGAACATAGATAGCATTGCTCACTTCGGATAGTATTTTTGTGTCTCGACTTTGTTATTAAACCATAATGCTTGATTGCTGTAAGCTGAATCATTCTTAGAATACATGTCAGTAATACTGAATCGTGAATCATCCCTTGAGTACATGTTTTCAACAATACTGAATATAAGTTGTCGTCTTATTATGCTTTATTCATTCAGTCCTTATAAGTTTGCAATACCTCATTTTAGATATCCATGTAGCGGGAATCTTTTAGGCGTGGGGTCAGTATAATGTATGGTTGAAGTTTTGAACCTCTATTAGTTTCCGCTTGTCTAAGAAAAAGATTGGGATTGCATAAGATATTAAGAAAGTTTGTGGTATAAAATGCTTAAATTGCTTAACCTCCTACTCATCGTTCCTGGCCTCCCCTGCCCCTCCAGATTAAATAATGAGCTACACTCTTGTAATTGTAGCTAGAGATCTTAGAGCTTTACTCTTACAGCTGCTTTTTTTCCTCTTGTTTTGCTTGTATTTCACCCCCGCAATGCTCAATACTCAGGTTAAACGGAAACTGCAATCTCCCAAGTTAAAGGGACCAACTCTTCTTAAAGATGGTTCTGTTAAGCAGTTGGAAAAACCAATGAGTTCGCATCCTATCAACCTTGAAAAGATTTTCATGGAGGATGAGGAACCCCTTTGTGAGGTATATGAGAAGTGTGGTAATCTGAAAAAGCATGACATGCAAAGCGCAAAAGCAGGTGCAGAATTTCCCAAAGAGCTACCGAGTTCAGAAAGTTTTGTGGAAGTGTCACCGACTGTGGAGAAAAAATTAGCCTTGTCAAAAAAAACAGAGAACCAATTATCTATGCAACTTAGGTCACAAGACCCATATTGTGATAATGTTGAGGACGATACTATCAGGAAGTCATCATCAAGTTTCTTAGAGGAAAGTGGAACAAAGGATTCAGAAAGGACCGAGAATCAATGGCCCGTGATGACAAAGTCAAATGGGGTTGAATTATACAGTCAGCCTTTTGAACATCCAATCGACAATAAAGTGGGAAGTCAACATGAAGGTGACCAACATCGGGAGCAGCAAAACAAAGATGGTCAAGAGAGGCCTCTCGTGCTAATAGAAGCAACACCAGAAAAACCTTATTTGTCAGATTCACATAATCAGCTATTGGAACATACTTCTCATCAGCATTCACAGCAGCTAAATGAACAGGCGGAAAACAGTCAGCAGAAGAAACGTCGTGGAAGACCACCAAACTTAAACAAATCAACCACAAAAGAAGCATCTGATCCATCAAGTTCACTACAGAAAAACAATTCATCGAAGCAAGATGGCGGAGTGAGGACTCGGAAACGAAGAGCAACCAAGAAAGAGACAGTTATTCTGTTGGAACCACATCTGAATGAGCAAGAAAGGCTGTTTAAGCAAACCAAGCAGCTGGGAGAAGTTGGGCGACGGAGGCCTGGAAAATCAAAAGCAGCCACTGAAAATGCAACTCTTACTCGAGGACGATCCAAGAAAAAGGATAAATTAACTGAGGAACTTTTGGCATCTCCGTTAAATTTAGATTCTCAGCAAGAAGTTGAGCTGTGTGAATCAGGGAATCATCAGCAATCCCAGCACCAAAATAAAGAATTGGAAAAAGGAGTGGCCAAGATACAGAAACAAGGGGACAAAGTTGGTGAAGCTCTCACTAGCTTATCTTACGAGGAGCAAGATGGGATGTGTGGACAAGCAAGTGATCATCATTCAGTGTCTCATAACAGTCAGCCAAGGAACAATAGTTGGGCAGAGTCTCCTGTGAAAGGAGCAAGCCGATTAACAGATAATCCAAAACACGGGGATGTTGTAGAAGCATCGCATGTTACTCCAGAAGCTTTATCGGCACAAGGTCAAGTTGATCTGAAGGATCAGACTCAAGCGAGACGGCGGAGCACTCGTAATCTCGAACCAGCAAAACCTTTGTTAGACTCCCAAAGTGATAAACTACATGATCTAGAGCTGAGTAATCAAAAGACGTTTGCACGGTCCACTCCTGCTTCAGTGCCCTCAGATAATCATTGTCCTGAGAAAGTTTCTGTGTATCTAGAAAATGAAGTTCATGGTAAATCTGTTGAAATAGAGCAAGAGAAGTGGCCACTTGATAATAAGACTCATACACCGCTCTCAAACAATTCAAATGACCGGGAACACCCAGATGAAAGTTATGATCATGATCAGGCACCGGAGAAAATGAAAGTTCAAGTGAAGGTTCCTAAAGAATTGACAGCTAAAAGTGTTCCCATACATGTTCCGCTTGCCTCAAGAGATCAGTTGCGCTCACGGATAAAACACTAATCTCAAGATAGTGCTTGAAGTGGACTCAACCCCTGCACAACCTTGGTAATGCAACCTTAATTTCCCTTGGTTTTTGGATTTTTATTGTAGCTACTGCTTAAGATATTGAAGTGTGTTTGAACTCATATTTTCCCTCCCTTTCCGTTTCCTCCCCTTCCTCTATCCAAGTAAGCTACAAGTCTCTGGTCCCTGAGACTAAGTAATAAAGTTATAAAACCTTACCAATAGGGATAAGCACATTTTGAGAGATTAATTTTAAAGCTAGACATCGCTTCAAGTTACACCGAAACACATCTCAAAAACCCATGTGCTCCTTTTCAAAAGAATTCAGCTATTCCATAACCAATATAAATCGTAGAGGCGAAAGTAAATCACCTTGATGGGATCCTCTAGAGCTAGCAAAGAAATTGGGAGGTTCCCCATCAACAAGCACCGTGAAACAAGGTGTAGAGAACCAGAAATGCAGCCACTTTCTGCCTTTGCCCACACAGCTCATCTTCTCAAGATTGAACATTGTTAAAACGCCACAAAATTTGTTGAAAGCTTTCTCGATGTTGATTTTGCCAAAACACACCTGGATGATGTTGGGCCTTTGGAAGGACTCGTTCCTTAGCTGGAAGAATTGCGCATCTAAAATTGACGACCAAGGCATCTGTGTATTGATAAGTAGCTACAAGCTTACTGAGCACTTGCCGCAACCCCAAGGCCATTACTTCTGCCAGAATTTAACTTGTATTGACATTGCGATAGCCTCGAAAATCATGATGCCGTAATCGTTTGAGATAAGGTTTTATTAAAGCTGGATGAATCTGTGATGTGCTATTATATTGTCCCAATGACCGCCACTGTTGCTTTTACTGATAGATAGACTCTGCTACGAGTTCCTAGATTTTTTTGGCTAGACATTGATGAGATTTAGCTGGAATGTGTTCCTGAGTCCCGAGCTGTAGTAGCACAAACAAATTAAGGTGTGTGATCATGACGAAGTAGAATATTATAGTTACCGGATTCGCTATGAATTTGTGCTTACCTATTCGTGATTCGCCCTTATAGAACGTGTTTTATATGTATCCGTAAGGGATGGGATAAGTCAGCCCTTAATGATTCGCAATTCGTAGAGTACCCGAGCGAATCTGGATTAAAATTGAATGGGAACGATATTTAGGCTCACCCGATTTTACACCAGTCCAAGTAAAACCGAACCAGAACCTTGTTATGTCCTTGCCCACGTCTAGTACGAGATAATGGTTTCAGTTTTGATCTGTTAGTTTTGTGACTTTATTTCGTTGTCGAGCTAGAAGAAGGGATACCGTCTCAAATTGTGGTGATCTTTACAACTTGCACAATCTCCTCCCTTATTTACTACCATAGTTTGATGTTCATTTTGTGCGGAAAAGTTCTGGCTACCTTTTCTGTTTTTGGCATGGAAAGTGTTTTTAACATGCATGCATAACCTCATTGATTTTTGTTTGAAGGATGATGTGCGAGAGTGGAATGAATATCAATGATGTGATGAAGGCGAGACTAGCGTAATCTATCTGAGGTCGAACCATGCCAGCATTTGTATTTAGTACTTCGTAGGTTGTTAACTGTATGTACAGATGTTCCTCAGACATTCTAAAAGTATGTGAACTATATCTTTGAGGGTCTTGTATGGGTAAGGCTCTGAATTTGCTCTTTCTTCAGGTTTTGATCATTTGTATTGCTTTCAGCCTTTCACTATCGTTTGCTGTCTGCCTAGGGAAGGGTAGGAGAGGCGTCAACAACAGAATATTAATCAAGTGCGAGGTATAGGTTGAAATGAGCAAAACTCATACTTCACGTCTGTTTACAAAAATTTTATTGGTTTGTCATACCCAAGAGGGAGGGGGGTGGGTATTGGTCATACCACCCCTTTGCTATCAAAATTGGAATGCAAATGAAAATCTCTCTTACTACTAAGAGAATAAAAATTCTCTTAATTTTTTCGCTTAAGAACATCTCTTCTAAGTTGGGCCTTTTTTATCGGATACTATTAGCACAAGATTAGAAATAAAATTGTAAATAGTGGACCTTAGAAATAGCCCACCATATTAAACGTGTGGACTTGAATCACTAACTTATACTATATTTATATGTTATATGTTACCTATTTTACAAGAAGACAATCACTAATTTGATTATGCAATATTTTCCACAATTATGCAATTTTTTTCACAATTATACTTTATTATAAGTTTACTTTTTCAAATTACACATTACACTCTAAAATTATGCAAATCTGCAAATTATACAATCATTTTCATAATTATCCTTCATCACTTTGCTTGAATTCTCATTTACAATACTATTCCAAAATGAAAATGTGCAATGAAAAATCTCTTTATTATTTATTTATTTATTATTAACTAAATAAAAGAATAAGTCTCTTAAAAAAAAATTCCGCGTAAATGTTGTGCCTACTCAAATGGGCTTCATACAAAAATATTCTTAGCTATAAGTTGGTCCTAAGTTTTCGAAGTTATTTTATGAGTATACATGTTACCTGACATATTATGAATCTGAATATATTCTCAAATACGGAGTACTAAAACTTTCATAGTTGGGTCAATATTTTGTTTTTATTAAACATTTTACTCATATGTATCTGTACAAATTTTACTCGTGGGCCCTATATACTAAGATTAATCCATCTTAAAAAATCTCGCTCAAAATTCCGCTCATGTATGTTAGAGTACTAGAAATTGCGCTCAATGTTATATTCTGACTAATTCTTATTCTCTAAATATACTATAGCCAAATATTTTCTAAATATATCCATTGTTAATTGGGCCACTAATTAGCTCCACTAATTAATAAGTATATACCGTAAATACATATATACTGAAATGATTAACACAATATTCATTAATCGCTATCTATATTATCTCGCAAATTCTTTACCATCTTAGTAATATAATAATTCCAAACTCCTTACTTTCTCAATCTCTATCATAAATACATCTATCCAGATATTGTTTTTACCGGTTTTCTTTATATTTTACATCCAACTTAAACGTATTATTAATATCATAAATTTTTCTTAATAGTAAAGTATAATAATATTAGTAATTTAAGACAAAAATAACTTAATTTAAAGTGTCTTTTAATGGTAGTAATTTTCTACCACTTAACATTAAATTAAAAATACAGTTAATTTATGCAAATAATTTTATTGAGACCGCCTCTTTATAAATCAAATCTAAAAAATATCATGCTATAGTGCGGGATCTACAGTCTACACTAGTTAGTGGAGTAAAAGAATATTAATCAAGTGTCTTCAGCTAAAAAGTTGCCTAAATTTATCTCTCTTTAATATGGAAAAAAATTGTCTGAGAAATTATGGTGTAAATGATTTAGGTGTCGTATGGAGGTAATAATTCTTTCCTCGCCTCTTCTTTTCACCCTCCATAATCACTAGTAGCCACCAATTTTCTCCCATTTCTTCTTATTTTAACTAGAACTGTTTAAATGCGGGCTTGGGCCGGATATGGGCCGGGTTGTGAAGGAAAAAGTTGCCCTTTAAGACCTTAGTGGGCGGGTCGGGCCTTAATTATGGGCCAATTATCCTTGCCCTTGTCCGCTTTTTAGTCAAAAGTCAGGCGGCCCATGAGTTAATGGGCCGTAACACGAAACTTCAATTTAGATATTTTATTAATTAAAATATATAAGGGTACCCAATATATAAATATTTTCGTTATATTTTAACCTTTATAGTTTACGTATTATTTTAGTGTTCCACATCTATATAAAACTAGATTTCATGCCAGGACGTTGCCCGGGTAATATCTAAACAATGATTTCGAATTTTTTTTCTTGAGATTGCTGTTTAAAATGAATAGCCTTTTTAAGAAAGTATAGTCTATGAACTGTTAAAGTCATTGGCATGAAATTGCGAAAGTCACTGGCATGAAATTGCGAATTGGAGGTAGCGCCGTAACAATGAACATTATTTAAAATCGTAACAATGAACATTATTTAAAATCGTAACAATGAACATTATTTAAAATAGTAAGGGGTTGTTTGGTTACCACTTGAAATACACAGGCATTAGAAAATCCCATGATTTTAAAAAAACAAGGTTGTTTGGTTGCCATTTTTTGGGCAGAATGTAGGAATTGGAACTTCTCAGGAACTTCCAATGCCTACATGATGTGGGAAGTGGCTTACCTACTCCCCCCTTGGTCATTGGAAATTCCTGTGGAATTTAATTCCTACATGGGCAACCAAACAACTTTGCCAAATTCACCCGAATTAGATGATGGAACTTAATTCCTATGAATTGCAAGTTCCTAGGAAGTTGAAGTTCCTTGATCAACCAAACGACTCCTAACAATGCACATTATTTAAAATATTTCTTCTTTTAATGAACCGATGTTATGCTAAAACATGTGCAAATAAAAGACAAATTATGAAGCTATTATATTCTTATAAGACCATCTCGAGCCATTCCTTTCCTTAATTTCCCATTTTGCGTCATTTCTCACTCATCCAACTCGCAATTCCTAAACTTTTCAATTCAATTAAAAGTGCTTGATTTACGTATATGATGTGTATATATAATTTAAGTTTCCAGTAGAAGAGGATTCTCAAAATTTTCAGATGAATATTTTTTTATACGATATCATATAAATAATTCACTTTGAAATAATTAAAGTATTTTTTAACCTCAAGTATTTTGAACTTGAGTTGGGCTTTTTATTGAGTAAAATAGACAATTTTTCGTTCTTTGTTCATTGAAAGATGGCCAATATAATGTATGTAGATATTATAATCCCAATTGTTATTCACCGTGAAGAATTACGAACTATAATCGACGTTTTTATCTAAATTATTTAAAATACCTTTCTTGTCTCTTTCCTTCTAATTAAATTACATACTTAGAATACTAAAAAACAAATAATTCCACAATAGTAAACTAACTAAACTAATCGGAAAGCGAGTTACTAACAACAACATCACCGATTTAGTCTAGAAAATTAATAACTAAATTGATTTCATGGATAAAACTTGACCCGTTTTCTATACAAAGTAAATCCTTATGAGGATACAAATTCTAAGAAGTTGTCCTATATTTGCGACAATATTTCTTGCATTAGAGTCCTATAGTCCTAAAGAATTGGACGCTGGTTAATAAACTTTGAAAAATGTATAAAATCTAGACGTTTTAGGGAGACGTTTCTTCACTGTGAAGATAAAAAATGTTAGATGAGAGAAGTATAACCGAATGTCAAGATTTTGTTTGAGATTCCATCGATGGAGAGCAACTGAGCAAGCTAAGGGTGTTAATAAACAACGGACTAATCATACACTAAAATTTAAACACAGCGTAATAACTGAGGTGCAATGAAATATCACAAAACAAAAATTAGAAACATAAAAACAATTGAACTTAAGTGGTGTACGGGTAACTTCAGCAGTATAACTTTTGGATGAAAATATATATAGTATATCTAGCTAAGGGTGTTTGTCTAGGTAACAAAGTATCTTATATGCTACTAATTTGATCAAAGGTTAATTACGTAGTAGTTAACAAAAGAAATTTATCATCTAATTGTGATAGGATAAGGGTTTAAGTAAATGATATCTTATATTCTTCTTCTCATGATTTTAATAAATTATTATCATCATTATTTGTTAAATTATTATTAAACGAAGTGTACAAAGACCGGATAGCTTAATATTGCTCGAAAGAATTTCACATATGGACTCTCTAAGATGGCTCGAAAAGTTATATTTTAAGTAGTAAATCTCACAATAATATTCTAAAGCTTCTACCATGAGCGGTGTTGAGCTTAAACAATTCTTACCCACTAATTTACCCTTGCGATTAGAGTCCCGCAGTCTTAAAATTGACTTTGGTTAATTAGCTTTGAAAATTGATGCAACCTCTATTTGTATAATTTCGACAATCAAATTAAATGATATGGTTGACTTATCAAATTTCTGCATAATAAGAAATCAAGCATATAAATAAACTTATGACATTTTTTGCACAATCAAATTTGTAACTTACATTATGAATATGAATAGTCAGTTGTGTAATGGAAAAATAAGATGATCAATATGACTACAAATTCTTAGGTAAACACCATTATATTTTACGGAGTATGCGGCGATATATATCATTGCTACAAAGAGGTTATAAGTTGTCTATACCACCAAATCCTACTTCTCACTTCCAGCGATCTCCACATTCTATACATAGTAAATTATTTAAATAAATTAGTAAAATCGAAAAGCAAAATAAACTATGTGCAACCATCATAAATAACATGTAAATATCCACAAATATATTAATGGAAATTTAATTGTGAAGGTTCAACAATTTTGACAATGATGAACATATGATGGGTACATTGTATGTATATACATAAATCGCATTCAATATTATAAGCGCCCGATATAGGTTTTGACTATTACCTTTCATATTATTTCATATTGTGACAATAAAAGTACCTAATTATTGTGCATAATCTTCATTGGGATATTCTCTCGTGTACCCCTCAACTTTTTCATTTTCTATAATATACCCCTCTTTTCATACAAAAAAACTTTGACCGTCAATAACTCTTGGCTACAAGTTCAGAATACGATATTTTTTTTTTTTCAAATTGACCGCCTTGAAGAGGTCTTCCGTTTGAAAAAAAAAAACACCAACGTTTCAACTCGTAGTCGGAATTATGGTCGATCAAAGTTTATTCGTTAAAAAATGTTTGACCAACCATAACTACCGGCTACGAGTTCAAAAGGCGGTGAATTTTTTTTTCAAATTGAAGGCCTTGACGAGATAATTAGTTTGAAAAAAAAAATTACCATTTTCTGAATACGTAACAGAGAATTATTGTCGGTCAAAGTTTTTTTGTGAAAAATGAAGGGTACACCATAGAAAACGAAAAAGTTCAGGGGTACACGAGAGAATATCCCATCTTCATTTGATGGTTGTTGATGTCGTTGAATGATCTTGCTAGTGTCATTACTTCCTGCGGAAAATCAGTATAAAAATCATAAGCAAAAATAATAAAACAAAGGGCGATTTGCATACTACTACCTATTAAAGTCAGAAATTTTTAAATTACTACCTAATATACCTATTTTTGCAAAATACTATCTAAAACACTACAACTAAATAGATTCTACTACTCCTTAGACGAAAAATGCGGGTTTGCTACTAATAAGTCGTCGGAGCTTGTGTTAAGACTATTCTACCCTTACTTAACCCCCTCCAACAATTAACTCATCTTTTTTAACTTTCAACATAAAGCCTGTAAACCAATATTGCAGCCTACAATCACCAAAATCCAACCCTTTTCATCATCGTCATCATCCTGGATCATCTTTCCATCATATATTCAAGTCAGCTACTTCAATTTCTTACCTGTTTATCTTGTTAATTTTGGTAATGTCTCAAATTTGAAACCCTAATTTCATAATCGACAGCATTATCGGTTATATTTTGGGGGTTTTCGTTGCTTGATGATTAATCGCATAAATAGCAGCAAAAAGATGCCAAACTCAAGACAAAACACACCAAAAGTGTGCCCAAATGCCCCATATAAATCAAACGCCTAAATTAAATTTACTGATTTGTTGAATTTGATGAAATAGATATCAAATTAGCTGAGTAAGTTGGTATTGGCTATGGCTTCAGTGGGTTACCACATTTGCTTAGACCTGGCAATTTTTTTTGTTGATTAATCACCTCCATTTGTCTATTGTTGATTGTGGGATATCAAATACACATCCTTCACTTTGTATGAGGTATTATAGACTGAATATGTGGGTGGGGGTTGATGTTAGATCCTGGGCTGTATGTAGGGGACATTAATTTTGTTTTTGTAATGGAGAAGGCTACAAAACTGGTGAAAACAGACAAGTTTGAGGTTTGGTATATGTTGTGTGGGAGGAATTTAATAGAGAGAAAGCTTACCTTCAATGGAGGAGAGAAAAAGTGAGTTGAGTAAAGATGATAATGGAGGGAGAGAAAGGTTTGATTATTAAGGATATTAATAAGGGGTAATATGGGTATAAATCTAATGCAAACATAAACAAAAGTGGAACTCAGCCAATCTCAGATAAGTTTGGTGCTTCAAGTTGTGTTTTCCGTCGGATGGGTAGTACGCTGGGTATATTTGCAACTTTGTAGGTAGTAGTTTGCATAATTAAGTATAATATGTAGTAAAATAAAAATTCCGAACTTTAATAGGTAGTATTTTGCCATTTTTCCTAAAACAAACGACCAAAACAACAAAACTAAACAACAGAACTCTAGCATATAGACGTAACATAAAAGCATAGTGTCCAGTGCAATTATAAGAGACATATACACTTAATTATTGATCTAAATCGTCTCCAAATCTTATATAAATAGATTAAGGAGAGGTGTATTTGTGTTAGTCTATAACTATTATTTGATTAAATAGGACGTATGTTTTATATACTAATAAAATTTGTTTATAATAATAATTAATATATATTACAGTAATATTTTGCAAAAGCATTAGCCAATAATATCACTGCAAAAATTCATCTTTTAAGTATATACTAGATTTAATACCCGTGCGATGCACGGGCCGCTTGTAAGAGTCTTTCATGATAATTTTAATTACGGAAATTTCTCACAGTACCCTCGAACTTTGAGAGATTACACATGATACCCCTAATTTTAAGTTTATACCTATGGTACCCCTGTGTTTACCTTTTTTCTTTCCAAGAATACCCTTTGACAAGTTTCCGTTATAACGTCCTTACTTTTATGACTTCATACGCCATTTTTTTTGTTATCTAATACACTAACACTTCATCATCTAATACCTAAATCCTTATTATTTAATCATTTATGGTATTTTACATACTCAATATGTCTCAATAAATAATTATGGTTGTTTGAAGTCTTATTTGCACGTTTTATTGATCAAGATGGAGAAAGTATTTCTTAGGCAAGATGAAATTTAAATCAGACCGGAAATCCTCAATAGAATGATTTGTTATTAAGTAAATGTCAAAGTCTACCCAATTCCCAAACTCAGCTCCTACACTTTGAGTTAATTGTAATATTATAATGTACAGATCAATATTGTATAACCTCTCATTTAATCTCATGGGACATATGAAATTTAGTATATCCTTTGTAAATTACTAAATTGGTTATCATGTCATATTATAACGCTTATTTATTATCATTCCCGAAGTCTAAACAGTTTTAGATGTCCCAATGTAAATATTTATTATAGTGTCTAGCACTATTTTCGGTCCAAATCCAAATTCCAAAATCAAAAATTAAAATCAAATGAACACCAGCACATCCAAAATCAAAAATTAAAATTAAATGAACACCAGCACATCTAAATTTGAAACCGAAACCACATTTAAAAAAAAAAACTTGCTAATTTATGTACAGTAAGTTCTTATAATTTAAAACTGAGAAAATAGAAAAATATACGCCCTCATCCCATTAATTTGGGAAATGACAAACAAATGATTGGTACAAAGAAAGTATTTATTAAGTAACATTTCCTTACATATGTGATGGTACCATGGATTATCTTATAGTACAAATAATTTCATAAAAATTTACCGGAGCCAAAATCAAAGAATTCATAGTAAAAAGTGCCAATATATTGACGGAAAACCAAGTTTCGAAACCATTGTTGATATTATGACCTGTTTTGACTTTTGAGCATAGAATAGACTACCGTAATACCACAATGTCTTTGCTTCTACGACATTAAAGTGCTTCATCGGCTTTCACTATCCATCCGTAAAAAGTATTGTATACGTATTAACAATTAACGTACCGATTAGCAAGATCAAATCTTACACACTTACAAAATATACGATAAATGTCACATCTCACCAATATAAAAGTATAAAACATACATATACATATTTAGAGTCAATAAAAACAATCAGTTGGATAACCATAGATTCACAACATACAAATCTTAACAATAGAGAAACTTGCTAAATAGATTTCGTCCTACATTACTTCTACTCCTATTACGCTACACACTAATGTATGATCATTATATATTTTGTAAGTGTGTGTAGGACTTATTTGTGTATATGTACGGTAAGCAAGAGTAACAAAATTAATGGAATTAATAGTTGATAGGGTGTAGGACGTATTTGTGTATATGTACGGTAATTGTATGATCATAGCTCATTAACTCTAATATCGCTCGAGTCGGTTTGTAAAAGTCGCAAACAATATGTTTGCTAACTAATAGGGAGAAAATTGTTCACATATTAAGCATGAAATTAGCGATAATATCCTACTTGATGAACAATTATCGGAACACAATATTCAGTTGCATCGATAACTTTGTTACCCACCTTATCATTCAGGCCCTAATCGTGAAACATCCAACATGAACGGATCAAACTGATGCATCCTACAAATTAAAAGGGATACTACAGTTATTAATTTCACACACTTATATATAATAACCTCACTATTCTAGCTACTTATTTCCCCGTAATTCTGGTGGTCTAACACAACAATTATAATCCGGTTCTCGTCAATAATACAACGATAAAATCAAGTCGAAGACAATGCAATACCTATGGAGAATAGATAAAGTAGGGCAGATCAATCATCAAATAAAACCACGTACAATGTTATTGATTGATGACGCCTTTCGAAACCATGCATAGTTGATGAATCAGCCTCCTATCAACATCATAAAATAAATTCATTAGTAGTGAAAACCATCTTATTGACCAATATCTAACTTAATATATAACATAAACATAGAGAAATATATAATGATGACAAATTGTGTCATTCAGGGAAAACGTTATATATATTGTGAGTTGTTTTAGGGAGAATCGTTTATATCAAATAGACATTGTGTTCTATTCAAATATGCTATATGTAGTTTATACGGACTATTATTCTACCTCTATATATTGTGAGTTGTCTGGTGTAACATCAAATAGACATTGATTCTACTCAAATATGTTATATGTAGTTGTTTATACGGACTATTATTCTACCTCTATATTTAAAAATTATTAAAAACTTATTAGATTTATTTTAGGCAGTTTACAGGAGTTGGAGACTCTGAAATCACTCGAAAAAAGCTTCCTTTAATAATATAGATAGATATTGATTGATTGATACAATTTTCTTTGAAAATGTCTTTTTTTTTTTAAGAGTAAAGTAAAAGATTTAAATAATAAACGGGCCTAATGGGCTGGCCCACGGGACTTTCTTGTTGTCCATACCCGCCCATTTAACTTGGCGGGCTGGGCTTGGCCCGTCCTCTTAATTTTTCGGGTAAAAAAATACTTGTCCAAGCCCACGTAATAATCGGGCTGGACGGGCAGGCCTAATAAGCGGGATGACACATGAACAACTATAATTTTAACCTACATTACTCCAGTAATTATTACCCCACCCCAAGCGAGCCCTATATGTTCATTTATACCTTTATATGAACGAAACATTCTGAATGTTAATTGAAAAACTATCAGGTAAGTGAAAAAAACAGAGGAAAGTATGGCGCTCTTGTTTCTTGAAGAGATTTGTACCAACACAAATAACTTTGAGCATAATCATAGTGTATTTCATGTAACAATTAATTTAAATTATGTTACACTCGAAAGGATGATGCTCCCGCTTGTATTTGCAATCGAGGACTACTTCGTAATTTTGTGTTGCGATGAAGCCCGTCTATCGGCCCAAGACGTGTCGTGACGAGATCGTGTCAGTATGTTTGGCCCAACATTCCTTTGTGTTTTAGCATTCTTCTCTACTTATTAATGGCGGGAATTATTGATTTAATGAGATATACAATCGAAGACGGTGTTTCATCAAATTGAGCCTGAAACATTGTGATGTAAAATCTACTCGGAATTATGGTTTTGAACGTCTTGTGAACTGTTCGATTTATATTATCAAGTATGCAGCGGAAATTAACTGTTTATTTTTGGTTTTTCTATAATATTGAACGAAAAATATAAAAGATATGGATTAGTTGTGAAAATCTCGCAAGACCCCTCAACTAAAACTAGGAACTCGAACTCACACACGACTGGTTTTGTGACTCTCACCTCGCAAGGATTGACTCACACTCTAATCTCTCCCTCGCAAGAAAGAAATAAGACACTTAAAACTCACAAGCAATAAGCAACAAGAAAACTTGTATTGATTCTCAAACTCGAATGTATGTAAAACTGAATACAATAACCCTTATTTATACTAAACTAGTTCTCCTACTCTTACCTTAAAACAGACAAAGAAACTTTCCTAAAACAGACTGGAAACTGATGCCACAATTAGCTCCATAAAACCGACTCCTACTATGACACAATTGCCTTATTACAATCTTGATAAGATTAGGAAATAAACAATAAGGAAATAACAACACTACCTTAAATTTACTGACTAGAATAAGGAAAGCAGAAATCAGGAAACTAATAACCATCAGAACCGACTTGGCAGCCGTGTATGATCAGCAGCGTTTGACCTCCGTATTGACCTGCCACCTTGTAAACCGTTTTAATTGCCACCTTGTAAACCGTGTTAATAGCTCCTAACCAACTCGTCTTTGTTGTGTTTCCATGTTATCAATTCACTAGACTAGAGCTCATTTTAATCCTTCAAAATATTCGGGACACATTTCGACTTCATTTTCATTACACTCTAATGCTCCCGCATCATTCTCCCCTTCTTAGAAAAAAAATGTCCTCAAATTTTGAAGATATGTGAAACCACCCGGATAAAAAACGAACCATACGAATTTAATCATGATAATAGTTACGATACCAAGTAGAATCCCTTCGAACTCCTCCAATGTAGTAACCCTCTTGCAGATTCTAGGATCACTCCCTTTGTTGTTAAGCCTATACCCTTTGAACCGTATTTTCGTGTGCCCTCCACCCCATCTCCCTCTTTTCAAGTGTAGTAAAGTCAAAACGAGACTTGTTTGGAATAATAAGATCATCTTAAACTTCCATATGAATCGAACTCACGAGGTAACATTGATAGTTTTCACCATATAGTTTATTGTCAATGGATATATCAAGTGGCGACTTATACGGTCGTTGAATTGAAAACCTGAACAATTATTATCTTGTAGTACCTCCTTACCTAAGATTGGTAAGAAACAAGGATCGTCAGACTCGCCATTGGACAGATTTGGAACATCTTTGTGATCACCTTCATCTAATGTTTCAACAATATTTGTGACAAACTCGTATGCCTCTTGTGATTCGTTACTCTTAATCGGACAGTCTTCTGAACTGTCTGTTTGGGCAAGATAAGGCATCTCCACAATCTGACAGTCACATGTACTGTTTTGCGCATGCTTTTTTGGTTCTTCTTCGTGAACGTCTTTGAAAGACTCAACTTCCTCTTCTTGAAGCTTGTTTTCGACATGCTCTTCTTCTTCCTCATGAATAGCAACAAACTCAATCTCTTCTTCCTTGATCGGACTAGTTTGGAGATGTAAATTGCGAACCACTTCCTCTTGTTGATCATCATCACTCAATGGTTCGACATCATAAACCATTCTTTCCTCTTTGTTGACATCATCAACGATCAAATTTGTTTCTCTTTTGGGCATGACAAATTCAGGAATCATCTTGCAAAGCTCTTGCGTGGTTAGAGTTCGTTTTTGAGGACACTCATTAGTTATTTGTCCATAGCCTTGCCACTTGAAACATCGCCTCATAGAACTTGTATTCTTAGGCTCCATGGCAATTGTTTTCCCTTTGTCTTTAGGATCTTCTTTTCTTGATTCACCGAGATTCACGGCATGGTTGTTATTCTCGTAATCACAATATGATTCCATAAACCAACCATAGCTTCTATTGGATTTCTTGCCTTTGTCATGTTTTTCGAATTTTAGTGGAAGTCGACAAACATCATCAAATCCATCATAGTTCTGGATTTCAACTCTATTAGCAATCGAGGGCGTGAGTCCCTTGATAAATCTTGTAACTCTAAGCTCCTCCTTCTCTTCAAGATCACAAACAATCGTCATCCTTTCGAATTCTTTGATGTACTCAGCCACGGACAGATTTTCTTGTGATAAAAACTGCAACTTTATGTAATTTTCTTGCTCATAGTCTCTTGGTAAGAATCTCCTCAGAAGATGCTTCTTTAGCTTCTCCCAAGTATCAATCTTGCCTTTCTTATCTCGCTTTCTCTGTTTTTTCAAGTTTTCATACCACAATGATGCATATTTTGTAAGTTTTAGAATAGCACCTTGAATTATTTATGCTCATCATACTCCTTG
The DNA here is from genome assembly GCF_048544455.1 of Silene latifolia. NCBI lineage: Eukaryota > Viridiplantae > Streptophyta > Magnoliopsida > Caryophyllales > Caryophyllaceae > Silene > Silene latifolia. The sequence continues at coordinate 225,465,581 of NC_133537.1, read as the reverse complement.
TACTCAAAGACTCGTTCATCTTGCCTAATCCAATCCAAGAACTTCTCGGGATCCAAATCACCATTGAAATCAGGTATGTCAAGCTTTAGACCTCGATCATCATCGTTCTTGCTTTCCTTCTTAGGTATGGAAATTGCATCATCAGAATCTGACCCACGTGACCTACTTCGACTAGGACTTCGTTCTCTACCTCGTCTAACTGGAAGGTTCTTCATCATATATTTTAGCTCGGCCATAGCTTCCCTTATCTCATCTATTTGCGTTTGAAGTGTGCTTGTAATGTCTCCAGTACCCTTACTTGAATCAGCATCTCCTGGCATATTCGCTTCCCAAGATTAACTTGTTAAGAAACAAATTAATAACCTGGCTCTGGTAACCAATTTGATGTAAAATCTACTCGGAATTATGGTTTTGAACGGTCTTGTGAACTGTTCGATTTATATTATCAAGTATGCAGCGGAAATTAACTGTTTATTTTTGGTTTTTGTATAATATTGAACAAAAAATATAAAAGATATGGATTAGTTGTGAAAATCTCGCAAGTCCCCTCAACTAAAACTAAGATATGACGTGAATAAACTCTCTTCCCTCGCAAGGAACTCGAACTCACACACGACTGGTTTTGTGACTCTCACCTCGCAAGGATTGACTCACACTCTAATCTCTCCCTCGCAAGAAATAAATAAGACACTTAAAACTCGCAAGCAATAAGTAACAAAAAAACTTGTATTGATTCTCAAACTCGGATGTATGTAAAACTGAATACAATAACGCCTATTTATACTAAACTAGTTCTCCTACTCTTACCTTAAAACAGACAAATAAACTTTCCTAAAACAGACTGGAAACTGATGTCACAATCAGCTCCATAAAACCGACTCCTACTATGGCACAATTGCCTTATTACAATCTTGCTAAGATTAGGAAATAAACAATGAGGAAATAACAACACTACCTTAAATTTACTGACTAGAATAAGGAAAGCAGAAATTAGGAAACTAATAACCATCAGAACCGACTTGGCAGCCGTGTATGGTCAGTAGCGTTTAACCTCCGTGTTGACCTGCCACCTTGTAAACCGTGTTAATTGCCACCTTGTAAACCGTGTTAATAGCTCCTAACCAACTCGTCTTTGTTGCATTTCCATGTTATCAATTCACTAGACTAGAGCTCATTTTAATCCTTCAAAATATTCGGGACACATTTCGACTTCATTTTCATTACACTCTAATGCTCCCGCATCATTCTCCCCTTCTTAGAAAAAAATTGTCCTCAAATTTTGAAGATATGTGAAACCACCCGGATAAAAAACAAACCATGCAAATTTAATCATGATAATAGTTACGATACCAAGTAGATGTTGGAGTATGTGTCCTCGACAATAGTGCGATCACATTATTAAAACTCATAATAAGAATGCATAAAGGGATGATTCATTTTTATACGTCAACTGATCAACATTAATCGGTAATGATTGGCTGACTAGAGTTTGACATTACTGTCGTTTGACGGTGTTGATCAGTTGATCCCTTAAGGTCACACCTAAAGGATAATTCCCTTAATAGATAAATTAAGTAATTGTATAATGATACAGATTAATTAATTCCTTAAAATTGAACAATTTACATATGTGAGTGAGAATATGAATCTTATTGTAATTCGATTAAATGAGATTCGTTTTAGTAAATAAAATGTTATATATTACTAAAATTTTGTTTATGAAACAATTAAATTAAGAATGATCGGTTAATTATAATTACAATTTGTTGTAGATTATATTAACATGGACCATTTTATACACTTGTAATCATGAATTATAGTCAATTGTTATATATGATTAAATTAATATATGTAATGATATTTAATTGTTAAATATGCATTAATATTATTAACAACATGTTACATGTCACATGTTATACATTATATGACAAAGTAACAATTGACAAAATAAAATGGACTCCATATTATGTATAGTGACCGAAATTATGGGGTATTAGGATGGTTGATTAATTGTTTTAAATTGTTTAAGAACACAATCATTGCATATTCTTACAAGTCTAAACCCTACATATTTTGGGTAAGACAAAAAGGATAAAGCAAAGGCCATGCATTGGCCCCTTCTCTTCACCCTACCCGGCCACCCCTTCAAAATGAGCATAAGTTCTCATTTTATTTTTCCTCTCTAATTCATTCTTACATTATTGAATATCTCACTTCTCTCACCATCTGTCTTAAATTAAGTTTTAGAAAATAAATTGTTCTCATCTAATATTATTAGTTACTAAAGTTAGTAATAAGAAATTTTATTAGATTATATATTTAAGGTCTCTAATTTCATATATCTAGTTAATATATAAATCAGCATTAAGAGGGTTTGTCTTGGTGCAATTGAAAGGAGATTCTTACAATATTGAGACAAGGGGATCATCCATTTATTTTGAGCTCAAGAACAAGTAAGAAAAGTGTTCTTACTTGTGCCCTTATAAACCGATTTCACTATTGTAAGGAATATTGTTCTTACTTTTCTATTTTATTTTGTTTTGCATGCATAAGATCAACATCTACATTAATGAGTAATTAGATATAAAATTAAATCGTTTAATTTGAGGGTTTTTGAATCCTTTCAAGTGGTATCATAAGCTTAGGTTGTTGCATGCATAATCGGCTTAGTTTTTCCGACTAAATTAAAACTTGAAATTTGTGATTTATATGATTAAGCCACGAAATTATTTTTCATGTTAAGTATTCTGGTCTTAAAATGAATTTAGGTCATTTTGATGATTTATGGTAATTTTTGGCTCATTTTAATGATTTTTAGTAATTTTATTACATTTAAATGTATAAAATGGTAATTAAAATGCTAAAAATAATTAAACTTTGTTTCTGACCTTGAAATTTTTATATGATCTCACATGCATATTTTACTTATTGTATGTAAAATTTCGTAAATTTGATTTATTTTGCATGATTTATGATTTTTATGAGATAAAAATGACATAAATGAAGGTAAAATGGTTAAAATTAATTAAACTTCGAAATATGCCATGAAATTTTAATATGTTGTCACATGCACATTTTACTCACCGAGTTAATCCATCGACATTATATTTAATATTGCTTTTTGGATGTTAATTATTCCCAAAAAGCTAAAGTTCACTAAAGTTAACCGACGATTCAGTGGTTAGATAAGAGTAAAACTAACCGTATGTGAAAAATAATTTGAAACTTCTATTTTTAGTAGAATTTTGAATTATATAAGTATAATAACTAATCTATTTTTACTTTTAATTGTATTTTAATCCGAAACTTTTATTTTTAGTAGAATTTTGAATTATGTAACTATAACTAACTAATTTATTTTTAATTATATTTTATCTAATTTATTTTAAATTTTATTAAAGTGTTTTAAAAAAATTGGAGACTACCACGTCATTCGAAAAAAGCCTCAAATATATATTTACTAGATTTACTGTCCGTGCAATGTACGAGCCTATTTGTAATGGTCTATCTTTTTCCCAATATTTGAAAAACATATACTCCCTCCGTCTCGGTTATTTGTTGTCATGTTTCATTTTAGGGTGTCCCAGTCAAATGTTGTCCTTTCTATTTTAAGATTACATTTGATGAGCAATTTGATCCCTCACCATGGGCGGATCTAGGGGGCCGGGTGGGCACGCATTACTACAGATACAGGCTATAACAACGGTTAAAAACCGTTGTTATATAAAAAAGCGGACGTTGTTAAAGCGTCCGTTGTAAAAGGTTTTAACAACGGTTGGTTTTCTTAAGGAACCCGTTGTTAAAACTATTAACAACGGTTTTAAGTATAAAAACCCGTTGTGGAAAGTGTGACTCAATTTTGGGGGGAAAGTTATAACAACGGGTTGTAATATACAAAACCGTTGTTATAACTAAAGACAACGGGTTGTTTCTCAATAACCGTTGTTGTTTGTTTTTAAAAAATAAAAAAAAAATAAATTAAATATTACTAGATGCATGCATAATTACGGCCCGTTATAATTCCGATGCATGCATTATTATCGCCATCCTGTGCATATGAATGGACAATATGGAATGAGAAGGGTTATAATAAGATTTGAAGCAAGAGAGAGAGATATGATGATGATTATGGCACAACTTCCTAACATATATATTAATTAAAAAACAACTCAAACCACACATTACTTAGTATAAATACATGCATTATCTCAACTAACATTCCATTATCTCACTATATATCTCCAAACCCTAACTGCTAAAACAAACTCCAAATAAACCCTAATTAATCTTTCAAACAAACTCCAAACTTCATCAACAAAATGAATGATCTCATCCTTAAGACTCTTACTATGATCGAGAACAACAATAGTTTCATCCGCCGGTTGCTCCACATTGAGGACAGTTTCAGGAGCTACCTTGTGGATGCTCAATCCGTATTGAAGGACGCCAAAAAAGATGGCTTGACGAGAAAAGCGTTAGCGATTGCGGCTATATGACGATATAGCAATCTGCGAACGTAACCTCCAAATAGCTAAGGAGGAGAGGACGGATATCATAGAAGAGAATAAGACTCTCTATGAAAATATAAGAATTGCATTTTTATTAATGTAATTTTTTTAATTTATGTATTTATATATATATATATATATATATATATATATATATATATATATATATATATATATATATATATATTAAGTTTATCATGCATTCCTCTCTATCATCTTGCTTCTTCTTTGTTTTATTTTATTTAATTTGTTTACTAGCTAATTAAGCGAATAATACATAGAGAAATAACATAATGATCGATAAAAACACATACATGCAAATGAAATAATTAGAAAAAGAAAATAATGACGATGAAAGACGATGAAAGCAACAGTGACGGCGAGATTTACCCGATAATTAGAGAAAGTAAGAGACGATGAAATCAACAGTGACGGCGAGATGATAAAGCGACGATGAGAAAGAGAGAAAGAGACAATGAGAAAGTGTGTGTTTTGTGTTTGTGTTTGTGTTTGTGTTTGTGTTTGTGTTTGTGTTTGTGTTTGTGTTTGTGTTTGTGTTTGTGTTTGTGTTTGTGTTTGTGTTTGTGTTTGTGTTTGTGTTTGTGTTTGTGTTTGTGTTTGTGTTTGTGTTTGTGTTTGTGTTTGCGTTTGCGTTTGCGTTTGTGTTTGTGTTTGTGTTTGTGTTTGTGTTTGTGTTTGTGTTTGTGTTTGTGTTTGTGTTTGTGTTTGTGTTTGTGTTTGAGTTTGTGTTTGTGTTTGTGTTTGTGTTTGTGTTTGTGTTTGTGTTTGTGTTTGTGTTAAGGTTTGTGTTTTGTGGCTGTAGCTGATCTGTGTTTGTGTGGTTTATAGTATGGAAAGTATTGACAACGGTTGTTAAACAAAAACCGTTGTTAAAACGTTTAACAACGGTTGTAAAACAACAATCGTTGTTAAATAAGTTTTAACAACGGGTTTCAAAAATAACTGTTGTGATTACTTTTCACTAACTTTGCGCCAAATTATTAACAACGGTTGTGCATGTTTGACCCGTTGTTAAAACTTATAACAACGGTTATATAACCATACCTGTTATAATTAATTTTAGTAAAATTCGCGCCATACATTCACTACTACAGATACAGGCTATAACAACGGTCAAAAACCGTTGTTATATAAAAAAACGGACGTTGTTAAAGCGTCCGTTGTAGAAGGTTTTAACAACGGTTGGTTTACTTAACGAAACCGTTGTTAAAACTATTAACAACGGTTTTATGTATAAAAACCCGTTGTGGAAAGTGTGACTCAATTTTGGGGGGAAAGTTATAACAACGGGTTGTAATATACAAAACCGTTGTTATAACTAAAGACAACGGGTTGTTTGTAAATAACCGTTGTTGTTTGTTCTTAAAAAATAAAAAAAAAATTAAATTAAATATTACTAGATGCATGCATAATTACGGCCTGTTAGAATTCCGATGCATGCATTATTACTGACATCACTGTACATATGAACGGATAATATGGAATGAGAAGGGTTAGTAATAGGATTTGAAGCAGCATTATTGAGAGATATGATGATGATTATTATGGCACAACTTCCTAACATATATATTAATTAAAAAGCAATTAACTCAACCCACACATTGCTTAGTATAAATACATTGCATATCTCAACTAACATTTCCATTATCTCATATATTCATCTCCAAACTCTAACTGTTAAAACAAACTCTACTTAATCTTTCAAATCAAACTCAAAAAACTCTAACAAAATGAATGATTTCATCCTAAAGACTCTTACCATGATCGAGAACAACAACAACTTCATCCGCCGGTTCCTCCATATTGAGGAAAGTTTCAGGAGCTACCTTGCGGAAGCTCGATCCGCACTGAAGCACGCCAAAGAAAATGGCTTGACGGAGCAGCAGCAGTTGCAGCTATATGACGATATAGCAACTGCTGAACGGAACCTCCAAATAGCCAAGGAGGAGAGGACGGATACGATAGAGCACAATAAGATCCTCCATGAAAATATAAGAATTGCATTTTTACATATGTAATTTTTTTTTTAAATTTATGTATTTATAAATATATATATATATATATATATTAATTATGTTTATCTTCTTCATCTTGCTTCTTCATTGTTTTAGTAACTAATTATGCGAACAATACTTAAACAAATAACATAATGGTCGATAAAAACACATACATGCAAAAGAAATAAATAGAAAAAGAAAATAATGACGATGAAACTAACAAAGACGGCGAGATTTACGATAAATACGAACGTAATAGACGATGAAATCACGGTGACGGCGAGAAGATAAAGCGACGATGAGAAAGAGAGAAATAGAGAAAGAGAGAAAGAGAGTGTGTATGTGTTTTGTGTTTGTTTGTCTGCTTTGTTTGTGTTTGTGTATTAAGGGTTGTGTTTTGTGGGGCAGCAGACTTGTTTGTGTGGTTTATAGTATGGAAGGTATTGACAACGGTTATTAAACAACAACCGTTGTGAAAAAAGTTTTAACAACGGTTGTAAAAAACACCCGTTGTTAAATAAGTTTTAACAACGGGTTTCAAAAATAACCGTTGTGATTACTTTTCACTAACTTTGCGCCAATTTTGCGCCAAATTATTAACAACGGTTGTGCATGTGTGACCCGTTGTTAAAACTAATAACAACAGTTTTTATAACCATACCCGTTGTAATTGATTTTAGTAAAATTCGCGCCATACATTCTACAACGTCTATTGTGATTTTCGTGAATAATCGTTGTTAAAGGGGCGTTGTATTTGCCTGGATTTGTAGTAGTGATTCTACAACGTCTATTGTGATTTTCGTGAATAAGCGTTGTTAAAGGGGCGTTGTAGTTGCCTGGATTTGTAGTAGTGACGTGCCCCCCATGAATTTTTAGGGATAAATTTTTATAACAAAAAGAAGTAAGCAATAGGTTTATGTGGTTCAGTTGGTAAGCTCTTTAGTTGATGATTGAAAGGTCCCAGGTTCGATTCTTAGTGCCCTAAGTTTTTGTTAAATAATTTTTTGTTAAACTGTGTAATATATTTCAAAGCCCATTGTAAAAAATGTTCCCCCCCTCAAGGTTACCTACCATCTTCTTTACCATTAAACCACTTGTGTTTAGTGTTCATTTAAATATTAGAATATAATATATCTTATCATAGGAGATATTATTCATTACTAAATTACAAAATACATTTATTTCAAATTTAAATATTTCAGAAGAAAATTCAAAATAAAATACTAATTTTTAAACTAAATAATTATTAAAATTAGTTATTTTTCTATTTTTTGGGAGGAAAAAAAAATCCGTAATAAAAAAATGCGGTTTAAAATAAAAAATAATGTATCGAAAAAACATTTGTGCCCCCCTTTCGATGAATTCCTGCGTCTGCCCTTGTCCCTCACGCCCAATTTAGTCCACTTGTCATCTTATAATTGGCCCCTTCCCCTTCTATTGATCTTTGTGCCAAAAGCAAAGGATAACAATTGACCGTGACGGAGAGAGTATATAATACAACTTTTTCTCACGGAACGTTAGGTTATAACATGTTATGTGAGTGACATTCATTTATCACAAATATTTGTATAAGGCAGTTTTACACATTTTTTTTGTAAAACGGGATTTTAATAATCACTTTTATCCATTAATACGATCTGTTTTACAATTATATTAGTGTAGAACCGCTACAGAAGACTAATTTTCGCCTTACAAAAATGTAAGTACAACTATGGACGAAAACACAAATTGTATAGAGTACAACCAAATAGTGCTATATGATATTGGAACATGACCTACCAAATTAAAGTCATCCGTCGAGATTGCGTTTTTCGTAACGAATCATAGTGACGCGCGTTCCTGACGGTAAATTCTTCAGGAATCCGCATTTCTGAAGGATCAGGGCTGTTATTGACGGATTTTATCCGTCACTTTTCCCTTGTTTTCTTTGCAGTGTCCTGGGTAAATGGAGGTGTTACAATAACTCACATGCTACGTGTTTTCCGAGTTATTTTCAAGTGAAATACGTCATTTAAAGCCGTCATAATTGTTAGGGTGCAAACTCATGTCCCACATCGGTAGAATAATGATGAAAGCTCATCTTTTTAAGTGTCTAAAAAATATAATAGTACGAGGCCTTTTGGGAAGGAGCCCAAGAGTAAATCCGTGAGGGCTTGGCCCAAAGTGGACAATATCGTATGAGCAGTGGACACATGTACAGCAGAGGCCCAACACGTGATATTCACGCTTCCGCACAACAATAATGTATGTCTATTTCAAATTCAATTTGGAATCTCGACTTTCGAAAATAAACCTAACCATTTTATAAGCCAAAATAATGTCGATTTCAAAACATGTCTTTCAAAAATAAATCTGATCATATTCTACCCAAATGTTGTTTTCAAAACCCATCTTTCGAAAATAAATCCGATCATTTTATAGACAAAATAATATGATTTCTGATCCCGTCTTTGAAAAATAAATTTGATTATTTTCTAGATAAAAAAATACCAATTTTTACCGGTTATTAATAAGATCATTAGTATCTTCAATGTCTTCTTAAATAAAATCAAACACCACCATGTTGTTTAGTGAGCCTGGTGATAGGAAACTATCTAGTTTGGATTTAGAACTTTTTGGATTAAAGATGTTTTTTTCTAAATATTATGACCTAATTCCCGAACTATTGTCCTTACTTGTTCAGTTGAACTTAAATTCTAAAATATGATGTTTTAATATATTGAATTATGGACTAATTAAATTTTGGCTAAAGAAAAAAAAATCCAAAACAGGCATAATCTATATGAAATTGAAACTTGAGTGATATTTTTTCACTTTTTCTTTTTATCGCCCGACAATTACTAACATCACCCATATAAATTACTAAATTACCCTTATACAATTAGCACCCTTACAAAATTACCCCTCATCAATTAACACCGTGATACTACTATACTAGCACTATCAGGTCCATCACCATCCACGTTTCACTTCACCTTCACCTACTCCACCGCATTTCGGAATTTGCGTAACCATTTGACCGTGGCAGCAACGTGATGTCTTAACGTCAACGTCAACAACAATTACTCTCATTAGTTTTCAATTCATTTACTTGAATTGTCTTAATAGATATAGAATCAATGAAATATAGGGTAATTCTATTGTAATTTCTGGAAAATTGGTTGTATTCTTGGTAATTCAATATGAAAAATTCTATTATTCTGGAAATTTGGTTGTCTTTTTGAAAGATTCATTCGACTTACGGTAGAGTTTCATGTAAAGCACACGACATCACCATGGCTTGATCGTGTAACTCAGATGACACTTCTATGATTTGATCGTGTAACACTACAACAAATCCCTTGCTTTTTCGACGCTTTTTTAGGCTATTCTCGACGCTTAAAAACGTCACCATTTTATTTCTCGACGCTTTTATAAGCGTGGTTTTTTTGGGTGTCAGGATTTTATGACGCTTTTTAGCGTCAACCTTGTCGTCGCTTTATTGTGTCACAAGCAGTGACACTTTTTAGCGTCAGAGTTTCCCTACACTTATTTGCGTCCAAAATTAGAAATTTCCCGACGCTTTTTCCATCACTAGACAAATTCACTACGACTACTTTTTTTGTCTCTAGGATTGAATTAAATCGTAACTAAGATCCAATATCCCATCAAAATTTTATTATTGATAAAAGAAATAGCCGAGTATGGGTACAAACTAGATGAACATTTATAAGAGTTCAATATCAGGATTACAGTATATTAAACTATTAAACTATTAGCCTAGTTACACTCTTCCGACTCTAATCTCCACTTCAAGAACTTCCCCCGTCCAACTATGTAACAATAATAGATAGAAAACTGGCATATTTTCTCAAAAATAGACTCGATCAGGTGCTTCACTTGAAACCTTCCACTAATCACCAACAAAACTTTGTCGTCAAGAGCTGCATTTGAAGCCAATTCCACCTTGAGATGGTCTTCCAGATGTTCAACTTCTATGCATCCTGAACTTTTATGCATCCCGATCTGAGTTGATAGACACAATCAGTAGTTAAGTACTACACATTGCTACTGAACATGTCTAAATCTAGGACATTAGCTAGCTAGAAACCAAAATTTCCACATGATATAATTATTTTGATTGACGTCTAAAGTGCAGTTTGTACCATGAAACATACTCAACTGCTTTCAATCTTAGAACCCAACATCAAAATGAGAGAGGCATATGCTCGTGCAAAACCTGTCAGAAAAATTAACCAATTAAAGTCCATTTCGATGACTAGCCAATGCACAAGTGAATTCATACCACAAGTATTAATATCCGAATTATAATAAGTTATAGTAAACCCATTAAAAAATTCAGCCAACTTCAGCCAAATCAGAACACAACAAGTAGCGATTGAATTTACCGAATGTACAATGCATCGAGTTCAGGTTTAAATTTTTTTCTCGCCTAGTAATGAAATTCAACACATAAAAAGGAGGATAATTGAAATTTGTCAAAAACTAACTCAGACAAAGACAACCTAATTTGTAGTATGAGAGAAAAGAAAAATAAACGGATCGAATGTAATAAAAAATAAAAGATTGATGAAAACGTAGATTGTGAATTCCAGAGATGGTAAACATACCGCATTCAATGTAAAAATCAACAGATTGAATCTAGGTTTTACTTCCTCTAAGATGAATAGGCATCAACAACAATAGATATTTATAAGCACAACACGAAAAAGAAATAAAAGCTAATACCTTTGTGCCAATCATTTGTTTCCTTTTATTAAAATACCTTTCACAAGGAATGCAACTTTTGTTGAGTGTCAGAATTCTAGAGAAAAAAGAGGCTTATAACTCGGACAAACGACGCAAGGGGAATGAAAAGTTTGACTGTTTTCTAAAGTTTGTGAATTTCTCTCAAAGCCACAGTTCCCAGCTCAAAACGATGAGGTTTCTTCAGTGCGAAACCAGACAAATTTTTAATAGTTCACCATAAGCTAATAATTGAACGAGAAATTACAATACCTTTGCCATCAAAAGCATATACAGTCATTTGACCTCTTTTCCACTTTCCAGTACAGCTTGACTGAAAATGTAGGAATAAAACCAATAATCAAAGCAATTTAAACAACAAAATACAAAAGAATGTTGCGGTATCATTTAATGGGAGCAGAACATGCAGAAACTGTGATTAAACACCAACTATCATGGGCATTCCTTAGTACTGACACATTATCAATCATAATACGATTAATAGTTCAGGAAAATTGAAGGAACTTAGCATCTCTTCCCATCCAATTTCACAGCACCACTAACCAAACAAATAAGCTGTTCTTGCAATTATCCGTATCTGAGTTTCAACGATAGAAAACTAATAGTACCCATAAGGCATAAACCAATATGAGCAAAAATTTGAACGCCGTCCTGGGGATGGATCTTGAACTTTCAAGTTCTAACAGTAAATCAAGAAAGACTCACAGGGGGAAGTTAGGGAAAAAACACTACCAAAAGAAATTCAACGGATATCCAATTTGAATGTATAAATCCAAAACCATGAATGATAGATTAAAATACTTAACTCTTTACCCAGTTACAAACAAAAATTGCGTATAAATCTGACAGAAATACAATAAATTTGACCTTGGAAACAAAAAAATGGTACCTTAAGTAGAAGAGATTAACTAGTCGATAAATAATCTTTATAATCTGTGATGGGTATTTAATCAAAGGTAAATAAATGATTGGAATGGAGGTGGTAGCTCAGAAACTTTTAGATTGCAAAAATCGTAGAACTAGTCGGTAAATTTTGAAACTCTAAGGGGGTGTTTGGATAGCAAACTGGGAGGGAAAGGGAGGGAGGGGGATAGAGGGAAGGGAAAGGGAAGGAAGAGAAGGGGAGGGGGATGAAGGGGGATTGTTTGGATAGCAAAAATAAGACAAGGGAAGGAAAGAGGGAGGAAGAAATCCTTGTATTGTATTTATGAAATATTTTACGTGAGACTTGTGTTAAATTTCAATGTATTGGAGCCTTGGAGGACAGTGAGGGTGAAGCTAATTACAGTGGATAGACAATTTCAGTCCAAATAAAGTTTTCCTTCCAAATCTTGCCAATGATGGAAAGATTCTAGTTTGGTCTAAAGGAGGGAAATTAAATCCTCTCATTTCCCTCCCCTCCCATTTCCTTCCTTCCATATATTGTAACCAAATAAAGGAAATTGAATCCCTCTCTTTCCCTTCCCTCCCCTCCCTTTCCATCCATTTCCCTCAATCCAAACACACCCTAAGTGTGTGTAACAAGACAGTAAGGAGCAAAGTTGGGATGACAATGCTATAAAGTTTACCACTAGCACAATGACCTAACTGGATGAAAAAACTACAGTAAGGACCAAAGTTAGGAGATAAATGCTACTCAAATCCAAAGCATAGAACAAAGGTTATCTAATTGTGGGAAAGATCCATCTAAAAGTTTGATAATTCTTTTCTCATATTTATATTTGTAGCTCTTATATTTAATTCTTATTTTCCTCCATAACAGACCATCAAACGTTAGGAACACAAGTCTCAATCAGTTCATTGATGATCCTCTTAACACTCGCATATCGGCTCAATATCAAAGTCAATGTTCCCTTCATATTTCCAAAATCCCAAACCTAAGTGTGGGTATAAAAAATAGAAGTTTTCAACAGCACCACCAGCAAAAGTACACATTCAGTTTATCATATTTTAACACAATTAAAAATAGAATCAGCCCATATTTACAAATATGATGAACCCATTCAGAGCTAAAACATAAATACCACAAAAATTATTATGAGAATGAGCAGAGTTTTCAATTACCTGAAGTCCTGATATCCAATTTTTGAGCAAAATCAAAGTCTATCAATGCGACGCCCCAAATCTGAAGAAATTCAACAAATATCTGAGTTGAATGTCTAAATCCAAAAATAGGAAAGATAGATTCAAACAATTAACACTTTGCCAATTTCAGACAATAATCACATATAAATCTAGAACAAAAACAAATTGACCTTGAAAACCAAAATATCGGTACCTTGAAAAGGAGAGTTGAAAGATCAGTATTGTATTCGCTATGTCGAGATGAGAGAAACAGCTGGTGTACAGGATGATGATGAAAAATGGCCGATGTAGAGAATGGTGATGATAGTAGTCAATGAGTTGAAGTTAGGGTTTTCTAATTAAGAGCGGAAAACTAAACAGTAGTACTATTTGGACGAAAAATAGGGTAATGGCGGTTAATGAAATTTTCATTTTTAGTTTCCCCGTTCAAATTTTCATTTGAGTTGCGGTGGGCCTTAATTAACTATGAGTATTTTTCATATCGACGTAATAAGGTGTCAATAAGCGCTCGACATTTAGAAAAGCGTCGACCTCAAAGCGTAGAGAAAACAAGGGATGTGTTGTAGTGTAACTCAGATGACACCACCATGGCCTAATCGTGTTGATCACACGTCACCACCATGGCCTGATCATGTAAGCCGCGTGATACCGCCGTGGTATGTTCCTGTAAACAACACGAATGAACAACTAACACGTATGATCACCACTCCAGTCACCGGTACCGGAGTACTACGGATCCGGCAACAAAGTTCGTCCAAATTCAGTCCAAAAGTTCAAGTAGAGTGCAGAAATTTAAGTCCTCTATACTCCATCCGAATTAACCATAAATTTGCTAAGGAACTACGAAAATTAAAGGAAATATACGATCGTATCGATTAATTTGCCTCGTTTATCGCTTGTGAATGTCTGTGTTTATAATTGGAGATTTTAAGTTAATTATGTAATTAGTTATTAAGTTTAGTGGCTAATAAAACGAGGAGATAGATTAAGAAAGTCAAAGATGAGATAAAAGGATAAAATTGGAAAGTCAATGTCAAATTCGGGCGACATTAAGTAAAACTAGGGCGACAAAAAGCAGCTCCCTATTTTTTTGCCTTAATAAATGGACGGAGATGAAAAAGGTAACCATTTTGAATCAAATTTCTTTTATTTATTTTTTTGCCTGTTGTTGTGGAATTTTATTACATGGCTTAGGTTATTGACATTTGACAAATATGTTTAGCAGATAATACACGACAAAACAACGTTTATTAATATGATTTATTAGAAAAGCATTTTAGATGTATTTTTTATTACACAATCTAATTGTGGATATGGGCCATGGGGGCGCTTGGGAGCAAGCATTTGCATTTGTGGAGTCGTCACCAATTTTTATGGCAAATTAGAACCGTTCGAATACTTCGCGTAATGTCAAAACACAAAGTAGTGACATGAACACTAAGAACTCGTTACCCTTAGCATTTTATGTCTAGAATGACTCTCGTGGATGCCATTGAACACGGATGTTCATAGAGATATGGGGTAAGGGTGAGGGTACGTATTAGGAAGTCCTTTTACTGAACACCTAATCCCGCCCGCCTTGATAGCGGCCTCTACTAATGATTAGAGAAATTATTCATATTTGATATGCTGTCGATTATATGCATGCAATGCAACAAACAATAGATTAATCCTATCACGTGAATTAAACTAAGTCGGTGAACACGTAATTAGGCAAACAATGTGGATCGAAGTAAATGTTAGATTAAATTACATGTGAAAATCAAGTAAATAAATCATACAAAATAAATATGAAATAAAGAAATAAATTACAATTGATAAACTTGAATTTACACCATAAACATGCCCAAAAGAGTTTGAAAAGAAAAGAAATAAGGAAATAAGGAAAATTGGAAAAAATAAGGAAATTGAAAATTGATTTAAATAAGGAAAATTGGAAAATAAGGAAATTTGGAAAATAAGAAAATTAAAAGAAAATAGGAAATAAAATAAATTAGGAAAATAAAAATAAAGAAATAAAATAGATAATATGGAAAATATGTCGAATTATGGTGATAATAAGAATAATAGTTAATTAAAATCCTAATTAGAAACCCTACGTCAAAATGAGAAGAGTTCAGAGGCAGAAGCCAACTTAGAACAGGCGCAGCACTTCCTGCGTCTGTTCTTGAGTTGGGTTCTGACTGTGAAAGTCAGACTCGCGGTTTGTTAATGTTCGTTGGTTAATTTACATTGATTTATTGATTGGTAACTCGAGTTGAAGTGATTAACAGATTACATGCATACTAATATTGTTATAAAACGATGAAAACAGATTGAAATGAATTATTATAAGTTAGATATTATTTACGATGTCGAAAACGAGTTTGTATACGAACTTGAAATTAGAGGCGGAAATTAAAAATTAAGAATCAAAGACGAAAACAGGATTAAGACATGTATCAAAGACGAATTCAAGGGACTTGATATGAACAAATCGAGCCTCTTAAACCCGTGTTCGAATTTGTGACGAAAACCCGCAAATATTGAATTATAAGGGATTTATGTCGAATTAAGCATTATAATTTGAAAAGGATTGATTAAAACATGATTATATACTGAAAATCACAAGAAAAACGAAAGAACAAGAAAAATAGAAAAAGTTGCAGAAGATCTAGGAAGAAGAAGAAGAGCAGAAGCAGTGGCAACCTCAGAAAGAGGCGCAGCATGTACTGCGACTCTTCGAAGAGGCGCAGCTGCTGCTGCGTTTCTTCTCGACGTCAGATCTCGACTGATTTGTAAATACGGTTTAAAAGATGGTTTTTAAAGACGATTTTGAACGTGCTTATGATATAAACTCGTACATTAATTAATTACAATAAAATAATATACATTTAAATAAAATTGGGATTTTACACCCTTAGACTTACATGTTAGCATCGCGAGATTTAACTAAATCGGTTTTTAGTAGTAACTCGACTCGATCTTATGCAAATATGAAAGTGCCCTTAAAAAAGGAATTTAAAAGATTGAGTTATTGATTAATTATGGTGTAGTGGTCAAATTGGTCGGTCATGCGAACGTGACTGGTACTCAGAATGATCTGAGCTTACGTGGTCGATTGATCAAGCACGTAGGCGTCGAAAGCTTAAAGCAAGGTCTTAGAATGCAAAGGGAGAAGAGAAGGGCGGACACTCGCGTGAAAAATATTTGAGGCCAAAGGTCTCTATTTATACTAATCACGGAATAAGGGTTTAGGAAAGGAAATAGAAAAGATAGACCCTTCCCCAAGAAAGCGCGTAGATGCGGAGGTTGCGTCAGATAAAATCTACCCTGGAGAAGAGGTGCAGCAAGTACTGCGGCTCTTGGAAGAGGCGCAACACCTGCTGCGTCATTTCCCCAGCGGTTTCCTCATGTACAAGAAAGCGTGTTTGACAACATGTGGTATTTTTGGCATAACTTTCTCTACAAGACTCGGAATAAGCTGATTTTGCTGGCGTTAGAAATCTTAAAGAAAGATCTAGAAGTTTCTGTGAAATAGGCCTGACCCAAAAAAGTCGTTATCGCCTTGTAAAACGGGCCTAAAAGTTGGGTTGTCATTTTAACTAAATGAAATACACATTTTGTAATGCAAATTTTAAGTTTAGCCCAAAGAAGTGACATGTGACTCAAAATGAGATATGCCCATAACATTTTATGACATCCTAACCTTAGGTAGGCAAGTACATTGCTCTTACTCGGGATTTGACGGTTTTAGGAAATGAAGACGGTTTTTGACCCAGACTCCAAATTTACTCTAATTACTGCCAAAACGACCGTAATGACACCTAGATGACAACCAAGGGGTAGACACAAGTGTATGAGTTACCTTTTATTAACCGATTTACGAAACATCATAAAATCGCGACATATGCTAAACATGCGGCCCAATCATCACTGGGTGTTTGGCAGGAGGTGCAGAAACGAGGTATCTACAGAGCCCCCCACTTTGACTGAGGTTTGGATAAGGCGAAAGTCAAAGTATGGCCATCAAGTCAATCGAAGATTACAACCTGACGACTATGGCGACACGAGGCGGCTCAAGGGGTCTGAGCCAAGGACCTGTCATCGGGAACATTTTATAGTCTGTCAACTATCGGGGATGGTCGTTTAAAGTCCATTAGACTACGTAAGGAGGCTCGCCAGCCATAAGAAGAAATCATACCTGAGACTTCTTTCTCGGAACAAATAAAATGGAGGACAGCAGTACGTCGGTAGAAACTGTTGGGGGAATCTGCTTGCGTCGGTCTCAAGCGAACTCTCGTCGGGGAATATGCTGATGATTCTGTCTGCATTGAATCATTTCTGGGAATCTGCTTGTGTCTGCTTCCAAACAAACTCCATCTCTCGAGAAATGCAATCGGTTGTCATGAACTCTCGGTGGATAAAAGGTATTGATAAAGGCGTGTCTCAATATTTCGGGAAATTCGCTCGTTGTTGTAGATATCTCATTTCTGCACCTCCCGCAAGCCACCCGGTGATGATTGGGCCGCATGTTTGGTACACGGAACGATTTATGACAGTTCGTAAGTTTTTCGTCAAGTGATAGCTCAAACACTTATATCTACCTCATAGTTGTCATCTACGCGCCAATACGGTCGTTTTGACAGTAATTAGAGTACATTTGGAGTCCGGGTAAAAAACCGTCTTCATTTTCTAATAACCGTTTTAAAATGCCGAGTCAGAATATTCTGGAATGTTCCGGATACTTCTATTCCATATTTTTAATCTTTTAATCTCTTTGCCAAATTATATCCCGGAAATATTATATAAAATATTAAGGAAATTGAGATCAAACCGCAATTCCATAATAGAAACGCGGAAATCTTTCTTCCGCAGGAGGAAACCACCTGGGAAAGGACGCAGCAGGTGCTGCGCCTCTTCCAAGAGACGCAGTGGCTGCTGCGCCTCTTCCCCAGTTTCTTTCTGCGTATTTTCAAATCTTTTCGAGATTCACTTCCAAAGTTTCTCCGAAACCCTAATGCCTCCGTGTGATTAGTATAAATAGAGACATTCGTTCCTCATATTTCCCACGCGAGTGTCCGCCCTTCTCTTCTCCCTTTGCATTCTAAGACCACGCTCTTGCTTTTTGGCGTCTACGTGCTTGAACTTTCGACCACGTAAGCTCGGATCTTTCTGAGTACCAGCCTCGTTTTGCATGTCCCACCAATTTGACCAACTCCACATCAATCAACTTAATCAACTTCGTTTAATTTCCTCTTAGATGGCACTTTCGTCGTACATTCGAGTCAAGCATCACTAAACTTTAACTTAGTCAATCTCGTTTCGTCAAACATGTAAGTCTGAGGGTGTAAATCCCACCTTTTATTATTGTACTTTATTTTTGTAATAATTATTATAAGGTTTACGTCGAAAATATGTTCAAAACCGATTTACAAAACCTTTATTCAAACCTTTTTTATAGATTAACGGGAGACAGATGTCGAGGAAGGACGCAGCACCTGCTGCGCCTCTTCCTGAGGCTGCCGCAATTCCTGCTTCCTTTCTTCTTCGTCCGTCTTTTGTTCCTCTGTTCGTTTTGATTTGCCTTCAATTGCTCATGTTTTATTGACACGATATTTCTAGCATAATAATTTTGACATGTAAATCATTGATAATTAATTCATCTTTTTAATTCCCGATTTAAATCCTTTATAATTCATATTTGCGGGTTTTCGTCATTAAAATCAATCCGGGTTTGAGAGGTTCGACTTATCAATATTGAGTCTCTTGAATTCATCGTTGATATATTTGTATCTGTTATTTATCGTCTTCATCATTGGTTCTTCGTTAATAACCTGTTTAACCTATTTAATTTAATTCATCGTTAATCTTATTATTAATCTTATAATTCATTAATATTGTATTGATTCGTTTCAATTACTTTTACCCGTCTTTTATTGTTTTTATGACCAATTCATATGTAAATAACCTGCTAAATCACTTCTATCCGAGTCAAATAATAATCAACCGTTAAATCACCAATTAACATTAACAACACGCAATTTCGGCTTCACAGCCAGAATTCAGGTCAAGAACAGACGCAGCAACTGTTGCGCCTCTTCCAAAGGACGCGCTCTGCTGCGCCCGTTCCAGGTTGAATTCTGTCTCTAAACTCCCGTTTCTGCCTTGACCTACTTTATTAATTACGTATTAATTAACTATTACTTGTAATATCACTGCTAATCTGTTCGTTAATTTGTTTTTTCCTTTTCTTTTCTCAAACCATCCGTTTTGAATGTATTTTCGACGTAAATCAATTAATTCATTGTAATTATTGTAATTTTTAATTATTGCAATTATTTGTTTATCGTATTGTATGATTATTTACTTGCTCTCACATGAAATTAATTCTAAATCATGTTTCGACCTAATGAGTGCTAAATTAATTGTCTACCGACTTAGTTAATTCTCACATGTTAGGATCAATTTAATGGATGTTGCATAGCATGCATATAACATTCAACATATCAAGTATAGACGATTTTCCCTAATCATTAGTAGAGGCCGCTATCGAGGCGGGCGGGATTAGGTGTTCGATCAAAAGAGCTTCCTAATACGTACCCTCACCCCTTACTTCAGATCTCTGTGAACACCCGTGTTCATTGGCATCCACGAGAGTTATTCTACACATAGAATGCTAAGGGTAACGAGTTCTTGGTGTTCATGTCACTACTTTGTGTCTTGACATGGCATAAGGTATTCGAATGGTTTCCAATTTTCCACAATAAATTAGTGGCGACTCCACAAATGCAAAGCTTGCTCGCTTTTCCTCCCGAGCGACCCCCCGTGGGCCCGCGTCCACAGTTTGGCGACTCCGCTGGGGATTAATACACTTACGTGTAGCTAGGGTGAAACTTAAACAAGGTTAGGGAATAGTTTGTACAAGACAGTTGTTGGTTTTCATAACTCGGTCTTCCTAGACTGTTTATTCGGCCTTCCTAAGGCCCAACCCAACCCATTCGACCAATCTTCCCGTCTAGATGGTTGATCGGAGCCATTTCGTGTTCACAATTAAGCATATGTGGTCGTTGGTCAATGGTCGATACAAAACACAATTTATACTTCACAAACAACTCTACAATTAGTAAAGAGGCAAGTAAAGGTCGGATCCCAAGGGACGGGTATTGAAATGAAGATTCTATTGTAACTAGTGGTGTCTAGGGGTGTCACAAATGGGGTTGATGTAGAAGGTTACTAAACTAAGATAGCAATGAAAATAAACTAACAAGGTAAATAAAATAAGGGGTGTAAACAATTGATTAAAAACACTAGGGTGTCATGGGTTCATAGGGGAATCATGGGATATGATCATACAAACATGTTCTCAAATTATAAGCAAGCAATTATTGTTGTGATGGATTGAGTTGGGTTATATCTTACAATCCTAGGAAAGTTTGGGTCCCGGAGCCGAATCTCTTGGATTGTACAACACCTACAAGTCGACTTAATCTTCCCTACTTAACACATGCATGGTCTAACAAGACTCGAGTTGGGTTATGTCTTACAAGTCAAGTTGAAAGGATAGAAGATGATAGTAAATGCAAGGATTCATAGGCTTAGCATTTCATCAAATATAACATGTGCATGTATTAAGATCAAAACAAGCAAGCAAATAAGATATGAAAGCATATTAATTTAAGCATGAATCATTCCCCATGTTGGTTTCCCCTAATCACCCATTAAACCCTAGCTAAGAGACTACTCACTCATTATCATATTGATCATGCTAGAAAGGTTGTCAATCATACTAACATAATGAAACATGATGAATAAATGAAAGTAATTAGCAATAATTAAAAAGGGATTAAGAGATTATACCTACTAATGATTCCAATAATAAAGCAAGAATAATAGAAGTACTTGAATCCTAGATTGAGAGGTTGTCAATCCCCCAATAATAACCCAAATAATCTTCAATTACCCAAAATAAAGTAAGAACAAGAGAGAGATTAAAGAACTAAAACTTGGATTAAAACTTGATTAATATTTGATTACAATATTGAAGAGAGATTTGATTGATATTAACTACACTAATTATTGATAAGAAGAACATGCTCCTCTAATTAGACTAATGGGGTATTTATAGTGAAAATTAGGGAGGATGCATTAGGGTTAACTAAGGGCTAAACTAGTAATTACACTTTTTAAGTTGAGCAAGGAGCCTCCGGGATTATCCGAGAGAAGGGCTTCTCTTATCGATGCTTGAGGAATGAAAACGTCTTTGTCTTTGCGATCCGTGCGGATGGGAGTCGGGACGGCCGAACTGGCTGAAGAATCCGAGCGGATTCTTGGGCAAGACGCTCGGATTGGCGAGGGGGAATCCGAGCGGATTCCTTTGTGGGACGCTCGGATTGGCGAGGACGGACGGATTCTCTACAATCCGTTCGGATTGTAGTTCAAAGAACTTTCCTTCTTCTTTTTCTTCCCTTTTCTTCATGAATTCCTTGGGGATTTCCTTGGGGACTCAAGGATCCTTTTCTCAACAATGCTCTTCTACTATGCTATGTACAAAGGCCTTCTAGTCTTGTCTCTCCTTGATGCTTGGTCATTGAATATGATCAATTTAGCCTTGTTTTGCCATGAAAATGCAAGATTCTTACTCCTTTCCTACCAAGGGATCAAAATCTCAAAGAATATGCAAAACAAAGAACTAAAGATAAGAAATGACCCAAATAGGCACTAAAAAGCATGAAAACAATGGTAATTCGGGGGCTAAATATGCGCCAATTATGGTCACATCAAATATCCCCAAACCGAACCTTTGCTCGTCCCGAGTAAAGAGGTGACAAAGACTAGGACCAATACTAACCTAACCTAATAATAATAGCCGATATGAGACAATTAGCGGGTCTCACTCCGCCCCTTCAACTCACAACAAGACAACCATGAGGTAGGATGCCTTCTTGCAAGGCAAGGTGGGTCTTGCCAAAATGGCGACACATCCAAACATTAAGCACACAAAAACACATAATGGATGCATCTACAAAAAGAATAGCCACTTTCCTCATCTAAGTGGCGGAAATTATCTACAAGGTAAGCAATTCAAGGGTACACAATCCTTCATAGATGCAATTTGTTCAAACTACTAAGCCTAGAAGGATACCAATAAATCACCTCCAAAATGTGTCAAGCTAGGGTACCTTTGTCCTCAATCGTTAAATGCTTTTGTCAAGAGTAGACTCCCTATGGTGTTAGAAACACTGGAGGATCGCGGAATTCCCCTCTTGCCTAGACAAGAAGAAGGGTCGTCCCCTCTCTACCATGCACAAAAATGGATACGATGGATAAAGGGATCGATAGATATTTGAGTTTCACTTTGGGAGTTTGCTTTTGTTTTTGTTTTTCCCCCAAATTTCTTTGGCATTTGACTTTTTGAGAACACTTTCTTTGCCATTCTTTTTGATTTATGGCATTTCAATACTTGACAACTTTTTGCATTTCTTTTGAACATTTTCAAAGTCACCCCAATTAGTAACGAGGGTGCCTTGTATTTGAAGTTTTAGGAGTCTATTTTTGCTCCTCTTTTCATTTGATGCATTTTTGCAAACTTTCTTTCACTTTTCATTTCATTGAACTCAAATTGATTTCTTTTTGTTTTGTGCCCATTCCCTTTGATGACAAAAATATGGTAGAATATGGATGAATTGGTAGAAGTATGCATGGTTTCAAGGGTCACCTTGGAATAAACGGTAGCCAAGGAGTTATCACACCACAAGGTACTCTTGACTCGGCCTTAAACCATGGGTCAAAGGATACTAGCATGACACATCCTAGGGTGTTTTACAAGTATTCTAACAAGCAAAGTCTTAAGAATAAAAAGCATCTACTAGGGCCTATATACACTTGTCAAGCTTCCCAAGTAGACGGTTTCGCAAAATTTTCTAACATGCAACTACATGCCATGATGCAACTAGCATATAAACATCCTAATGCATATGATTCTACCAACTAATATGCCATATAAACTAAATGCAAGTCCTAGGTTCACATTGTTTTTACCGCATCAATCAAAATAAAGCCACATAGTCATTAACATAAAGAGGAAAAAGGAGATTGGAAAGATCATACCATGCGGTCTTCAATATCCTCATGTCTCGGATGTGGCGTAGTCAATCAAAGTGAACAAGGATGAACAAACACAATATATACAAGACAATATATACAAAGGAAATGAACTTGTTTTTGGTTTTTCAATTTTTCAAATTTTTATGATTTTTGAATAAAAGTTTAGTGTTAGAATTCCCATCCCCACACTAATATGGGCATTGTCCTCAATGGCCAAAATGATGGAAATTATGCAAAGATGATGCATGATTTCTATACTAAATGCAATTCTACACTAAGCTATACTACATGATGCATGGTTTTTGTTATGACGGAGAGGATAATTTAAATTACCTCCCGTTGCGTATGCATTAACTTCCCCAAACCAAGTAAGACACTATTGCTAATGTCAAAGCATGGGGGAGTTCATGCACACACTATGCTATGCATGAAACTAGATTGTCATTTTGGATTTTACAAATGTGGGAACAATAAAGAACACCTCAAAGGAACCGAGGTGTGAGTCCTTTGATGTTGCTAGGACTAAACCAACAAAAAGTCAAAGTTAAATAAAATACAAGGAGATATAGACAAACCGTGGGAGAGTAGGAATCTCCAAGGCTAGTCTTCCATCATGCTACTATCACCATCACTTCCCTCATGAGAAGTGGTCACATTGCCACTTTCCTTGGCACTTTCTTCTTTGCTTTCTTCATCACCATCTTCACCATCATTATCTTCTTCATCTCCACTTGCTTCTTCCTCAATATTATCATCAATCTCCTCATCATTTCCAACAACCTCATTGTCTTCCACCACGTCCCTAGATGCACCCGGAAACAAGGCTTCTTTATCCGCCCAACTAGGCAAAGGACAAGATGGATCGAGGAGTCCTTGCCTAGCTAGATGTAGGAGGGGAGGATATTGAGCCAAATATGCATTCTTCCGATCTTCATAAGCTTGCTTGTGCATGGCTTGCATAAGAAGAGTTACATAGTCTTTCCCAATTTCAACTCCTTGCGGTTTGAACTCTTCATAATCATAGGGGTAAGGTGGTATAACAATGGAAGAGGAGGGAGTTTCATGATCACCCTTTTGTTGTTGAATGATGTACTCGGCTTCTTCGGATAGGGGAAGTAAATAGTTGGTCCGGTGGACACTAAGACGGCAAATCTTTGCGGGTAAAGTGAATGATCGAGCCTCACTTGTAAGCCACCCATACTTGGTATCAAGGGGATTGTGAGCAACCCACTTAAACTTGTTAATCAAGATGGACATATCAATAAGATGGCCACCATCCTTAGCCTTGTACTTGCTATCCTTATTGAAATTAGGATCAAAGTGCTTGGCTAGGACCGTGACAAGGCCGCCATTAACAATTACGGTTTGACCCTTCTTCCCACTATCTACATGGAGCCATCTATCAACCAATAGCCTCAAAGAATTGTAAGGCTTGGTGTGAATTCTTCCAATATTCAAAGTTGATTCAAGGAGAATAAAATCGAGTCCCGTGAAATGATTGGTGTCTTTCCTAGCAATTATGGTATTTCCCACAACTTTGTGCCATATTCTTATGCCCGGATGATGGACCAAAAGAGCACGACAAGCTTTAAAATCTTCAAATTTCTTCCCGGAGATTGCCTCCCAAAGAGGCTCGGGATCATACTTCCCATATTGCTTATAAAATTTATGTTCATCGCTAAGACCCAAAATTTCACCCAATTCCGGAAAGGTAATGCGTCTACTAGTGTTAGCTAGACGAAACTCAATATTTTCCTATTCTCAACTTTTGTCACTTTTAAAGAACTTAAGAATTCCAAGACAAGGGAGGGGTATGTTACTTCCTTCATTTCAAACAATTTCTTTAAACCCATGGCATTGAAAAAGACTCTTGTTTGTTCAAGAACACCCAACTTCTCTAAAGCATCTTGACATATGAATTTGGTGGATTGAATTTGTTTCATAGCAAACTTGACAAATGTATTTCTATGGGAATCGGAAATGAATGTTACCTCCGGGTAATGCAAGAGTTGATTAATTACCGGAGTAGAGGGTGATGCTTCCATAGAAATTTGTTGAGGTTGTTGCACTTCCAAGCTTGGTGTTGATACCACCATTGCCAAAGCTTTCTTCATTTGTAGAGCTTTTTGCCTTTGAGAGAGAGTTGTAGCCTTTGGTGCCTTTGTTGCCTTTGCTTTTGCTTTTGTTGCTCCCTTTGTTCTTGCCATTTGATAAGCTAACCAAGAAAAAGATCAAAAATCTTCAATTTGTAGAATGCCCAAATCGATTTTGAAGGTGAAAGGCTTTGCCTTTATGAGAACAAAAATCGACTCAAAGGTGAAGATTTTGTTCTTGGTTTTGATTGTTAATGAAGATGGAGTGATTGATTTGTTATTTGAAAGATGGTTTGATTTGATTTTGGTGAGTTTTGTTGAGGGTTTTTGTTTTTGAGATGGAGAGGATGAGGGTTTTGATGTTGTGGGTAGTGTTTATGAGTGAATGAATGAATGAATGAAGGTGAGATGGGTATTTAAAGAACTCGACAATTTTAGGACGCAGGGGCAATCCGTGCGGATTAGGCGCAATCCGCTCGGATTTGCAGCCTTCAAATTTTCAAAATTCCCGCCTAGAGACGGGCGGATTTCCGGGGAATCCGCTCGGATTCTTCCGAGATGAGACGGGCGGATTTCGTGCGGGACGGACGGATTCTTGTCCAGAGATTTTTCTTTGTTTTTCTTCAATTTGCAAGAGGGCGGATTGTTCAAAAGACGGACGGATTACGTGAGACGGGCGTCTTTCCGGGAATCCGCTCGGATTCTTCAACGATCAAGAATTTTTGCAATTTCAACACAGCCCAAGACGGCGTCTTCTCACAGACGCTCGGATCCCTCAGACGGGCGGATTCTTAGGAATCCACTCGGATTGGTCCTTGTGTACACGGATTCAGTTCCATCCGTGCACAAACGCATTCCCTTATCATTCTTTCTTTCAAATCTTGTGTTCTTCATTGTGGGGGCACTACTAAGGCATGAATAGCCTAGGCAATTGTCATCCCCACACTAAGGTAAAGCACTACATATCAATTAAAATCATTAGTCCCTCCCTCACTTCTCTCTTACATGACAATTATTTTGATCAAAGTAAAAATAAATCCAAAAATGACAAAAATGCAATACAAAAATTGAAAAGTAAGTTAGGGGGTTAGAAATATTTACAAGTGGTGGTTTAGGGAGGACTCCACCAAACTCTCATTCTTGATGAGATGTCAAGGAGGCATGTTCAAGGTGTTGTTGATGTTGCTCAACACCTTGAAGAAGTAATCAAAAGCTTGTTCATTGTTATGGTAGAGGTCCTCAATAGACCGTGGCCCTTGTTGTTGATCATGATCGATGGCATGCCCAATGTAGGGATTAAAGATCCCTTCAAATTCGTCGTCCCAAAGACCACAAACTTCATTGAGTTGATTATTGAAAATCTCTTGCTTGGATGGAGACAACTCTCCCAATTTCTTTTCTTGGCCAATGAGGCCATCTTCTTCTTCCTTGGTTGATTTTGATGAGCTTTGCAAGCTCTCTTTGTCACAATTCACTTGCTCTTTGAATGGAGCATCTTCAATTTTCTTCCTCCATTGGAGTTCCGATTTCTTCTTCTCATCTTTCCGGCTATAATGATCAATCATGAAACATGGCTCATGCAAACGAGGAGCTCTCATGGTCTTGTCAAGATTAAAAGTTATGCTTTCATCTCCCACTTCTAGAGTGAGCTCTCCATGTTTCACATCAATCACCGCACCCGCGGTGTGTAGGAAAGGTCTTCCTAAGATGATTGGAATGTTGGAATCTTCCTCCATATCAACTATGACAAAGTCCACCGGGATGAAAAACTTCCCAATTCGCACGGGGACATCTTCCCATATCCCTAGCGGTGTCTTCGTCGATCTATCGGCCATTTGAAGAGTGATATTGGTACATTTAAGCTCTCCCATTCCCAACCTTTTACTTACCGAGTACGGCATGACACTCACACTAGCCCCTAGATCACATAAGGCTTTGTTGATCGTTGTGTCGCCAATGGTACACGGTATTGAGAAGTTTCCCGGATCCTTTAATTTTGGAGGTGAACTTCCTTGAAGTATTGCACTACTCACCTTGGTGAAGGCGATAGTCTCAAGTTTCCGGATTGACTTCTTCTTTGTGAGGATATCTTTCATGTACTTTGCATAGGCCGGAACGTGATTGATTAATTCCGTGAAAGGAATTGAGACTTCTAAGTTCTTCACAATCTCCATGAACTTCCCAAGTTGATCATCAAATTTAGGCTTGGCTTGACGACTTGGAAAAGGAAGTCTAATTACAATGGGCTCCTTTTCTTTGGCTTTGTCTTCATTTTTCTTTGAGCTTTCTTCTTTTGATGATTCCCCTTCTTGCACCACAACTTCATTCTCACTAGCTCTCACAACTTCATCCTCAACTTGCTCCTTCGGTGCTTCATACCTTGTACCACTTCTCAAGGGAATGGCACTAACCGTTTCATGTCTAGGGGGGTTACTTTGAGGTGGTAATTGCCCCTTTTGTCTTTGTGAGCTAGAAGATGCTAGTTGAGTTAATTGTGTTTCCAACATCTTGGTGTGAGCTAGAATGTTGTTGATGGTGGTGTCTTTTGCTTGGCTATCTTTTTGCATTTGGGTGAAAAATTCTTGTTGATTCTTTTGCATTTGGAGGACCGCTTTTTGGACATCAAAACCTTGGTCATTGTGGTGATTGTATGGGTTTTGATTTTGGTAACCTTGGTTTTGATTGTAAAAGGGTCTTTGATTTTGATTTCTCATGGGTGGTGGAGTGTATGTTGTTTGAGGGTTTTGGACATTTTGGCTTTTGTATGAGAGATTTGGATGGAACTTGGTGTTTTCATTGTAAAAATTTGAATAAGGGGTACCACTTTTGTAAGCTTGGAAAGCATTGACTTGCTCGGTTGTTCCCCTACATTCGCTTGAGTCATGACCCAAGGTTCCACAATTCTCACATATCCCGCTTGGGATTGATGAGGATGCCGTCAAGGCATTGACATGATGCTTTGTTGATTTTGAGTTTTCCTCAAGTCTAGCCATAGCTTGTTCAAACTTTAAGTTGATTGTGTCAATGTGAGCACTAAGTTGAGCACCCAATTGAGTAACGGTGTCCACTTCATACTTTCCTCCTCTAGTAGCCTTGCGAGGCCTACTATATTGCGAATTATGGACCGCCATTTCCTCAATCTTATTCCATGTTTGATTGTCATCAACTTCGGTGAACATTCCATTTGATCCCATATTGAGAATGTTCCTTGAATCTTCATATAAACCATTCCAAAATTGTTGCACTAAAAACCATTCGCTAAGTCCATGGTGAGGACATGAGCGACAAATACCTTTGAACCGCTCCCAAGCTTCATACAAAGATTCTTCATCCCTTTGCTTAAAACCCGTAATTTGAGCTCTTAGCATATTGGTCTTTTCCGGTGGGTAGAATTTTTGGTAGAAAGCTGGAGCTAGCTTCTTCCAAGAATCTATTCCAAGGGTGGCCTTATCAAGGCCCTTCAACCATTGCTTTGCGGTGCCGATTAACGAAAAAGGAAATAAGACCCATCTTATTTGGTCTTGAGTCACGCCCGTTTGAGAGATAGCTTCACAATAATCACAAAATGTTTCCATATGAGAATGAGGGTCCTCACTAGGCAATCCCCCGAATTGGCTCCTCTCAACTAGTTGGATGAAGGCGGACTTGGCAATAAAGTTTCCGGTAAGATGTTGTGGGGTAGGAGTACCATTTGGTAAATCCTCCTCGGTGGGTATAGAGTGTGACGAGAATTTAGGCATTGTAGGTGGATTTTGTGTGGTATTGTTTAATGAGTTTTCTTCTCCTTCTATTGCGAAAGGATTGACAAACTCACTAGTGGGTTGAACAACTTCACCAACACCTCCCAAATTCCTCCTAACAAGTCTCCTATTATTCGTCAAGGTTCTTTCGATTTCACGGTCAAAAGGTAACAAATCTCTTTGTATCCTTCTAGACATGCAAAATATCAAACAACTAGAAAACAATTAGAACAAACCTTGAGGAGTTTTACTTCCCCAAGGTGAAAAAGACACAACTAAAAACAATAAAAGAAATCTTAAATCAATTAAACACCGTCCCCGGCAACGGCGCCATTTTTGATCGGAGCCATTTCGTGTTCACAATTAAGCATATGTGGTCGTTGGTCAATGGTCGATACAAAACACAATTTATACTTCACAAACAACTCTACAATTAGTAAAGAGGCAAGTAAAGGTTGTTGGAATATGTGTCCTCCGACAATAATGCGATCACGACTGTTGATCATGATGATCACATGTTTAAGTCTCATTAAAATGAATACAATTGGGAAGTAATTTTGTTACTGTCAACTGGTCAACATATATCGGTAATGATTGGCTGACTAGAGTTTGACATTACTGTCGTGTGACGGTGGTGATCAGTTGACCCCCTAGGTCATACCTAAAGGGCAATACTCTTAATTGATTATTTAATTAATCGTATAATGTTACGAGTTAATTAAATTACTTGAAAATTGACGGACGATTTTGGAAGTAAAATTTACGTATCATATTGAAATGTGATTAAATAAGGTACGGTCTGAGTAATTGAATTGTATCATTACTCGGATGAAATAATTGTTTATTGTAGCAATTAAATTGAATGAATTGTTATAAATGCAATCAGTTGTGATTTATAATTGGTAAAATATTTTGGTACTAGTAATTATGATATTACTAAAGTCGATTTTGTATGTGACGTATTTTTATTAATACGTTGATTTTTAATAAGTTAAAAATTACATAACAAATATATGTGACATGTGACATGTAACATATAGACAATTGACAAAAATAATATGGACACCATATTATGTAAAGGGCCGAAAAATTAGAAGGTGTTTAGCTAATTATAAGTTGTTTGTGATTAGTGGAAAACACAATGATTAAAAAGCAACCTAGCCATGCAAGCCTATTGTTCCTTGTGAAGAACAATTTCTCCATGCATTGGCTCACCCTAAAGCTCCTCTCACACGGTTTTGGGAAGAAAAATGTGATCATTGTTTTTCTTATAATTTTACCTAATAACACTAAAATGTTTTAGTGGGAATTCATTCTAATTCACTCATCCAAAATTAGAGTTTTAGAGAGAAATAAAATCCTCCCTTTTATCTCTCTAAAAACCGAAATAATATAAGAGTTTATAAATATTTTGGTTCCATTTTTCTACCTTGATTAATATTATAACTAGTATTTGTAATATTAATTTAATTAAGAGAAGCCTTGGGTATAAAGCATAGGGAGAGATCTTACACTTAGATCTTTGTTCTTCCATTGGAATAGCTCAAGAACAAGAAGAGATAGGTGATCTCTCTTGTACCCTAATAGCCGAAATCCATTTTGTAAGGACATGATTTGTCCTCTATTTATATCATTGTTTGCATGCATAAGATCCGTTTAATTTTATGACAAATTATTTAGACATATAAGAGTATGTTAACATGTATATGAATCTACATTTCCTTCAATCGGTATCATGAGCCACGGTTGTTTGCATGCAAATTGGTTAAAAGTTTTTCCGAGTTATATGAATAACAAAATAAAACTTGTAAAATTTGTGTAATTATGATATATCACGAAATTATTACATGCATGTTAATATTTCTGGTCCTAAAGTGTTTTAGGATATTTTGGTTAATTTTTCGGATTTTTATTGTTCATATTTTACAATAATGGCATTTAAATGTGATTTTATGAGTAAAAATGTCATTTTTGGTCTAAAAATAGCTATACTTCGAATTTTCACTTGGTTTTTGGATATGTTGTTACATATATTATTTTGAGATAACCTGCAAATTTTCATAATTTTTGGATTTATTATGCTCGAAAAATGAATTTTTCATTATTAAATTCGGATTTAAGAGAAAAATAGGTTAATATGAGTTAAATTTCGAATCTGGTCATAGAAAATTAATATGTTGTCACATGCAATTTTACAAGATGTGTGTAAAATAATTGGCTATAAAGAAGTCTTTTAGCATGATTTATGAATTTTTGAAGAAAAATAGCATAAATAGTGACATTATTAGTTGAAAATTAATAAAACATAATCTATGACTTAGGAAAAACGTCTAATGTTGCATTTTATTATATTTTTCAGATCTAAAATTGAAAAGTTAATGAAAATAATTTTTCCATGTTTTTATGATTATTTTATTAAATATCGATAAACCGCAACATTGTTTTTCCGGAAAATTTTCGAAATTTTTTAACCTAAGATTTTGAACATTATGAGTGTCATGGAATTTTTCCAGAATGTTCATGAATTTAAATTTCAAATTTTGAATTTATTTGAATTTTTGTGATTTATTTGAAGTTTAATAGCTTATTTTTGTAATTTTGGTCCATTTATGAACAATTTTGTAAATAAAAGTTAATTATGGTCAAATTATTAGTGAAGACTATATTTTGAGTCCTAAGAGGTTAGGGTAATTAACTTATGCATAAATATGAGTTTATGTATTTTTGTGATTATAAAATGTTGAAATCACGCAAATCCGTAAAAACCGAGTAATATACGATATTGGCTAATTAAAAGGCGATTTAGCATAAAAATTGAGCATGTTTATACATATTATAATGCTGCATCTTTCTTTATGATTGTCATAATTTTAATTTATGTAATTTTGAATTATGTAATTTTACTTAGTATGGCCTTAGATTTTAATTGGTATTTCCCGAAATGTATGGGAATATCGATTCGGTTGTAATTTTTATTGTGATCTCGTATCACCGTTTTGTAATTTAATAGATTTATTTTATTTTAGTTACAAATGTATAATAGGAAATTATGTAATTTATTATGTAATTTTATTCATTAGGAGTTCCAAAAGACGGATTACTTCAAGAATGGCGATACATAAAGACGGTGTTACCTCGAGATGCGTGCCACAACCGAAGTTCAAGGGACCAATGGAGTTGGTTTCCGAATATGTAATAGATTAATAGTTTTTCTATTTTTAGGAAGGCCATACTAGGATTTATTTATTTTATGCTTGCATTTTATTTTATGTCACATGCATCGCTAAATCGCCATAACTAAACATGCATTGTCTTATTTTATCGAGTTTATCGACCGTGTCAATTCGAATTATCGTAGTTCACCGCTTTAGTTCACTTAAAACGTGATAGATAATAAATTGACATGACCTCTCGCTAAAACAATTAATTGAGACATAGCCTTACCAAATAGTAGAAACCATGAAAACCTATTTCGCGAGGGAGTGCGCTCGGCCCCACCGGGGTACAAACCTTGTTACGTAGGGGAAGTGGGTGATGAATGTTAATCCACCGAATTCATGTTGATGAGGGATGTATCGGCCCCACCGTGCCCAAGTTAATGTGGGTTTGGATCATGGACACATTTATTCGAAATTTGGATTGAACTCAACAAAAGTATTTGATAAGGGATGTATCGGCCCCACCGTGCCCTTGTCGATGTGTTTTGGGCTATAGATAATAGTTAATGTAATATTATCGACCAAGAGTTCTAAAAGTAGAATCGATTAAACGTTAATCCACCGAGTTATATTGATAAAGGATGTATCGGCCCCACCGTGCCTAAGTCGATATGAATTTGGGTCTTGGAATCATTTATCTAGTTGGGTAGAGGTCACTAGAAAAATGCGTAAAACTTGTTTAAATCATACATTTTTACGAGTATAATTAAAACGACATTTGTTTTACTCCTTATATTTTGTTTTGTAGACCACTTCTTTTTCATAACAAATGGCAACATCAACACCCACTCCTAATGCTACACCACTCGCTACTTCGTCTTGGCTCCGATCCTTCATGGATCGATGTAAACTTGAAAAGAATGGGTCAAATTTCTCCGAATGGGATGCCCAACTCAAATTAGCCGCCGAAGGTGACGACAAGCTTCGTTACTTTACCGAGGCCTCTCCACCCGAACCCTCCACTAGGTCCACCGCGGGCACGAGGGAAGCCTATGAGACTTACCAAAAGGAGTCCGCCGCAATGAAAAATGTCTTAATATTTGCGATGGAGGCGGAACTCCAAAGGAGAGCCTTTAAAATGGGCAATGCTAATGAGATATACTCCAAACTTGTGACTATGTTTTCACAAACTCCGCGGA
This sequence comes from Silene latifolia, assembly GCF_048544455.1. Classification (NCBI taxonomy): domain Eukaryota; kingdom Viridiplantae; phylum Streptophyta; class Magnoliopsida; order Caryophyllales; family Caryophyllaceae; genus Silene; species Silene latifolia. Next base: position 225,431,948 of record NC_133537.1, on the reverse strand, counting down.
TCGTCCAATACGAGGCGGCCGCGGCATTCTTTGATCTCGACTTCAAAGAGGGCCAAAAGGTTAGCCCTCATGTGCTCAAACTCATGGAGCTTGTCGAGACCTTGAAGATTCAAAAGGTTGAAATCCCCAAAGAACTCATCGTAGATAGGATTCTACACTCCTTGTCTAAAGTCAAGGCATATGTGCAATTCCGGGTGAATTTCAATATGCAAGACAAGGACGTGTCTCTTGAAGAGTTGCACAAGTTACTTGTGCAAGCCGAGAGGGACATGGGGTTAAATGTGAACCCTCCCAAGGATGTGCTTAACATAAGCACAAAAAGTAAGGGGAAGTTCAAGAAGAATGGGAGAAAGGGCAAGAAGCAAGCTCCCACATTCACCAAAGCTAAGTCTTGTGAAGCTAGCACATCCAAAGTCAAGAAGGGTCCTCTTGACAAATGCCATTATTGTAATGGCATGGGACATTGGAAGAGGAATTGTTCCAAATACCTTGGTGATATCAAAGCTGGAAAGATCACTCCAGTAGGTAAATGACTAACCTTCTTTTATGTTTCTAAATTCAACTATGGTATTATGATGCAAAGTTGTGATAATGTATCTCCCTTTTTATTGTAAATAGGGCCTCCACCAAGCAAAGACATGGGAAAGGAAAAACAAGCATGAGAAACCAATGAGAAGCTAAGGATAGCTTTTATGGAGCTTTGTTTTTCATTGTCTTATTTTAAGTTATGTTTTGAATTTTAGAACTTTAAGTTTCCGTGTTCGACATGGAAAGGTATTTTGGATAATGGTTTGTATTTTGGATGATGGTGACTTGGTTTGCAACCCAAGTCACCCGTTTTATCATTTATCCTTTATGTTCTAAAATTTCATCTTTAAATGCTTGCGTTTTGAAACATAAGATTATTCACTTAAAAGTGATCCCATAGACAATTATAATGACGGGTTTCATTATATGTCCACATGCTTAAGGCTTGTGTATGATCATTTATAAAGCGATTTTGAGTCTATGAACTCTCTTAAAGGTATGTCAACCACCAAGTACACATATGAAATCGATAACAATTAGTCAACCTATGAGGTAGTTCTCCTTATAATTCAACATCATTAATTTGTGTCTCATATGCTATCTTTGAATGTTTAGTGTATTCATTCTAAAGATAGAGTGGGAGAAAAATGAGGACACAACACACAAGACAAAGATCAAATTGTGTCACCACACACAAGACAAAGATCAAATTGTGTACTTGTGTAAATAAAGATCTACGCAAGAGAAAATGATTTGAATAAAGGTATATCTATTTACATAGTATGCCGAATAGATGAGATCTATGGTCTCAAGTTAGTTCTATATGACTAAAGAGACCAAGTGTAGTAATCGTAAGAGTATATTCTCAAGATAACTACACGAGGAGACCAAAAGAAGTTTTGGATGAAAATGACTAATGCAAAGTCTTAACAAGTTTTTTGACTAAGTTCTATATGATAAATTTTGACCTAATAGTTTCAATCATGAGTTTTACTTAAGAGCCTAAATGAATCAAAGTAACATACTAGTTATGATCAAAATCAAGTTGCAAAGTTTGATATTTCGATATCTCCTATAGCCAACGTTTTAACCATACAAATGTCATTGCTTAACCTCCCTATGAAATGGTTAAATCTCCTTCCAAAAGGGTATTTGCGAAGGACGTATTCTAAATATTATTTGTATTTGAATATTGACATTGCTACACATCATTATGACATGAGTGTGTTAGAGATTTAAAATCTCTTTCCGTAAGGTTGAGATAAGACCACTTCAAAATAGGCATTTTGAAAGGATATGATGGGAACATATATGGTTTTATCCTAGTAACTTGGCAAAGCAATTTATATTTATATTCTTGACAAATTTCGATTAAGAAGTCAATTTTGAAATATGTAGAATTGAGTGGGAGTTAGGAAATTCTCATGTGAAGACATAGAATTTAGTGGGAGCTATCATCCTTGAATGTATAAAACTCATTACTCATTAAAGAATGACGAGCTAATACCTTCTTTCATAAAGAAGCTTTTGAGTTTTCAATTCTGGATGAAAATGGACAATGATGAATCCAATTACATCATGAGATGTTGGATTAGTATTAAAGAGATACACATCGTATCAACATTTACATAGGTTATTCATATGAATGAAAAATGGGATTACCATTAGCAGTCATGGTAGTTCATTGAACCTGAGAACGGTTGATCTCATGATTATTAGTAACTAATGTTTCCGCCATTAGAATAATCATGTACATGTCAATTATGAATCATATGCATAAGAGCATGATGATTGACTTGGTGAGCCATAATAGAAGCGTCATGAATTCTCGAGTAGAATCCGATGAGCGATTTCGATGATTGACGGATGTTCTATTGTGTGTCAAGAGTTTGCACATATTGTAGAAAATCCGAGCACATATGAGGATTTATGAGAATCCCAAATCTTTCAAGCCCAGAAAGAGAAATGAGAAGTTTTGGAAAGATACTTGGTTAAATAAGAGGTTATTCAAAACAATCTTTCCTAATAAAGCTAGGACTTGTGAGAAGTACTAAGCTAATAATCTTGTCAATTGTTACAAGATTCTAAAAAACATATACCTAGTGCATTGTGTGTGGATGGAATACTTGATCGGTACAAGTTGTATTATTCATCGCAAATTCGTTCGTTATGAGATGATCGATAAGAAAGTTCTTTCAAGTTAAAGAACCAAAACCAAGGTCGAGAACCTTGATGTGTGCTTGGTAAAATTCATGGTATGAGAACATGAATGTGAAGGAAATTGCAAGTGTAAGAAGTTTGAACACGTGGACACATGGGATGTTAAACTTCTATTGCAATCAATAAGTGTTTACACTTATGATAAACATCACAAGGTTGTAATATGATATTGACTACCCGAGTGTGATGTCGACACTTGTCGTTTGAGTTATTATTAACTCACCTTGAACATTGTTATATCCAAACGGGTTGTAGAGACAATTGAACCCCGTTAAAGTGAACATGGATTAACATTGTTTTTGCCCATAGTTACTTATATGAGGTGACGTCTCGAAGTGACTAGAGTGTGATGCGATTGATGGCAAGTTCAAGTGCCATAGAGTCATGTGAGATGACTAGTCGATCACATAGGCAGATTGTTAGGAACTTTCTGTCGGGCCTTATGACCGCTTATAGAGTTCTGGCAAATTTATATAGCCTGGTCGTGGCGAGAGCTACTATAGTATTCGAATGCGTCGTTTCTTTTGACTAAAGACTATTCTTCTAAGATGGCACAGTTTCAGATTAACTTTGATTTGTGTTACTACGACCTTCGTAAATGGGGTCAAATGGGCATATTTTGGGTTATGATGGCTGTGGCTAGTCGAAGGGAATGAGTGCGATAGGAATTGTCCACCCCTTGTCAGGGTTATAACAATATCTCAGGGCCACTCGAGGAGTAATGAATAGGAAATGCGTGGCCACGCTCGGATGGCATCCGAGTGGATAAATTCGGTCAATCGGTTATTCTCCGGATCGAGGAAACCACTCTCGATATGATCACTTGCAAGTACGACCTGAAAGACACCTTGCATTGAGTGGGAGATAGTAATAGGACAAGAGAATTGGTGACGCACACTTGTCGAGGACAAGTGGGAGATTGTTGGAATATGTGTCCTCCGACAATAATGCGATCACGACTGTTGATCATGATGATCACATGTTTAAGTCTCATTAAAATGAATACAATTGGGAAGTAATTTTGTTACTGTCAACTGGTCAACATATATCGGTAATGATTGGTGACTACGAGTTTGACATTACTTGTCGTGTGACGGTGGTGATCGATTGACCCCCTAGGTCATACCTAAAGGGCAATACTCTTAATTGATTATTTAATTAATCGTATAATGTTACGAGTTAATTAAATTACTTGAAAATTGACGGACGATTTTGGAAGTAAAATTTACGTATCATATTGAAATGTGATTAAATAAGGTACGGTCTGAGTAATTGAATTGTATCATTACTCGGATGAAATAATTATTTATTGTAGCAATTAAATTGAATGAATTGTTATAAATGCAATCAGTTGTGATTTATAATTGGTAAAATATTTTGGTACTAGTAATTATGATATTACTAAAGTCGATTTTGTATGTGACGTATTTTTATTAATACGTTGATTTTTAATAAGTTAAAAATTACATAACAAATATATGTGACATGTGACATGTAACATATAGACAATTGACAAAAATAATATGGACACCATATTATGTAAAGGGCCGAAAAATTAGAAGGTGTTTAGCTAATTATAAGTTGTTTGTGATTAGTGGAAAACACAATGATTAAAAAGCAACCTAGCCATGCAAGCCTATTGTTCCTTGTGAAGAACAATTTCTCCATGCATTGGCTCACCCTAAAGCTCCTCTCACACGGTTTTGGGAAGAAAAATGTGATCATTGTTTTTCTTATAATTTTACCTAATAACACTAAAATGTTTTAGTGGGAATTCATTCTAATTCACTCATCCAAAATTAGAGTTTTAGAGAGAAATAAAATCCTCCCTTTTATCTCTCTAAAAACCGAAATAATATAAGAGTTTATAAATATTTTGGTTCCATTTTTCTACCTTGATTAATATTATAACTAGTATTTGTAATATTACTTTAATTAAGAGAAGCCTTGGGTATAAAGCATAGGGAGAGATCTTACACTTAGATCTTTGTTCTTCCATTGGAATAGCTCAAGAACAAGAAGAGATAGGTGATCTCTCTTGTGCCCTAATAGCCGAAATCCATTTTGTAAGGACATGATTTCTCCTCTATTTATATCATTGTTTGCATGCATAAGATCCGTTTAATTTTATGACAAATTATTTAGACATATAAGAGTATGTTAACATGTATATGAATCTACATTTCCTTCAAAGGTCGGATCCCAAGGGACGGGTATTGAAATGAAGATTCTATTGTAACTAGTGGTATCTAGGGGTGTCACAAATGGGGTTGATGTAGAAGGTTACTAAACTAAGATAGCAATGAAAATAAACTAACAAGGTAAATAAAATAAGGGGTGTAAACAATTGATTAAAAACACTAGGGTGTCATGGGTTCATAGGGGAATCATGGGATATGATCATACAAACATGTTCTCAAATTATAAGCAAGCAATTATTGTTGTGATGGATTGAGTTGGGTTATATCTTACAATCCTAGGAAAGTTTGGGTCCCGGAGCCGAATCTCTTGGATTGTACAACACCTACAAGTCGACTTAATCTTCCCTACTTAACACATGCATGGTCTAACAAGACTCGAGTTGGGTTATGTCTTACAAGTCAAGTTGAAAGGATAGAAGATGATAGTAAATGCAAGGATTCATAGGCTTAGCATTTCATCAAATATAACATGTGCATGTATTAAGATCAAAACAAGCAAGCAAATAAGATATGAAAGCATATTAATTTAAGCATGAATCATTCCCCATGTTGGTTTCCCTAATCACCCATTAAACCCTAGCTAAGAGACTACTCACTCATTATCATATTGATCATGCTAGAAAGGTTGTCAATCATACTAACATAATGAAACATGATGAATAAATGAAAGTAATTAGCAATAATTAAAAAGGGATTAAGAGATTATACCTACTAATGATTCCAATAATAAAGCAAGAATAATAGAAGTACTTGAATCCTAGATTGAGAGGTTGTCAATCCCCCAATAATAACCCAAATAATCTTCAATTACCCAAAATAAAGTAAGAACAAGAGAGAGATTAAAGAACTAAAACTTGGATTAAAACTTGATTAATATTTGATTACAATATTGAAGAGAGATTTGATTGATATTAACTACACTAATTATTGATAAGAAGAACATGCTCCTCTAATTAGACTAATGGGGTATTTATAGTGAAAATTAGGGAGGATGCATTAGGGTTAACTAAGGGCTAAACTAGTAATTACACTTTTTAAGTTGAGCAAGGAGCCTCCGGGATTATCCGAGAGAAGGGCTTCTCTTATCGATGCTTGAGGAATGAAAACGTCTTTGTCTTTGCGATCCGTGCGGATGGGAGTCGGGACGGCCGGATCTGGGTGGAGAATCCGAGCGGATTCTTGGGCAAGACGCTCGGATTGGCGAGGGGAATCCGAGCGGATTCCTTTGCGGGACGCTCGGATTGGCGAGGACGGACGGATTCTCTACAATCCGTTCGGATTGTAGTTCAGCAACTTTCCTTCTTCTTTTTCTTCCCTTTTCTTCATGAATTCCTTGGGGATTTCCTTGGGGACTCAAGGATCCTTTTCTCAACAATGCTCTTCTACTATGCTATGTACAAAGGCCTTCTAGTCTTGTCTCTCCTTGATGCTTGGTCATTGAATATGATCAATTTAGCCTTGTTTTGCCATGAAAATGCAAGATTCTTACTCCTTTCCTACCAAGGGATCAAAATCTCAAAGAATATGCAAAACAAAGAACTAAAGATAAGAAATGACCCAAATAGGCACTAAAAAGCATGAAAACAATGGTAATTCGGGGGCTAAATATGCGCCAATTATGGTCACATCAATGGTCTAAATTCTTGTTTGGGCCTAAGGATGAATATCGATTGACGTCAACCATACCATGTACTTACTCTTGTTTGTATCAAGGGCTTTCACTACTCGAGAAAATGGACTAGGAATCGGCCTTACTCCTGTTTGGTACGAGCCTCTCCACAGACCCCGGGTTTGATTGTTCGGTATGGCAACCCACACTTTAAACCAAAACCCTTTTAAATGCACTCAGCATCCCGTTATAATGCATGTATAAATGCTTGTACCATATGTGATCACCATTTTCTAAAGAAACCATGACCAATTTTGTAAAATCAAAACCACTTTCAAAACGTAAAATTTTCGAAAAGTAGGCCAATATTAGCGCAAAACTAGTCGAAACTCTGTCCAATTGTCGAGTCAAAATTCGGGCCTCAAAGCCCATTTCAAAACCTCACTTCGAGTCCACTCCTACAACTATACTATAGTTGACTAGGACCAACATTTCCAAACCTTGTCATTTCTTCAAACCTCACTTGACACAAGTGGCACACTCCCACTTCACAGGTCAAACCTTTTCTTTGAGTAAGTGTGCTAGAATGGTCGATCGTGTCTTGATTCGTCGTCGATCTCTTATCCAGTTTTCAAGATGCCTGGAACTAGTCACACAAGTGTCAATGGAAAACCACTGTGTTGGAGCCGGTGTCCTCCAGTTAGTGCGGATAACGTTATTGCACGTACACTTGTACGGACAAGTGGGAGCTTGTTGGGGCTGGTGTCCTCCACAGTTACTGCAATGACATATAAATCTCTAAAAGGATCAAAGGGTATACTTTTGTATTATTATCAGTTGGTCCACGTTTATCAATAACGGTTGGCTTGCTAGATAAGTTTGACGTTATTGTCATACAGATGGCGGTGATCAACTGGTCCCTAAAAGTCACACCTATAGGATACGATTGAGAGATGTGACGATATGAAAATACAGTCATGTTGATGCCTTATATGACTAAGCGGTTAGTCGGAGTTATTGACTAATAATTAGTCAAACGCGATGTTGAGATAATTATTTAATACGGATTAAATAATACTGGCTAAGGTGAATTAAGCGGTTAATTCGTAAATTGAATATAAACGGTTATATTTAATTAATGTATATTGAATTAATTAATTATACAATATTGTCATTGTCGAACAAGTATTAATATGTCGACTGATTCATGTTACTAGTCGATATTTTAATATCCGATAACGGATGACGATTTATAATTAAAACCCGTCATATACATTTAGCAAAACGAGTCGGACCACGAGTTAAATAAGGAGAAAGTGGAAAGCCCACTCCCTCCCTGAGCAACCGGTCGGTCGACCGAATAGAACAAAAGGAGAGTCCTTCTCTCCTTTTGACCTAATCCTTCTCATTTGAAGAAAAATTAGGGTTTTGGAGTCTTTTTCTCTGAAATTCTAGATCTCACATCAGAAAAACTCACAAAAGCTCTCTCAATATTGCAAGGCAATCAGAGAGCAATTTCTAGCACAAGGGGCATAGTCTCAGACGATCTTGGGTGCAACGATTAGGAGGAAATCTGCGTTGATTTCTGTTCTTAGGCCGTTTTGCACAGGACCCGAGGTTGATTCTTATTCTTTTATCGTTTCTCTTGTTTTTCGTTTATGACCATTAATCACATGATAAATTACGTTATAGTCCTTAATTTTAAGGGGTTTTATACGGATATTTCCCTACAATTGGTATCAGAGCGAGACCACGTAAATTTTTTCATCGTGATTTTCATAAAACGATTTGAATCGATAATTTTGCCTTGAAAACCGTGACATGTTGTTCACGTCTGATCAGTCGATCGAGGACTGTAGTGTCTCGATCGATTGGTTTTGTTTTCGTTTTGTTTTTTTGCATATTGTTATCATAAACGGTCATTATAGCAATATGTTAAGGTTTTGTCAATTGTAGATTTAATTTTATACGAATTAGGTCAAAATTGCAATTGGTTTTGTTTTGTCAAATCGATTTCACGAGGGTTTTATGTTTCAAAATTGTTTTGCTCTCGGTCGAGCGTAATACTACTCGATCGAGAGCTATTCTGTGTTGTTTTACCCGATTGAGTACTCGCAGTACTTGATCGATTTTTTTTAAAAACCCTAACTGTTCGATCGAGTGGAAAAGTGTTTTGGCAGCGCTGAAAAATTATTTTTCCGAGTTTTAATTTTTCTTTTGGCCATAAAATGTACATTATACGGATTATGTACACTCGCTTGATTGTGAAACGGTTCACACACGTACCATTTAGTTATTTTAAAGCGGTTTAAAGTAACGGATTGTAATGGATTAAAATTAAGTTGATAAAAGCGGTTTTGTCATATAATTTTAAGCGTTAAAAGGTGGTTTGGATAAATTTAACATAATTACGGAATTATGTCACGAATAAATTTTGTTTTAGTTGATGCATTTTTATTTATCGTTACTTTTGAATGCCATGAATGTTTTTATTACATATTTAATTTTACAAACGATTGTAACTTAGTGTGGCCTTAGTAGAACATGTTACCATAATGATGGAACACGGTCTTGGTTGTATTTTGAGATCTCGCATCTCCGTTTTGGATTTTTCCTTGTAATTACAGTTTTTATTTAGAATGTAAATAGGTTTATATTTTGTAAATTTTAATTTGTAATTTTGAGAAGACCATAGATGGAGATCGGATGCTCACTCCCGCTGCATGAACCAAGATGGAACATCAAGACAAGCTTCTCGGGTCCAACGGTGGATTCCAAAGTTGTATTATGTTAGGATAGGCCACACTAGGACTTTTATTTACGTTTTGCTTTTCTTTTATGTTTTTCATCGTAACGATAGTTTGCATCATATTCCGCCTAAAACCAAACCACCTAATATTTGCATGAAAACTGACTCATATAGAGGTTACGCGTTAGTTTTCTATGACATACAGATGTCACACGGTCTTAATAAGCCATCACCTAAGTTAATTCATTCACGTAATGCTAGATTTTCGTTCACTTAAAATGAATTAAAACTAAGTTGATGGGATCTTCCTCGTATAACCAAAAATTGAGAATAGTCTTTATAGGTCAAACTCCAATGAATCCCTTCTTCGTCGGTAGGCATAATATGACCCCTTCTACGTCGGGTAAGTTGGAACTGATTGACCTATTTTATCTCACACTAGTAGAAAAAGTGACATTGACATCGGTTATTTAGGCCTATTTACATCGGTTTTGGTGCGATGCTTCTGGGGGCGTTGTTTATTGAATTTATAAGCAAAACATCGGTTTTACAACCGATGTTAAAGGTTTAAACTTACATCGGTTCTGGACCAAAACCGATGTTAAAGGTTTAAACTTACATCGGTTCTGGACCAAAACCGATGTTAATAGCATATAAATTACATCGATTCTTCACCAAAACCGATGTATTTTTAATGATATTAACATCAGTTGTACTTAGTAACTGATGTAACTTATAATTACATTAACATCAGTTGTACTCAATAACCGATGTACCTAATTACATTAACATCGGTTTATTAAAACTTCTAGAACTGATGCTAATACTTCTTATAATTCATGAGGGCAATACGAATTCAATAATTTACACCCGCAACTAAATGCTACATATAATACGCTAATAAGCAACATGAGCTTTGCTTCCAATAATTCAAACAAACACATCCATTTATTATATACCAAAAAATATCAAACGTATTACAATAATTCCGTCCATTCATAAAACTAGTTAAAACACTACTAAATGCGTGCCACGATACAAAATGTTAAATGTTTTCAATTAGAATTCCTACGAATCAAACCATACATTAGACGTTCTTTACACAATAAAGCGACCAAAGCTCTCGAACCTCATTCATTTGTTCAATTGTTATTTCCGCACCTGAAACACACTACATAAAAGATGAGGCTTAGGAAAATATAGGCAATTTACAAAAAAAAATACAAACAATATGAGTTTGTGAAATGTGGGAATATTAACTTTCAAAACAATAAATGAATAACCCCTTAGGTAATGTAAAATTTTAGGGCTGGGAGTTTGGGAAATAAAAAATACAGTTTGAGAGAATAAAGCAAGTACCTTTTGTATGCCGTCCTCCGATAATGCGTAGCGTACGGTGATATCATACATCCACTTTATAACATAATAACCACACTCATAATTCCCTGGCTGTTGAGGGCACTATATTTATAGAAAAATAAGAGTTAAGTAAAGACTCTAAGCTCATATAATCTAAGTCAAATATACTACCACCATAAGGTAATGAATTATAATTATAATAATTAAATAAAATGACGTTATACGTGTTATAGTCACAAGTTAACAAGTTTCCGTATAAAGCAACATACTCCAGACAAGTCAAAAGACACAAAAAGGGCAAGATTCTGATCGAGGCAAAACAAGTAATCGTAAAAACCTACATCGGTAAATATCGCTAAATAGCATCACCAAACCTCTGCTTCAAGAGAGTCTATCCATGAGTAGTTCATTTTTTTAACATATCACGTGTAAAACAAAAATAGGAGGTGGGGTGGTAGTAGTTGGCGTAATTGAATTTCTAAGGAAAACTTCATACCTCAATCATTTTTATCTGGAGTTCATTTTTTTTTAACATATCACGCGTTCCCGCCCTAAAAGAATACCTTTTCCAAGCCCTGAAATTAATTGAATACATGAAATGTAATCATATTATCGACATTCATACATAACATAACTATAATTTATGTGGTTAATCGATTGAACTTACCATGATAAGCAACTTTTTATTTGCCATGTCTTCTTTGTCGCTTTATCCGAGTCAAAAATATATGCAATATTATCTCGAAGACAAAATACAACCAACATCCAATGCGAGCTATATCAAATAACAAAACTTATAAATCCTTTAATAAGGTAAAAAAAAATATGTAAAGGAAAAAAAATTGATGAAATGCAAGAAATTGGTTGTAAGGAGCAGTACACCTGATGTATGCTATGTACTTTTTTATTACTATCATCTCAATTTCATAATGATAATCCTGATGTATACTCTTTGACATAGTTAACATTGACAGTCAACACACATAAATTTAATCATCCATTAGAGTACAAAATAATCTGAACAAGTCTTACGTACATGCTTTCCCAATGTCTGAGCTAACTTTTCTTCTTTTTCAGAAGCGTCCCCAAAAGTTATTGCACCATTGATCAAGTAGCGCTCTCAATTTCTGCACAAGTGAAGGACCTTTCCTGGTTCACTGGTCTTTTAACATCCTCTGAAGCCTATGGAAAAAAATGTGTATCAATACGTGTTTCAGTCTAAAAGAAGACTACACTTGTGATTTCAAGCCATCTCTATCAAATGACCAGGAAGTAGAATAATATTCAATAGGAATGCTTAAAATTAACATGTAGTTTAGAAAAAAAATCCATTTCACGTGATGAAATTCTAAAATCACATTTCACCTTCTCGTTAGTAGAAGAAAAATGTAGACAACCATTGATAAAAGTAAACAATGTAATTACAAACTAGTCAGACAAAGCAAGCATTATGACAGCTAAAATGAGAGGCATTCATTATTTCTTACAGCATTATGATTCTTGTTTCATATGAAATCTAAGACTTTTCGCTTTAATCTGACCTATCATGGGTTTCATAATTCAAAGGAAGCAAAAGTACCATTGCCAAGTAGTCTGTTTTACATGTGTTCACACCATGGCCATTGCTATCTCTTAACCTGCCTTCCATCTGAAACAAATCGACAATGAACCAAGCTGACAGTTTTAATTTTCTTCATACTCAAGTACTCAACCATGCTTCCTCTGTAGAATTCACAACCCTTGAGCTCATGTAAAAAGTCCCACCTCTCATGTAATATGTTTGACATGAACAATCCCGGTTTGATACCTGTTGGTGCAGCAGGTAGACATAGAACAAAGAAATCTCAAATCAAAAGAACAGTTTCATTATTTTGAACATCTCACCACATAAACAAGTCCCAAATCATCTAACCAAGTTATGCATTTTCTCCTTTAATATTCTTCTCTAATTATACATACCCATTCAAAATATCATTAAACAAAATCATACAATAAAAGCTGAATTCAGAAGAATCAATTAATAATTAACCAAATTTACAAATTGAAAAGCGGTTAATAAAAAAATCCACATATCAAAAACTTAAGAAATTAAAAGAATAGATTAAAAAACTACTTGAAGGTTGACATGAGGGTAGTCTAGAAGCGACGGTACTCCAATCGTTATGAAAAAAACCCCAATTCATCAATCCATAAACCCTAAAAAACTTAAATGGAATTATTCAATTGGGATAGGCAGATGCGTACCATCGACGGTGCGAGAGGCCGCATGGTAGTCTCGGTGGTGGTAGTGAAGGCGACAACAGGAAGGGAACCGTGCCACAGCGTAATAATGAATGGTGAGGGCGAGGACGTGACGGCAGAAGGCAACCATGGTGTTCGAGGGTGGTAGACAGCGGAACGTTAAAGGGCGGCGGCGGCGTGACGGAGGAGGGTTGTGCGATGGGGTTTTGTGAGAAGCAAGGGTTATGCGATGACGGCTGAAGGTTTTCTATTGAAGAAGTTATGTTACACGAGATATTAGGTGAACAATAAAATCAATGTTGTGACATCGGTTCACTATTAACCGAGACAAGCTAAATAACGACTAATTAAATTTACATCGGTTCTAGCATAATTGATGCAATGTAAAATAATTAACATCGGTTTTAAAACAACCGATGTTGGTAAACGATGTAAATGATAAAAAACAAACTAATTTACATCGTTTTTTTAGGAAACCGATGTTTATAACTAATTTACATCGTTTTTGTTAAGAAGTGATGTTATTATGGCGATGTCAATAGCACTTTTTCTACTAGTGTCAACACTATGGTCACTCGTACGATCCTGTGATTATGGTGGACTAAAGATAGGATTTACGGAAATCTATCGACCAAGAGTTCTAACGGTAGAACTAGCCAAACAGTTGGCTTATCAATTTACGGAAATTGAGTCTTGGGATCATTTGTATAATTCTTGAGGTAGATCAATTATACAAGTGCAATGAGTCTACACGTTAAAATGAATTTTAAATAGACTTAAATCACCTCGATGAGTTGCTTATTTCGTTTTGTTTTTCTTTATTTTTCAGTGTAGAACACGATCATTTAAACTGCTAATAACAAAATGGCTGGCCGTACGGACGACCCAATGCCAAGTGCCACATTGGACCGTGAGTCCGGCCGGATCTTCATGAATCGGATGAATCGGTCTACTCGATCGAAGAATGATGGATCAAACTTCGCGGATCGGGAGGCGGCATTACGGAATCGCCATTGCGACGGGAAGCTCAAATATCTGATAGAGCCCATCCCGCCAAACCCAGGCCCCACGGCTGGAACTAACGAGATCGCCACGTATAGCGATTTCGTCATGGAAGCGGGTGCGATAAAGAATGTACTCATTTTTGCAATGGAATCCAATTTACAGAAACGCTTCATAGCCCAAGGTGCAAACAAGATTTTCACCACGCTCACTAAGGAATTCTCGAAAGCACCGAGAACCGTGACCTATGAGCATACCTGTCGCTTCTTTGAGGCGAAACTCCAGAAGGGCCAACCGGTTAGCCCACACATTCTCAGCATGATTGAGAATGTCGAGAAACTGGAGGCACTTGATTGTAAGATCAGCGAGAACATCGTGATTGACCGCATGCTTCATTCACTCCACGATGGTTTTGCGCTCTTTAGAGCCAATTACTATATGAATGATTTGAAGAAAAGTCCTCATGCACTACACTCCCTTCTCGTACAGACCGAGAAGGACATGAAGTTTAGTGGGAGCCTGAAACAGGATGTTCTCGTTGTGTCAAACAAGGGAAAGGGTAAGGGCAAAGCTCAGGCAGACCTAGCAGTAGGTAAGGCGAAGTTTAAGAAGTCAGGAACAGGTAAGAGTGGGCCTGGTGAGTCAAGCACCTCACTAGGCGCGACTAAGAGCAAGGACGGTAACATGGAATGCCATCATTGCCACAAGACTGGGCATTGGAGGCGTACATGTCCTTTATACCGTGAGGACATAAAAGCAGGTCGCGTTTCTTCTGTTGGTATGTCTACTTCTTCTTCTTTTATTCATATGATTGAGATTAACCACGCAAGTTACGGAACTTGGGTACTAGATACTGGTTGTGGTTCTCATCTGTGCAATCATGTGCAGGGGCTCCGAAACATCGAACCCCTCGTAAAGGGTGAGGTGGACCTGCGTGTCGGGAATGGAGCACGAGTGGCTGCCGTCTCGAGGGGAACATATGTGATCCAGCTTCCTAGCGGATTTGAGTTATTTTTATATAACTGCTATTATGTACCCAGTTTATCTAAAAACATTATTTCAGTTTCTGCACTTGACAAACTTGGTTTTTCATTTGTAATATAGAATAATAGCTGTGTTTTCTCGTTACACGATATGATTTATGGCAAGTCAGTCTCCATGAATGGAATTTATGTTTTAGATTAGACCACCGAAATATTGCACGTAATGAATAAGAAGTTAAAGGTTGGTGACAAAGATCAAACTTATCTATGGGTAATCTCGTATGGGACACATTAATGAGAAACGCGTTAAACAGCTCATACATAATGGAGCTATCTCGGCCTTTGATTTTGAATCATTTGGCACGTGTGAATCATGTCTCATTGGTAAGATGACTCGAATTTCCTTCAAAGGTGTTGGAATGCGCGCTGCTGACCTATTAGGACTCATACATACGGATGTGTGTGGACCTATGTCAATCACCGCACGAGAAGGCTATAGGTATTTCATCACTTTCACGGACGATTTAAGTAGATATGGCTATGTCTACTTAATGAAGCATAAAAGTGAGTCCTTTGAGAAATTCAAAGAATACCAGAATCGGGTACAGAACCAACTGGGTAGAAATATTAAAACACTACGATCAGACCGTGTTGGCGAGTATCTTTCACACGAGTTTGATCAACACATTAAGGACCGTGGGATTGTCTTACAGCTAACTCCACCTGGAACACCTCAGTTGAATGGTGTGTCCAAACGGAGAAATCGAACACTACTTGATATGGTTCGATCCATGATGAGTCACACCGTATTGCCTGATTCATTGTGGGGTTATGCTCTTCTGTCAGCTGCTCTAATACTTAACCGAAGTCCGTCTAAAGCTGTTGACAAGACTCCATATGAACTATGGAAGGGAACGGTCCCCAACTTGTCCTTTATACGGGTTTGGGGCTGCGAGGCATATGTCAAGTGGAGACACGAGGATAAGCTCGGCCCGCGATCGGTCAAGACATACTTTATAGGTTATCCTAAAGGAACATTTGGTCATTACTTCTATTCGCCAACCGAACAACGTGTATTTGTTGCGGCTAGTGCGACATTCTTAGAGAAGGAGTTTCTCGAGAACGCGAGGAGTAATAGAACCTTCGAACTGTCGGAGATTCCAGAACCAAATGCCGAGCAACCATTGGAGGAACCAGTTCCTTCAATGCCGGCTGCGGTTAGTATTCCTGAGGAACCTAGAAGGTCGGGTAGAGTCTCTATTCCTCCGGACAGATACATTGGTATGGTCGAGGAACATGACATAGATGACATTCTGCTCTTAACGAGTAGTGAACCCGCAACCTATAAAGGTGCCATGACTAGTTCCGACTCAAAGCTATGGCTTGAGGCCATGCAATCCGAGATGGACTCCATGTATGAGAACAACGTATGGTATCTTGTTGACTTACCTGCTAAGGTTCGTCCCCTTCAATGCAAATGGCTTTACAAGATAAAGCATTCTGTGGAAGGTCAACAAGATATCTATAAAGCACGACTAGTTGCTAAAGGTTTCACCCAAGTGCCAGGTTTTCACTACGATGAAATTTTTGCACCCGTAGTCATGCTGCGTTCCATTCGGATTATCTTAGCGATTGCCGCTTTTCATGACTATGAAATTTGGCAGATGGATGTGAAAACCGCCTTCTTAAACGGTTATTTGGAGGAAGAGTTCTACATGGTACAACCCGAAGGTTTCATCGATCCTGACCATCCTAAGAAAGTGTGCAAGCTTAAGCGTTCCATTTATGGACTTAAGCAAGCTTCTCGGAGTTGGAATCATCGTTTTGACCAAGTGATAAAAGAAAATGGATTTGCTCGATCGGTCGAGGAACCATGTCTATATATCAAGTCGAGTGGGAGCAAGATTGTCTTCCTAATATTGTATGTTGATGACATACTCCTGATTGGGAATGACATACCTCTCTTAACTTCGGTAAAAGTATGGTTGAAGAACCATTTCCAGATGAAAGATCTGGGTGAGGCACAAAGAATTTTTGGCATCCGTATCTATCGAGATAGATCACGTCGGATGTTATCTCTCGATCAGAGTCTTATATAGACAAGATTCTAGAGAGATTCAAAGCATGACTAACTCCAAAAAGGGGTTTCTTCCTATGGCTCCAGGGGTGCATTTGAGCAAGTCTCAGGCACCAGAGACACCGGAAGAGATAGAGCGCATGACACGGATTCCTTAAGCTTCGGCTATAGGATCAATCATGTATGCCATGATATGCACACGTCCGGACGTGGCATATGCATTGAGTATGACGAGTCGATTCCAACAGCATCCAGGTGAATCACATTGGATGGCTGTCAAGAACATTCTTAAGTACCTACGGAGGATTAAAGATTGGGCATTGACTTATGGAGGCGATCAAAAGCTATGCGCAACCGGTTACGCAGATGCTAACTTCCAAACGGATCGAGATGACTCGAAATCTCAGTCTGGATTCGTTTTTACTCTTAATGGCGCCGATCAGTGGAAGAGTTCCAAACAAAGTGTTACAAAGAGATTCTACGGTGAGTCCGAGTACTATGCCGCGTCTGAAGCTGCAAAGGAAGCGATATGGATGCGTCAATTCTTACAAGGACTATCAGTAGTGCCTAGTTCGAATGACCCGATCACCATCTATTGCGACAATAGAGGTGTCATCTTCCAGGCTAAGGAGCCTAAGTCTAGCAACAAGTCTAGACATGTACAACGGAAAACTCATCTAATCCGAGATTACGTGGAGCAAAAGGAGGTAGTGATAGAAAAGATTGCTACAGATGATAATATAGCAGATCCTCTCACTAAACCATTACGACAAGATAAGCATGAAGGGCATGTTATTTCCATGGGAATTAAACGTGTTCCTGAGTTGTAGTACTCTTTTATGGATTAGATTCATTTTCTCGTGTACTCTATACGACATCATCGTTTTGATATTTATATATTTTGTTTTTCATGTGGAACTGTACGACAATTTTGAACACCACAAAGTGAACTGAACAAACATTATATTTTGGTCCTTAATTGCCCACGTGAGCTGATAACTCTGGCAATTATTTTGTGACGTTGGTTGATGGTGGGTTCAACGAGCCATAAGTCAAACGGTTGACTGACCAATCACAGAGGCGAGTTATACGGATATCTCGTAGGACACAATTGTGACAACGACGTGGAGTCCTAAATGTTTTATAACATTCCGTGCTAGGTCGTGGATAGGACCTCCATGGTGATCCTAAGAGTCGATTCTTTTGACTATTGACTGTCTCTTGAGATTAAGGCAGATTTTGGGTGACTTTGGTTTCTTTCTCACGGTCATCCGTAACAGGGGGCCAAGTAGATTTTTTCTGGGTCATTTCATGATGTGCTTAGATCGGCAGGAGTCGAGTTGAAGGAAATATTCAGCCTTTATCAGGTACTCGATATTTCTCAGGGCCACTCGAGGAGTCAGAATCGAAATGCATGGCCATGCTCGAATACGGATTCGTTTTATCAATTAAGTTACTCTCTAGTCGGGGAAACCACTCTTGATACAGATCGATTGCAAAATACGACCTTTGCGGATACGGATCTGCAAATTGTTTTACATTGAGTGGGAGAAATTTTAAATGGATAAGAGAATCGGTTATCGCACATACACTTGTACGGACAAGTGGGAGTTTGTTGGAGCCGGTGTCCTCCAGTTAGTGCGGATAACGTTATTGCACGTACACTTGTACGGACAAGTGGGAGCTTGTTGGGGCTGGTGTCCTCCACAGTTAGTGCAATGACATATAAATCTCTAAAGGGATCAAAGGGTATACTTTTGTATTATTATCAGTTGGTCCACGTTTATCAATAACGGTTGGCTTGCTAGATAAGTTTGACGTTATTGTCATACAGATGGCGGTGATCAACTGGTCCCTAAAAGTCACACCTATAGGATACGTTTGAGAGATGTGACGATATGAAAATACAGTCATGTTGATGCCTTATATGACTAAGCGGTTAGTCGAAGTTATTGACTAATAATTAGTCAAACGCGATGTTGAGATAATTATTTAATACGGATTAAATAATACTGGCTAAGGTGAATTAAGCGGTTAATTCGTAAATTGAATATAAACGATTATATTTAATTAATGTATATTGAATTAATTAATTATACAATATTGTCATTGTCGGACAAGTATTAATATGTCGACTGATTCATGTTACTAGTCGATATTTTAATATCCGATAACGGATGACGATTTATAATTAAAACCCGTCACATACATTTAGCAAAACGAGTCGGACCACGAGTTAAATAAGGAGAAAGTGGAAAGCCCACTCCCTCCCTGAGCAACCGGTCGGTCGACCGAATAGAACAAAAGGAGAGTCCTTCTCTCCTTTTGACCTAATCCTTCTCATTTGAAGAAAAATTAGGGTTTTGGAGTCTTTTTCTCTGAAATTCTAGATCTCACATCAGAAAAACTCACAAAAGCTCTCTCAATATTGCAAGGCAATCAGAGAGCAATTTCTAGCACAAGGGGCATAGTCACAGACGATCTTGGGTGCAACGATTAGGAGGAAATCTGCGTTGATTTCTGTTCTTAGGCCGTTTTGCACAGGACCCGAGGTTGATTCTTATTCTTTTATCGTTTCTCTTGTTTTTCGTTTATGACCATTAATCACATGATAAATTACGTTATAGTCCTTAATTTTAAGGGGTTTTATACGGATATTTCCCTACACACTGAATGGTAATGATCTAATCCTAGCCGCTCTCGCTCGTCTCCAAACTAGCCAAGACCAAGTGAATAATCGCCTCAACACGATCGAGGGCCGAATTGTTGCTTTAGAAACTAGGTTGCCTCCTGCAGAAAATGAAATACTTCATGATTTTGAGAATGACTTCGCGAATGAAAATCCTCCACCTTTTGTGGGAGCACAAGAGGTCAACCCTTCCATAGATCCGACTGCAGCTGATAAACGACTCCAATACTTGGAGGAACGACTGATGTATCTCAAAGGGGATGATATCTATAGGGAAAACAATCGCAAGTATGAGGCCGTGAGTTCCAAATTGCCAACCAACTTCAACATGACGGATATCCCGAAATTCAAGGGGCATGAAAACCCTTTTAACCACATTCATGCTTTCAAGGATTACATGTCCATCAAAGGCATTAAACCCGAGATGTTCTTAAGGATCTTTCCTTCATTTCTTGACACCATCCCGAAACAATGGTTTTATTCTCTAGAGCACAAGAAGATTGCCACCTGGGATAATGGCGCGATCGAGTTTGCTAAGCAATATGCGGATAATGCTGAGACCCAAGTCAATATGCGCACCTTAGAGGTTCTTACCCAAAACGATAAAGAAGGCTTCACCGACTTCCTAAGTAGGTGGAGGAAGACTAGTACCCAACTCGTCGAGCGTCCAGATGAAGCTACCCTCGTGGAAAAATTCGTGGACAATTTAAAGCCCATTTACGCAAATCATTTGAGATACCAAAACAATAAGACCATCAAGGACTTAACCGTACTAGGAACAAGGATCGAAGATGACATCCGTAAAGGGCTCTTGTCCAAAACGGTAGGTCGTGGATATCAAGGTTCAAAAAGTCGTTCTTACGGCTCTACTAGCAAGACTGATAAGGTTAACCTTCTCGAACCATCAAAGAAGAGTATCCCACAAAGAAAGTTCACAAATATTGGGAATACCTACTCCAATGCTCTGAAGAGATTGATGAAATGGGGTAAGCTTCAACCCATAGGCTCTACACCTGAACCAGAAAAGAAATCCAAGTCCTGGGTCAAGAATTCATACTGCGAATATCATAGAGGTATGGGACACGATACAGAAAAATGTTACAAGCTAAAACATGTACTTCAAGACATGATTGAAGACGGTCGCCTACCAATACCGCCTGGAGGCAAGCCTAACAATACTCAGAATCCTCTTGGAGTTCTGATGATTACAAATGAAGAATCTACCTTAGATTGTTCACACCTCATTTCTCCAGTCGAAGATGAGATCTATGCAATAGAAGAAGAAGGGAACTACTCTACCATTTCCCCTACCATCACCGACTTTATAGCATTGGAAAAGAGTGTGAATAGGCATGTCTCAAAATTAGAAAGTGTAGTGGCAACCCTACGTGATCCAAGTGCAACACCCAAAGAATGTGCGCCACTAAATTTCTCTCAAAATGCTACAATGCAAGAAGTAATAGCCGTGGTTGATGAACTAATCGACCAAATCATCCAATTGGAGGCCGAGATCATGAGATTGCGAGAACTTGACACTGTCAATGGAATATGGGTCGACGATGATGAGGATGAATACCTCACTGAACATTACCTAGTTAAAGTTAGTGAGGAAATAGTCCAAAACAGCGAGGACCAAGATGTAGACCATCTTACTCGTTCAGGGCGTCTATACCAAAATGTTTCTCAAAATGGTCCCATAGCAAATGGTTCAATCACCAATACCAACGTTGTCACGCCAAATGATAACGAAGATACCTCTACTGACCATTTGCTGAAGCAACTACAGAAGACAAAGGCTGATCTTTCAGTCTGGCAACTAGTTGCAAGCTCGTTCCCACATCGCCAAGCTTTACTGCAAGCCTTGGCCAAACTAAATGTGGCACATAACTCCACACCCGATGACGTGGTCAACTTGATCTTCCAAGAATCACCTAAGCCAAGTAACCCTGTTACTTTCTCGGATGAAGATTTACCACCTTTTGGCGCTAATCACAACTTGGCTCTTCACATCACTGTCATTTGCTTGAAGAAGAATGTGCCAATGACTTTGATAGATGATTGTTCGGAAGTCAACGTCATACCATTAAAAACGACATACAAATTAGGCATAAAAGAGTCGGATTGGACCCCTACCAACCAAGGTGTTCGCGCAGATGATGGTACACGACGAAAAGTGGTAGGACTAGTTAACCTTACCATAGCCACAGGGCCGATTGAACGAAAGGTTAACTTCCAAATAGTGGACATTGAAGCATCCTTTAATATACTTCTGGGTAGACCTTGGATTCACGCGTCCAAAGCGGTAACATCCACCCTCCACCAGAAAATAAAGATCCCACTAGATGGTAATGTGGTGACGATCACTTCGTCACCCATCAAAGCGGTAATAGAAAAGAGGTCAAGTAACCAAGTACTCGCGGATCCAGTATATGAGCTTGGGGGCTTCCATAGCATAAACGTCATAGAAAGAGAGTTGGCACCCTTGTACTTCAATCCCTACTCTAATTTAGTGGTCAACCACATACTCAAATCTCGGGGATACTTCCCGGGAATGCCTTTGAATCCTATCCGAAGAAACACCTTTGCACCCTACAAAGAATGCAACTCACAAAGGATACTACTAGGACTAGGATACAAACCCACCAAGGAGGAAGCCCTAGAAATGCTCATTCAATTCCAAAACCACAAGAATGTGGGAATCCAAATGCGGCCCTACCTCCCTACCCTAAATGGATACTTCGTTAGAGAAGGGAGTCAAGAACTCTTCCATGGGTTTCCCGAGCCTTGGCACTACATAGGAAAGCAACTGGCTGGAATCGAGATCTTTCACGATTGCTACTTTATTCCCACAGAAACGGTTCCTACCGTCAAAACTCGTCAATCACCTTGTTTAGACGAACAAGCTGTTAGCTTACTGTTTGGGGAAGATCGATTTGTTAGAGCCGTGCAGGATGAGATCTTTACCATGATACTTCAAGACGATCACTTCAACCCTACCACATTGATCACAGAAACCAGCTCGAATCAACAGAAAGGATGGAGAAAGTCGATCAAGTGGACAAACAACCAAGGAGGACTCTTCAAGCTCACCACTGGAGAAGGAGAGATGTTTAAAGAAGAACCAGAAGACGATGAATTCGAGTCAGAGTCAGAGTCGGAGTCAGAGTCGGAGTCTAGAGAAGTCCCTAGAGAGTCTCCTCCTGTCGTCACTCTCACTCCCCTTGTTTCTCCTAGCTTAGCATCAAATAGTAATGTGAGAGTTCGGGAAATGTCCCAACAAATTTGTCCCTTTATCGCCATCGACTACCGAATGATGGCTTCTTTATTTCAAATTTTCTCAAATTTTAATATGAATAAACCAGGTTCTGCTTACTCTTTGTGTTATTCTGAATGCAATTCTGTCTACGATGATAATGAGGATGACCCAGACCCAGACTCAATCGAAATACCTGCCTACATAGCCAAAGAAATACTACAAGAGGGGGAAGGGGGACCAGTTATAGAAAACACCGAACCCATCAATGTAGGAACCGAACTAGAACCCCAAGAACTTAGGATAAGGACGACCTTGAGCCCCGCCGAGAGGGCCAGTTTTATAGACCTCCTACACGAGTTCAAGGACGTTTTTGCTTGGTCCTACAAAGACATGCCAGGGATCGACAGGGATATCGCAGAGCACAGAATCCCAATAAAACCAGGTTTCAAGCCCGTAAAATAGAAGCTTCAACGAATGAGGACAGAATGGGCTCTTAAGATCAAAGAAGAAGTCGATAAGCAATTCAAAGCCGGGTTCACCAAAGTTTCCGAGTATTCAGACTGGGTAGCCAACATAGTACCCGTACCCAAAAAGGATGGGAGAATCCGTGTTTGTGTTGATTTCAGAGACTTAAACAAAGGAAGTCCCAAGGATGACTTTCCTCTACCACATATCTGTTGGAATATGTGTTCTCCGACAATAATGCGATCACAACTGTTGATCATGATGATCACATGTTTAAGTCTCATTTTAAAGAATACAATTGGGAAGTAATATTTTACTGTCAACTGGTCCACACATATCGGTAATGATTGGCTGACTAGAGTTTGACATTACTGTCGTGAGACGGTGGTGACCAGTTGATCCCCTTAGGTCATACCTAAAGGGTAACACTCTTAATTGATTATTTAATTGATCGTGTGACGATACGGGTCAATTAAATTTCTTAAAAATTGACGGACGATTTTGGAAGTAAAATTTACGTATCTCATTATAATCTGATTAAATAAGATACGGTCTAAGTAATCGAATTGTTTCATTACTTAGATGAAATTATTGTTTAAAGAAACAATTGCATTTGAATGAATAAATTATTATAAATACAAGTTATTGTGATTTATAATTTGTAAAATATTTTGGTACAAGTAATTATGAATTACTAAGTCGGTTTTTGTATATGACGTATTTTTGTTAATACGTTGATTTTTAATATGTTAAAAATACATAACAATTTTATGTGACATGTGACATGTGACATATGACAAATTGACAAATTGACAAAGATAAAATGGAGTCCATTTTATCCATGTACGCCGAAACTAAGGGAGGATTAGGCAAATATTGTGTTGATTATGTTAGTGGTAAACATAATCATTTCCTACTAAACTAGCCATGCAAAACCTAGTGGTCATTGTGAAGACAAACTTGTGCATGCATTGGCTCCCTCTTCTTCCCCTCTTCCATCCGGTTTTTGAGAAGAAAAACACTTTGGTTTTTTTCTTATTTTACCTAATATACACTACAAAATACATTAGTGTGGTATTCATTCATTCATTCATCTAAAAATAAGAATTTTAGAGAGATAAAAAGCTTCCTTTTCTTCCTCCTCTCAACCGAAATATAGAGAGAGACAATAATATTTTTGGGTCAATTTTTATGCAAAATTAGTATTATTCTAGTAATAATAATATTAATTTTATTAAGATTGTTATCTTCGGTATAATACTTTTGGGAGGGATTCTCTTCTTGAATCCTAGTTCATCCATTAAGGAGAGCTCAAGAACAAGAGAGTAGGAGAACTCTCTTGTGCCCTTAAGATCCGAAAAAGCAATGTAAGATGATGATTTCTTCTTTAATTACATTTTTGTTTGCATGCATAAGATCACCATTTAATTTTATGACTAAATTAAAATCACTACATAATATGAATATGTTGAGTATAGAGATATATATTTCCAACAAGCGGTATCAAGAGCCTTGGTTGTTTGCATGCAAATCGGTTATAGTTTTTCCGAGTTATACGATTAACATATAAAACTTGTAAATTTGTGTTATTATGAAATATCACGAAATAAATTTATGCATGTTAAGTTTCTGGTCCTAAAATGTTTTTAGGATATTTTGGTTATTTTATGGATTTTTAT
The DNA here is from genome assembly GCF_048544455.1 of Silene latifolia. Classification (NCBI taxonomy): domain Eukaryota; kingdom Viridiplantae; phylum Streptophyta; class Magnoliopsida; order Caryophyllales; family Caryophyllaceae; genus Silene; species Silene latifolia. Next base: position 225,406,890 of record NC_133537.1, on the reverse strand, counting down.
TGTTCATCTTATAAAATAATGGCATTAAAAATGTGATTTTATGATTAAAATGTCATTTTCGGACTAAAATTAGCTAAACTTCGAATTTTTCAGTGATTTTTGGATATGTTATCACATGTATTATTTTTAGATTACCTGTAAATGTTCATAATTTTTGGAGTTTTTATGCTCGAAAAATGGATTTTTCATGTTTAAAATCCGATTTAGATGAAAAATAGGTTAATATGAGATAAATTTCGAATCTGGTCATAGAAATTTAGTATGTTGTCACATACAATTTTACAAGATGTGTGTAAAATAATAGGCTATATTGAAGTCTTCATGCATGATTTATGAATTTTTGATGAAAAATAGCATAAATAGTGACTTAATTAGTGAATAATTGCTAAAACATACTCTATAACTAAGGAAAAAGGTCACATATTGCATTTTATTATCTTTTTCAGATCTAAAATTGAAAAGTTGATGAATATAATTTTTCTCGTGTTTTTATGATTTTTATTGATAAATCCAATAAACCGCAACATAGTTTTTCCAATAATTTTACGAACTTTTAACCTAAGTTTTTGAACATTATGAGTATCATGGTATTTTTCCAGAATGTTCATAAGTTTAAATTTCAAATTTATTTGGATTTTTGTGATTTATTTGAAGTTTATAGCATTTTTTATTATAATTTTAGGTCCATTAATGAACATTTTTAGAAATATGAGTTAATTATGGTTAAATAGTTAGTGGAGACTAATTTTGAGTCCTAAGAGGTTAGGGTAATTAACTTAAGCATAAATATGAATTTATGTATTTTATTGTGATTTTAAAAGGTTGAATCACGCAAATCCGTAAAAACCGTTAAATATACGATATTGGCTCCTTAAAGGCGATTTAGCATAAAATTGGGCATGTTCATACATATTATAATGCTGCATTTTATTTATGATTGTCATAATTTTATTTTATGTAATTTTTGAATTATGTAATTTTACTTAGTATGGCCTTAGTTTTTAATTGGTATTACCCGAAATGTATGGGAATATCGATTCGGTTGTAATTTATTGTGATCTCGTATCACCGTTTTGTAATTTAATAGATTTATTTTATTTTAATTACAAATGTATAATAGGAAATTATGTAATTTGTTATGTAATTTATTTATTTCGGAGTTCCTTGAAGACGGTGTCACAAAAGATGGCGATACATAAAGACGGTGTTACCTCGAGATGCGTGCCACAACCAAAGTTCAAGGGACCAATGGAGTTGGTTTCCGAATATGTAATAGTTAATTAGATTTTCTATTTTAGGAAGGCCATACTAGGATTTTTTTTTTATGCTTTGCATTTTATTTATATGTTGCATGCATCGCTAAATCGCCATAACTAAAACATGCATTATCATTTAATCGAGTTTATCGACCGTGTCAATTAGAATTATCGTAGTTCACCGCTTTAGTTCACTTAAAACGTGATAGATAATAAATTGACATGACCTCTCGCTAAAATAATCAATTGAGACATAGCCTTACCAAATAGTAGAAACCATGAAAACCTATTTCGCGAGGGAGTGCACTTGGCCCTACCGGGGTACAAAACTTGTTACGTAGGGGAAGTGGGTGATAAATGTCTATCCACCGAATTCATGTTGATAAGGGATGAATCGGCCCTACCGTGCCCAACTTGATGTGGATTTGGATCATGGACACATTTATTTGAAATTTGGATTGAGCTCAACGGAAGTATTCGTGACCGTAGTCGCATGTGTTCCGGGCTAAAGATAAATGTTAATGTAATTTTATCGACCAAGAGTTCTAAAAGTAGAATCGATTAAAGCGTTAATCCACCGAGTTATATTGATAAGGGATGAATCGGCCCTACCGTGCCCGAGTTAATATGAATTTGGGTCTTGGAATCATTTATCTAGTTGGGTAGAGGTCACTAGAAAAATGCAATAAAACTTGTTTAAACTTATTTTTACGAGTGTTATTATTTTTAAAACGACATATGTTTTATTCCTTCTATATTTTGTTTTGTAGACCGCTCTTATTTCTCATAACAAATGGCAAATCCAAACACCAACGCCACGCCTCTCACTAATACTTCATGGCTCCGATCCTTTATGGATCGATGTAAACTTGAAAAGAATGGGTCAAATTTCTCCGATTGGGATGCCCAACTCAAACTAGCCGCCCAAGGTGACGACAAGCTTCGTTACCTTACCGAGGCCTCTCCACCCGAACCTAATACTAGGTCGACCGCCGCCACAAGGGAAGCATATGAGGCTTACCATAAGGAGTCCGCCGCAATGAAAAACGTGTTGATCTTTGCGATGGAGGCGGATCTCCAAAGGAGAGCCTTTAAGATGGGGACCGCTAATGAGATTTACTCCAAGCTTGTGACAATGTTTTCAAAACTCCGCGGATCGTCCAATATGAGGCGGCCGCGGCATTCTTTGATCTCGACTTCAAAGAGGGCCAAAAGGTTAGCCCTCATGTGCTCAAATTAATGGAGCTAGTCGAGACCTTGAAAATTCAAAAGGTTGAAATCCCCAAAGAACTCATTGTAGATAGGATTCTACACTCCTTATCCAAAGTCAAGGCATATGTTCAATTCCGGGTGAATTTTAACATGCAAGACAAGGATGTGTCTCTTGAAGAATTTCACAAGTTACTTGTGCAAGCCGAAAGGGACATGTGGTTAAATGTGAACCCACCCAAGGATGTGCTTAACATTAGCACCAAAAGCAAGGGGAAGTTCAAGAAGAATGGGAGGAAGGGTAAGAAACAGGCTCCCACTTTCACCAAAGCTAAGACTTATGAAGCTAGCACTTCAAAAATCAAGAAGGGTCCTCTTGATAAATGCAATTATTGTAATGGTGTTGGACATTGGAAAAGAAATTGTTCCAAATGCCTTGGTGATATTGAGGCTGGAAAGATTACTCCAGTAGGTAAATGACCATCCTTTCTTTTATGTTTCTATTTCAACTATGGTATTGTGATACAAAGTTGTGATAATGTATCCCCTTTTTTATTGTAAATAGGGCCTCCACCAAGCAAGGACAAAGGAAAAGAAAAGCAAGCTTGAGAAACCATCTAGAAGCTAGGAATAGCTTCCATGAAGCTTTGCTTTTATTGTCTTATTTTAATTATGTTTCGGATTTTAGATCCTTTTAATTTCCGTGTTCGACATGGAAATGTATTTTGGATAATTGGTTGTATTTTGGATAATGGTGGCTTGGTTTGCAACCCAAGTCACCCGTTTTATCGTTTTATCCTTGTTCTAAAATTCGTCTTTACATGCTTGCTCATAGAAACATATGATTATTCACTTAAAGTGATCTAATAGACAATTATAATGATGGGATTCATTATATGTCCACATGCTTAAGGCTTATGTATGATCATTTACAAAGTGTCATTGAGTTTATGAACTCTTTTAAAGGAATGTCAATCAACCAAGTACACTTACAAAATCTAAAGGGATATTCACTCGAGTACCCCCGAACTTTTTCGTTTTCTATGGTGTACCCTCGTTTTTTGCAAAAAAAACTTTGACCGACAATAATTCTCTGTTACGAGTTCAGAAAACGGTAATTTTTTTTTTTTCAAACCAATTATCTCGTCAAGGCCTTCAATTTGAAAAAAAAATTCACCGCTTTTTGAACTCGTAGTCGGTAGTTATGGTTGGTCAAACATTTTTTAACGAATAAACTTTGACCGACCATAATTCCCGACTACAAGTTGAGACGTCGGTGAATTTTTTTTCAAACGGAAGACCTCTTAAAGACAGTCAATTTGGAAAAAAAGTTTATCGTATTCTGAACTTGTAGCCAAGAGTTATTGACGGTCAAAGTTTTTTTGCATGAAAAGAAGGGTATATCATAGAAAATAAAAAAGTTGAGGGGTACACGAGAGAATATCCCAAATCTAAAACTATTAGTCAAACCTATGAGATAGTCCTCCTTATACTTCAAATCATTATTTGTGTCCCATAAGCTATCTTTGAATCTCTAGTGTATTTATTCTAAAGATAGAGTGGGAGAAAATGAGGACACAACACCAAGATAAATTTGTGTACTTGTGTATACGAGATCTACGCAATGAAGAATTAAATTTGTGTACTTGTGTATACGAGATCTACGCAAGGAAGAATGATTTGAATAAAGGTATATCTATTTATATAGTATACCCAATAGATGAGATCTATGGTCTCAAATAAAGCTACATGACAAAATAGACCAAGTGAAGTAATCAAAGGAATATTTTCTCAAGATAACTACACGAGGAGACCAAAAGAAAGTTTTGGAAGAAAAATGACTAATGTAAAGTCTTAACAAGAGTTTTGACTAGTTTATGATAAATTTTGACCAATAGTTTCAACCTTGATATTTACTTAAGAGCCTAAATGAATCAAAGTAACATCCTAGAAAATAAACAAGATTTATGACTAGAGGTTGCAAGGATTGATATACCGATATCTTCAATAGCTAAGTTTTAACCACGCTAATGTCATTACTTAACCTCATTATGAAAATGAAATGGTTAAAACTCCTTCCAAAAGGGTATTTCGAAGGACGTATTTTAGATATTATTTATATTTGAATAATGACATTGCTACACATCATTATGATATGAATAAGTTAGAGATTAAAATCTCTTTCCATAAGGTTAAGATGAGACCACTTCAAAATAGGTATTTTGAAAGGATATGATGGGAACATATATGGTTTTATCTTAATAACTTGGCAATGCAATATATATTCCAATTCTTGAAATATTTCGATTGAGTAGTCAATTTCGAAACATGTGGAATTGAGTGGGAGTTGGAAATTATCATGTGAAGACATGGGATTTAGTGGGAGCAATCATCTTGTAAAAGTTTATAACTCATCACTCATTGAAGAATGACGAGCTAATACCTTCCTTCACAAAGGAGTATTTGAGTTTTCAATTCTAGATGAAAATGGACTATGATGAATCCAATCACATCATGAGATGTTGGATAAGTATTGAGACATACACATCGAATCAACGAGAAACGTAGGTTATTCATGTAAATGAAAACGGAATTACCATTAGCAGTCATGGTCGTTCCTTGAACCTAAGAATGGTTGATCTCATGATTATTAGTTACTAATGTTTCCGCCATTAGAATAATCATGCCCATGTCCAATTATGATTCATATGCATAAAAGCATGATGAATCGTTGGCGAGCCATACAAGAAACGTCATGAATTCTCGAGGAGAATTTGATAAGCGATTTCAGTGTTTAACAAGAAGACTCTGTTGTGTGTCAAGAGGTTGCACATATTGCAGTTCGAACACATGTAAGGATTTATGAAAATCCTAAGATTTTCAAGCTAAAAGGAGAAATAGGAAGTTTGGAAAGATACTCAGTTGAATAAGAAGTTACTCAAAACTATTTTTCCTAATATGTTAGGACTTGTGAGAAGTGCTAGGCTAATCATCTTGACAATTGTTGCAAGATTCTACAAAACATATTCCGAGTGCATTGTGTGTGAGTATAATACTTGATCAGTACAAGTTATATCATTCACCACAAATTCGTTTGTTATGTGATAATCGACAAAGAAGTTCTTTCAAGAAAAAGAGCCGAAACCGAGGTTGTGAACCTAGATTTGTACTTGGTAAGGTTCATGCTATGATAGATAACATGAACGTAAAGAAAAATGCGATAAAAAAAAGTTTGAACACATGGACACTTGATATGTTAAACTTCTATTGCAATTAACAAGTGTTTACACACTTACGATATGCATCACAAGGTTGTAATATAATATTGACCACCCGAGTGTGATGTCGACATTTGTCGTTTGAGTTGTTATTAACTCACCTTATACTTTGTTATATCCAAACGGGTTGTAGAGACAATTGAACCCCGTTAAAGTGAACACGGATTAGCATTGTATTTGCCCATAGTTACTTACATGAGGTGACATCTCGAAGTGATTAGAGTGTGATGCGATTGATGGCAAGTTCAAGTGCCATAGAGTCATATGAGAATGACTAGTCGATCACATAGGCAGACTGTTAGGAACATTATGTCGGGCCTTATGACCGCTTATAGAGTTCTGGCAAATTTATATAGCCTGGTCGTGGCGAGAGCTACTATAGTATTCTAATGAGTCGATTCTTTTTACTAAAGACTATTCGCCTAAAATGGCACAATTTCAGATTAACTTTGATTTATGTTACTACGACCTTCGTAAATGGGGTCAAATGGGCATATTTTGGGTTATGATGGCTGTGGCTAGTCGAAGGGAATGAGTGCGATAGGAATTGTCCACCCCTAGTCAGGGTTATAACAACATCTCAGGGCCACTCGAGGAGTAATGAACTGGAAATGCGTGGCCACGCTCAGAATGTATCCATGGTGGAAATATCTGGTCAATCAGTTATTCTCCAGATCGAGGAAACCACTCTCGATAAGATCACTTGCAAGTACGACCTGAAAGACACCTTGCATTGAGTGGGAGATAGTAATAGGACAAGAGAATTGGTGACGCACACTTGTCGAGGACAAGTGGGAGATTGTTGGAATATGTGTCCTCCGACAATAATGCGATCACAACTGTTGATCATGATGATCACATGTTTAAGTCTCATTTTAAAGAATACAATTGGGAAGTAATATTTTTGTCAATCTGGTCCACACATATCGGTAATGATTGGTGACTAGAGTTTGACATTCTTGTCGTGAGACGGTGTTGACCAGTTGATCCCCTTAGGTCATACCTAAAGGGTAACACTCTTAATTGATCATTTAATTGATCGTATGACGATACGGGTCAATTAAATTTCTTAAAAATTGACGGACGATTTTGGAAGTAAAATTTACCTATCTCATTATAATCTGATTAAATAAGATACGGTCTAAGTAATCGAATTGTTTCATTACTTAGATGAAATTATTGTTTAAAGAAACAATTGCATTTGAATGAATAAATTATTATAAATACAAGTTATTGTGATTTATAATTTGTAAAATATTTTGGTATAAGTAATTATGAATTACTAAGTCGGTTTTTGTATATGACGTATTTTTGTTAATACGTTGATTTTTAATATGTTAAAAATATATAACAATTTTATGTGACATGTGACATGTGATATATGACAAATTGACAATTTGTCAAAGATAAAATGGAGTCCATTTTATCCATGTATGCCGAAATTAAGGGAGGATTAGGCAAATATTGTGTTGATTATGTTAGTGGTAAACATACTCATTTCCTACTAAACTAGCCATGCAAAACCTAGTGGTCATTGTGAAGACAAACTTGTGCATGCATTTGCTCCCTCTTCTTCCCCTCTTCCATCCGGTTTTTGAGAAGAAAAACACTTTGGTTTTTCTTCTTATTTTACCTAATATACACTACAAAATACATTAGTGTGGTATTCATTCATTCATTCATCTAAAAATAAGAATTTTAGAGAGATAAAAAGCTTCCTTTTCTTCCTCCTCTCAACCGAAATATAGAGCGAGACAATAATATTTTTGGGTCAATTTTTATGCAAAATTAATATTATTCTAGTAATAATAATATTAATTTTATTAAGATTATTATCTTGAGTATAATACTTTTGGGAGGGATTCTCTTCTTGAATCCTAGTTCATCCATTAAGGAGAGCTCAAGAACAAGAGAGTAGGAGAACTCTCTTGTGCCCTTAAGATCCGAAAAAGCAATGTAAGATGATGATTTCTTCTTTAATTACATTTTTGTTTGCATGCATAAGATCACCATTTAATTTTATGACTAAATTAAAATCACTACATAATATGAATATGTTGAGTATAGAGATATAGATTTCCAACAATATCGACATATTGGTGGATAATACAGCGGATCACGCGTTGCTATCCTTCATGGACGGATATGCAAGTATAACCAAATCAAAATGGCCATAGAAGATATGCACAAGACCGCCTTCGTAACTCAATGGGGTACCTATTGCTACACGGTTATGCCGTTTAGGTTAATCAATGTTGGAGCTACATATCAACGCACCGCAACTACACTCTTACATGACATGATGCATAAAGAAGTTGAGGTATACGTAGATGACATGATTGTCAAGTCCAAGGACAGAGAGGGGCACATTGCGAACCTTCGCAAATTCTTCTCCAGATTACGAAAGTACAACATGAGGCTCAATCCTCAGAAGTGTGCATTTGGGGTAACATCCGGCAAACTCCTAGGATATGTCGTCAGCCAACGAGGTATAGAAATAGACCCTTCAAAGATCAAAGCTCTAATCAAAATGCCGCAACCTCAAACAGAGAAGGAAGTTAGAGGATTCTTGGGTAAGGTGCAATACATAAGTCGATTCATATCGAAACTAACCACGATCTGTGAACCTATCTTCAAAAAGCTAAAGAAAATGGATCACACCATGTGGGATGTTGACTGTCAAAAGGCATTCGACCGAATCAAGGAGATACTAGCCAAACCACCAGTGCTCATGCCACCCCAACGAGATCAACCTCTTGGTATATATCTCACGGTAACTGAAATAGTCATGGGAGCTATGCTAGGCCAAACGGTAGGAAAAGAAGAAAGGGCTATCTACTACCTTAGTAAGAAGTTCTTGGAGTATGAGTGCAAATACACACCACTCAAGAAGACATGCCTCGCTCTTGTGTAGGGAACGAAGAAGCTACGCCATTACATGCTTAGCTACTTCGTCAAAATATACTCCAAAATGGATCCCGTCGAATACCTCTTTGAGAAACCCGTCCTCAACGGAAGCTTAGCAAGATGGACTTTGATGCTCTCAGAGTTAGATCTCAAGTATGTGCCTCTGAAAGTTATAAAAGGGCGGGCCGTTGCCGAGTTTTTCGCAGAAAATCCCATCAATGATGCACAAACAATAGACACCTGGTCGTTTTCAGACGAGGATATAATCCAAACAGATGTAGACTCCTGGGACCTCTATTTTGATGGAGCATCAAACTTAAGAGGATTCGGAATAGGAGTGTTGCTCATTTCTCTTGAAGGCGAGCATACACCACTCTCTGTCAAACTCGACTTCGAGGTGACATATAATGCGGCAGAATATGAAGCTTGCCTCATTGGACTACAAGCAGCAGTAGGTTTAGGCATCAAGAATCTTCGGGTACATGGAGATTCATCTTTGATCATCAACCAAATTACGGGATCTTGGAAAATTCGAAGTGAAACCCTAGCACCGTATCAAGCCAGGATAGACCAAGTTGCCCAATTCTTCGATCAAGTAACCTACCTACACCTACCTCGAGAAGAGAATCAATTTGCAGATGCTCTTGCAAAACTTGCATCTTTGATTAATATGCCGGATAATATGGTAAAAATGCCTTTATGCATCGAACAACAGTCAGAACCGGCTTATGTGCACCAAATTACAGATGAAGAAGAAAACCCAGAGGAACCTTGGTTCCAAGCGATCCTGAACTTCAAACTCAACGGCACCTATCCACCGGATATGGACAAGAGGGGACAATGTGCTATACGCCTACTAGCTTCCCAATACGTCCTCATGCAAGGAGAATTATATAAAAGAACGCCTCTTGGCGTAATCCTGCGTTGCCTTGATCATTCACAGGCACGGAAAGTGATGGAAGAAGTCCATGATGGAGAACCTGGTCCTCACATGAGTGGACCAATGATGGCAAAGAAAATCACGCGTTTGGGATATTATTGGACCACAATGGAATCCGATTGCATCAAGTATGTCAGACATTGTCATAACTGCCAAATCTTCGGGAATGTGCAACATGTACCTCCTTCATTACTCTACACCATGACATCTCCTAGGCCATTTTCTGCTTAGGGAATCGACATCATCGGAAATATAACCCCAGCCGGAACAGGAGGTCACTGTTTCATTTTGGTGGCTATCGACAATTACACCAAATGGGTAGAAGCGGCTTCTTATACTAGTCTCACAGCCAAGAACGTGGCAAAATTCATACAAACCAATATCATCTGTCAATTCGGTTGCCCACATGAGATCATCAATGACAATGGATCCCATTTCCAAGCTGAGACCGAACAATTGCTAGCCAAGTACAAAATCAAGCATCAACATTCCTCGCCATATAGACCGCAAACTAATGGTGCAGTAGAGGCAGCAAACAAAAACGTTGTCACAATTCCTCAAGAAAATGATTGACAACTATCGAGATTGGCCAAGCAAGATACCATTTGTCTTATGGGGATATCGCATATCTGTTAGGACGCCCACTGGGGGCCACCCCTTTCTATTTGACCTACGGCATGGAAGCCGTGCAACCAGTCGAGCTCGAAATACCATCCTTGTGTATTTTACTCGAAAGTCAAATCCCAGAAGCCGATTGGAAGAAGGATATGTATGAAGAACACATCCTCCTGGATGAACGTAGATTGCGTGCATTGCATAATGTGCAAACGTATCAGGCACGTATCAAACGAGCCTTCAACAAAAGGGTTAAGCCAAGGAACATCAAAGAAGGAGACTTGGTTCTCAAATCAGTTAGAGCTTTTTTACCTGTCGATCCGCGAGGAAAGTTTAAACCCAACTGGGCCGGACCATTTATGGTCAAATCCATACTCCCGGGGGGTGCAGTTAGGATCATAGACTTAGATGGGAATGAATTTGCCAACCCATCAAACCTCGACCAACTAAAACGTTACTATGCCTAGAATAGGAACAAAACGCGCCTCCCGTAACCTCATGTGTCGCTCCTGTGGCATGGAATATAAACGGCCCAAAGGCCAGCTGAAATAAGCTAATGTCACCTTGCTCTTGTATTTTGACAAATCGTCATCCTCATATCATCAAATAAACTGAATTGTGCTTTAAGAGTAAGTAAAGCTCATGCTTATTTTCTAGTTCATTATAAGCTCTTGCTTAGAACAATTATTCTTTTACATTTACTTGAACTACGCGCAAGAGTTTGATTTCATTTTTAAAATGAATACGTAGACAATCCTTCACAGGATACAACCCATTATTTTTTAAATGTAAATAGAAGGACATTTGCATATGCATTTGGAATTCGACAGGAATAATAAAAGAAAAATCACAACGGTTTCATAACCAATTAACCTTTTTATTTCATTTCTTTCCATAATAATAATAATACGCTACATAATAAAATAAATGCTAAAATAAATAGGCTTGGATTCTAAACACCCCATCATATTGCAAATAATAATAATAATAAATAATATCAACGACTTAGGCTATTCTTCCATTTTCCCTTTGCCTTTGTCATTCTTATCATATTTCTTGTCTCGACCACGAGTCGGACGCTCCTGCGCTATCTCAGACCTAATCACCAACGGTCTCTCTCGTGGTCTAGCCTTGCAATTCTACCACCTTTTCCACGGCAGGAGAAGTCTTCGGTTTCTTCGATGGATGAACAACTCGAAATCCGGCTTCTTCCTCTCCCTCGATCAAGTGCTTCTCTTTATCCTTCTCTACATCACGAACCTTGTAGTCAACAGGCTCACGTTTCCTTAATCTCTCGCGCTCCTCAGGAGTAGTAGCATTCCTCCACTGCAAGTAGGAATCTGATACCCATAGTGCACTAACAGAAGAGTTCAGGAACCACATGTTTCTTTGAGCCCATTTGATGGCCCACTCTCTTCGGCTCTCAGTAGTAAGCGCCATGGCAGTCTGAGGAACAGTATCAAGCTTCGGAATCGTCTGCTTCAATCCAACCTGCCTCATCAGCCTCTCTGAGAAGATGCATATCATGAATTCCAAGCCAGGAATGCGCACCGATCAGGTAGGATCCAAGGACGATACTCCAGTAACAGACTTGAGATGCCACCATGGTACGATCCATCTAATCAAGGGACCATCCTCGCTCTTCAGCTTGTTCTCTTAGTAGTTGCAGACTCGAGTAAAGTCCACCATGTAAAGCCTAGTCCTCATTGCAATTGAGCGAGCATGATAAGCAGGAACATTAACTGGGGGCTCGATCAATCGTAAGCGCTCCATAAGTCAAACCTACCAAAAGCAGGTATTAGTATCCGACAAAAAAAACAATGAAAAAAAACGAAAAAAAAAACAACGAAAAAAAAATTGAAAAAAGTGAAAGAAAAGTTATGTTCTTTTACCTGCAAAATGATGGGACTTCCCAAATAAGGAAGGTCGCGATTGGCTTTCCTGTTATCTAACCCCAACAGGATCTCTCCTAAACATAGGCAAGCTGGGCTCCTGCGCAACTCCATCTGCTCAACTAGGCTCAAATAACGAGGGTCACCTCTCATATCCTCATCAACATGCCCTTGAAGGACATAAACATGCAATAGGTAAAACCCGAATGCCCTACGCCTCACAACATAGGAGATAGTAGGATCTGCCCTATTTATGAAACGATCAATGAAATCCAACATTCGGAATCCTTTTGTGGTCACAAGACAGTCAACCTCAGCTCTTGTCAATCCAAGCAAATCCCTAAATTTGTTTTTATACCCTTGAGAAGTAGAGGGTATAGCAGGTAAATGTTCCGGGTCCCAACCACCAATTGCAGCAATTTCTTCAGGGAATGGGCAGATATCGCCTCCAGGAAAGGCAAATACGTGATAGTTCGGGTCCCAATACTCAAGACAATAATCCAAGAACGGTTTGACAACCTTGATTAGCTTCAAGCTCAAAATTGATCCAAAGTTATAGGCACCCATATCATGTTTCTCTACATTTGAGAACTCGTTTGTCCATTCTTTGAGATGGATTTCTAAAGTATTCATGATGTATGATTAATTAGAGAGTTTTATGTAATAAGACGGAGAAAGGCGGAAGAATTATGTGAATAAAACCTCCATCGACGTATATATTTATACTAAAAGTTGTTTCCTAAAATCTTTCAGGACAGACACACTTAGGAAAGGGCGCAGCACTTGCTGCGCCTCTTCAAAGAGACGCAGCTCCTGCTGCGCCTCTTCAAAGAGACGCAGCTCCTGCTGTGCCTCTTCCTCAACTGTATTTCTGTGATTTTCCGCATTGGATATTTCCTAATTCCTTAAAGCATAATTTCCTATTCGCATGGGTTATTATTTTTGTTAATTCCGTCGAATTACTATATTTCGAGTTTCCTAATCTTACGGGCACGCATTTCGAGGCGACATCGGTATTCTCATCATTTCAGCACACTTATCCATTTCTTTTTAATTTTCTTTTTTGGGGAATCATTTCACCAATTTAATTACTTGTTTTCAAACTTACCCGTTTCTTTTTATTTTTTTTTCTTTTTTGGGGAATCATTTCACTCCCGTTTCATTTCAAACTTATATGTTTATGTTTTCATCTTTTTTTTAGGGGGCAACCCTCCCTACCGTTCGGTCATTCCCTCCCTACCGTCTGGTCATTTCCGATAAATTTTTTGCATTTTCTCGAGTCTTTGTCTTGCGCTAATTTAGGCCATGTGTACAAATATGTGCTTTATGTGCAATTTCTGTGTAAATGTCGGCAGCATGACGACATAAACCGTTATCTACCAAACCTGTTCAAATCTAACCTGCAGGTACAAACATACAACCCTACAGCAAAGGCACTCAGGCCATCATATATACAACCAAAAGGAATATGTACACCAAACTGGGGGCTCGAGCCCGAAACAAAGTGTATCAAGTGCAAAATGAAGGTCCTAAAATGTACAAAAGTGTGTGAAGTACAGCCAACAACAAAAATAACAAAAAGCAACAAACTACTGCTGGTCGCCGCCCAACTCGGTAACTCTCGCCTTGAGAGCAGCGATCTCGACGTCGCGGACCTCTAGCTCCCTCAGAAGGCGAGCCGTCTCCTCTCGGGACTGGGCTAGCTCTCGCTCCAAGTCACGCTCCCTCTGCAAACGACAAGAATTGGCTCGTGTCAATCATTTCAAACATAAAGAAAGTTAGAAAATTCAAAAATGAAGTAAACAGAAGGTTCATACCTGACGTCCTCGACCGCGAGCAAGTGCCTCGATGGCAGTAGCCCGTAGCCGGTTGGCTATCCTCCCCAAAGCCACGAACCGGGATGGCGCAACCTACATTTCAATAAACAAGGATTCTCAATGATTGGATAAATTTAAACAAATGTGTTCTTATACAAAAATTTAACAAATTGGGGAACATACCCTCCGAATCAGATGCTGCCACTCGTCCAGGCCGGCATCTCTCACCGCCGCGTCAAAGTCGCGAAGCTCGGAGATCGTCGTCATCCCCGTCGCATCGGTGTACTCGAGGGTCTCGGGGTACACTGGAGGCTCGATGCCCGCCACCTCAACCTCCTGCAAAATTCAAATGGTTTCCATTAATTGATGATAATTCATCATGTTTTCAAGACAATCGAAAGAAGAATAACGCACTCACCACAACTGGCCAGTACGCCAACCTCCGGTAAAGGAACGTCGAGTAGTCCTCACCAGAAAGAAGGAGGGCGTCGCCACCGACGTCTGCCAAGTCTGCCTCCCTCTCAGCATCGGAAGGCTCCCTGAACATCGTCCAAGGAGGATCGATGGGGACCGTCAGGACATCACGAGAGCACTGACGAGTCAAACGCTCGCCCAAGTACCACACGGGACCCATCGACGTCCTCAGCAGCAAGCGGCTCGAGCTCCTGGGTCGTAGGACCTCAGCCACAAAAGGAGGGATGCTAGTGTAGTCCGCCCAAGGCCTGGGCACCCACTATGAAAAACAAACAAGAGATCATTCTTATGATCAATTTTAAAAGAAAGCAATGAAGAAGCAAACAAAGAAGGGTGAGTTGAAGGTACTCACGCCCTCCAACTGCAGAGCGTTCACGTCCCGTCGACAGACGTCGTGAAATAAACACTGGCTCTTCGTTTGACACATCACCCAATCTCTCACAACGGGATATGCTCTCTTTACCGGCTCCGTCCTCTTGGGTGCGAGACTCGGGAAGTAGGAGTACACCCACGCCTGCAAGACAAGATAATCAATAACGATCTTTCATGATTCGATAAGAAAAGGAAATGATCTTTCATGATACGAAATGAAGTTTTATACCTCCAGCAAACAGTCCAGGGCCAACGGTGGCAGGAGAAGTCCCCTTCTCTATCAGCTCCGGACACCATGGCCCTCATATAGCAAATGAGGTCCGCAAAACCAGCAGTGACCCAGTCCCAACGGCCTAGGCCACTCAGATCATAAAGGAAGGGAAGAAGTTTCGTCGACGGCCTCTCTCCCTTGTCCCCGAGGTAGATCGAAGACAAGAACCACCAGAGCCACAAACGACCTCTCTGCTCTGCGGTGCAAGGAGGAGGAGCCGTCTCCCTCCCATCGATCACCACCATCGCCGGTCTCTTCCCAGCAAAGTAATCCCGGACGTAGGAACTAGGCACCAGTCTAGGAACCGCAGCAGGCTTCGGCATCAGGTTCCAACCGATCAAGCTCCTAGCCTCAGCCGAGTCCACCCTCATGGCTGTCTCCGGCCACACCACAGCCTCAGTACTGCACGACAAGCCAGAAATCATGCTGTAATCCTCCAACGTGACCCCAACCTCGCCAAAAGGCATGTGAAAGGTAGAGGTCGTGTCCCAAAACCGATCAAGGAAAGCTCGAAGCAGGCTAAGGTTAGCCCGAATATTCCTTCCCCTGATGTCCCTCCAAGCTCGTACCAAGGCACCAAACGCTCCCCGCTCGATGATGGTCCGCTCCTCCGGCGACAACCTCCCGTAAAACTCCATCATTGTCGTGTAGCCCGAAAAATACCTAATGTTCCCGGCCTCCTATTTTGATTCGAAGCAAGAGCTATCTTTAGCTCGAATGAGAGAGAAAAGAAATAGTGAATAAGAATAAAAGAAGATAAATGAAAGAGTGATGAGTTCAAATTACCAAGCTCTTCACCGTCCTGTAGGACAAGTGACCCTTCGCAGCCCAGATAAGGTGTCTGTTGTCCCAACTCTCAGCCCACTCGGGTGCTCCCCTCAGTTGATGACCACTTCGTCCGACATTGGCCCGCCTCGGGGCCTCCTCCTCCACGACCTCGTCCTCAGCAGCTGCCACTGCAGCAGTAAAAGCCTGCTCTAACGCCTCCTCAAGCGTACGAGAAGGGTTAAGAGCTGTGTTCACATTCATGGGACCCCTCCCTGATGTAGAAGCCTCGTCACCTGCAAAATTAAAGTGAATTTAGGCCGCGTCAAATGACAACAAGCCTTAGTTAAGGGATTTTCGAGCTTTTAAAGCTCCGAAATCGCTCTTTTCTCGCCATCTTCGGCCATTTTCCCAAAAAACCGACCGCTCATGTGGTAATATAGGTCAGGTCAAGTCTAAATTGAAGACTAGTCATGGGTTCGAGTCGGAATTTCGACAGCATTCCATTATAACGATGATTATGCCCTAGAAAAGTGTCCTGAAAAAGCCATCACAAATCAAATTTCTGAAATAGTAGGAAGTTTACCCATCGTACAAGGATTCTAAATATCAAGTTTCATCACAAATGGGCAATCCTAAGGCTATTTTCGAAGCAATTTACTGATTCAAATTTGTGAGACGAGTCTCAATTTCACTCAAATGCTCAAAACTCAATGAAAATTCGAAATGAACATATGATTATGATCCTTATATTGCCAATTATCCATCTACCTAGTCAGTTTTGCAAGGCAAAATCGTTTGGGGGAAAAGCCCCAAATTTACTACATTTTTAGGGTTGGAAACCCTAATTTGTCGATCCAAATTGATCAAATATGGAAGATTAATGCAAAGATAATACACATACCTCGATTAGTCATGGAAAATGCAAGCTTTTGATCAAATTTTGGTGAGAAATGGTTGGAATTTGAGAGAGTATTAGACGGAATTATGTTTCGAAATTATGAATAAAACACGACTTTTATCTGGTTTTTACCCAGACGAAGCCACACTCAGGAAAGGACGCAGCAGGTGCTGCGCTACTTCCAAGAGACACAGCTCTTGCTGCGCCTCTTCCTCAGTTTCCCTCCAAATTAATTTTCGAAGATTCGTTATAAGTTCGTTATTTGTGGTCCCATTTTTGGTGCGCCTCTTCCTCAATACCATATATTTGGTCCGTTTGATGTTTATTCTTTGCCCAGACCCGCATTTTCAAGCCAACTGCGAACTGTTGCAGTACGCTATCAAAACCTTGCTTGCCACAACAAGCGAGTACCCTCTGACAGGTGTTTCGACACACCTCTATTCTGTTCCCCCAGCGAGAGTTCTGGACAGACAATTGTCCCTCTCAAGACGCGGAGGTTAGTCTCGATTATGTTCCCCCAGCGAGAGTTCAAGACAGCCAATTATCCCTCTCAACACGTGGATATCAACATCAACCTCAAGTTTTGCCAAAGTTTGTTTGAAAACTGACCCGAGCAGATTTCCCCAGCAGTTCTTGCCGACGTCCTGCTGCCTCTTCGATTTCACATTGTGCCTTCCTTTGGAGTCTCAAGGAATCTCAGGTATGGTCTCTTCTTATGGCTGGCGAGCCTCCTTACGTAGTCTAATGGACTTTAAATGACCCTCCCCGATAGTCGACAGACTCTAAAATGTTCCCGACGACAGGTCCTTGGCTTAGACCCTTTGAGCCGCCTCGCGTCGCCATAGTCGTCAGGTTGTAATCTTCGATTGACCTGATGGCTATACTTTGACTTTCGCCTGGTCCAAGCCTCAGTCAAAGTGGGGGCTCTGTAGATACCTCATTTCTGCACCTCCCGCAAGCCACCCGGTGATGATTGGGCCGCATGTTTGGTACACAGAACGATTTATGACAGTTCCTAAGTTTATCATCAAGTGATAGCTCAAACACTTGTGTCTACCTCATAGTTGTCATCTACGCGCCGATACGGTCGTTTTGACAGTAATTAGATTATATTTGGAGTCCGGGTCATAAACCGTCTTCATTTTCTAATAACCATTTTAAAATGCCGAGTCAGAATATTCTGGAATGTTCCGGATACTTCAATTCCATATTTTCAATCTTTTAATCTCTTTGGCAAATTATATCCCGGAAATATTATATAAAATATTAAGGAAATTGAGATCAAACCGCAATTCCATAATAGAAACGCAGAAATCTTTCTTCCGCAGGAGGAAACCACTTGGGAAAGGACGCAGCAGGTGTTGCGCCTCTTCCAAGAGACGCAGTGGCTGCTAGATCAGTTCATGGTGATGTTTATAGATGACATCTTAGTCTATTCCAAGACTAAGGAGGAGCACGAGGAGCATTTGAGGTTCGTGTTGCAAACTCTGCGCGACAACCAGCTGTATGCAAAGTTGTCTAAGTGTGAGCTTTGGTTAGAGAAAGTGGCTTTTCTGGGTCATGTGATTTCTAAAGAGGGTGTATCTGTTGATCCTAGCAAGATAGAGCCGTGTCAAAGTGGGAAGCATCAAAGAATGTGGCTGAGATCAGGAGTTTCTTGGGTTTGGCAGGGTACTATCGACTGTTTGTAAAAGACTTTTCAAAGATTACACGGCCTATGATCGCGTTGATGAGGAAAGAGAACAGGTTTCATTGGGATGAAAGTTGTGAGACGGCGTTCCAAACATTAAAGGAGCATTTGGCCACAGCTCCAATTTTAGCTTTACCTGAGGGAAGTGAAAATTTTGAGGTGTATATAGATCCTTCAAAAGAACGGGTTGGGTTGTGTGCTGATGCAGAACGGGAAATTCATTGCCTATGCTTCTAGGCAATTGAAGCCTTATAAGGAGAACTATTCGATGCATGATCTAGAGTTGGGTGCAGTTGTGTTTTCTCTCAAGATGTGGAGGCACTATCTTTATGGGGCGACCTTTAGGGTGTTTTCTGATCAAAAGAGTTTAAAGTATATCTTTACTCAAAAAGAGCTGAACATGAGACCGGGGAGGTGGATGGAGCTTATCGGGGATTATGATATGGATATCATATACCATGAAGGGAAAGCAAACGTGGTTGCTGATGCGTTGAGTAGGAAGAGTGTTCATTCTCTATGCACAACAATGTCTTTGATGAGGTTGAGAGATGAGGTATGTAAAATGGGGATACATGTGATTCAAAAAGGAGATTCTAGAGGAGAGTTGATAGTGGAACCGGATCTTTGTGATGATACTCGCAGAAAGCTGGCTCTTGATTCTAAGATTCAGGAGTGGAGGGCTGGAGTAGAGAAAGTGACAGTGTCTTGGTTCTCCATTCATGCTAATAGGAGTGTTCGGTTTGCTGGGAGATGGTGTGTGCCTAAGGATGAATAGTTGAGAAAGACAGTCATGACAGAGGCTCATTGCACTCCGTACTAAGTGCATCCGGGCGGCGACAAGCTTTATAGGGATCTGAAGAAGACTTTTTGGTGGCCTGGGATGAAAAGGGAGACAACTGAGTTTGTGGCTAGGTGTTTGACATGTCAGAAAGTCAAAGTGGAGCAGCGAAGACCACAAGGTAAGATTCAGTCTCTTGAGGTACCTGAGTGAAAATGGGAATCCATCTCCATGGATTTCATAGTGGGTTTAACGAGGAGCCAGCAAGGTAATAATATGATATAGGTGATCGTTGACCGTTTGACTAAGTCATCTCACTTTATTCCAATGAAAGATACGTGGAGTAAGGTGCAGTTGGCAAATGGCTACAGGAGGAATGTAGTGAGGTTATGTGGACATAGGCCACATACCGGTCGGTGGGCGTGAGCCACCTACCAGTCTGTAGACATGGGCCACCTGCACGCCAAGCCAGTCTTTGGACATGCAGCGGTCTGAAAGCCACGATCGGTAGCGTAAAAATGCTTTCGACCAGATCGTTTTAGATCGCTCGGTTTCATCTCGGTAAAGGTCTCGAAATGATGCAGAGATGTTCGGAGTCACCACCAAGCATTTGTGGGATGCTTGGAACCCGTTCGGATCCACTTTACCTAGTTCAATCAAGGCAAAAAGCGGTGTTTGCCATATTTACTAAAGATAAGGACTTGTCCCCCTTTAGCATCATATCGCTAGAATGCTGACTCTCGTACGCCCTCGATAAGGCCATCCACTATCCAAAGATTCTGAGTAAGAGGTGAGGGTACGTATTGGAAAGCTCTTTAATCGAACACCCAATCCCGTCCGTGTTAGAGGCCTCTACTGATCGATCGTGGTTGTTTAAGTGCAAGAGTTGATAAAACAGTTTAAATGCATGAATGCGCATCCAAAAGTCTTAACCTAACATGTGAAGATTTACTAAGTCGGCTGTTTATACATGTACCAAGAAATTGTGTCAAATTTGGATTTAGATTGATTTATATGTGAAACGGAAATTAAACATCCATTTACCATGTTCTGATTATGGTGCTTAATACGATCCATTTATTTTAAAAAGTGTTTTTAAAGGATAAAGAGTAAAAACATAAACATGTTAATCTGATCCGTCACGTTTTCGGATTAACCGTAATTGGGATCGTCCTAGACAAGTGCTAAAATGAGGCAGAACAGTGTCAGGCAGCCCCATTAGGGCGCGAGCCTATTGGCGGGGGAAATAGCTCTGCCCAGGTTTTTAAAATATGAAAACAGATAGCCTCTTGTGGCACGAGTCAGACGACGACCCAAGAGGCGTCTCCTAGTTGTTAAAAAGGTTGTTTGAAATAGTATTTTGTAATGAATGATTTGCCAGTATTGTTTGCATGACTCAGAATAATTACAATTATATTAGTAATATTCGTTGTCGGATTTGCAAGTTTGAAAAGTATAATTTACAAAAAAAAATGTAAAATGTTTGATATGAACTAATATGCTAAGTTCATTTCTTTGTAATTAGTCAAGTTCGTCATCGTACCCGGATTAAACCGACATGGTATAAGGAACCAAGGATGATTATGAATTATGACTAATATATTTATAAATGTAATTAAATGAGAAAAATGGTAAGTATAAGAAAAGAATTTCCTTTTAAATGTAATTAACCAATTTATATCACCGAGTCATGGATTAAACCGTCATGGTATATTGAACCAAGGGTGATTATTATTTCTGGTTAAAAAGCTTGTCATAAAAATGATTTGAAACATTTGAAATGGTAAAAACCGATTGCAAACAAGAAATGAAATAAAGAGGAAAGACGAGAACAAACACGGCTGGATTAAGACCTGAGAGGGCATTGAGGCGCAAGCCTCTCTTGTATGCAAGCAGCCCCTGTCTCAGACCAAAATCCGGTTTTGGCTCATTTTTCCTATTTTTGGATCATGTTATGCATTGTTCATGCTTATAAACTCATAAAAACAGCAAAGACATAAAATAAGTGAGTTGTTTACACCCTCAAACTTACGTGTATTGATGTTTGCGAGGTAGACGGCTTTAAAGATGGTTTTCTCGTTGTGACTACTCGCGATCAAAGAAGTTTAAAAGAGTGCCTTAAAAAAGGATTTTGTTTTGAAAATGAGTTGAAAATATGTTTTTAAAAAACATGTTGATTAATGTTGAGTTGGTCGAATGGGTCGGTGGAATGCACGGCGACAGTACCAAACAAAATGTGTAAGGCTTGTGTTTTCCATCGGTAGGTCGAAAACATGTGTCGATTTTGTGACTTAAGAAGTCGAGTCTAGAAGTTTAAGGGAGATGTGAGGTGGGCGGACGCTCGTGTGAAGATTATGGTGTGTGATGGTGGGTATTTATAGAGAAATATGGGGTGGTAGGTCGGTTGAGTTTGCTTGGAGGCTAATGAGATAGCCCATTGAGGCGCAAGCCACCTAGTGATTGAAAGGGGTGTACTGTCGCTTTCAATTTGGACGTGGCCTTTGCTCTATCATTTGATTTGTGGTAATCAAATAAGATGTCATGTAACAATATGGGCACCTAATAAGATGATTTTGGGTGTTACTTGAGGTAAGTATTTTGTGTGTTTGACACGTGTGAGTCGGGATTTGAATTTGGAGTCGGTTTTTAGCCCGGTGTCGATTTTGACTCTAATTAGGGTCATTTTAATGGAAATGACATGATAAAGACATTCATGC
This sequence comes from Silene latifolia, assembly GCF_048544455.1. Lineage (NCBI taxonomy): Eukaryota > Viridiplantae > Streptophyta > Magnoliopsida > Caryophyllales > Caryophyllaceae > Silene > Silene latifolia. The sequence goes on along the minus strand of NC_133537.1, from coordinate 225,385,008 downwards.
CATTATTTTTGATATTCGAGATTCGGGTTGACTCGAGTTGCGGGTTTTTGAGTCGGTTTTGGGTCCGAAGACAGTTTTAACTTAAATAGTGTTATTTTAATGCAAATAAAGTTAGAAAACCATTTTTGAAATCATTTTTCATATCCGAGTAATGCATTAAACCGTCTTATGTATAGCCAATCCACGCACGCATATCAAAAACACGTTGTAGTCCGATCATCATCGGGTGGTTTTTGGAAGGTGCAGATACATAGTATGTACAGAGCCCCAACTTTGAGTGAGGCTTGGACGGGGCGAAAGACAAAGTATGGCCTCCAGGTCAATCGAAGATTACAACCTGAAGACCATTGCGACGTCGAGGCGACTCAAAAGGGTTTGAGCCAAGGACCTGCCGTCGGGAAGGGTGACGTCGAGGCGACTCGGGGATTCGAGTCAAGGACATGCCGTCGGGAACATTTTAGAGTCTGTTGACTTTCGATTCGGGTCGTTTAAAGTCCATTGGACTACGTATAAAAGCTCGCCAGCCATAGGAAGGAGTCATTCCTGAGGCATCTTCGGGATATGTCCTTGAATTGTTGCGCGCAAAGGCTCGCCAGCCATGTTGAAGGTGCGTTTTGAGGCTAGCCATCCATGTTGAAGGAACCTTTTGAGGCTCGCCGGCCATGTTGAAGGTGCGTTTTGAGGCTCGCCAGCCATCGATGGTGGTGTATTTTTAGGCTCACCAGCCATGTTGAATGTGCGTTTTGTTGCTCGCCAGCCATCAAAGGTGCATAGAGGCTTGCCAGCCATCGAAGGTGCATAGAGGCTCGCTAGCCATCGAAGGTGCGTAGAGGCTCGCCAGCCATCGATGGTCGAAAGATCAACTGCGGGAAATAGTCCAAAACATCAGGCTTATTTCTGGATATTGTCCGATAATGACTTCCAACCAAGTTGACGTTGATGGATTTGGCTAGGGAGCAACAAACTACAACTTGTTGAGGGTCCTAAAAGAACTCTGTGGGGGTAAATCATCAAAGCAAGGCTCTCTGGAAAACCATTTAGGGAGAGCGCTGCGTCAGGATCATTAATGATGTTGCAAGGATTTTAGAAAGACCTGTGTGACTTCCATTTGAAAATCGGCACTCGCTGGAGAGTTAGAAACTTCTCAGGACTCGCCGGGGATATGAATTGATGCTTGTTGGGAGGTAGCGTATGCCATGTAATCGACGGGGTTAAAGCCCTTGAACTTGATGGGTCGGCGTTTCTTGGGAAGAACCTAGTACTCAGTCGGAGTGCGTTTTTCTTCTCAAGATTACTTGCATGATTAGTGACCACACAAATCCGTAGTCGCTTAGACAAGCACGTAGGCATGCAAGCATATAAGCTTGTAAGCACATAAGCATGTGAGCAATTAGCTTGTAATATCTCATGCAAGGAGAGATAGGAGTTTTTAAAGTTGTGAAGCTTAAAATTGAGTCTTTTTACTCGTAAATCCGTGATTTGATAGATTGGAGACATGTGACCGTTGTGATATTGACCCACATGGACGCATACTGACAGACTGACAAACAGACGGTCGTGAATGTGATACAAACTTGGTATCGACACGACACGTGGGTGACTCTGACAGACTTTGCACATGTAAGTGCAACTCCTAGCCAAGAAAGGGAGATAACGCGTATGAGATCCCTAAGACAGAAGGTTCGTTCGGCTGGAGAACACGAATTGATTATCTTCTCCAAACATCTTTGCCCCCGTTTGCTTGTTTGAGATCCCTTCTCGAGGTATGATGATTCAAAGAGCGGAACCAAGACTTAGTCATCGTCTGAACCAAGCACTAGGCAATGGGCGGTGTCATTTTGGACTGTAATTGAGACTCAAAAGAAGTTTGAGGATAAAGGACGGGTGGCGTCAAGAAAGAGAAGCCCCCATAGTGAGAAGATGGGAATTTGACAAAACAAGGAATGGGCGACGTTTTAAGGAAGAAGCCCCCAGTAAAGAGGTATAAGATTAATTTTTGCCACTGTGTGGGCTGCTTTTGAGGATTGATGTTGATGGTTGAGATTGAAATGGGTGTGCGGTTGTGTCCATGTTGAGGGGCTGCCTACGTATTCGCGTATTTGCGAAATCAAACCAGATCGTAGTTCTGCTGGGTGCAAAATGGATCGCAAATTGAAGGTGTAAAACTTGAAATGTGTGTGGGGGTGTGCTTGTGTCCTTGTAATAGGACTGCCTACGTATTCACGTGTTTGCAAAATCAAACCAGATCGTAGTTCTTGCGCGTGTGTGTGTCTGTGTGTGTTGATAATTGATTTTGAGGTGTATGGTTGTGTCCTCGAAGGACTGCCTACATATTCACGTGAAGTAAAATCAAACCAGATCGTAGTTCTGAGTGTGTGTGCCTAAGCATAAACTGTTAGGACCTTAAAGTGTGAGAGTCACGACGGTAAATGCCGTTTGGTGACTCGAAAATTGATTTTAGAGAATTCCTCCTTGATCATAAATCGAAGAGATCTTATTTGTGAAAATGTTCCTTATCATGTGAGCACACTAAAAAGTGGACCCTATGGGTAGAGCAGGTATGTCCCGTTCTCGGTAGCTAAGATTCGAGGACTCCGTATATGGATTAGGGTGGAAATGGCTTCGACATTATGGAATGTGGAGCTTGGTAATATTAGGTTTGTTTGGCAGATAAAAATCTGGAGCTGAGGGTCACGGCGGTAAATTTTGTTTGGTGACTCGAAAGTTGATTGGAGAGAATTCCTCTTGATCATGAATCGAAGAGGCATAGTTTGAAAAATGTTTCTTTTTATGTGAGCACACTAAAAAGTGGACTCTAAGGGCAGATTATGTATTTCCCATTCTCGGTAGCAAAACATTCGAGGACTCCGTATCAGGGTCAGGGTGAAAATGCCTTCGACATTATGGAATGTGGAGCTTGGTAATAAGAGGTTTGTTTGACAGATAAAAATCTGGAGTTTGTATTTATGGTGTTTAGGCCGATGAGTTACGGCTTGTAATGTGGTGCGGAATGGGGTCTCAAGCTTGATGTGGCCTAAGCATGAAATGGTTGGTAAACAATATAGAATCAAGTTCCCATATCTGGACCTTAAAGGTTAAGGCGGGATATTATGAGCTTGAGGGGAATCCACAGAAGCCTGGATAGTTCTCTTTATAACAGTCTCTAGAAGGACTTAGAGGTGAAGCGATATTGGTTATGATCTTGAAGGGAATCCCTAGGATCCTAGATAGGTCTCCCTGTAATAGTCTCTAGAAGGACTTTGAGGGGGAAGCAGTGTTGGTTGAGGTTTTGGTGTTTGGTGTTTTGGACTTATTGGTCCGGGATTTTGTGTTAGACTCATTGGTCCAAGGTTTGGTGTTTGAAAATTGATAGTTTTTAATTCAATCGTTTGAGTCTTTGTGAAGATAACGAATTTGAATTTCGCTATTTCATTTCCTTGAAAAGTGACGGTTTTTAATTCCGTCATTTGGAATTGTGAGATAAATAACGATTTTTGAATTCCGTTATTTCATCCTCTTGAAAAGTGACGGTTTTTAATTCCGTCATTTAAAATTGTGGGAAAATAACGAATTTGAATTTCGCTATTTCATTTTTTGTTTGAAAAGGACGGTTTTTAATTCCGTCGTTTGGAATTGTGAGAAAATAAGGAATATTCAATTATGTTATTTCATTTTCTTGAAAAGTGATGGTTTTTAGTTCCGTCATTTGAAATTTGATAGCGAATTTGAATTTCGCTATCTTGTTTTTTGATTTGAAAATGACGGTTTTAATTTCCTTCGTTTGAAATTTGTGAAAATAGTGAATTTGAATTTCACTATCATGTTTTTGATTTGAAAATGACGGTTTTTATTTCCGTCATTTGAAATTTGTGAAAATAGCGAATTTGAATTTCAATATTTTGTTTTTGATTTGAAAAGTGACGGTTTTTGATTCCGTCGTTTGAAATTTGTGAAAACAGCGAGTTTGAATTTCGCTATCTTGTTTTTAGTTTGTAAATGACGGTTTTTATTTTCTTCTTTTGAAATTTGTGAAAACAGTGAATTTGAATTTCATTATCTTGTTTTTTATTTTAAAATGACGGTTTTTATTTCCGTCGCTTGAAATTTGTGGAAATAGCGAGTTCGAATTTCGCTATCTTGTTTTTATTTTGGCTTTGCGTTTGGAAATCGACAAGCTTGGATCTATTCCTATTTTCCCGTCCATTGTTGGAGGAAGGTAAAGGTGCAGGTGTGGATGTACCCTTTGTTGAGAGGTTGATACTTGGTGATGGGATGTTTTTGTGGGGAATGGGCTTGCCTTTCGTCATTGATCATGAACAAGGAGATGTTCTGGTTTTTTTATCTGGGTTCGTCGTAGGATCCCTTTGATAAAAGCTTGTTCGAAATTAGTTGCTAAAAAAAGGTTTCTATTGCCAAACATGGAATAGGTAAAGAAATGGACGCGGAGTTTCGGGTCCTTTGCTTACTCGGTACGGAACGTCACTCGAGTGTACTCAAATTGAATTGGAACATGTTGTTTGTTTTAAATCAATTCTCAAATCAATTCTCGGTTTCAACAGGAAATGGTAAAGGTGAGAATATATGATAGCTGGAAATCGTCCTTTTATTTAGATAAATAAGATGTAAGCACAGACTCGCTGAATACGTGTGACTCATGGGGACAGCCCCTAGTTTGTCACTTAGGAATAAAGGACAAATATTAGGATAGATATGAGAAAGCCTAAGACTCGATTGGTTGTAGCTTCCCTTCAGTCATGAGCTTTTGAAGAGCTGCGGCATAGGTCGTGTTAAGGTTAGTGAATGTCCTTTTAGAATGTTCGACTTTGCTGTTTGGTTTGAGACATTCAGGAGGATTATCTTGATTGAGAGGTGCAATTATAATTTTCCCAGCTTCAATCATATCTTGAATGGCATTCATAAGTTTGAAGCAGGATTTGGTGCCATGGCCCTTGCCGTGATGATATTGGCAACAAGCATTACCATCCCAAAATCGGTTTCTCCTATGTTCTGGTGGGTCAGAAGTCGGACTAATAGGTTGCAGCATTACTTCTGAAGCAAGTATCCCCAGAGCGGTGCCATATGTTATTCCCAGATCTGTGAATACCCTTTGATGTTTTCCCATGATTCCTACATTGGTGTTTATTGGGATGTTCTTGTGAGTTTTGTTTTTGTCAATCCTGGGTGGAAACATGATTTGGTCATTGTCAATGGACAGTTTTGAGGAAATTGCTTGGTATTTTGAAAGAGTTTTTGGTGAGGCAATTTCGTGTTCTTTGTTGGTGGGTTCATAGGTGTGCGAACCATTCGATGACTCCTCATTTTCAACAGTCATTGGTCGGTGAATGGAGGGTTGGTCTTCTCCTTGATGGCTAGGTTAATTTTTGGTATTACCCAACCTTTTCTCCAAATTAGCTACTCGAGTGTTCAAGTCATCGATAGCCACTTGCAGCTTTGAGAATATGTTATTGATAGAGACAGAGAGCATCATTATAGCGCTTTTTATGCCATCTTCGTCAATTGCATGAATTTTCTCATTGTCAGGAGAGATGAGGTGAGGGCAATCCAGGAAAGATTCCTCGTCGTGTCCAATAAGGTTTTATGGAGGGTTGTTTTTGTTGTTTGTTGAGGGAGGTTGTGGTAGTTCACCCTTTTCAATCATATAAAGGATGACGCCTTTTAGGGGGAGACACATTTCAGTGTCATGTGCGCGACCTTGGTGATATTAACAAAACAGTTCTCCGTCCCATCTACGTCCTCACTTGTTTGGTAGAGGGTCAGAAGTTGGACCAATCGCTTTGAGCTTTCCTTAGGAGATTAATTAGCCTTTCCAAGGCTGTGGCATAAGGCATACCCAAATCCGGGAAGGACCTATGAGGTAGTCTGGTTTTGGTCGGTGGATCCCCTAAAGAATTGACTTCACTGGTTTTGGTAGCCCTCCAACTGGGGTTGGTTTTGTCATTTGCAAGTAGTCGGCTTTTAAGGAGCTTAACCCTTTGCTCAACATCAGAAGAGGGACAATTCCCGGTTTCCATTTTGTCCTCAACTTTGGAGAGACGAGTGCTCAAGTTTCCCACGGTAGCCAAGAGTCGAAGGACCATGTTGTTGGCTTCGTCGGAAGTCATGGCGGATGCAGATTGGTCGACTTCTTGACTTTCTTGTTGATGATCGATGGCACCCAAGGGATTCCTATTTGACATAACGATAGGCGTTATAACTTGTCTTGGCAAGGTATTTCACAAGCAAAGGCAAGTGCGACACATATATATAAAAGGCAGTTATGTCGTGAAGATGCGACGGTGTGACTAGGTTATGAGTTCATTAAAGATCATGAATGACCTCTTGTGTTTGAACTCTTTGTGCATGACTTTGAACTTAGACTCGAGTGTTGACTTTGGCATAGTGATGCCTAGACAGACGACTTCTGACTCAGTTTGGATGTGTGTTGCTGGCGTTACGCCGTTGGACAAGACATGTACACAAACTTGACCTTTGACCCGTAATGTAGGGGAAATACGGGTTTAAAACTCGACAGGTTTTGACTCTACTAACGCCATTGAAGATGTCTCGACAATTAGGCGGCACGACCTAGACTAGAAGGTAGGTACTAACTTCGGCAGAGACTCGATGTTATCTAGACGACTTGACTTGAAATAGACTGGACTCTAATCGACTCGAGGCTGAATCAGAATGGTGGACTGATGTTTTCGTAAAAAAGTAATTTTCAAAAAGATTCATTTGTCGTTTTATGGACGGCTTCCGAAGAGTAGGGATCTTTAGAAGGTCGGCCAGTTGAAAGGGTTGTCTTAGGTTTGTTTTCAAAAGACAGTTTAAGTTGAGATTGCGGCGGCTCTGAAAACAATGTGTTGTTTCCGAAGACATATTTTGAGTTCCAAATCACGGATTTGAAAATCGAGAATTGAAGAATTTGGAATCGTCATCACAATGGCCATGAAAACGGTTAAATTTGTTTTCAAAGAATTTAAAATTGGGTTGAAAATTTGAAAACGGTTAAATTTGTTTTCAAAGATTTGATTTTGAATTTGAAATTTAACAACGGTTAAATTTGTTTTCAAAGATATGATTTTGAGTTGAAATTTGAAAAGGGTTAAATTTGTTTTCAAATGGGTTGAAATTGGATTTGAAATCTAAAAACGGTTAAATTTGTCTTCAAATATTTGCTTTTGAATTGAAATTTGAAAAGGGTTAAATTTGTTTTCAAAAGATTGATTTTGAATTGAAAATTGAAAACGGTTAAATTTGTTTTCAAATATTTAATTTTGAATTGAAATTTGAAAAGGGTTAAATTTGTTTTCAAAAAATTGATTTTGAATTGAAAATTGAAAACGGTTAAATTTGTTTTCATGTGGTTTGATTTTGAATTGAAATTTGAAATTGGAAATTATAAGGATTGAATTCGTCATTACGACGGGTTAGAAAACTGTTTTAACTTTTGGAAGACGGTATGCAAATCGAAAAGTGTGAGAATTGAAATCGTCATTACGACGCCTTAGAAAAGCCAAATTTGATTTCGAAAACGAGATTTGAAATTTGGAAAGTTGAACGGGTTGAAATCGTCATTATGACGGTTTGAAAACGTTTTTGCTTGAAAACTGATTTCGAATTTTGAAAATTCGAGGGTATAATTCGTCATTACGATTGCATAAAAGGGCGCTTTGAGAATGCAACGGTCGGCGATAGACCGAGGTTTGAAATGGCCATTATAACAACGTCTAAAGGTATTTTTAAATGGTTTGTGAAAACCGTGTTTGAAACCGTCATTACAACGGCATGAAAAGGTGCATTGGAAATTGTTATAAAAATCGGGTTTTGAAATGGAGATTTTAACGGCATAAAAAGTTGTATTTGAAATGGTTATAAAAATCGGGATCGAAAATCGTCAATACGATGGCCTAAAAGGGCGCTTTTGAAATGGTTGTAGAAAACCGGGTTTTAAAATCGACATTACGACGGCCTAAAAAGGCGTGCTTTTTTGAAATGGTTGTAGAAAACCGGGTTTGGAAATCGTCATTACGACGGCCTAAAAAGGCGTACAACGGTCAGCGAAAGACCGAGGTTTGAAATGGCCATTATAATGGCGCGGAAGGATTTTTTGAAAGTTTAAAATGACACGGAAGGAATTATGATCACATAACACATAAGCACTCGCAGTTTCATTATATTATGCTTAATGCTGACACGGGTTTTGGCTTAAAAGGATGGGTTACACACCAAGCAATCAAACCCCGATTTTCGAGAGGGATACCAATCCAAACAAAATGTGTAAGGAGGGTGCCCTAGCCTCGTGCTCGAAGGTGATGAAAGCTCTTTGACGAAACAGAAATGTGGAACGTCAATGGTATGCTTGACTCAATCGGGATTCGAAACGCGGGGATGAGAAAACTCACGCCGACGGGACGAGCCAATTGGTCGATAAAGGTTAGGTTGTGGGCCCGGACAAGGAACCCGACTTATGACCGTAATATCAATTAATGTACTTTAGCTACGACCTCATTCGAGTTTCACCTCGAAGGATCACAGAGACACAAGTGTCCTAGTTCTCCCCAGCGGAGTCGCCAATCTGTGGACATAGTCACATACCTGTCGGTGGGCGTGAGCCACCTATCAGTCTGTAGACTGGGCCACCTGCACGCCAAGCCAATCTGTGGACATGCAGTGGTCTGAAAGCCGCGCACGGTGGCGTAAAAATGCTTTCGACCGGATCGTTTTAGATCTGTCGATTTCATCTCGGTAAAGGTCTCGAAACGATGCAGAGATGTTCGGAGTCACCACCAAGCATTTATGGGATGCTTGGAACCCGTTCGAATCCACTTTACCTAGTTCAATCAAGGCAAAAAGCGATGTTTGCCATAGGTAATAAAGATAAGGACTCGTCTCCTTTTAGCATCATATCGCTAGAATAACCCTTGTACGCCCTGGATAAGGCAATCCACTATCCAAAGGTTCGGAGTAAGGGGTGAGGGTACGTATTGGGAAGCTCTTTAATGGAACACCCGATCCCGCCCGCGTTAGTGTTGGGAAATGTGTCCTCAACAATAGTGCGATCACATGATTTAAATATCATTATTAAATCTCATTACAAGAATACGGAAGGGATGATACATATATATATAGTCAACTGGTCCACACATATCGGTAATGATTGGCTGGCTAGAGTTTGACATTACTGTCGTGCGACGGTGGTGATCAGTTGATCCCTTGAGGTCACACCTAAAGGACGATTCCCTTACTTGAAAAGGTTAATTAGTTGTATACCGATACAGATTAATTAATTCCTTAAAATTGAACAATTCGATTTGTGAGAGAGAATATTGATATCTTATTGTAATGGGATTAAATAAGATTTATTTTAGTAATAAAATGCTTTATTACTAAAATTGTTTATTGTTTGCGAAACAATAAAAATAAGAATGAATGGTTGATTATAATTATTTGACCCATTTTATTTATGTGATCAAGTATCACTAGTCAATTTGTTGAATGTAACTTAATTAATTCATGAAATGATATTTATGTGATAAATATGCATTAAATTAATTAATAACATGTATCATACTACATGTAACATATTGTGTGACAAATGACAAATTGACAAAATAAAATGGTAGTCCATTTTATGTATATGGACCGAAAATGGAGGGTGTGTTAGTGGGGTTTTGGTTGTTTTATTTTATTTGATAAAATAAACATAATGATGCTTACCTACAACTAGTCTTACATTTCTTACACACCTATATTTTTGATAAGAGAAAAAGAAAAGCAATGATGCTCCTTGGGCATGTGTTGGGCGGCCACACTACTCTTAATTGAGTAGTGTTGGTTCTTTCTATTATTCTTCTAAGATTACCATTCAATCAACATGCAAAATGTTCATGAATATTCTCTCTTCTCTCTCCTTAATCTTCATCAAAGAGGATGAGATTTTAATCCAAATTTATTCAAAAGATTACTAAAATTATCAAAGTAATATATGAGTATTAGTAATCAAATTTAAGGTAAACCACAATATAAACATCTAGTACATGTTAGTTTGTGGGTTTGAGGGATAGTCTTGGGTGCAACTAATTGGAGGGCTTCTATTTTGAGGTCATGTATGTTCACCCATTAATGGAAAGCTCAAGAACTAACAAGAAGGAGATCTTGTTGGTGCCCAATATGACCGAAATTCATATGGTGAGAAAATGTTTTCTTATCTTCTTTTATTTTAGTTTGCATGCATAAGATCACCATTAATTTTATGAGTAAATTAAAATGAAACATATATGAATATGTTAAGTATATAGATCTACTTTTCCTTCAATCGGTATCATGAGCCATGGTTGTTTGCATGCAAATCGGTTAAAAGTTTTTCCGAGTTATAAAGATTAACATATAAAACTTGTATAATTTGTGTTATTATGATATATCACAAAATTAATTTTTGCATGTTAAAGTTTCTGATCCTAAAATGTATTTAGGATATTTTGGTTAATTTATGGATTTTATTGTTCATTTTATATAATATTGGCATTAAAATGTGATTTTTATGATAAAAATGTCATTTTTGGACCAAAATTAGCTAAACTTCGAATTTTCCAGTGGGTTTTGGATATGTTTTCACATATATTATTTTTAGATGATCTGGAAATTTTCATAATTTTATGAGTTCTTATGCTCGAAAAATGGATTTTTCATGATAAAAATCGGATTTAGATGAAAAATAGGTTAATATGAGAAATATTTCGAATCTGGTCATAGAAATTTAGTATGTTGTCACATGCAATTTTAAAAGATGTGTGTAAAATAATAGGCTATAGTTAAGTCTTTTTGCATGATTTATGGATTTTTGAAGAAAAATAGCATAAATAGTGACATTATTAGTGAAAAAATTAATAAAACATAATCTATGACTAAGGAAAAACGTCAAATGTTGCATTTTATTTTCTTTTTCAGATCTAAAATTGAAAAGTTAATGTATATAATTTTTTTTTCACATGTTTTTATGATCATTTTAGTTAAAACCGATAAACCACAACATTGTTTTTCCGGAAAAATTTCGAAATTTTTGACCTAAGATTTTGAACATTATGAGTGTCATGGTATTTTTCCAGAATGTTCATGAGTTTAAATTTCAAATTTCAAATTTATTTGAAATTTTGTGATTTATTTGAAGTTTATAGCTTATTTTTGTAATTTTTGGTCCATTAATGAACAATTTTATAAATATGAGTTAATTATAGTCAAATAATTAGTGAAGACTAAATTTTGAGTCCTAAGAGGTTAGGGTAATTAACTTATGCATAAATATGAATTTATGTAATTTTTGTGATTGTAAAATGTTGAAATCACGCAAATCCGTAAAAACCGAGTAATATACGATATTGGCTAATTAAAGGCGATTTAGCATAAAATTGGGCATGTTCATACATTTTATAATGCTGCATTTTCTTTATGATTGTCATAATTTTAATTTATGTAATTTTTGAATTATGTAATTTTACTTAGTATGGCCTTAGATTTTAATTGGTATTTCCCGAAATGTATGGGAATATCGATTCGGTTGTAATTTTATTGTGATCTCGTATCACCGTCTTGTAATTTAATAGATTTATTTTATTATAGTTACAAATGTATAATAGGAAATTATGTAATTTATTATGTAATTTTATTCATTTCGGAGTTCCCAAAGACGGATTTCTTCAAGATGGCGATACATAAAGACGGTGTTACCTCGAGATGCGTGCCACAACCGAAGTTCAAGGGACCAATGGAGTTGGTTTCTGAATATGTAATAGTTAAATAGTTTTTCTATTTTAGGAAAGGCCATACTAGGATTTATTTTATGCTTGCATTTTATTTTATGTCACATGCATCGCTAAATCGCCATAACTAAAACATGCATCTTCTTTCATCGAGTTTATCGACCGTGTCAATTAAAATTATCGTAGTTCACCGCTTTAGTTCACTTAAAACGTGATAGATAATAAATTGACATGACCTCTCGCTAAAATAAACAATTGAGACATAGCCTTACCAAATAGTAGAAACCATGAAAACCTATTTCGTGAGGGAGTGCACTCGGCTACCCCGGGGTACAAACCTTGTTACGTAGGGGAAGTGGGTGATAAATGTCTATCCACCGAATTCATGTTGATGAGGGTTTCATCGGCTACCCCGTGCCCAAGTTAATATGAGTTTGGATCATGGACACATTTATTCGAAATTTGGATTGAACTCAACAAAAGTTTTTTGATAAGGGTTTCATCGGCTACCCCGTGCCCTTGTCGAATGTGTTTTGGGCTATAGATAAATATTGGAGTAATTTTATCGACCGAGAGTTCTAAAAGTAGAATCGATTAAAGAGTTAATCCACCGAGTTATATTGATAAGGGTTTCATCGGCTACCCCGTGCCCAAGTTAATATGAATTTGGATCTTGGAATCATTTATCATAGTTGGGTAGAGGTCACTATGTAAATGCTATACTTGTTTACAAGTATTATTATAACGATGAATGTTTTGTTTTCATTATTCCGTTATCATATTGTTCTATTTTTTTACCACAATTCATATACGATATCATTTCGATTTTTGATTCAAATCTCCATTAAAACATCGTAACTAAAGACAAATATGAATTTTCTTCTAAAACCTCGTATTATCCATTAGAAGGATCTCTTGTAAAGAGTATAGATAAAAGTTATTCATTATCAAACAGGTTTTTGATTTTTGACTAACACATCTACTTACAATGGATTGTTATTCATATACTTAATTGATTAAGTACCTTGAAGCGATAAATTGTTTTGGTAATTAGTTTTGTCAAGAATTCGTAATTGACCAAAATAACGCAACCACTTCAATGAAAGTTTTAAGACTAAAACGAACAAATGAAGAGTAATCTTCATGAATTCAATTTTGCTTCTCAAAGCAAAGACTCATTGAAATGAGTGGGAGCATTCTCTTAAACCGTTAAGATGAGAACGAGGTTCAAGAAGTAAAGATAATAATGGAATTGATACAAGGTACTGTTAAAAGTAAAGTTATTGAGAAATGACGATACTAAACCTATCAATCCCGACCAATAAAGTTTCCATTGTCTTAAATGTTGGACACAAGAAAGGAAACTACCCCAAATTATTGAAGTATCAACAAGTTAGTTGTGGGACATCTAATGGGACCTTCTTCTTTAAATGTTTATTTGATTAAACATAAATTTTGCTAGTACCACTTCGTCAATATTAGAAACCAGTGGAGGTTTTCATCATTGTATTCGACACATAAGATGATTAGAATATGACGACTAGCAACAATAATGTCGAGAGATAGAGTAATTGTGTACTCAATCTAGTTTTTGGATTTAAAGTTGTACTTAATTGTGACTATTAAGTGCATAAACTCTAAATAAGAATATAAGCTTGTTAAGATACAAAAGAGGTTTTCACTTTTGTGACCCTATACATCACGATTTGATGTATGGCTAGCCCATTATCAAGGTGATTATATTCTAAACCAAACTAGAATGATATATCATGTAGATGATATAAGATTCAAATTGGTAACCCAAGATTAAACCTTAAATTCTGGAATGATTAACGCAAAGAGTTATCAAGTACTCTTGAAACCATTAGATTGTTAATGGTATATGCGTATCTTGTATTCAAAGCAAGATATCTCGTGCCTTTTGGTTGAAAAGGAGATCGAGGTTGTAAATCATCGATCCAAAATAGGTTGATCATCATCTTTTACCAACGATTTAAGTTGACACTAGTGTGTTCACTTAAAAAGGTAAATAGAGAAATCTTTGAAGAAGTTCAAGAGTTCAAGGAATCACGATTTAGTCGTGATGGGATTATCAAAGTGAAGACTTTGATATAAGCCAAAGGAAATGTGATATAGTATCACAAGTTAATCTCTCTTAGCACGCATTATGAAATAATGTGTGGATGGATAAGAAATCAAACGCTATTCGATATGGTTTGGACTTCAATCAAGTTACTTTGAGTTACTTGATCCTTTTGGGGATTTTATCATTTTTGTCTAAATTATTTTTCCACTAAATCGAATCATATGAGATATGAAATGGTAAGGGTACCATGGTTGTAAGTTTTCACAAGAAACAAATGCTCATTTTTCCCTTGCAATTATCACGAGCACGACGGGTTTGCGGCTCATGAAGCTGTCTTTCTAAAATACAAGTTTATTTCTAGAAGACAGAGTGGGAGAAATTATTCAAGAGCCACAGAGAATGTTATGTCGCAAGAAACCGGTCTTTCTTGGCGACATGAGACGTTTTGTGTAAGACATTGTTTCTTCATAACCTAGGAGGTTAAATTCGTCACTTGTTAAAAATGATGAATTCATGCTACTTTTAAGAAAGTAAAGAGCTTATAACTTACAAAAGAAATTGTTTGATTCAAGTTGATTACTTCTAGAAAGTAATGAAAATATGACTTACATAAGAGTGTTTAAGTCACAACTTAATACAAGGCTTAGAGCCATGAAAATCCGAAACGAAAGGGCTTGATTAGTGACAAAGGGTTTTGCACTAATAAAGAGATATTTCAAAGCAAGATTGGTTGCAAAGGGTTTTGCACTAATTGAAATGATTAAGTCTATTTGGATCTTCTTAGGGATTGTGTTTCATTATGAGGATATGCATACAGCAAGTGAATCTAAAACCCACTTCTTCAATAGAAGGAATGTATTCAATACATGTCATGAGTTTTATAGATTCTTGCAATCCTAAGATAATGTGAAACTTAAGAGAGGATCTTAAGTAGGACATCAATGAGTTGGAATCAACATTTTGATCATGTGGTAAAACATTTCTCGATAAGTCGAGAAGTTGTGTTTATACATGGAGTTTAGTGGGAGTTACGGAATTTTTAATTAGTCCGATATGTGGATGGAATATTGATCATTGAGAATGATTTAAGACTTTTGGAGTATTATAATACATATTGAATATCAGGATTTATGAAGATAAATCCACATGATATTAGCGTCAGTAAGAAGTCTTATGTTGATAAGATTCATGACTAGTTCAATTAAATTGAACATATTTTATTGATTTCATTTGCTTCCGCTGCCGAATCAATTAAAAAGAAATGATGTGCAACACTTCATATACTTTGAGTATGATTAATTGTTTTCAAAATCGAATTTAAGTAATCTTTACCAAGTAAGCCATAAAGATTACCCTTAAGTGCTTGCAGAAGCGTTAAGGCTATGATGTAAAGTGTTTATGATGCAATATTGTGTAAGGGTGTTACACAAGTGACAATTGACAATTGAGATTGCGCATGGTTTCCGACAAAACCATAATCAAAACACATTAGGATGGTTAAGATACCATTGTGGCAATGTTAATTAAGAAGTAGATTTTCTAGAATCGTTCTAGGCAATAAAGAACAATGAGAGATATTTATAACGGAAATTGAGTACACTTGCGATCATGAGATGTGCAAGAAGGATGAGTCCCGCACACTGTGAAAACAGTGGGAGCTATTCTTAGGCTAGAGGGCCTATGTCTTGATTGGATCTCGACACGTACTCAGAAAGTTTTGTAATGCAAATGTATACATTACAAAGGAAACCGAGTATGTAGTAAGGTTGAGTAAGGTACAAGAAGTTGATAAAACCTACTAACCAAAGCCTTCTCATAGGCTAAACATGATGAGTCATGTCATTACAATTGAATTGAAATGAACAACTACATACAAGATCAAATTAGATTATAGAACATGAAATAGTAATCAGGCATTGACTATTCATATGTGATAATCGCATTTGTCGTTCGAGTTTTACTTTAAAACTCTTTTATTATACTTTGCTACATCGAAACGGGTTGTAGAGACAACATTGAACCCCGTTAAAGTGAACACGGATTAGCATGGTATTCGCCCATAGTCACTTGTATGAGGTGACGTCTCGAAGTGACTAGAGGGTGATGCGATTGATGGCAAGTTCAAGTGCCATAGAGTCATGTGAGATGACTAGTCGATCACATAGGCAGACTGTTAGGAACACTTTGTCGGGCAGTGACCGCTTATAGAGTTCTGGCAAATTTATATAGCCTGGTCGTGGCGAGAGCTACTATAGTATTCTAATGAGTCGATTCTTTTGACTAAAGACTGTTCACCTAAGATGGCACAGTTTCAGATTAACTTTGATTTGTATTACTACGACCTTCGTAAATGGGGTCAAATGGGCATATTTTGGGTTATGATGGCTGTGGCTAGTCGAAGGGAATAAGTGCGATACGAATTGTTCACCCCCTTGTCAGGGTTAAAACAATATCTCAGGGCCACTCGAGGAGTAATGAACTGGAAATGCGTGGCCACGCTCGGAAGGTATCTATGTTAGATAAATCCGGTCAATCAATTATTCTCCAGACCGAGGAAACCACTCTCGATATGATCACTTGCAAGTACGACCCGAAAGACACCTTGCATTGAGTGGGAGATAGTAATTGGACAAGAGAATTGGTGACGCACACTTGTCGAGGACAAGTGGGAGATTGTTGGGAAATGTGTCCTCAACAATAGTGCGATCAAATGATTTAAATATCATTATTAAATCTCATTACAAGAATACGGAAGGGATGATACATATATATATAGTCAACTGGTCCACACATATCGGTAATGATTGGCTGGCTAGAGTTTGACATTACTGTCGTTCGACGGTGGTGATCAGTTGATCCCTTGAGGTCACACCTAAAGGACGATTCCCTTAATTGAAAAGGTTAATTAGTTGTATACCGATACAGATTAATTAATTCCTTAAAATTGAACAATTCGATTTGTGAGAGAGAATATTGATATCTTATTGTAATGGGATTAAATAAGATTTATTTTAGTAATAAAATACTTTATTACTAAAATTGTTTATTGTTTGGGAAACAATAAAAATAAGAATGAATGGTTGATTATAATTACAAGATATTGTGAATTATAATTATTTGACCCATTTTATTTATGTGATCAAGTATCACTAGTCAATTTGTTGAATGTAACTTAATTAATTCATGAAATGATATTTATGTGATAAATATGCATTAAATTAATTAATAACATGTACCATACTACATGTGACATATTGTGTGACAATTGACAAATTGACAAAATAAAATGGTAGTCCATTTTATGTATATGGACCGAAAATGGAGGGTGTGTTAGTGGGGTTTTGGTTGTTTTATTTTATTTGATAAAATAAACATAATGATGCCTACCTACAACTAGTCTTACATTTCTTACACACCTATATTTTTGATAAGAGAAAAAGAAAAGCAATGATGCTCCTTGGGCATGTGTTGGGCGGCCACACTACTCTTAATTGAGTAGTGTTGGTTCTTTCTATTATTCTTCTAAGATTACCATTCAATCAACATGCAAAATGTTCATGAATATTCTCTCTTCTCTCTCCTTAATCTTCATCAAAGAGGATGAGATTTTAATCCAAATTTATTCAAAAGATTACTAAAATTATCAAAGTAATATATGAGTATTAGTAATCAAATTTAAGGTAAACCACAATATAAACATCTAGTACATGTTAGTTTGTGGGTTTGAGGGATAGTCTTGGGTGCAACTAATTGGAGGGCTTGTATTTTGAGGTCATGTATGTTCATCCATTAATGGAAAGCTCAAGAACTAACAAGAAGGAGATCTTGTTGGTCCCCAATATGACCGAAATTCATATGGTGAGAAATTGTTTTCTTATCTTCTTTTATTTTAATTTGCATGCATAAGATCACCATTAATTTTATGAGTAAATTAAAATGAAACATATATGAATATGTTAAGTATATAGATCTACTTTTCCTTCAGTTAGCGGCCTCTACTGATCGATCGTGGTTGTGTAAGTGCAAGAGTTGATAAAACGGTTTAAATGCATGAATGCGCATCCAAAAGTCTGAACCTAACATGTGAAGATTTACCACGTTGGTTGTTTATGCATGTACCAAGAAATTGGTTTCAAAGTTGGATTTAGATTGATTTACATGTGAAACGGAAATTAAACATCCATTTACCAAGTTCAGATTATGGTGCTTAACACGATCCATTTATTTGAAAAAGTGTGTTTAAAGGATATAGAGTAAAAACATAAACTTGTTAATCTGATCCGTTACATTTTCCGATTAACTATAATTAGGATCGTCCTAGACAAGTGCTAAAACGAGGCAGAACAGTGCCAGACAGCCCCATTACGGCGCGAGCCTATTGACGAGGGAAAGGGCTCTGCCCAGGTTTTTAAAATATGAAAACAGATAGCCTCTTGGGGCACGAGTCAGACGACGACCCAAGAGGCATCTCATGGTTGTTAAAGAGGTTGTTTCAAACCGTATTTGGTAATGAATGATTTTCCAGTATTGTTTGCATGACTCAAAATAATTACTATTATATAAGTAATATTCGTTGTCGGATTTGCAAGTTTGAAAAGTATAGTTTAAAAATAAAAATGTAAAATGTTTGATATGAACTAATATGTTAAGTTCATTTATTTGTAATTAGTCAAGTTTGTCATCATACCCGGATTAAACCGACATGGTATAAGGAACCAAGGATGATTATGAGTTATGACTATTATGTTTAAAAATGTAAATAAATGAGAAAAATGGTAAAGAAAAGAAAAGAATTTCTTTTAAAATGTAATTAAACAATTTATATCACCGAGTCACGGATTAAACCGTCATGGAATATGGAACCAAGGGTGATTATGCTTTATGGTTAAAAAGCTTGTCATAAAAATGATTTGAAACATTTGAAATGGTTAAAACCGATTGCAAACAAGAAATGAAATAAAGAGGAAACACGAGAACAAACACGGCTGGATTAAGGCCTGAGCGGGCATTGAGGCGCGAGCCTCTCTGCTATGCAAGCAGCCCTTGTCTCAGGACAAAATCCGGTTTTGGCTCATTTCTCCTATTTTTGGATCGTGTTATGCATTGTTCATGCTTATAAACTCATAAAAACAGCAAAGACATGAAACAAGTGAGTTGTTTACACCCTCAAACTTACGTGTATTGATGTTTGTGAGGTAGACGACTTTAGAGATGGTTTTCTCATTATGACCACCCGCGATCAAAGAAGTTTAAAAAAGTCCTTTAAAAAAGGATTTTGTTTTGAAAATGAGTTGAAAATATGTTGTTGAAAAACATGTTGATTAATGTTGAGTTGGTCGAATGGGTCAGTCGAATGCACGGTGACGGTACCAAACAAAATGTGTAAGGCTTGTGTTTTCGATTGGTAGGTCAAAAACATGTGTCGATTTTGTAACTTAAGAAGTCGAGTCTAGAAGTTTAAGGGTGATGTCAGGGGGCAGACGCTCATGTGAAGATTATGGTGTGTGATGGTCAGTATTTATAGAGACATTTAGGGTGGTAGGTCGGTTGAGTTTGCTTGGAGGCTAAGGAGATAGCCCATTGAGGCGCGAGCCACCTAGTAATTGAAAGGGTTATACTGTCCCTTTTAATTTGGATGTGGCCTTTGCTCTATCCCTAGTTTGGTTGGTTTGATTTGTGGTAATCAAATAAGATGTCGTGTAACAATATGGGCACCTAATAAGATGATTTTGGGTGTTACTTCAGGTAAGTATTTTGTGTGCTTGACTCGGGTTTGACCCGTAAGAGTCGGGATTTGAAATTGCAGTCGGTTTTTGGCCCGGTGTCGGTTTTGACTCTAATTAGGGTCATTTTAATGGAAATGACATGATAAAGACATTCATGGCATTAATTTTGACATTCGAGATTCGGGTTGACTCGGGTTGACTCAGGTTGACTCGAGTTGCGTGTGTCAAAAAAACGTTGTAGTCCGATCATCATCGGGTGGTTTTTGGAAGGTGCAGATACTGGGTATCTACAGGTTACATGGGGTGCCAAAGGACATTGTGTCAGATCGGGATGCGAGGTTCATTTCTCGGTTTTGGCAAGAGTTGCAAGAGTTGATGGGAACTACCTTGAAGATGAGTAATGAATTTCATCCTGCGACAGATGGATAGACAGAGAGAACAATCAAGACTTTGGAAGATATGTTGAGGGCTTGTGTGATGGAGTTTGATGGTAGTTGGGAAGATAGGTTGGATTTGAATGAGTTTTCTTACAACAACAACTACCATACGAGTATTGGGATGGCTTCGTTTGAGGCTTTGTACGGGAGGAGGTGTAGGAGTCTTATTTGTTGGGATCATAGTGTTGAGGTAGTGGTTTTCGGACCACAGATGGTACACGAGATGATCGAATAAGTGAAAGTGATTCGTCAAAATATGAAAGCGGTACAAGATCGACAAAAGAGCTATGCGGACTTACATCGTCGGGACATCGAATTTTAGGTTGGGGATAAGGTTCTTTTGAAAGTGTCACCTATGCGTGGGGTAATGCAGTTTGGTAAGAAAGGGAAGTTAAGCCAAAAGTTCAATGGCCCTTATGAGATTTTGGACCGTGTGGGAGAGGTTGCTTATCGGTTAGCTCTATTACCACCTTTGGATCGCGTGCATAATGTGTTTCATATGTCTCAGTTATGGAAATATGTGAGTGACCCTTCCCATGTGTTAGAGGTGGAGAAAATTGAGTTGGACGAATCCTTGTCTTACCTTGAAGTGCCAAAAGAGATTCTTGATCGCAAGGTTCGCAAAGACTAGATCTAGGGAAACTGTGTTACTCAAGGTTTTATGGTCCAATCACAATGTTGAGGAAGCAACTTGGGAGGCGGAAGAGGTTATGAAGGAGCTCTACCCATCTCTTTTTGATCAGGTATGTGTTATTACGGGGACGTAACCATGTTTCTTTTAGGGGGTAGGAGATGATCGCATAAGGTTTTGGTACGGTTTTATGCCGGTTTTGGTATAGTTAGTGGTTGTTTTTAGTCGGTATGAGTTGTGTTTGGGTTTTTTTTTTGAGTTTTCGTTGTGTTGGTTTGTCGTAGTTGAGTTAGTAAGTCTGTTTTTGAGTATGGTTTTTAACTTCGGGGACGAAGTTCATTTTTAAGGAGGGAAGACTGTAATACTACAGTTTTATGAGTTGTTAGGTACTCTATCGAATAAGGCTTACTCTGTCGAGTAAGTTCGTTTTGCGTTCTGGACAGTGTTCTGCCTAAAAGGTACTCGATCGAGTAGGGGAAACTCGATCGAGTATGGGCTACTTGATTGAGTACCTCAGTTACTCAATCGAGTACGTTGGTCTTCACGGGTTTTTGGTCGGGTTTTGATAGCAACGCGAGAAAGTTATATTAAGTGGAATCATCAGTTTCTTTTACCTTTTTACTTTATTCTAAACTTTTTACAAAAGAGAACAAGACTACATTGCATCCTTCTCTCACATTGCTATCAAATCAAAGGGCTTGAGTGATCGGTTTTCGGAGTTCTTTACCCCTTCGAGATCGTCGTATTGTGGGTAAGATCCTAGTCCAGTTTTTATGTTAATTCGTTAGTTTTGGTTAAACCCTAATTTGGTTATTTGGGGGTGTTTGGGAGTATTATTGATGATGCTTTGTAATTGTAGGATTATATGATGAGAAGAGGTGATTTCGTAGAGGAGCGCTTTTGATCCGCTGTTGTGTCGATTGTGGTGATTGCATTTCACGTAGGGTTTCCTATTCATTTATTGTATACATGATTATGAGATGGTTGATGGTTAATTGACTTGTGATTATATCGTAATTGGTTTTGGTATTGTTGATATTGTAATTGTTTATTGTTGTTTGTCTGTGGTTCGCGAGGTGCGCCCTCGGCTGAGTGGAGTCACTTTCGGGAGTGGCTTCACGCCCTTGATTCGCCCCTTGTGGTTCCCGTCACAAGGGGGATGTGCGCATTACGGAACATTGGTTGATCGCTCGATGGATATGAGCGGGGCTTAGGTGGGAAAGGTTGCGGTCCCCCACTGGCGGTGTGGAATACTTGTTCCGGCTGGTAATCAGGCAGGGCAAGACCTTCAGGCTAGCCAGAGGATTGGTGATGTGACGGTGTTGGAGAATTGTGGCTATGTACTTGTTGTTGTATTATCTTATATTGCGGATGCAGTAACTGACCCCATTTTATTGTTTAAAAAACTGTGGTGATCCATTCGGGGATGGTGAGCAGTTCTTGAGTAGGTATGACTTGGATGCGCGAGGGTTAGCTGGGTAAACGGTTGTGAAACCCGGTTTGAAAATCGTCATTACGACGGCATGAAAGGTGTTTTATTGAAACGTTTGTGAAAACCGGTTTGAAAATCGTCATTACGATGGCCTAAAAAAAGTGCAACGATCGGTGAAAGACCCAGGTTTAAAATAGCCATTATAACGGCGCAAAAAAGGTGTTTTGAAAGTTTGGAAATGACACGGAAGGACTTATGATCACATAGCACATAAGCACTCGCAGTTCATTATATTATACATAATGCTGACAAGGGTTTTGGCCTAATAAGGGTGGTTACACACCAAGCGATAAATCCCCAAATTTCGAGAGGGGTACCAATCCAAACAAAATGTGTAAGGAGGGTGCCCTAGCCTCGTGTACGAAGGAAATGAATGCTCTTTGACGAAACAGAAATGTGTAACGTCAATGGTATGCATGACGCAATCGGGATTACAAACGCGGGGATGAGAAAACTCACGCCGACGGGACGAGCCTATTGGTCGATAAAGGTTAAGTGTAACACCCCCGAACACCAGAACGCCTTACCAAGGACCATTCCAGTGTATGACGGTGTCACCATCTCGGTTTCCCGAGGAAGTAGATCAAATCAGACAATAAAAAAAAATTATAAAATATTAATGTACCTTATATAATACGACTCAATAAAAACTCTTTATACCAAAGATAAAACTACAACACTCATGACACAGCACTTCTACACTGGTAGCGTGATGACTCGATCCCTCCAATCCAAGCAGCCACAATCAACAGTACCTGCTAAGCCAACTGCTCACCATCCCCGAATGGATCACCGCAGATACCATAAAACAACACGGGGTCTGTACTGACTAATCAAATGTAAAACAGATAAACAATGTAATCAGCTGATCATCCTCTAACCCAGTCTCCCGATCTCGCACAGTAACCGACTACACACCGAAGTGTGTAGCCCTGCCAGATTACCCATCGCAACAGGTAATCCTCGCCGCTAGTGGGTGACTGCAGCCCATCCCACCTAGTCCAGCTCATCAACGAGCGACTAACATTCCCTGTCCCTTAATGTGCACATCCTCTCCCGTGACGGGTTCCACGGAGGGCGAACTAGGGTGTGAAGCCACTCCCGCAAGTGACTCCACCACAATCACAACACACACAGCACCCCAGCTGTCACCACACCTCCACACCAACATCGTCACAACAACGCCCAGACACCGATGATCAGCAGATAACAATAGATATGAAACAATACCATTCACAATCAATTAACGGTACTGAGTAGGAAAACCTACCTCGTCACGACCATGAGAGACATCTATAACAGCCAAGCAGGACTCCAATACGCATCCTACAACGATAACCATTCCTATTACACAACTATCCTCAACAAACTACCCAAAAGAAGCACAAGGCAGAAACTTACCTAACACACGCCTCAACGGCGACACAGACGACAACCACGCACGCCATCCTTCCTAAGTGAATCCCGTCCTTCCCATGGTGAAGGTTTAGCCTATACTCATGAGAGTGTGTAGAAATGGGTGATAGGAGAGGGAGGCAGGCTAGGGTTAGAGAAAGAGGAACTGTCGAGGAAATTGGAAATGAAATAAATCTCGCGAACTTGTGTTTTATATTAACGCGTCAACAGCCGCCATACTTGGTCGAGTACCAGAGTACTCGGCCGAGTAGGCTCTACTCGGTCGAGTATTGAAGATACTCGGCCGAGTAGCCTCTGCTAGGTCGAGTAAGTCATCCTATAAAATACGGTTTGTGATGTTTGTTTTTGTGTTTGACTCGTTGTTGGAGTCGGGATTTGAATTTTGAATCGGTTATTGGTTCCGTGTTGGTTTTAACTCTAGTTAGTATCATTGAGACCCCGTCGTCGTGCATAAAACACTCCAGATACTTTTGAAATGTTTTGAAAATGTTTTGTTTTTGAAATCGTTTTGAGTTTTCCAACGTATAGTTATACAAACTGTCGATTAAACGTAGCAATTCCTAAGCATGTTGTAGTCCGATAATCATCGAGTGTTTGTTGAGGATTCATTAGATGCTGGGTATCTACAACACTCTTAATGCATTATGCATTTTGACATGTTTATGATTGATGGAGGAAATAAATTTGGAAATGGAAACTGTTTTGTGTGGATTTTGCGCAAGGCGAAATCAGGTCAGGGTAGATTTGGACAGGGTTAACTAGCTCTAAATGCCCTAATAGTCAGGTCGCCAGGGGCAAAATATAAAATGTAAACGTAATAAGGAATAACAACAATGAGACAAAGAATTTTGTACGTGGGAAACCCTTAAATGGGAAAAAACCACGGGCACCAAGCCAGGAGAGGATTTCACTATTGTATTATGTATTGAGCACTGATGTGATCAATATTTGAGCATATTTAGTCCCCAAATTAGCCTCAATCCTATGCTTTTTAGTGCATATTTGGGTCATTTACTATCTTTAGTCCTTTGTTTTGCATATTCTTTGAGGTTTTGTTTCCTTGGTAGGAGAGGAGTGTAAACCTTGCATTTTCATGGCAAAATAGAGCTAAATTGATCGAATCTAATGACCAAGCATCAAAGAGAAGACAAGACTAGAAGGCCTTTGTACATAATGTAGTAGATGGGCAATGATGAAGAAGATCCTTGCATCCCCCACAAAATCCCGGAGGATTGTTGGAAGAAGAAAAGAAGAAAAGAAGAAAAGGAAGCTGAGCCAAAATCCGCTCGTCCCAACCATCGGGACGCCCGTCCAACAGCTCCCCTGGACGCTTGTCCTTACCACCAGGCCGCCCGTCCAGCAGCTCCCCAATCCGCCCATCCCGACTCTTGGACGCTCGGTTGTACTCCAGCGGAGCACGTCCTCTTCTTCCTTCCATTTGAGATGCGCATATTTTTGGAAGACTAGCTAAAAGGAGACCCGCAGCTTTTCTTGAGAGGAGTGATTCCTCAAGGACTTAATCGTCATTTAAGCCCTTAGTAACCCTAATTTGTGCACCTAATCCCCACTATAAATACCCCATTAGTCTAATTAGATTATCATGTTCTTCTTATCAATCTTTAGTGTAGTTTATATTATTCTAATCTCTCTTTAATCTTGTAATCAACTTCTAATCAAATATTAATACAAATCTCATTTCCTTAATTTCTCTTTTGTTCATCTTTTATTTTGGGTAATTGAAGATAATTTGGGTTTATTGGGAGATTGACAACCTTCCATCAATCATCAAGTACTTCTATTATTCTTTGCATTATTATTTTGGAATCATCATTAGGTATAACTCTCTTAATCCCTTTTTAATTATTGTTAATCATCTTTATTTATTCATCATGTTTTGCTTTGTTAATATGATTGACAACCTTGTTAACATGTTAAACTTGATAACGAGTGAGTAGTTTCCTTAACTAGAGTTAATGGGTAATTAGGGGAAACCAACATGGGGGATGATTCATGCTTAATTTAATATGTTTTCATAATTTATTTGCTTGCTTGTTGTGATCTCAACTTATGCACATGTTATGTTTGATGAAATGCGAGCCTATGAATCCTTGCATTTTTTACCCATCACTTACTTTTTCAATGAGACTTGTAAGACATAAACCAACTCGAGTCTCATTAGACCATGCATATAGTTGAGTTGGGATGATTAAGTCGACTTGTAGGTATTGTACAATCTAATCGATTCGGCTCCGGGACCCAAACCTTCCTAGGATTGTAAGATATAAACCAACTCGATCCTATCACAACAATAATTACTTGCTTATAATTTGAGAATATGTTTGTATGATCAATTCCCATGAATCCCATATGAACCAATGACACCCTAGTACTTTTAATCAATTGTTTACATCTCATTTTAGTCATCTTGCTTGTTTACTTTAATTGTTATTTAGTTTAGTGATCTTCTTATCTCAACCCAAATTGTGACACCCCTAGACACCACTACTTGCAATCGAAAATCCTACATCAATACCCGTCCCTTGGGATCCGGCCTTTACTTGCCTCTTTACTAGTAGTAGAGTTGTTTGTGAAGTTATAAATATTGTTTTGGTCTAGGTGCTCCTAACGACAAGTAACCGAAATCTAAGCTCAAAGCGGACTCGAAAAAAATTGCGCCGTTCTAAGGGGACGGTGTTAACTTGATTTGATTTTCTTTGATTGTTATTAGTTGTGTCTTTCTTTGCCTTGGGGAAGTAAAACTCCTCAAGGTTTGTTCTAATTGTTTTCGAGTTGTTTGATATTTTGCATGTCTAGAAGATCACAAGGTAACTTGTTACCCATTGATCACGAAATTGAAAGGACTTTGACAACCAATAGAAGACTGGCTAGAAATATTTTGAGAGGTATTGGTGAGGTTGTAGATATTCAACAAAACACTATTGAGTTTATCAACCCTTTTTCAAGAGAGGGTGAGAAGAACCCAACACAAAATCAATCACACAATCAACCCACAATACCTACGTTTTCATCACATTCCATACAAACCGAGGAAAATCTACCCAATGGAACTCCCACACCACAACACTTAACCGGAAATTTTATTGAAAAATCCGCATTTATCCAATTAGTCGAAAGAAGCCAATTTGGGGGGATGCCTAGTGAAGACCCTCATTCCCACATGGAAATTTTTTGTGACTATTGTGATGCGATTTCACAAATCGGAGTGACTCAAGACCAAATTCGATGGGTCTTATTTCCGTTTTCTCTAATTGGCACCGCAAAACAATGATTGAAAAGCCTTGATAAGGCTACTCTTGGAATTGACTCTTGGAAGAAGTTGGCTCTAGCTTTCTACAAAAAATTCTACCCTCTCGGAAAAGACTAACATGCTAAGAGCTCAAATCACGGGTTTTAAGCAAAGGGACGAAGAATCTTTGTATGAAGCTTGGGAGCGAATTCAAAGGAATTTGTACAACAATTTTGGAATGGTCTTTATGAAGACTCAAGAAACATTCTCAACATGGGATCAAATGGTATGTTCACCGAAGTTGACGATAATCAAACTTGGAACGAGATTGAGGAAATGACGGTCCATAATTCACAATATAGTAGACCTCGCAAGGCTACTAGAGGAGGAAAGCATGAAGTGGACTCTATAACTCAATTGGGTGCTCAACTTAGTGCTCATATTGATACCATCAACTTTAAATTCGAGAAGGGTATGGCTAAGCTTGAAGAAGCCTAAAAATCACCAAAGCATCATGTTAATGCCATGGTGGCATTTTCATCAATCCCAAGTGGGATATGTGATAATTGTGGAACTTTGGGACATGACCAAAGTGAATGTAGGGGAACGAATGAGCAAGTGAATGCTTTTCAAGCATACAAAAGTGGTACCCCTTATTCCAACTATTACAATGAAAACACCAAATTCCACCCAAATCTGTCATACAAAAGCCAAAATGTTCAAAATCCTCAACCAACATACACCCCACCTCCCATGAGAAACCAAATCAAAGACCCTTTTTCAACCAAAACCAAGGTTATCAAAATCAAGCTCCATACAATCAACAAAATGACCAAGGTTTTGATGTAAAAAAAGCGGTCCTTCAAATGCAAAAGAATCAACAAGAATTTTTCACTTAAATGCAAAAAGATAGCCAAGCAAAAGACATCACCATCAACAACATCCTAGCCCACACAAAAATTTTGGAAACTCAATTGACCCAACTAGCATCTTCAAACTCTCAAAGACAAAAGGGGTAATTACCACCTCAAAGTAATCCCCCAAGACATGAAACGGTTAGTGCCATTCACTTGAGGAGTGGTACGAGATATGAAGGACCAAAGAAGCAAGTTGAGGATGAAGTTGTGGAAGCTAGTAACAAGGAAAGAGTTGTGCAAAACTCTGGGAAGAAGAACCCACCAATCAAGAAGTTTCAAAGAAAAGTGAAGAAAAGGCCAAACAGAAGGAGCCCATTGTGATTAGACTTCCATTCCCGAGTCGTCAAGCCCTAAGTTTGATGACCAACTTGGAAAATTCATGGAAATTGTGAAGAATTTAGAAGTCTCGATTCCTTTCACGGAATTGATCAATCATGTTCCGGCCTATGCAAAGTACATGAAGGACATCCTTACGAAGAAGAAATAAATCCGGAAGCTTGAGACTGTTGCCTTCACTAAGGTGAGTAGTGCCATCCTTCAAGGGAGTTCACCTCCGAAACTCAAGGATCTGGGAAGCTTCTCCATTCCATGCACTATTGGTGACACTACAGTCAACAAAGCTGTATGTGACCTTGGGGCAAGTGTTAGTGTCGTGCCATATTCGGTTAGCAAGAGGCTAGGAATGGGAGAACTCAAATGTACCAACATCACGCTTCAAATGGCGGATAGATCAACAAAGACACCTTTAGGGGTATGGGAAGATGTTCCCGTGAGAATTGGAAAATTCTTCATCTCGGTGGATTTTGTTATTGTTGACATGGAAGAAGACTCCAACATTCCTATTATCTTAGGAAGACCTTTCTTGCACACCGCGGGAGCGGTGATCGATGTGAAGCATGGAGAACTCACCCTTGAAGTGGGAGATGAAACCATCATTTTCAATCTTGACAAGATCATGAGAGCTCCCCGATTGCATGAGCCGTGTTTTATGGTTGATCACTATAGCCGGAAGGATGATAGGAAGAAGTTGGAATTGCAATGGAAAAAGAAAGTGGATGATGCTCCATCAAAAGAGCAAGTAAATAGCAACAATGAAAGCTTGAAAAGCTCACTCATGACAAGTGAAGAAGATGGCCTCATTGGCCAAGACAAGAAAGAAGGAGAGTTGTCTCTATCAACTCAAGAAATTTTTAATGATCAAGTAGATGAAGTTTGCGGTCTTTGGGATGATGAGTTCGAAGGGATATTCAATCCCTATATTGGTAATGCTATGAACCAAGACCATCATTGAGAACAACAAGTGCAAAAATCTATTGAGGACCTTTATCATGATAATGAGCAAGCTTTCGACTACTTCTTCAAGGTGTTGAGTAACATCAACAACACCTTGAACATGCCCTCTTGACATCTCACATTGGATGAGAGTTTGGTGGAGTCCTTCCTAAACCACCATTTCTAAATATTCTAACTCCCTAACTTGTATTTCAATTATTACATTGCATTTTTGTCATTTTTGGATATATTTTTGTGCCTTGATCTAGATATTCATCATTTTGAGAAAAGTGAGGGAGGGACTTATAATTTTAATGGTGTGTAGTGCTTTACCTTAGTGTGGGGATAGCAATTGCCTAAGCTATTCATGCCTTTGTAGTGCCCCTACAATGAAGAACACGAGAATTGAAGAATGAAAATGACACGGGTTATGATGTACCCACGTATGGACCTGAATCCGTGTGGTCAAGGAGGAATCCGAGCATCCAAATGGACAATCCGCTCGTCCTGAAGAACCCGAGCGTCCAAAGTCACCAGACGCTCGTCTGGTAGAGCTTCAGAATACAAAAAACTAGTCTGTAAAAGAATCCGAGCGTCTCAGCTGAGAATCCGCTCGTCTTGTTCTGGACGGCCGTCCTTCACAAAAGACGCTCGTCTTTTTAATGGCAAAAATCTGGGATTTTCTCTGTAAAGGAATCCGAGTGTCCACCCAGAAAGATGCTCGTCCCTACCCAAGGAATCCGCTCGTCTTAGAAGCAAGACGCTCGTCCTGTGGCGTCTTTTCCTGAGCCAAACATTGAAGAATCCGCCCGTCCCGATGCCTGGTCCGCTCGTCCTCTGCTGCACTTTCAAATATAACGGTTGATTTAAACCTCTTTCTCCCTTTCATTCTCATTTCTTTAACATACAAACACTACCCACTACCCAAAAACCCTCATCCTCTCCATCAACAAAATCAAATTTCCTCAACCAAATTCAACCAAATCAAATCCAAACTTCCTCACAACAAAAATTAATCACTCCTTTTGCAACAACAAGTGATTCAAACACCAAAATCTTCAACCTTTGAGTCGATTTTTAGGATACAAAGCAACATTCATTCATCCTAAATCGATTTGGGTATAACTAAAAATTGAAGATTTCAATCTTTCATTGGTGTAATCAAGCAAAGGAGAATGGCAAGAACTAAAGGAGGTAACAAGGCACCCCCAAAGAAGACACTTTCCAAAAGGCAACTAGCTCTTCAAGCAAAATAATTGTCAAAGGCTTTGGTAGTCCATGAGGCAATGTTGGAGGTTCAACAACAAGATCCCCCTATGGAAGCTACAACATCAACAACTCCGGTCATTGAACAATTATCCAATTATGCGGAGATAACTTTCACTTCCGACTCTCATAGGGAGAAATTCATTCTCTTTGCTAAGATAACCATCATGACTACTAAGTTTATTTGTGAAGATGCATTGTCAAAATTGGGTGTTCTTGAACAAACCAAAACCTTCTTTGAGTCTATGGGATTGGGTAAATTGTTTACAATGAAATAATTGACATACCCCTCCCTCACCTTGGAATTTTTAAGTTCTTTGAAAGTCACCAGGGTGGATACTCGAACCAACATCGAGTTTCGTCTTGAAAATGTTGATAGACGCATAACTTATGGCGAATCGGGTAAAATATTAGGCCTTAGTGATAACCCGAAATATACAAAGACTCCTATCAAGTATGACCCCGCTCCTCTTTGGATGGCAATTTCCGAAAAGAAATTCGTACGCTTTCATGATTGTCGTGCTCTCTTAGTCCACCATCCGGGCATTAGAGTATGGCATAAGGTCATTTGGAATACTTTGATAGCTAGAAATGGCACAAATTATCTTACCAAACTCGATTGTATTCGTCTTGAGTCGGCCTCGAACATTGGGATGGAATTTACCAAGCCATACAATGCTCTAATACTTTTGGTTGAATGATGGCTTAATGTCGATTGTTGCAAAGAAGGCACCGCCTTTATTGTTAATGGAGGACTAGTTACCCATTTGGCTAGGCATTTTAATCGGGATTTCAACAAAAACAACACTTACGTGCCGGTTAAAGGAGGCCATCTTGTTGATATGGACACCATGATTCACAAGTTCAAGTGGGTCAAGCATGACACTCTTGACGACAAATATGGGTGGTTAACAAATGAAGCTAGATCCTTCACCTTGCCTTCCAAAATTTTCCGATTGAATGTTCACCGACCGAACTACCTTCTCCCACTCTCCGAAGAGACCGAGTATATCATTCAACAACAAAGGGGCGAAATTGCCGAGCCCTCCTCCTCTATTATCACCCCACCTTACCCATTTGAATACCAAGAGTTCAAACCCAACGATGTCGAAATGGGAAATGATTACATGACACTACGCATGAGGGGAATGCACAAGCAAGCTTACAATGATAGAGTGGATGCTTACAAGGCCCAATATCCGCCCCTCCTACATCTAGCTAGGCAAGGACTTCTTGATCCGTCTTGTACTTTGCCTAGTTGGGGGGATAAGGAAGTATTCTTTCCTAGCATTCCTAGTGGTGGTAGACCGGGTGGATAGGATATGGTTGTTGAAGAGGGTGGTGACCAAGAAGAGGTTCAAGAAGAAGAAGCTCAAGAAGAAGAAGAGGAAGAGGAAAGTGAGGAAGAACAAGCAAGTGAATGTGAGAGTGGACATGATTCCACATCTATGGAGGTTAATGATGCCTCAAGAGATGATGATGATGATGATGATGATACAATGTGTGGGGATTAGCAAACTTTGGAGGTTAATACATTCTTACACCTCTCTTAGGGTTTGTCTACTTCTCTTGTTTTTATTTTATCTTGATCATTTATTTTGTGGAGTCCTAGCAACATTAGAGGACTAACACCGTGGCTTCATTAAGGTGTTCTTTATCTTTGTTCCCAACTTGTAAAATCCAAAATGACAATCTTTAGTTTCATGCATTGCATTCCATGTGCATAAACTCCCCCGAAATTCATGACGTTAGAAATAATGTCTATTTTGGTTTGGGGAAGTCCATGCATATGCATTGGGAGCTAATTTAAATTATGCTCTCCGCCATAACAAAAACACATGCATCATGTAGTGTAGCTTAGTATAGCTTGTATTTAGTTTAGAAATCATGCATGCTCATTGCATAATTTTCTATCGTATTGGCCTCAATGGACAATGCCCATACTAGTGTGGAGATGGGAAATTCTAACTTGACATTTATTCAAAATCCAAAAAACAAAAACCAAAAATTTCGAAAAATCCAAAAAAATTTAAAAATTTCAAATTCAAAAACATGTTCATTCCTTTTTAGTATAGATTTGTATATATTGTTTTGTATATATTGTGTTTGTTCATCCTTGTTCATATTGATTGACTACGCCACATCTGAGACATAAGGATATTGAAGACCGCATGGTATGATCTTTCCAATCTCCTTTTTCCTCTTCATGTTAATGACTACGTGGCTTCATTTTGATTGATGCGGTATAAACAATGTGAATTTAGGACTTCTATTTAGTTTATATGATATACTAGTTGGTAGAAGCATATGCATTAGGATGTATATATGTTAGTTGCATCATGGCATATAGTTGCATTTAGGAAATTTTTTTGTAAAACCGTCTATTTGGGAAGCTTGACAAGTGTATATAGGCCCTAGTAGATGCTTTTTATTCTTAAGACTTTGCTTTTTAGAATACTTGTAAAACACCCTAGGATGTGTCATGCTAGTATCCTTTGACCCATGGATTAACGCTTAGTCAAGAGTACCTTGTGGTGTGATAACTCCTTGGCTACCGTTTATTCCAAGGTGACCCTTGAAACCATGCAACCATCATTCATCCATGTTCTACCATACATTTTGTCATCAAAGGGAATGGGCACAAAAATTACTCAAATTGAGTTCAAGAAATGAAATGAAAAGTCAAAAAGTTTGCAAGTTGCATCAAAAGAAAAGAGGAGTAAAAAAAATAAACTCCTATGCTTCAAAAATAAGGCACCCTCGTTACTAATTGGGGTGACTTTGAAAATGTTCAAAAGAAAATGCAAAAATCGAAAAGTTGTCAAGTATTGAGATGCCAAAAATCAAAAGAAACGGCAAAAAAAGAAAGTGTTCTCAAATGTTATATGCCACAAGAAATTGGGGGGGGGGAAACAACAACAAAAGCAAACTCCCAAATGAAACTCAAATACTATTGATCCCTTTATCCATCGTATCCATTTTTGTGCATGGTAGAGAGGGGACGACCCTTCTTCTTGTCTAGGAAAGAAGGGGAATTCAGCAATCCTCCAGTGTTTCTAACACCATAGGGAGTCTATTCTTGACAAAAGCATTTAACGATTGAGGACAAAGGTACCCTAGCTTGACACAACTTGGAGGTGATTTATTGGTATCCTTCTAGGCTTAGTAGTTTGAAGAAACCATATCTATGAAAGAGTGTGTACCCTTGAATTGCTTCCCCTTTAGATAATTTCCGCCACTTAGATGAGGAAAGTGGCTATTATTTTTGTAGATGCATCCATTACTTGATTTTGTGTGCTTTAATGATTGGATGTGTCGCCATTTTGGCAAGACCCACCTTGCCTTGTGTAGACACCTCGTTTCTGCACCCCTCGCAAACCACCCGGTGATGATTGGGCCGCATGTTTGGTACGCGGAACGATTTGTGACAGTTCGTAAGATTATCGTCAAGTGATTGCTCAAATATTGCTGTCTACCTCTTAATTGTCATCTACGTGCCGATACGGTCGTTTTGGCAGTAATTAGAGTTCATTTGGAGTCCGGGTCAAAAACCGTCTTCATTTCCTAAAACCGTCAAATCCCGAGTCAAAGCAATGTGCTTGTCTACCTAAGGTTAGGATGTCATAAATGTTGAGATTATATCTCATTTTGAGTCTCATGTCACTTCTTTAGGCTAAAATTAAAGTTTACATTACAAAATGTGCATTTCATTTAGCTAAAATGACAACCCAAACTTTAGGCCTATTTTACGAGGTTATAACGACTTTTTTGGGTCAGGCCTATTTCACAGAAAATTCTAGATCTCTTTCTTAGCTTTCCAATGCCACCGAAATCACCTTAATCCGAGTCTTGTAGAGAAAGTTATGTCTAAAATACGACAGGCTGTCAAACGCGTTTTCTACGCGCAGAGGAACCTACCCGGGAAAGGACGCAACAAGTGTTGCGCCTCTTCCAAGGGACGCAGCTCTGCTGCGCCTTTTCCCAGGGCTTTCTTTTTGTCCAAGTTTCCGTGTTTTAACCTAAGTCAGTTATTTCCGGATCTTTCTTTCCGTGTCCTAGTCTTACCATAATTCCTCCGTGTGATTAGTATAAATAGGAGCTTTCGTTCCTCATATTTCTCACGCGAGTGTCCGCCCTTCTCTTCTCCCTTTGCATTCTAGACTTCGTTCTTACTAATTGGCGCCTACGTGCTTGGACTTCCGACCACGTAAGCTCGGATCTTTCCGGGTACCAGCCTTTCCGTTGCATGACCGACCAATTTGACCAACTCCACATCAATCAACTTAATTAACTTAATCGTTTTCCTCTTACGAGGGCACTTTCTTTGCATTCGCGTCGAGCATCACTAATCGATATCTTAGTCCTTCTCGTTTCGTCAACATGTAAGTCTGAGGGTGTAATCTCTCCTTTTATTTATTGTATTTTATTTATTGTATCATCAATTGTAAGGTTTATGTCGAAAATACCTCTTAAAATCGATTTCTCAAACCATGTTTTAAAACCTCTTTTTACGGATTTCCAGTAGATAACCGTCGAGAAAGGACGCAGCAACTGCTGCGCCTCTTCGAAGGAGCGCAGTTCCTGCTGCGCCTCTTCGTGAGGCTGCCGCAGTTCCTGCTTCCTTTCTTCTTCGTTCGTCCTCTGTTACTCGTCAAGTTTCTCTCTCTTGTTTCGTTTGTTTGTTAATTCTTCACCATGATAGCATATAATTCACATGTATATTATAATCATCACCATTAGCATGTTTTAATCGTCACAAATCCGCCTTAAATCCCAAGTAATCAATATTTGCGGGTTTTCGTCATTAAATTCATTCCGGGTTGTAGAGATTCAATTCATTCATATTGGGTTTCTGGAATTCGTCTTTGATATAGTTTTCATCTGTTTTTTGTCGTATTCATCGCATATTCGTCATTAATCCATCGTATCTAACCTAATTAATTGGTTTAATTTGTTTAGTTTGTTAATATTTTTCACTCCTGTAATTATTCCATCTTGTAATTAATTTGTTCAATCCGTCTCGTTCATGTTCTACTGTTTTTATGACCCATTCATATGTTAAATAACCTATTAATCACTTTCATCCGAGTAAATAATTTTAATCCATCATTAAAATCACCAATTGACATTAACGGCTTGCAATTACGGCTTCACGGCCAGAACTGAGCCAAGGAACAGACGCAGCGTCTGCTGCGCCTATTCCAAAGGACGCAACTCTGCTGCGCCTGTTCCTGGCTGAGTTCTGTCCCTGAACTCCGTTTCTGCCTTGACCTAGT
The DNA here is from genome assembly GCF_048544455.1 of Silene latifolia. NCBI lineage: Eukaryota > Viridiplantae > Streptophyta > Magnoliopsida > Caryophyllales > Caryophyllaceae > Silene > Silene latifolia. The sequence goes on along the minus strand of NC_133537.1, from coordinate 225,349,483 downwards.
TTAATTGGTTTACATATTAACTACCTATTATTCGTAATATCACGCTAATTCCTGTTTGTTAGTTTATTTAATTCTTTCTTTCATTCTTTTATTCCTTTTTCTCAAATTATCCGTTTTGAAGGTATTTTCGACATAAATCGCCCATCCCATTGTAATTAATGTAATTTTCATTATTGTAATTTATAATTATTGTATTTATTTTATCATTTGTTTGTTCTCACATGTAAATGAGCAATAAATCCTACTTCGACCCAATTGTATGCTAATTACGTGTTTCACCGACTTAGTCTAATTCTCACATGTTAGGATTAAAACTTGGATGTTGCATTGCATGCATATAGCCGACGATACATCGAGTATAGACAACTTCCCTAATCATTAGTAGAGGCCGCTATCGAGGCGGGCGGGATTAGGTGTTCGATCAAAAGAGCTTCCTAATACGTACCCTCACCCCTTACTCCAGATCTCCGTGAGCACCCGTGTTCATTGGCATCCACGAGAGTCATTCTAGACATAGAATGCTAAGGGTAACGATTGCTTAGTGTTCATGTCACTACTTTGTGTCTTGACATGACACGAGGTATTCGAACGGTTCCAATTTCCCATAAAAATTGGTGGCGACTCCATACAAAATGCAAACGCTTGTTCCCCGTTTCTCACCAAGCGCCCCCGTGGGCGGCCCGCTGTCCACAGTTTGGCGACTCCGCTGGGGATAATACACTTACGTGTAGCCAAGGGTGAAACTTGAACGAGGTTAGGGAATAGTTTGTACAAGACAATTGTCGGTTTTCATAACTCGGTCTTCCTAGACCGTTTAATTCGGCCTTCCTAGGCCCAACCCAACCCATTCGACCAATCGTCCCGTCTAAACGGTCCTAATTCTTATTTGGGCCTAAAGATGGATAGCGATTGACGTCATCCATACCATGATGCTTACTTTTGTTTGTATCAAGGGCCTTCACTACTTGAGGAAATGGACTAGGAATCGGCCTTACTCTTGTTTGGCACGAGCCTCTCCACAGACTTCGGGTTTGATGGTTCGGTATGGCAACCTACCCTTTAAACCAAAACCTTTCTAAATGCACTCAGCATCCCGTTATAATGCTTGTATAAATGTGTAAACCTTACGTGATCACCACTTTCTAAACAAAACCATGACGATTTTTCAAAAATCAAAACCCATTTTAAAAATCAAAATTTCGAAAAGGCCATTTGATTTAGCGCAAAACCAGTCCAAACTCTGTCCATATGTCGAGTCAAACTTCGGGCCTAAAACCCATTTCAAAACTAAATGAATAAAAAAAAACAAAAAACAAAAAAAACCAAAAAAAAAAACAAAAACATGTTTTAATCAAAAAATTTTCAAACCGTGTAAATGTAAATATGTAAATTCAATTGGGCTAAATTAGAGTCAAAGTTCAAACCGACTATGTCCTAGTCGAAACTCCGTCGAGTCATGAACCCGTCTTTTCTTTACATTTTGGGTCTTTTCAAGTTCAAGTCAAATCCTAAGGCGTCGCGCCGTCATTGTGGACCCCCTACCCCAATTCAGTTAGGATCTAAAACACTCGAGTCACACGTTCCGAGGCTCAACACACGAGTCTCAATGGGCCTTATATTTGAGTCTAAACTACAACAGTCTTCTTAACACCTATAAGCAAACCTCAAGTCCAGAATCAACACGTGTCATCAATCCCGTCAATAAGGTCAAATGTATAAATGTCACTCCGTCAAAGTCAACACTCGAGTCTAAATTAAAGTCAAGCACCGTGGGTTCAAACACGAGAAGTCGCTCACGACATTTCATGAATTCACAAGTCAACTCTAGATTTGTCATTTTGTCCCTTCCTTGTTTGTTGCATTGGTATGCGTGATCCCATGTCGAATCGAGTTGTAATGCGCGTCATTTCTGTCGAGTAGGAATCCAACAAGTTCCGTCAATCAGCAAGGTCACGAAGCGGTTCAAGCCACAATCACCATGTCTCTCCAGGACGTTTATGTCATGGTCCTACGAGTTCAAGCTACAGTGGAAAATCTGAGCATTCGCGTCCTCACCCTTGAAAATGGAATGGTGGAAAAGAACACACCATCTAGAGAAACCTCTAGTCTAGGTCATCCAAAGCTTACCTCTTGTAATAACCATCGTCCTAGAAAGCCGAAAACATCCGAAAGGAAACCTGGGAGGCATCAAAGGGTGCTTACCGATTTAGGCATGTCTTATGCCGATGCTTTGAAGAGACTCTCTGCCCAAGGCAAGCTACATCCAATAGGACCGACTCCGGATCCACCTTTAGAGAAACAGATGAACCTCTGGAAGGGCAACAAATACTGCTTATATCACCAAGGTAGAGGCCATGATATTGAAGAGTGTTTTCTCTTGAAACACACCATCCAAAATATGATCGAGGATGGCAAGCTTCCTAAGCCACCTTCTGTCGCGCAATCTAAGAAAATCGACCCTCTTGGGTCTAATATCATTAAACATGACGAAGAATCATCTCTAGACTGTTCTCATCTCCTCGATCCTTATGACAACGGAGATGTCAACATGCTTGAAGACGACGATATCCAAAATGGAATGCTCATGCTTTCCATTGCCTTCAACAATAGATTTGCCAAAATGGAGGAGACTATTGATAGCTTAAACTCCCGACTTTCCAACATTGAAAACCAGTTCGCCGAAATGGGTAAGAAGCTTGATGCCCAACCTCTCAAAATGAAAAGTGTCCAGACAAACCCTCAATTTGACAGTCCTAAGGAGAAAGCAACGAGTGGGCAACCTATTCTTATTTCTTCTCATCCAGGAATCAAAGTTAATAAAGGCATCCTCATGGATCCTTCGTCAAAGAAACCTAAAACCCTCCAAGGGCATTTCCAAAGGCTTCCGAAAATAAGGGCACACCTCCTAGGAAATTTACCAACGTTGGTATTACATACACCGATGCCCTTCAGAGACTCATGGAGCGACGAATGTTAAAGCCTATAGGACCTACACCTGACCCAGAGAAGAAGTCTAAGTTCTGGGATGAGAATGCCTACTGCAAATACCATAGAGGCAAAGGGCATGATACAGAGAAATGTTACAAATTAAAACATGTCATTCAGGATATGTTTGAAAATGGGAGGTTGTCCCTCTCAACCTTTGACCCACAACGTAGCTTAGGCAATCCTCATGGATATACCAAATATCAAGAAACTCTTCTTGACTATTATCCTTTCAGTGTTCCCAATAATGAGGACGGGGTGCTCAAATGGGTGAATGCTCAAAGTCAGATGTCGAAGCCAGTTGCTGGAAGAGTAAACGTTCAAGCGTGGGCCGATGATTACGAGTCTAGATCTGAAATCGAGTCAAAGTCCGAGTCCGAGTTCGAGTCTTAGGCTTTCTATCCCATAATTGTTCCAGTGTCTTTCTTCGTTTTCATTCCTAGTGACAACCTGGGAGCTGTCCCACGAGTCACATGTCTTTTCGAATCTATGTTAAAAATATTCATTATCCATTTCAATAAAAGCACACTTTTCAATCCACATATTCTATCATATCTCTTCCTTTCCCCTTTTCCTGTGACAACAAGAAGCGATTTGAGACATTTTAAAATGAACAACAACGTACGACAGTCGATGTGAGTGCACTTAGATGATGTTCCATTCTAAGTTGTAGAGGACCTGAAACTCCGTGTTCTTTTTTTACCTATTCCATGTTTGGCAATAGAAACCACAATATAACCTTAGTTTAGGACGAGCCTATCTCAAGAGATTTTAGGACGAATCCAGGCCATCTCCTTGTTAACAATCCACGACGGAAGGTAAGCCCATTCCCCACAATAAATAACCCGTGTTACTAAAGACCAACCCGCTTCCCACCAAAGGTGCTAGTCTGACCCAAATCCATGGTAGCAAGCAAATCCAAGACGATACGAGCCATGATCAAAGACAAAAGGCTCAATCAAGAGAAACCAAGCTCAATATCCAAGGCCACAATTATGACCATAATCCAAGGCAAAAGAGTCAAAATAAGAATAAGGCTCAATCAAGCAAGTCAATACCCAAAGTTAAAGTCATCCTCAAAAACCTGAATCAAGAATCTGAGCAAAAATCCGAGATATATTCCGGACCAAGAATCTGAGTCTGAATCAAGAATAATATTATACGGAATACTGCTGAAGTCTATATGGAATCAAGACACCAATCAAGATGGTCATTTAGCACCCTCACTTAGCCTTTCACACATTACACACCCTAAGTCCTTCTCGAGACCGTTACAGGGAGATAGTTAGGAATTTTGAGAATCCTCTCAAGCTCGTCAAATATACCCATCCTTTAGGGCCAAGACATGGAAACTTGATCCCACGTCATTTTAACCTACCTTTATGTGCTCGGGCTACATCAAGCCAAGAGACTCCATTTCCAAGCCACATTACAAGCCATAGCCCCATAAAGCCTTAACTCCACAAAATCAAGCTCCAGAGATTTGTTTCATCAAAGCCTCTTATTACCGAGCTCCACATTCCAAATATCCTATCCAGTTTCACCTTGACCCATACACGGAGTCTTCAAATACTTTGCTACCAGAACGGGACATACCCATATCATCCTTAGGGTCCACTAAGTGCGCTCACATGACAAGGAAAATTTTTACAAACCTAGTTATACCTCTTTGGTCTATGATCAAAGGGAGTTATCTCAAATCGATTCTTCGAGTCACCAAAGGAATATTACCCTTGTGACCCCTGCACTTTAAGGCCCTAACAACGTAGCTTAGGCACACACCTGAACTACGAGCATGGTTTGATTTCACCTTTTCAGGTGGATACGTAGGCAGTCCTTTCTTATACAAGAAGGATACAACCGCAACATCCAAACAAAATTAACTAAACCCCTGAACTACGATCTGGTTTGATTTCACTTCACGTGGATACGTAGGCAGTCCTCAAGGACACAACCATCCCCACTTCCAACTTTCAATCTCAATTATCAACCACCTCAACCATCAACTTTCAACCTCTATTTCAAGCTTACAACCTCAATTAACATCCTTTCCACAACCAACACCTCTATACTGGGGGCTCCTTATTGTCGCCCAGCCTCTTTTTTTTTACCAAAGTCCAGAGTCATCTTCTCATCCTGGGGGCTTCTCTTCCAAGATGCCACCCTTCCTTTATTCCTCTAAGTCTAGCTAGTACTCGGTCTGGACAATGACAAAGGTCTTAGATCAATTCTCCAAGTCATTGTGCCTCAAGAGGGGTCTCTTTTACAGCAAACGGTGGTGAAAGAAGTCCTAGTAGACAGATGATCCATGGCTCATGCCTTGCCTTTATATGCCTTCATCATTCTTGCAATTCTTATACCTTTGGAATCGATACGCATTGTCACCCACACTTGGCTAGGGGTTGCGCATGCTTAAGCAAAGTCTGTCAAAGTCATCCCTGTGTCGCGTCAAACCTAAGTCTATATTTTGCGTCCATACAAGGTCTGTGTCATGACAAGCCCTATGTCTAAAGCCCATTGAATATGCATAACGCATTACAAACGACAAACTTCTTTGAACAAGTTTTAAACAACTTTTATAAAGAAACGCCTTTTGCAAAATCTATGTGTTTCCTCATTCGAGGTCCATGTGATAATTGCTTACGTGCATGTGTTTATGTTCTATTTGCATATTAGATTGCATTCTTGTGTGGCTAATATTCATGCAGGTAAGTATCAGAAGCAGTGCTCGCTCCGACTGGGGGCTTCACCCAAGTCTTCATTCTCCCAAAGACAAAAAGATTTCAAAGTATTGCTCACTCAAGATTTCTTCCATGACGATCAAGATGTTCCTAGTCGTCAAAATATTTGTCCCCAGTAAGCAAAAAGATATTTTGCAAAGATTGCTCACTCAAGATTTCTTCCATGGCGATCAAGATGTTCCTAATCGTCAATATATTCCCCAACAAGAGTTCGCTTGAGACCGACGCAAGCAGATTCAACCTCAAGTTTTTGCCAGAGTTCGCTTGAGACCGACGCAAGCAGATTCCCCAGCAGTTTCTACCGACGTCCTGCTACTCCCAACATCCACGCGGAGTTCGGCAAAGGTGTCGTTCTCCAGAAGTTCCCAAACCAGAGCCTCCTTCCTTAGGTTCGTAAACCCAAAGTTAGGATTCTTATCCCTAGATTCTTAGATCCCAAAATGGCTTCCCATATGTTCATAAACCTTTAAGCTCCCCCACCAACATCCTTAGGTTCATAAACCCATAAATCCTTTTGGAGTTCTCGTACCCCTCAGAAAGCTTAAGCGCACGCGTTTAAAACAAGAATTAGTAACCCAGTAGTTCCTAAACTTAACCCTAGGATCCCAATTCCTCTTAGGTTCGCAAGCCTTTAAGTTCCCATACCAGCCGTCTTTTAGGTTCATATACCCAGGTTCGCACACCTAGCTTCTTTTAAGTTCCCAAACTCCCTAGAGTTCATACACTTTTACCCTTAGGATCACATTCCTTTAGGATCACCTTTTCCTTTTAGGATCATATTCCTTTAGGATCATCGCTTCCTTAGAGTTCCTATACCCAAACCTTGGTTACCCCTTAAGTTGAACCTATATTCAGGCCTCCTTCCCATTGATGCTTTCCTTTAGGGCCCCACACCCTAGCACAATCCTTATATATCCTTTAGGTCTTACCCTTAGCTCCCATGCTCAACCTTAGCTCCTACGCAACTCCGGAAGCATCTCGAGAAAGAAGTCTCAGGTATGGTCTCTTCTTATAGCTGGCGAGCCTCCTTACGTAGTCTAATGGACTTTAAACGACCCTCCCCGGAAGTCGACAGACTCTAAAATGTTCCCGACGACAGGTCCTTGGTTCAGACCCCTTGAGCCGCCTCGCGTCGCCATAGTCGTCAGGTTGTAATCTTCGATTGACCTGATGGCTATACTTTGACTTTCGCCTTGTCCAAGCCTCAGTCAAAGTGGGGGCTCTGTAGACACCTCGTTTCTGCACCCCTCGCAAACCACCCGGTGATGATTGGGCCGCATGTTTGGTACGCGGAACGATTTGTGACAGTTCGTAAGATTATCGTCAAGTGATTGCTCAAATATTGATGTCTACCTCTTAATTGTCATCTACGTGCCGATACGGTCGTTTTGGCAGTAATTAGAGTTCATTTGGAGTCCGGGTCAAAAACCGTCTTCATTTCCTAAAACCGTCAAATCCCGAGTCAAAGCAATGTGCTTGTCTACCTAAGGTTAGGATGTCATAAATGTTGAGATTATATCTCATTTTGAGTCTCATGTCACTTCTTTAGGCTAAAATTAAAGTTTACATTACAAAATGTGCATTTCATTTAGCTAAAATGACAACCCAAACTTTAGGCCCATTTTACGAGGTTATAACGACTTTTTTGGGTCAGGCCTATTTCACAGAAAGTTCTAGATCTCTTTCTTAGCTTTCCAATGCCACCGAAATCACCTTAATCCGAGTCTTGTAGAGAAAGTTATGTCTAAAATACGACAGGCTGTCAAACGCGTTTTCTACGCGCAGAGGAACCTACCCGGGAAAGGACGCAACAAGTGTTGCGCCTCTTCCAAGGGACGCAGCTCTGCTGCGCCTTTTCCCAGGGCTTTCTTTTTGTCCAAGTTTCCGTGTTTTAACCTAAGTCAGTTATTTCCGGATCTTTCTTTCCGTGTCCTAGTCTTACCATAATTCCTCCGTGTGATTAGTATAAATAGGAGCTTTCGTTCCTCATATTTCTCACGCGAGTGTCCGCCCTTCTCTTCTCCCTTTGCATTCTAGACTTCGTTCTTACTAATTGGCGCCTACGTGCTTGGACTTCCGACCACGTAAGCTCGGATCTTTCCGGGTACCAGCCTTTCCGTTGCATGACCGACCAATTTGACCAACTCCACATCAATCAACTTAATTAACTTAATCGTTTTCCTCTTACGAGGGCACTTTCTTTGCATTCGCGTCGAGCATCACTAATCGATATCTTAGTCCTTCTCGTTTCGTCAACATGTAAGTCTGAGGGTGTAATCTCTCCTTTTATTTATTGTATTTTATTTATTGTATCATCAATTGTAAGGTTTATGTCGAATTCATCGCATATTCGTCATTAATCAATTGTAAGGTTTATGTCTTTGATATAGTTTTCATCTGTTTTTTGTCGTATTCATCGCATATTCGTCATTAATCCATCGTATCTAACCTAATTAATTGGTTTAATTTGTTTAGTTTGTTAATATTTTTCACTCCTGTAATTATTCCATCTTGTAATTAATTTGTTCAATCCGTCTCGTTCATGTTCTACTGTTTTTATGACCCATTCATATGTTAAATAACCTATTAATCACTTTCATCCGAGTAAATAATTTTAATCCATCATTAAAATCACCAATTGACATTAACGGCTTGCAATTACGGCTTCACGGCCGGAGGCCGAGCCAAGGACAGACGCGGCGTCGCGCGCTATTCCAAAGGACGCAACTCTACTGCGCCTGTTCCTGGCTGAGTTCTGTCCCTGAACTCCGTTTCTGCCTTGACCTAGTTTAATTGGTTTACATATTAACTACCTATTATTCGTAATATCACGCTAATTCCTGTTTGTTAGTTTATTTAATTCTTTCTTTCATTCTTTTATTCCTTTTTCTCAAATTATCCGTTTTGAAGGTATTTTCGACATAAATCGCCCATCCCATTGTAATTAATGTAATTTTCATTATTGTAATTTATAATTATTGTATTTCTTTTATCATTTGTTTGTTCTCACATGTAAATGAGCATTAAATCCTACTTCAACCCAATTGTATGCTAATTACGTGTTTCACCGACTTAGTCTAATTCTCACATGTTAGGATTAAAACTTGGATGTTGCATTGCATGCATATAGCCGACGATACATCGAGTATAGACAACTTCCCTAATCATTAGTAGAGGCCGCTATCGAGGCGGGCGGGATTAGGTGTTCGATCAAAAGAGCTTCCTAATACGTACCCTCACCCCTTACTCCAGATCTCCGTGAGCACCCGTGTTCATTGGCATCCACGAGAGTCATTCTAGACATAGAATGCTAAGGGTAACGATTGCTTAGTGTTCATGTCACTACTTTGTGTCTTGACATGACACGAGGTATTCGAACGGTTCCAATTTCCCATAAAAATTGGTGGCGACTCCATACAAAATGCAAACGCTTGTTTCGTTTCTCACCAAGCGCCCCCGTGGGCGGCCCGCTGTCCACACCTTGCAAGAAGGCATCCTACCTCATGGTTGTCTTGTTGTAAGTTGAAGGGGTGGAGTGAGACCTGCTAATTGTCTCATATCGGCTATATTAGTAGGATAGTTTAAATAAGGGTCCTAGTTTTCTCACCTCTTTACTCGGGATGAGCAAAGGTTCGGTTTGTGGATATTTGATGTGATCAATATTTGAGCAAATTTAGTCCCCGAATTAGCCTCATTACTATGCTTTTTAGTGCATATTTGGGTCATTTACTATCTTTAGTCCTTTGTTTTGCATATTCTTTGAAGTTTTGTTTCCTTGGTAGGAGAGGAGTGCAAACCTTGCATTTTCATGGCAAAATAGAGCTAAATTGATCGAATCTAATGACCAAGCATCAAAGAGAAGACAAGACTAGAAGGCCTTTGTACATAATCTAGTTGATGGGCAATGATGAAGAAGATCCTTGCATCCCCGACAAAATCCTGGAGGATTGTTGGAAGAAGAAAAGAAGAAAAGAAAGCTGGGCCAAAATCCGCTCGTCCCAACCATCGGGACGCCCGTCTAACAGCTCCCCTGGACGCTCGTCCTTACCGCCAGGCCGCCCGTCCAGCAGCTCCCCAATCCGCCCGTCCCGACCCTTGGACGCTCGGATTGAACTCTAGAGGAGCACGTCCTCTTCTTCCTTCCATTTGAGATGCGCATATTTTTGGAAGACTAGCTAAAAGGAGACCCGCATCTTTTCTTGAGAGGAGCGATTCCTCAAGGACTTAATCGTCATTTAAGCCCTTAGTAACCCTAATTTGTGCATTAAATCCCCACTATAAATACCCCATTAGTCTAATTAGATTATCATGTTCTTCTTATCAATCTTTAGTGTAGTTTATATTATTCTAATGTCTCTTTAATCTTGTAATAAACTTCTAATCAAATATTAATACAAATCTCATTTCCTTAATTTCTCTTTTGTTCATCTTTTATTTTAGTTAAATGAAGATTATTTGGGTTTATTGGGAGATTGACAACCTTCCATCAATCATCAAGTACTTCTATTATTCTTTCCATTATTATTTCGGAATCATCATTAGGTATAACTCTCTTAATCCCTTTTTAATTATTGTTAATCGTCTTCATTTATTCATCATGTTTTGCTTTGTTAATATGATTGACAAGCTTGTTAACATGTTAAACTTGATAATGAGTGAGTAGTTTCCTTAACTAGGGTTAATGGGTAATTAGGGAAAACCAACACGGGGGATTATTCATGCTTAATTTAATATGTTTTCATAATTTATTTGCTTGCTTGTTGTGATCTCAACTTATCCACATGTTATGTTTGATGAAATGCAAGCCTATGAATTCCTGCATTTTTTACCCATCACTTACCTTTTCAATGAGACTTGTAAGACATAAACCAACTCGAGTATCATTAGACCATGCATATAGTTGAGTAGGGAGGATTAAGTCGACTTGTAGGTGTTGTACAATCTAATCGATTCGGCTCCGGGACCCAAACTTTCCTAGGATTGTAAGATATAAACCAACTCGATCCTATCACAACAATAATTGCTTGCTTATAATTTGAGAATATGTTTGTATGATCAATTCACATGAATCCCCTATGAACCCATGACACCCTAGTACTTTTAATCAATTGTTTACATCTCATTTTAGTCATCTTGCTTGTTTACTTTAATTGTTATTTAGTTTAGTGATCTTCGTATCTCAACCCAAATTGTGACACCCCTAGACACCACTACTTGCAATCGAAAATCCTACATCAATACCCGTCCCTTGGGATCCGACCTTTATTTGCCTCTTTACTAGTAGTAGAGTTGTTTGTGAAGTTATAAATATTGTTTTGGTTTAAGTGCTCCTAACGACAAGTAACCGAAATCAAAGCTCAAAGCGGACTCGACCAAGCACAATTGGACGTAATTATCTATGAATGAAATGAGAATGTTGTATATTGCCTTGTCTTGTGATGTGTCTTCAAATGATTTCCAAACATCCTTTATATAAGCTCTTGCTGAACGGCTGTCTGATGGCGGCATTAATGTGGATTATTCTCTTTAATTACCCGCAATAATTGCCAATATTACGGCCTTAATTACTGCATTTTTTGCGAAATCTTCTTGTTCAATGCCGCGCATATATTCCTCTTATAATATGTCTTCCTGGTCTGATATCGTCCTGATATTTTACCGTTATCCTCTCCATGGCCTGGCGCCTATCTTCATGTGTCCTGGTACCCTGACACCCTGACAGCCTGATGGTCAGGTTGAGGTGAGATACTCATCAGGGACGTCTGCGAATTTCAAGGCTTAACAATTGCCCCTTATCTCCTCATTTTCAATGTGTCAGGACAAAAAATGAGGATATAACTTTAATTTCAAGAAAATTATCCAACGGTTGAATTTTGCCTAGTCAGTTCCTGGAACGGCTACTCCCTGCAGTTTATGACGCGTGTAGCTTTTACTGCAACTCCTTCAATGATTATCCATCCACTTGCGGTTAAAACCCTAATTTACTCTAGTATAAATACCCGTTAACTTCATTAAGTTGATCTCCATCAAAATAATCTCCCTTATTTCTCTCTTAATAACTTTCTTCTCCAATTTTACTTAGTTTCCAGTTCCTTAATCTTCATAATCTCTCAATAATGGCCGCAAAAAAGAAGTCTACCAGGGAAGAGACTCCTGTAACTCCTCCTTCCCAGAATCCTGAGGAAACTTGTTCTGAGAATTTGCCTATTTCTTCTGCTGCTTAACCTTCCACGATCAAGAAGCCGAGTGATTCTCCATTGGAGATGATCTCAATTTTCCATGGGGATTTCCAGTTCAAGCCTACAAGGGCTTTAAAGGACGATCAGTCTCTTGCAAATCGTTTGAAGCCTGTGTTTGAGAAGGTGTTGAAGGATATGGGGATCATCCCTGCTGATGCTGAAGTCTGGATCCCTGAAAATTCTCCTATCAGGGCTGACTGGGCTTGTCCTGGTTGGTTCTGGATTCATGACTGGGCTTTCAGGGCAGGTTGTAAGCTTCCTTTTTCTCCTCTTATGGTTGAGGTTATTAAGGATATTGGTGTTCCATCTTATCAGCTGATGTCTATGGTGTGGAAGGTTGTGTGTTCCGTCGAGTATCTCTGTAAAAAGCATAATATCTCGTTTTCCCTCGATGATCCGAAGGCTTGTTATGCTGTCAAAACCAATAGTCCTGGCCGTATAAGTTTTAAGGTCAGGGCTTCTGCTACTCCCTTTTTGAGCAATTTGAATAGCGGCCATGACAAGGGCTGGGCTGCTGGGTACATGTTTGTCAGCACCAATTCTGTGGGTCCTGATCTGGCGTATTTAAATTACGAAGCTTGCGTTACTGGTGAGTTTCTTAGTCTTTCTTTTGTCTTGCATGTTTTATTCGTTTGTAAAAAACAAAATGAAATTCATATTGAATCATACCTTTTATGTGTACAATTGATGATTGGGTTACTGAAACTGAGTATCCTACTACCAATATTTCTGCTTTCCTTGCTATTCCTCCTTTGGAGAGGTCTTGGCCTCTCTGTTGTAGGGTTGGCCATCTCCCTCGCTGTTTGAAGGCTGATGGCGCTGCCAGGGTGGCTAAACCTTCTAGGGCTGTTAGTGCCACTACCTCAGGCAGTGAGTCTATCTTAATTTATTTTTTCTTCTTACTTCGGCTTCCTGGCGATATTTGGTTTATATTGCTAATATAGTGTTTCGTGTTGTAGCCACCAGGCCGTCTACTCGCCTTGCCAGGTTTGGTATGGCTGACCTCTCAGCCAGGTTGGCTAAGATTAAAGAGGAGGGCTCCCAGGGAAGCGGAGATGCTGAGCCTGTTATCGATTTGACTGAGCAACCTGATGCTCCCAAGGTCACTGTTGTACCGGCTGCCCCTGCTGAAACAAGTTCAGCAACCCAAAAAAGAAAAATTGAAGATGTTGACATTTCTGCCCCGGTCAGGGAAGTGAAGACCAGTGTGGACAATATGGAGGCTGATAGGGTAAAGATTAGGGATTATGCTGCTTCTAAGTCAGGCGTTATGCTCACCCTTGACCCTGTTGAGACTGTTACTCAGGCGGTTGCTTCAGTGGATCATTCAGTCAGCCTTTTGGCAGGTGCCCTGGCTGCTGTGAGGGAGGTAGGTTATTTTTCTTTTTATGTGTATTTTGTTTGGGTATGTTTATTATTAGGGTATATTATTCATATTCTTTTTCCTGTTTTTGGTTAGGGTGTTGCGGCCTGTCTCCATAACGCCTATCAGGCTACTTCTTTGGTAGCCAGGATTGATCTGATGAGATCAGATTATGATAGGCTGAAGTCTGAACTGGATTTTGCACGGGCTGACCTGGTTGCTAAAGCTGCTGACTTGGTCAGGGTGCAGGCTGAGAGGGATGCTGCTAAGGCTGAGGCAGTTTCAAGTAAGCGGCTCTTGCAGAAAGCTTTGGAGAGGAATGAAGAGCTCACCCAGGAGAGGGATGATCTGGAGTTCAAGCTAGATGATGCTTCTCTTTATTTCTATATTAAGGGGAGGGCCATTTGCTATGTCGAACCGTCGAGGCGGGGAGAAATGGAACCCCGAAGCCGAGATGGCTTTTTTCGCTTCAAAGTATCCCGACCGCATAATACGGAAATGAACAAGAGGTCGATTCTCCAGGGGAGCAGGATGTTGATGCTGATCCGGCCAAGGGTGGAAGTTCTGGTACTGTTTCTAAGGAGAAGCAGTAATTTGATTTCTTTGGTATTTGGCCTATCAAGGGAGGATGTCCCAGGACAAACAATTTTATTTTCTTTTTCTGTCTTTATTCAGGTCAGGGAGACTATCCCTAGCCTCTATGAATATTTTGGTGCCTTTGCCCCAGGGGGTAAGGGCTTTATTAATATAGGCATGGTGGCCTTTTTTGGCTGATTTAGCTTTTTTGACTTTGCTTGAGCCTGTGAGTTTTACTTTTTCCCATCCTATTGGACCTGTCAAAATTTTTGTTTGGTTAACCTGCAAAGTATTTTTTTATTTACCCTGTTGTTTGAACTGTCGTGAGTAATTCAACCAAGTATAGTTTTTTGGCCATAATGGTTGAAGGGGTGGGAAAACCGGCCTGTCAGGAGGGCTTATGTCCCCTACCTATCTGGAGGGCTTGGTATTCGGCCTGTCGGGAGGGCTTTTAGACTAAGTGGTTGGGAGAGAACACCCTTGCACCTGTCTTGCTGCGTCCAGCTGGTTGTAATTATTGGCAGTAAACCTAGTTAGGTCAAGCAATTATTTCATGCCTGATTGGTCCTGACATTTACTGTATCTGGTGATGGTTACCAACTCGTTAGGCACAGTTAAGTTCAAAGTTTTGTTTTAGGATTTGATATATAGTAGAGTAGCCCTCAATCCTGAATTTATGCATATAAAACATTTATCATGTATAATTGTTCAGGATTCAAAAAGCGAGAGAAAACGGGTTAGTTAAATATATAGACATGAGTTGCATCTAGAGCATTTAAAACACGTAGTCTTTCAGGTAGCACATCAGGTTGAGTAATGATATGAGTTTGTACCTGGTTGTAGCCTAATCTGGTCTTTACATATGGAATAATTTTAAATGGGTTACATTCCAGGATCTTGGGATTATTTCTCCTTCTAGTGTTTTGTAACACCCCCATTTATTCAGGAGCCTTTAGCTAGACATTCCCAAATAAATAGGACTGTTACCATCTTGGTTTTCCGAGGTAGTGAATAACAAAGTCCAACTCACCAAAGTACTTTAAATTAAAACTTAGCGATTATATGTTCAATACAACTTAACCAACTAAAACTTAATATAAAATCGTTACAACTCGCAGCAGAAATAAATAAAGTGATTAAATATTCTATGTGGTCTAGACTTCTAGGTAGATTGGCCAAGTCCTCACGCATTCCCATAAGCTCCCAAGTCAGCTAATCTTTAGTACCTGTCAAATCTGCTCCCCATTAAGGTTCACCATAGGTGTTCACGAATACACTGTCAACCACGAGGTTGAGTAGGAATAGCCAAACAACCACAATAAATGGATACAAGAACAATATTAAATGCAAATGCAATGTATGCTCATGATCAATCCTCCGACGCTCCCGTTCATCCCGCCAATCCCTGGCCGGGGTAGTCTCATCATCCCAACCGAAGTTGAGGTAATCTCATCATCCCAGGAACAAGTCCTGCAGAACCTGTTCTGAGGTATCCAATGCAAGTGCTCATAATATGAATATGCAAACAATTAAGCAACACAATTTCTTACCATCTCAGGCACGAAGCTGAGGAATCCAATAATCAATATAATCATCTCAGTCACGAGCTGAGGTAGTTAATAATCAAATCATCTCAGTCACGAGCTGAGGTAGTCATTAAACAATATATATCAATGCAACCAACCAACAATCATATATCATCCATCACAATTCAAAATAATTCAACCAATAAAATTAGATAATACCATTCAAGTAAACATTAAAGTGATTGAGTAGCTATCCTACCTGGCAAGCAATATCCAATTAAGCGGCTCAAAGCGATCCAATAATAAAGCAATCGAACCCGATTATAAATTCTTCACAAATCGTCACCTATTGATAATAATAATTACAATTACTAATTATTTACTTTACTTAAATAATTCTATCAATTATAAATTAATTAATTAATTATAATCTCGTATAATTAGAAATCCCATTTTAGTTACAATACGAAAACCCGTTTCAATATGAGACATGACCTAATAAAATAACAAGAGTCACGTGCCATACATAGAACATAACAAACTACCCCCCATCCTTATACTCCATATACCCTTCAACCTGCATAAAACCCAACCGACAACCACCATCTTCAACACTAGCCTTCACCATAGCCTCTACTGTCAACCACCCTGCCACAACCTGCAACGACCACTAATCCTAGCCAACAATCCACGACACCATTCCAGCAACAACACGCGATGACCTATAGCGACTCAACTAACCCGTGTAAGAAATCCGCCATAAACAGCCACCACGCGCAACCATGAGTCACCACTGCTAGAATTATTAATCTCATTATTTAACATATTCATATATGTGACATATTAATTTAGTCATAAAATTAAAATTAGATCTTATGCATGGAAACTTGAATAAGAATAGAGCAGAAATCGCCTTTCTTACTATGGGAGTTTCGGATTTTGGGCACAAATGAGTTCTCCTTCTCGCTTGTTCTTGAGCTTTCCTTATGTGGATGAACAAAGGATCCAAAGAAGAATCCCTCCCAAAAGTTTATACCCAAGGTAACCTCTTAAAAGACTAATATTATTTGATCTAGAACAATATTAATCTTACTAAAATGACCCAAAATATTTATTTTTGGTCTCTTGTAATTTCAGCCAAGAGAGGAAGATTTTGGAGATTTTATTTCTCTAATTTTTCATCAGATGTAGAGAGAGTTTTAATAATTTCTTACACTAGAAATTATATTGTGATGTAGTTAATGATTAAGAGAAAAACCATTGGCCTTTTTCACCTTCAAAAACCGGTTGGCATGGGGAGAGTAGAGCCAATGCATGAGCTTGTTATTCTACCCAAGAAGGAATAGGTATGCATGGCTATATTAGGTTGCAATCATCATGTTTTCCACTTAAAAAATAATTATCACAATTTTAAACCTAATACTCCCTCCATTTTTGGCAGTTATATAAAATGGGAGGTCCATTTTATATTTGTCATTTGTCAATTGTCACATGTTACTAGTCATGTGTAATTGTAATGTATTTTTAACATATTAAAAATCAACGTATTAATAAAAATACGTCATGTACAAAATCGACTTAGTAATTCATAATTACTTGTACCAAAACGGTTTATCAATTATAAATCACAACGTCTTGTATTTATAATAAATTATTCATTCAGGTTCAATTGTTTCGTAAACAATAATTTTATATAAGTAATAAAACAATTTGATTACTTAGACCGTATCTTATTTAATCGAATTACAATAAGACACGTCAATAATACTCACAAAATCGTCCGTCAATTTTAACCAATTTAATTAACCCGTATCGACATACGATTAATTAAATAATCAATTAAGAGTGTCACCCTTTAGGTATGACCTAAGGGGATCAATTGGTCACCACCGTCGCACGACAGTAATGTCAAACTCTAGTCAGCCAATCATTACCGATATGTGTGGACCAGTTGACTGTAAAATATTACATCCCACATGTATTCTTAAAATGAGATTTAAACATGTGATCATCATGATCAACAGTTGTGATCGCATTATTGTCGGAGGACACATATTCCATCAATCTCCCACTTGTCCTCGACAAGTGTGCGTCACCAATTCTCTTGTCCTATTACTATCTCCCACTCAATGCAAGGTGTCTTTCAGGTCGTACTTGCAAGTGATCATATCGAGAGTGGTTTCCTCGATCTGGAGAATAACTGATTGACCAGAATTTTCTACCATAGATACCCGAGCGTGGCCACGCATTTCCAGTTCATTACTCCTCGAGTGGCCCTGAAATATTGTTATAACCCTGACAAGGGGTGGACAATTCCTATCGCACTTATTCCCTTCGACTAGCCACAACCATCATAACCCAAAATATGCCCATTTGACCCCATTTACGAAGGTCGTAGTAACATAAATCAAAGTTAATCAGAAACCGTGCCACCTTAGTAAGCACGGTCTTTAGTCAAAAGAATCGACTTATTAGAATACTATAGTAGCTCTCGCCACGACCAGGCTATATAAATTTGCCAGAACTCTATAAGCGGTCATTAGCCCGACAAAGTGTTCCTAACAGTCTGCCTATGTGATCGACTAGTCATCTCACATGACTCCATGGCACTTGAACTTGCCATCAATCGCATCACACTCTAGTCACTTCGAGATGTCACCTCATGTAAGTGACTATGGGCGAATACAATGCTAATCCATGTTCACTTTAACGGGGTTCAATTGTCTCTACAACCCGTTTGGATGTAACAAAGTACAAGTTGAATTAATAATAACTCAAGCGACAAATGTCGACATCACATCCGGGTAGTCAATATCATATTACAACCTTGTGATGTATATCGTAAGTGTGTAAACACTAGTCGTTTGCAACATGAGTTTAACATACCATGTGTCCATGTGTTCAAACTCTTGAATTGCATTTTCCTTTATTTTTATGTTTGTCTCACATAGCATGAATCTTACCAAGTACATATCTAGTTTCCCAAACTAGGTATAGGTTCTTTACTTGAGAGAACTTTCTTGTTGTTTATCACATAACAAATGAATTATGGTGGTCGACATAACTCACACTAGTCAAGTGTTCTTCCAACTCATAATGTACCAGGTATATGTTTTGTAGGATCTTGCAACAATTGTCAAGATGATTAGCCTAGTACTTCTCATAAGTCCTAGCAAATTTTGAAAATACTAGTTTTGGGTAACTTCTTACTATAACAAGTATCTTTTCAAATTTCTTATTTCTCATTTTAGCTTGAATAGCTTAGGATTTTCATAAATCCTTACGCGTTTTCGAACTTCAATATGTGCAACTTCTTGTCACATAACAGAGTGTTCTGTCAAACACTAGAATAGCTCATTAGTTCTTCTTGAGAATTCATGAAAATTCTTCTATGGCTTACCAATGACTCATCATGCTCTTAAGCATATGATTCATTATAGGACATGTGCATGATTATTCTAATGGCGGAAACATTAGTAATTTTTAATCATGTGACCAACCAATCTTAGGTTCAATGAATGACCATGACTGCTTATGGTAATTTCATTTTCATCGATATGAATAACCTACGTTTCTCGTTGGTTTGATGTGTATATCTCAATAATTATCCAACATCCCATGATGTGATTGGATTCATCATAGTCCATTTTCATCCAGAATTGAAAACTCAAATACTTCTTTGTGAAGATAGTACTAGCTCGTCATTCTCAATGAGTAATGAGTTATAAATTTTACAAAATGATTGCTCCCACTAAATTTCATGTCTTCACATGATAATTTCAAACTCCCACTCAATTCCACATGTTTCGTAATTGACTACTCAATCGAAACATTTCAAGAATTGAAATACATTTTGCTTTTCCAAGTTATTAAGATTAAAAGTATATTTGTTCCCAACATATCCTTTCAAAATACCTATTTTGAAGAGATTTCAATCTTAAACTTATGGAAAGAGATTTTAATCTCTAACTCATTCATTTTTATAATGATGCGTAGCAATGTCATTATTTAAATGTGAAATTCCATTTAATATACGTCCTTCTCAAAATACCCCTTTTTCGGAAGGAGGTTTAACGATTTCATTTTCATAATGAGGTTAAGTAATGACACTAGCGTGGTTAACAATTAACTTAGCTCTTGTAGATATCGGCATATCTTTATTTGCAACTTTTAGTCATAAATCTCATTTATTTTCAAGGATGCAACTTTGTTTCATTTAGGCTCTTAAGTAAATATTAACATTGAAACTCTATTTATATCTAGGTCATAAACTAGCAAAATCTCTTGTAGAGACTTTTCTTTAGTCATTTTCTTTCAAAACTTTCTTTTGGTATCCTCGTGAAGTTATCTTAAGAACATATTCTTTTGATTACTTCACTTGGTCTCTTTTATCATGTAGATCTCATCTATTCGAGACCATAGATCTCATTTATTCATGTATACTATCTATTTAGGTATACAAATCATTCTTTCTTTCGTAGATCTCATTTACTCAAGCATACAAATTATTCTTTGTATTCTTTGTGTCTTCATTTTTCTCCCACTCTATCTTTAGAATAAATACAGTAGATATTTAAAGATAGCTTATGAGACACAAATGATGATTTTGAAGTAGAACGAGGAATATCTCATAGATTGACTAATAGTTTTTAGATTTGATGGGTTTACTTCGTAATTGACATTTCTTTAGGAGAGTTTAACAACTCAACATCACTTTATAATTGATCATACACAAGCCTTAAGCTTGTGGACATATAATGAATCCCATCATTATAGTTGTCTTATTGGATCACTTTAAGTAAAGGATCATATGTTTCTATGTGCAAGCATATAAAGACGAATTTTTAGAACAAACAAATATGATAAAAGGACTGACTTGGGTTGCAAACCAAGCCACCATAATCCAAAATACAACCATGTTTTAGAAAGAATCAACCATTTCCATGTCGAACACGGAAATCAAAATAGTTCTAAAAATCCGAAACACAACTTAAAATAAGACAATAATAAAAGCCAAGCTTCATTGGTAGCTACTCCCAGTTCCTTGATGATTTCTCAAGCTTGCTTTTCCTTTCCTTTATCTTTGCTTGGAGGAGGCCCTATTTAAAATAAAAAGGGGATACATTATCACAACTTTGTATCAAAATACCATAGTTGAATTAGAAACATAAAAGAAAGGATAGTCATTTACCTACTGGAGTGATCTTTCCAGCTTTGATGTCACCAAGGTACTTGGAACAATTCCTCTTCCAATGTCCAACACCATTACAATAATGGCATTTGTCAAGAGGACCCTTCTTGGTTTTGGAAGTGCTAGCTTCAAAAGTCTTAGCCTTGGTGGACATGGGAGCTTGCCTCTTAACCTTTTTCCCATTCTTTTTGAACTTCCCTTTGCTCTTAGGGCTTATATTAAGCACGTCCTTAGGTGGGTTAACATTTAGCTCCATGTCTCTTTCGGCTTGCCCAAGTAACTTGTGCAACTCTTCAAGAGACACGTCCTTGTATTGCATGTTAAAATTAACCCGGAATTGAACATACGCTTTGACTTTAGATAAGGAGTGTAGAATCCTATCTACAATGAGCTCTTTGGGGATTTCAACCTTTTGAAGTTTCAATGTCTCGACTAGCTCCAACAATTTGAGCACGTGAGGGCTAACCTTTTGGCCCTCCTTGAAATCGAGATCAAAGAATGCCGAGGCCGCCTCATATTGGACGATCCTCGGTGCTTGCGAAAACATTGTCACAAGTTTGGAATAGATTTCATAAGCGGTGCCCATTTTAAAGGCTCTCCTTTGGAGATCCGCCTCTATAGCAAAAATTAACACATTTTTCATAGCGGCGGACTCTTTGTGGTAAGCCTCATATTCTTCCCTAGTGGCAGCACTCGACCTAGCGTTAGGTTCGGTTGGAGAGGCCTCGGTGAGGTAATGAAGCTTGTCGTCACCTTGGGCGGCTAATTTGAGTTGGGCATCCCAATCGGAGAAATTTGACCCATTCTTTTCAAGTTTACAACGATCCATGAAGGATCGGAGCCATGAAACATTAGTGAGAGGTGCGGCGTTGGTGTTTGGTGCGGCCATTTGTTATGAGAAATAAAAGTGGTCTACAAAACAAAATAGAAGGAATAAAACATTTGTCGTTTTCAAAATAATAATAATACTCGTAAATTTTAATTTAAACAAGTTTTATAGAATTTATCTAGTGACCTCTACCCAACTTGATAAATGATTCCAAGGTCCAAATTCATATTAACTTGGGCACGGTAGGGCCGATTCATCCCTTATCAATATAAATCGGTGGATTAACGCTTTAATCGATTCTACTTTTAGAACTCTTGGTCGATAAAATTACATTAATATTTATCTTTAGCCCGGAACACATGCGACTACGGTCAGGAATACTTCCGTTGAGCTCAATCCAAATTTCGAATAAATGTGTCCATGATCCAAATCCACATCAACTTGGGCACGGTAGGGCCGATTCATCCCTTATCAACATGAATTCGGTGGATAGACATTTATCACCCACTTCCCCTACGTAACAAGGTTTCTACCCCGGTAGGGGCGAGTGCACTCCCTCATGAAATAGGTTTTCATGGTTTCTACTTTTTGGTAAGGCTAAGTCTCAATTGTTTATTTTAGCGAGAGGTCATGTCAATTTATTATCTATCATGTTTTACGTGAACTGAAGTGGTGAACTACGATAATTGTAATTGACACGGTCGATAAACTCGATTTAAAAATGCATGTTTAGTTATGGCGATTTAGCTATGCATGCAACATATAAATAAAATGCAAAGCATAAATAAAATCCTATTATGGCCTTCCTAAAATAGTAAATCTAATAAACTATTACAAATTCGGAAACCAACTCCTTTGGTCCCTTGAACTTCGGTCTTGGCACACACTTCAAGGCAACATTTTCTTTGATGGATCGCCTTCTCAAATGGCACCGTCTTCAAGGTACTCCGGAATAAATAAATTACAAAATGAATTACATAATTTCCTAATATACATTTGTAATTAAAATAAAATAAATCTATTAAATTACAAAATGGTGATACGAGATCACAATAATTACAACCGAATCGATATTCCCATGCATTTCGGGTAATACCAATTAACACTAAGGCCATACTAAGTAAAATTACATAATTCAAAAATTACATAAAATTAAAATATGACAATCATAAATAAAATGCAGCATTATAATATGTATGAACATGCTCTATTTTATGCTAAATCGCCTTTAAAGAGCCAATATCGTATATTAATCGGTTTTTACGGATTTGCGTGATTTAACCTTTTAAAATCACAATAATTACATAAAATCATATTTATGTACAAGTTAATTACCCTAACCATCTTAGGACTCAAAATTAGTCTCCACTAACATTTGACAATAATTAACCTAGATTTCTTAATATTGTTCATAAATGGACCTAAAATACAAAATTATGTCATAAACTTCAAATTAAATCATAAAAATTTCAAATAATTTCAAAATTTGAAATTTAAACTCATGAACATTCTGGAAAAATACCATGACACTCATAATGTTCAAAACTTAGGTTAAAAATTTTGAAAATTTATCGAGAAAAACAATGTTGCGGTTTATTGGATTTAAGAATTATGATCCTAAAAATATGAGAAAAATTATATTCATCAAATTTTCACTTTTAGATCTGAAATATATAATAAAATGCAACATGTGACGTTTTTGCTTAGTCATGAAGTATGTTTTAGCATTTTTACTAATTAAAGTCACTATTTATGTGATTTTTCATCAAAAATTCATAAATCATGCATAAAGACTTCATTATAGCCAAATATTTTACACACATCTTGTAAAATTTCATGTGACAACATACTAAATTTTCATGACCAGATTCGAAATATTACTCATATTA
Source organism: Silene latifolia (assembly GCF_048544455.1). NCBI lineage: Eukaryota > Viridiplantae > Streptophyta > Magnoliopsida > Caryophyllales > Caryophyllaceae > Silene > Silene latifolia. Next base: position 225,326,144 of record NC_133537.1, on the reverse strand, counting down.
ACCTATTTATCCATTTAAATATGAGTTTAACTTGAAAAATCCATATTTCGAGCAAAACAACTCATTTTAGTATGAAAATTTACAGTCCATCAGTAGATAATATATGTGAAAACATATCCAAAAACCACTAAAAAAATCGAAGTTTAGCTATTTTTCGTCCAAATATGACATTTTTATCATAAAAATCACATTTTAATGCCAATATTATATAAAATGAACAATAAAATCCATAAATAAACCAAAATGTCCTAAAAATCACTTAGGACCAGAAACTTTTAAAATGCAAATTTATTTTAAGGTTTATCTTCATAAAACCAAATTAATTAGTTTTGTATGTCAGTCATATAACTCGGAAAAACTATAAATCGATTTGCATGCAAACAACCTAAGGCTCTGATACCACTTGTTAGAATTATTAATCTCATTATTTAAAATATTCATATATGTGACATATTAATTAAGTCATAAAAATAAAATTAGATCTTATGCATGCAAACTTGAATAAGAATAGAGAAGAAATCGTCTTTCTTACTATGGGAGTTTCGGATTTTGGGCACAAATGAGTTCTCCGTCTCGCTTGTTCTTGAACTTTCCTTATATGGATGAACAAAGGTTCCAAAGAAGAATCCCTCGCAAAAGTTTATACCCAAGGTAACCTCTTAAAAGACAAATATGATTTGATCTAGAACAACATTAATCTTACTAAAATGACCCAAAATATTTATTTTTGGTCTCTTGTAATTTCGGCCAAGAGAGGAAGATTTTGGAGATTTTATTTCTCTAATTTTTCATCAGATGTAGAGAGAGTTTTAATAATTTCTTACACTAGAAATTATATTGTGATGTAGTTAATGATTAAGAGAAAAACCATTGGCCTTTTTCACCTTCAAAAACCGGTTGGCATGGGGAGAGTAGAGCCAATGCATGAGCTTGTTATTCTACCCAAGAAGGAATAGGTATGAATGGCTATATTAGGTTGCAATCATCATGTTTTCCACTTAAAAAATAATTAACACAATTTTAAACCTAATACTCCCTCCATTTTTGGCACTTATATAAAATGGGAGGTACATTTTATATTTGTCACTTGTCAATTGTCACATGTTACTAGTCATGTGTAATTGTAATGTATTTTTAACATATTAAAAATCAACGTATTAATAAAAATACGTCATATACAAAATCGACTTAGTAATTCATAATTACTTGTACCAAAACGGTTTATCAATTATAAATCACAACGTCTTGTATTTATAATAAATTATTCATTCAGTTTCAATTGTTTCGTAAACAATAATTTTATCTAAGTAATAAAACAATTTGATTACTTAGACCGTATCTTATTTAATCGAATTACAATAAGACACGTCAATAATACTCACAAAATCGTCCGTCAATTTTAACCAATTTAATTAACCCGTATCGACATACGATTAATTAAATAATCAATTAAGAGTGTCACCCTTTAGGTATGACCTAAGGGGATCAACTGATCACCACCGTCGCACGACAGTAATGTCAAACTCTAGTCAGCCAATAATTACCGATATGTGTGGACCAGTTGACTGTAAAATATTACATCCCACATGTATTCTTAAAATGGGATTTAAACATGTGATCATCATGATCAACAGTTGTGATCGCATTATTGTCGGAGGACACATATACCAACAACCACCACCCGCGGCACTCACCCACACTGAAACCAAGGTTAGGTCAAGGTCTAGGTTGAGCACGGAGGTCCCAACACCCATCTATTACACGGTTTAAATCAACAACCAACGACTCCCCTGTTTTCCTCTGTTTTCGGGAAAAACCCGGCAACACCCGCACCAACCACCACCACTGGCCACCCTAACACCACTAAAATGGACGACTAACCTCCACGAACCCAACCAACCCAAGTCTTAGTCGAATAAGTCACGGTAAGGGGTTGAATATCCGGGTTAACCGTGTATTAAACAATCGTACAAAACCTTCGAAATCCCGGCCAACCACCTATAAAGCCACCATCTGTATTATCCTATGACCTTCCACGGTGGCTGACCCAACCCTAGGTTCCACCCTAACCCGTACTCAGGCCAGTCACGATTAAAATATTGGTTCATAACATGTATAATACGTAAACCATCATAGCCAACCACCCACCAAAATGCCCTTCGAACTCCCCTCTTCCGCCGGTCATAGGTGGTCAACGATGGGTCATGTTAAATCCCTGGTGTTCCACGGTCACAATCACGGTCACGACTCGTTCTATGGTGGCCTAGTTTACAAGTTATAGCAAGGCAAAGTGTATACATGAGACGGTTTAAATTATTACCTTTAGGGGATAACAAAAGTTAATTCCTTTGCTTTTCTCTTCCTTAATTCTTTTCTTCTTTTCTTTAGAACTCTTCCTTTTTCTTTCATGAATTATTTTTCAGATTTAACATGGTATTTATAGTCTAAGATTAGAGAATATGTGAGGCCAATTAGGAAACTATTACCATTACCATATTCAAATTATTTTAGGAATTGCCATTATTATTATTACCATTATATTATTATTATTATTATTATTATTATTATTATTATTATTATTATTATTATTATTATTATTATTATTATTATTATTATTATTATTATTATTATTATTATTATTATTATTATTATTATTATTATTATTATTATTATTATTATTATTATTATTATTATTATTATTATTATTATTATTATTATTATTATTATTATTATTATTATTACTACATGTGTTAATCTTACCATAAATTGGATTTCCTCATACAATCTTTACTAATTTATTATTGCCATAACTTTATTATTATTATTGATATAATTATTATTACCTTCACATATTATTATTATTATTAATTTCCGATACAAATCCCGATCACACTCATACTAGATTAATAAGTTTTGGTCAAAATAACAATGGCACACGACCCAACGCTCAATTATTAGCTAAGCCCAATTTCCGACTTGGATACTTAATTTATTATTTAATTAACGTCTTACTTGTAATTATTATTAGAAATGCCTTTAATTAATTATTAAATTACATAAATTATTCTCATAAATTATTATCAAAATGTGGGGTATTACATGTTTGGAGCCTGTATGCTCCTTGTCCAACAATTGAATCAATTAAGTAAGGGCCTTCCCATGTGGGGGCCAGCTTGCCTGCTGATTTTTCTTTCTTATTTGGAAAAACTTTGTGTAAGACGAGGTCTCCTTCCCTGAAGACTCTTATTTTGACATTTTTGTTGTAAGTCCTGGCAACCGCTTGTTGGTATGATGCCATCCTAATTTTGGCAGCATCTCTAAACTCTTCTGTTAGTACCAGGTTATCTTGCATCAGGTCTCTGTTTGCTTCAACATTGTTCAGGCGGTACCTTGATGTTGGCACCCGTACTTCTGCAGGAATGACAGCTTCACAGCCGTACACCAAAGAGTAAGGTGTTTGGCCTGTTGATGCCTTTGGAGTTGTCCTGTCTGCCCATAGTACTAATGAAAGTTCTTCAGCCCATCTGCCTCGTCTTCTTTTTAGCTTCTTTTTTAGGCAGCTTATGACTACCTTATTGCTTGATTCAGCCTGGCCATTAGCTTTTGGGTATCCGGGGTTTGACGTTACCAGGTTGATATTCCATTCTTGGCAAAATGCTTGGGTCTTTTTCCCCACAAATTGGGTTCCATTATCACATACTATTTCTGACGGGACTCCATATCTGCAAATGATATTTGTCCTGATGAAGGATATTACTTCCTTTTCAGTTACTTGCCTGAAGGAATCAGCTTCAATCCATTTGGAGAAGTAATCAGTCATAGCCAACATGAATACTTTTTGTCCTAGAGCTACGGGCAGTTTTCCCACAATATCCATGCCCCACTTTATGAATGGCCAGGGTGCAGAAATTGAGTGAAGGAACTCAGATGGCTGATGTATGATTGGTGCATGGACTTGGAAGGCTTCACATTTTGATGAATATTCCAGGCAGTCAGCCCTCAGTGTAGGCCAGTAGTAGCCTATCCTGAGGACTTTACTTGCCAGGCTCTTTTCTCCTTTATGGTTACCACAGTGTCCATCGTGTATTTCTTGAAGTACCAGTTTGGCTTCGTCAGGCTCCAAGCATCTTAGGTAAGGTCCAGCCTGCGATCTCTTGAATAAAGTGTTATTGATAATAGCGTAAGTTGAAGCTCTAATTCTAAAAGCCCTTGCTTCATGTCTCCCCTGAGGTAGTATTCCTCTGAGAAACCAATAATAATAGGGTTTAGTCCAAGAGTTATTATCCTGATTGACAGGATTGACTTGTTCAGGCTTGCTGATCACTGGCTCTAATAAATGAACAATTGGTATTTTGTCGAAAACTGTACGGGTAAAATTTGAACCTAGGCTGGCCAAAGCATCAGCCTGGGTGTTCAAGTCTCTTGATATTTAATATATGTCAAATAAATCAAATTTAGCGGTAAGGTTTTTTGCATATTCTAAATACGAAATCATTTTTGCATCCTTAGCCGTATAAATTCCCTTAATTTGATTAGCAATTAGGAGTGAATCAGTTTTTACCTTTAGGTTTTGAACACTGAGGTCTAGACATACCTTTTAGCCTGCTATCAGAGCTTCATATTCTGCTTCGTTGTTTGTAGCTTTGAACTCACAGCTTATAGCATGTGCTAACATATCTCCCTGTGGTGACTTGAACACTAATCCTAACCCTGTCCGCCTGGCGTTGGATGCCCCATCTATGAACAGGGTCCATTCTTGGTCTGGGGTTTTATTTTCTAATTGGCTGACCTCTTTTTTCAGGTCAGGTTCCAGGTTAGGGCTGAAGTCAGCCACAAAGTCTGCTAGGGCCTACGATTGGATCGCTGCCCTGGGTTCAAAGGAGATATCGTATGTGCTAATTTGCACTAACCATTTGGCCATCCTGCCTGATAATTCAGGCTTACGTAGGATAGATTTTATGGGTAGGTTGGTCCTGACTATAATGGATGGCTTTCAAAATAAGGTCGCAATTTAGTACATGACATAATCAAAGCTAAAACATATTTTTCAAGTAATCGATACCTCATCTCAGCATCTAGCGGGCTTTTACTTATATAATAAACAGGGTGTTGTTGGCCGTCCTGTTTTTTTACTAGGACTGCACTGACTGCTGTGTCAGTAACGGATAAGTATACTGATAGGAGTTCTCCCTTTTCTGGTTTAGCCAGTAAGGGTGGAAGCAGGGTGCATCTTTATTTGATTGAACCCACTGGAAGCGTCCATGGATGTTAGCATTTCATGGCCTGTTGTGGCGTCTACCATGGCATCAATTTGTGGTAAAGGAAATGGATCTTTGGCACAAGCTTTGTTCGGGTCAGCGTAGTCTACACAGACTCTTCACTTTCCATTCTTTTTCTGCACAACAACCACGTTAGCCAACCATTCAGGGCACATTACTTCCCTGATCATTCCCATATCCAAAAGTTTCTCCACTTCCTCGTTAATTATGGCATTTCTTTCAGCTGCAAATTTCCGTCTTTTCTGTTGTACAGGCATAAAAGATGGGTCAACATTGAGTTTATGTGTAATTATATTAGCGCTAATTCCAGTCATACCAAAATGTGACCAAGCAAATCAGGATGATTTATTTTTAAGAAACTTTACCAGTTCGGGCCTGACACTATCCGGGGCGTCAGATCCTACTAAAACATACCTGCCAGGGTACTCAGGGTCCAGAATTACCTCTGATCTGTTTCCATTCTGGGAGGTGCTACATAGGTGCTCCTGACAGGGTACTGTAATTGCTATGAAAGGGACTTACCTGCCTTGGAAGGCTTCAAAGCTGTTGTGTAGCATTCCTGGGCTGTCTTATGATCCCCTTTGACTGTGGCTATGCCCCATTCTGTTGGTATCTTGATACATTGGTGATAGGTTGATGGTACGGCTTTGACATTATGAATCCAGGGTCTACCAAGATCACGTTGTAAGATAACAAGCAATCAAGGACTCCGAATTTCTCATAAGATGAAACTCCTTCAACGTAGGTTGGGAGGTGGATTTCTCCTAGAGTGCTCCTGGTTTCGCCATTGAACCCTACTAGGACACTGGATTTTTTGGTAATTTGGTCCTCGTTGATCTTCATGGCTTTCAGTACGTCAAGCATGATCAGGTTTACTGAGCTGCCTCCGTCTACCAGGATCCTTCTCACTGTGGCGGTTCCAATCTGCATAGAAATTACCAGGCCATCATGATGAACATCAGGAATACCTACCAGGTCACAATCATTGAAAGTGATTGTTTGGATATGGTCTGGTTTGCAGGGTGAGACCATCCTTGGCGTCCTGGCTATCTTTTTTGTCTTTGAATCGGTCAAAGCCGCATAGATTTCGATCCACCAGATATGAATTTTACTTCATATATTGGAGGTGGTGGAGGTAAGCTGCGATCCTGCTTGTGTTGTTGATCCTCTTTGCCCTAGTTCGCTTTCCTGCCTTTCGTTTTGTTCAGGTTTTTTAGGTATCCGAATTACAGCAGATAAGCCACTTCTTTCCTTAGGGTGAAACAGTCATCCGTCGCGTGTCCAATGTCCGTGTGGAATTCGCACCATTTGGAATTGTCTCTTCTAGGGTTGGGATTTTCCGACTTTCTGGGCCATCTGACTACTGATCCCATGTTGTCAAGTCTCTGGATTAACCCTGCAATATCAACACTGAAGTTATGCTCGGAAGTAGGTGGAAAAACTTTAGTCTTACCTTGATACTCATGAGCCAGGTTAACTTCTGATTGATCTGGCCTGGAATGTGGAGTAGGCCTGTAGTTGTTTCCTTTGTTTCTCTTCTTACTGCTCCCTCATAATCCTTTGGTCCACTGGGTGATCCAAGTTTGTAGCTTTTGTCTTCTTCTAGCCTGATAAAGGCAAGAGTCTTGGCCTGGACGTCTTCGAAGGTATGGCAGGGATACTTAGTGAGCTCGCTGTATAAGTCACTGTGTGGTAGCAACCCCTGCCTGAATGCCTCCAATACTATTCTAATGTCACACCTGGGAATGGATACTTTCTCTTTGTTGAATCTTGCAAGGAATGTCCTGGGAGTTTCATCAGGCTTCTGTGTGATTCGGTAAAGGTTGCTGGATCGTTTCTCCAACTCTCTGTTGCCCGCAAACTGTTGGTTGAAGCTGTTGATCAGGTTGGTGAAGGAATGGATGCTCCCAGTTGGCAGGTTGATGTACCATTGCAGAGTAGGGCCGGTCAGGGTCGTTCCAAATCCCTTACACATGCAAACTTGTCTAAATTCACTGGGAATAGATGCAGCCAACATCTTTTGTGTATAGAGAGCCACGCGATTTTCTGGATCTGTGGTTCCATCATAGACCCTCATGGATGGGACCACAAACTTCTTTGGTAAATCTACTTTTTCTATTTCGTCTATGAAAGGCGAATTAGCATAACTGTCAGGGGCAGCTTCTTCCATGCTGGCAGGTACTTCAGGTATCTTGTCAAATTTTTCATTGAGTTTCTTGATCTCCTGAACCACTGCCATCATGATGGCTGCTGCGGATTCATCAGGTTTTTCATTGCCATTCTTTGGTTCACCGTCACCATCAACATTAATGAATTTAGAACCACTTGGGCTCCGAAAGATGGAGAAATCGATGTTTTTGATGATTGATGAAAATGGGTTTCCTGGCTAGAATCTAGAGCCTGCTCCTTGGGTTTTCTCTAATTTTTGTTTCAGAGCTGACTCAGATTCTCTTAGTTGCTGAATTTCTGCTTCAGTTTGGACTACTTTTTCCTTCAAGCTTTCCACCTCAGCGATTTGCTGGAGAGCTGCATTCAATTGTTCCTCAATGGTAGGCTGGGCCATTTTTGTAGGATTTTTGAGTTTTTGTAAGATGAGAAAAAAGGATTTAAAGAGCTAGATGCCCCACGGTGGGCGCCAATTATTTTGTGTGGATTTTGCGCAAGGCGAAATCAGGTCAGGGCCGATTTGGACAGGGTTAACTAGCTCTAAATGCCCTAATAGTCAGGTCGTCATGGGCAAAATATAAACTGTAAACGTAATAAGGAATAACAACAATGAGACAAAGAATTTTGTACGTGGAAAACCCTTAAATGGGAAAAAACCACGGTCACCAAGCTAGGAGAGGATTTCACTATTGTATTATGTATTGAGCACAATTGGACGTAATTATCTATGAATGAAATGAGAATGTTGTATATTGCCTTGTCTTGTGATGTGTCTTCAAATGATTTCCAAACATCCCTTATATAAGCTCTTGCTGAACGACTGTCTGATGGCGGCATTAATGTGGATTATTCTCTTTAATTACCCGCAATAATTGCCAATATTATGCCCTTAATTACTGCATTTACTGCGAGATCTTCCTGTTCAATGTTGCGCATATATTCCTCTTGTAATATGTCTTCCTGGTCTGATATCGTCCTGATATTTTGACCGTTATCCTCTCCATGGCCTGGTGCCTATCTTCATGTGTCTTGGTACCTTGACACCCTGACAGCCTGATGGTCAGGTTGAGGTGAGATACGGATCAAGGACGTCTGCGGATTTCCAGGCTTAACAGAAATATAATGAATTTATTGAAATGATAAGGGTTTAACAGACTCGAAGGAAGAAAAATTCCTAGGACACTCTGCAGGCTATTATGGGAAAAATGACTCGACTATATGAAAATAAAATACGACACTTGACTCAAACTAAGACTATAAAATAGATCCCGACTCGCAATCTTAAGGCCTAGTCTTGGGCTTTGTCTTGTTCAGTTATCAGCTTGGATGCTTGGCTCTGATCATTGACCCATTTAAGGATTTCATCCTCGTTATCCGGGATAAGGACGGGTAAGAATACAGCATGGTTTCATGGCTTTGTGTGGCGCGACCTCTAGGACAGGTACCCACATCGCTTGGTTGAAATAGGAACGAAAGAGGTAAGGTACCCCTATCAAGTAACCAACACCATCATTGATGACTCCAAACCTCTGCAGTCTATCCCTAGTAAGAAAACGTTGCTGCACATATATCCAGGTAATAAAGTTATGCCTAGGCAAGCATAATCTATTCCAGCCTAGTGGCACCCAGTGCTTCTTTTGTGGAGGTCCAAGTAGCCACTGATAAACCTCCTGAATAGAGTACCTCGCTTTCCAAGCTCTACTCATAAGGCCAGGTTTGAGTTTCTCCTTTACCTTGCAGATTTGCCGCCATGTCCAACTGGAATTCAAAGTTGGTTGATACATTGACCAGTCACTTTGCTTTATATAGATGTAATGTACCCATTGAACCCACAGACTATCTTTCTTCTTGTGTATCCACCAAGAGTATTTTCTTAAAAATGCTATGTTCCACAGATGGTAGTTAATGATACCCAAGCCCCCTTATTTCTTAGGCAGGCAACAAGTCTCCCAAGCCACAGGAGGGGAGTGTTTATACTCAGCGTTGCCAGCCCAAAGATAGTTCCTATAAATACTTTCCATATTTTGAATGACTCCCTTTGGCAACAGGAAGATCCTAGCCCAGTAAGCATGCAGCTGAGTCAATACCACTTTAACAAGTACCAACCTCCCTGCATAGCTTAAGTGTTTGAACCCCCAGCCTCCTATCATGGCCACTATTTTGTCCACCACTTTATTACAATCAGCAATGCCCAGTATTTTTGAAGATATAGGAATGCCTAAGCACCTGAAGGGGAACTGACCCATCTTGAAACCTACAAGCTGAACAATCTGGGAAGCCATATTTGCATCAATACCATTCAAGTACATATCTGACTTGGCCTTGTTTATGCACAGTCCTGAAGCTTCAGAGAAAGTCAGAAAAGATCTCAATAAAATGTTCACAGAATCCACATCAGCTCAGCAAAACAGCAATAAATCATCTGCAAAAGCTAGATGACTAAGTTTCAGTCCTCTAAAAAGTGAATGATATTTGAAGGCAGGTCTATCTGTGACCACACTAATATTCCTTGTTAGATATTTCAGGCAAATGGTGAAGAGTAAAGGGGACATGGGGTCTCCTTGTCTCAACCCTCTTTAACCCTTGAAATACCCAAAATGTGACCCATTCAGAGAGATAGTGTAAGATGTTGTAGTTACACACAACATTATCCAATTGATCATTTGCTCAGGAAACTCAAGTGCAGCCAATATATCCCTAATAAATGCCCACTCAATAGTGTCATAAGCTTTCTTCAAATCAACTTTCAGCATGGCCCTAGGAGAGCAGTTCTTCCTTCCATATAATCTCACCAAATCCTGGCAGATGAGAATGTTATCCACAATTTCCATATCCTTAATAAAGGCACTCTGATTCATACTAATGAGATCTGCCAAAACACCTGCCAATCTTTTACAAATGATTTTGGATATACATTTGTAAATGACATTGCAACACGCAATGGGTCTAAAGTCTTGGACTGTACTAGGGCAATCAAGTTTAGGGATCAGAGTAAGAACAATAGCATTTATCTGATGTAAAATCTTGCCATTAGTAAAAAATTCCAACACTACCCTAACCACATCTCCTCCAATTATGTCATAAGAATCTCTATAAAAGCCTGAAGAGTACCCATCAGGGCCATGAGCCTTCTCCACCGGGATAGAAAAGAGGGCCTCCTTGACCTCAGTCTTAGTCATCTCCTGCAGCATGAATTTGGCCTGCTCACTGGTGGCTGTCTTGCCTTTCTTAACCACTGTAGGACAAACTTTGATCACCTGAGTATAGCTGCCTAACACCTCTTGATAATACTTAATGAAAGCCTGTTCTATGGTATTAACCTCATAATAGACTACCCCATGCATATCCTTGATCTTTAGAACTTTATTCTGGGCTCTTCTAGCCTTGATTTTACTATGGAAAAATCTAGTATTATCATCTCCTAGATTAACCCATTTTACCTTAGCTTTCTGAGCTAAGAAAGAATTCTTAGCTTCATCTAAATCTTTGTAGATCTGAGCTGCAACTCTCTCCTCAGCTTGTAGCACCACATTCCTAGGGTCAACATATAACTGTTTTTGGATATTTTCAAGCACCGTCTTAGCCACCAATGCAGTATTATCAATATTCCCATAACCATCATTGTTCAGCTTCTTCAGAGGATGCTTCAACTTTTTAAGTTTCTTTATCAGTTGAAACATGTGACACCCTTGAATAGGTTGCCTCCAAATCTCAATAACTATACTCTTGAATTTGTCACTCTTCCCCCACATATTGTAGTATTTAAAACAACCTTTTCTTCTTTCAGTTTCCTCCCATAATTCAATAAGGCACGGACTATAATCAAATAAACCCTCAGGTAAGAATGATACTACTCCTGTGGGACCATTAAGTATCCACTCATCATTAGCCATTACCCTATCAATCCTACTGTAAACTCTAGCATCACCCTTTTGTATTCTAGGTGAAGTAAGCTCCAGTAGACCCCAAATCATATAGACCACAAACATCCACACAGTTCTGAAAATCCCTCACCTCAGCATCAGTGACATTAGACCTTATTCTTTCATCCATATAGAGCACATAATTGAAGTCTCCCATGATGAGCCATGGCCGAGTGACTGCAGCTTTTATACAAATCATAGAATTTCACCAATGTGCTCTATCAACATCTTTGTTACACCCATACACTAGAAAACAGGTCCACTCATATCTATTCACAAGATATGTAACATGAACATGAATGACCTGTAAGCCCTTCTGAATACATGAAATAGTAAACTCAGTAGCATCCCACAATAGCCATATTCTACCACTATCTTTCACATCACTGTTATCAATAATTTGCCAAGGACTACAAAAACCAGATTGAATTCTATCTTTATTCTTGATTTTGACCCTAGTTTCTACCAAACCAAATAAACCAATTTTATTATTATGCACGAATCTTCTAAGATCACCTTGCTTATCCATTTATTAAGGCCCCTTATATTCCAAAATCCTATATTAACCATGTTCAGGATTTGCTAGTGACTTCTCCTTTCCCATACTATTCAACACATTCTATTTTAAGGAATACTGAATAACCTCCATAAATGTAGGCCCTCCTTGACTACCTCTTATCCCCAACCTAGACATTCGATGTTTAGTCTGGCTGGTGACATGGAATTCAAAACATTACCTTCGAACGACATAGGAGTAACTACCACAGAAGGATCAATCTGAGGCAGCACCACCTCCTGCACAGATTCCATTCTCTGCACTGTGACTTGCTAAGGAGTTTTCTGCACATGAGTAACTGGTTTAACTGGCTCTTGGACTTTTGGTCTCCAAATTTTCTGAGTAGTTTCTTTTTCACCTCTACTTTTCTTTTCTGACACATGTCTGCATCATGCCCAATTCCTTAGCACTGAGAACAGACAAGGGGCTTCCACTCATAGAAAATTTCTTGTACCTGAATCACATCTTTATCATCAATGAATTCAACCTTATCAGGCAACTGCTGGCCTATTTTAACTTCTACCATGAACCTAGCATATTCCAAATAATCTATACTCTCAGTATCACGATCAGCCCTAACAGGCTTACTTACCATACTAGTAATCTTTTATAAGGCTTTCCCCCAAAATTTATGTTCTAAGTTGTAAAAACCTCACCCAAATTCTCACCACATGAGGCTTATCCTTCTCACATTTCACATCAGGCTACCAATCTCTAATAATAAACGGTTTATTATCAAAGAATAGTTGCTTAGATTGAAGGACCTTATCCTTATCCTCTTGCTTACTGAACCGAATTAAACAAATCCCATTCGCTTAAAAAGTAACATTATCAATCGAAATATCTTTCCAAATTCGTCTTACAAAACCATCCATTACATGACTACGTGGATTAGCTCCTAGAACAAAACAGAAAACAAATGTTGACCAAAATTCTAACTCACCTTGAACATCATCAGCTTCAATTTTGACTCTAGGGTTTTCCAATTGTTTACCTTTCTTTGCTCCCACCACCTGCCAATCCTCTTTTTCTGTAGCTTTATCTTCCGGGATAACATTCAGTTTCTTGTTCAAATTGAAAGACCGTAATTCCGCTGCTCTTGAGCTCTTAGCTGCACTGACCTGCGCAGCAATCTCTCTCACTTTGTTATTGTGTATCGTATTACTATTATTTTTGTGTTTATTAGGTGATGAACTATTATTATTGTGTTTTTGTGAGGTATTACAAGTTAATACAATCCGTTTATTTTTCGCCATTGCTGAAGAATTAAAGGATTATAAGCTTTCTCTCTTTACTCGCTTTCTCTCTCTCTCTTAGTGATGTTGCTATAATTTTTCTCTGCCATAGTTATTTTTGTTACCTAGATGGCGACTCCGGATTCTTTTAGATAACCACTCATCCTGATGATCAGGAAAAAATCACTTTTACATGTCCATATGGTGTATTTGCTTATAGGAGGATGCCTTTTGGTTTGTGCAATGCCCCAGCTACCTTTCAGCGTTGTATGATGGCCATATTTCTGATTACATAGAGTCTATTATTAAAGTTTTTATGGATGATTTCAGTGTATATGGTACTGACTTTGATGTTTCCTTGAGAAATTTGAGTAAGGTTTTGCAGCGCTGTGAGGAGAGCAATCTTGTGCTAAACTGGGAGAAGTGCCACTTCATGGTCCCTGAAGAGGTGGTACTTGGTCATTTGGTGTTAGAAAGAGGCATCCAAGTGGATAAAGCTATGGTTAAGGTGATTGAGCAACTACCGTACCCGGTTAATGTTAAAAGCGTGCGAAGTTTTCTTGGTCATGCAGGATTCTATCGCCGCTTTATTAAAGATTTTTCAAAAATTGCTCAACCACTAACCCAATTTCTCCATAAAGATGCCCCTTTTGTTTTTGCTGATAAGTATGTTAAGTCTTTTGACAGGATTAAACAGGCTCTTATCTCAGCTCTAATAATCCAGTCTCCATATTGGAATTTACCTTTTGAGATCATGTGTCATGCCAGTGATTATGCCATTGGAGCCGTTTTGGATCAAAGAAAATATAAGTGTTGCATGCTATTTATTATGCAAGTAAGACTCTAGATTATGCACAGATCAATTACGCTACTACGAAGAAGGAGCTCCTTACAGTTGTCTATTCTTTAGATAAATTTAGAGCTTATATTGTGGGTTCTAAAGTGATAGTTTATACTGACCATGCGACACTGAAGTATTTATTGGCTAAGAAAGAAGCCAAGCTGAGACTTATTCGTATGATTTTATTTTTACAAGATTTTTACTTGGAGATTCGTGATAAGTCGGGCGCAGAGAATGTAATTACATATCATTTATCTCGTATGAGATTTGATGGAGGAGAATGTACTTACAGAAGGTGCATTCCAGAGAGTGAGGTACATGCCATTCTTTCTTACTATCACTCTTCTTCTTATGGTGGTCATCATGGTCCATCTATGACCTTTGCTAAAGTGATGTAGTCGGGCATCTTTTGGCCAACTATGTTGAAGGATACTACTGGTTTTGTCCGTTCTTGTGATGCGTATCAAAGGACGGGTAATATTTCGCAAAGGCATGAGATGCCTCAAACTGGAATCTTGGAGGTGGAGATTTTTGATGTTTGGGGTATTGATTACCAAGGGTTGTTCCTTACATCTCGTGGGAACCAATAAATATTCGTAGCTGTTGATTATGTCTCTATATGGGTAAAAGTCATTGCCACTCCTACCTGTGATGCTAAAGTAGTTGTCAAAATGTTTCAGAAGATTATCTTTCCGCGGTTTGGAGTCCTTCGCGCAGTCATTAGTGATGGGGGTAAGCACATTAATGAATGTCATCTTAATTCTTTATTGAAGAAATATGGCGTTACACACCGTAGAGGATTGGGATATCATCCACAAACTAGTGGGAAAGTGGAGCTTTCTAATAGAGAGTTGAAGTAAATCTTGGAGAATGTAGTGAGAAAGAACAGAAAAGATTGCAGTCGTAAGCTTGATGACACCTTATGGGCTTACCGAACTGCATTCAAAACTCCGATTGGTGCATCATAGTACCGTTTAGTCTATGGCAAAGCTTGCCATCTTTATGTGGAGCTCGAGTACAAGGCTATGTGGGCCATAAAGAAGTTGAATATGGATCCCTCACTGGCGGGTGAGAAAAGATTAATGCAGCTAAACGAGCTTGATGAGTTTCGACAGCATGCCTATGATAGTGCTCGAGTATATAAGGAGCGAACCAAGAAGTGGCACGACAAGCACATCTTGCAACGAGAATTCAATGTGGGTGATAAGGTATTATTATTTAACTCTCGCTTGCGCTTTTTTCCGGGTAAGCTCAGGAGTAGATGGTCAGGATCGTTCACTGTTGCTGAAGTGAACAAATTTGGGTCAGTTACACTGCAAACTACCAAAGGTGAGACTTTTAAGGTGAATGGGCAATGCTTGAAAGTCTATTATGATGGTGCCTATGTTGGAGTGATAGAGGTCGTTCACCTCTTCACTATTGATTCCTTTTACTGGAGAGGTAATACGGTCATGCGGGACCGCATAAACCAGCGCTACCGGGAGGGAGCCCGGAGTTTTACTTGTAATAATTTTGTAATTTAGGAAGTTGATCGCATTTAATTTCATTTCAATTGTGGAAAATTCAAGGGGTACCCTCGAACTTTGTCATTTTGTATGTGGTACCCAACTTTTTAAGTTTGTACACATGATATCCTTGAGATTTGATTTTCAAGCACAACGTGCCCTTTTTATCGTGTTTAAAATTTTCAATTGAGCGTAAATCATATATCAGAAATCGAAATTGGCTAATTTTGTTTTTCCAAACTGATTACCTCTTCGAGATCTATAAATTGGTAAAAAGAAAGTGGTCATTCGGAAATTTAAGATAGAAAGATATGGTTGATTTGAGATTTTTGTTAAAAAAACCTTATAAAATGTCAGACGACAATTTTTTTCCCTCAGATCGTAGATTATGACGAGATAATCATTTTAGGAAAAACACTTGGCTAGTTATAAATTCCACTCTTGGAGTTATGCACAATTGAGTTTTTTTTTATAGCGACAAAAAGGGCATGTTGTTCATGAAAATCAAACATGGAGAGTATCATGTACACAAACATAAAAAGTTGGTTACCACGTGCAAAATGGCAGTTCGAGGGTACCACGTGAATTTTTCATTTAAATTGTTATTATCTTGTGTGTTTTGAGTGCAGTAAGAGAGTGAATTTAATATATTTGTGGAGTATTTTTGCAGAAAAGACGGAATATATGGCGAAAATTGACATGTTGGGAAAAGAGACGGAAAAATTTTGAGCACTCGATCGAGGAACCAGGATATTAATTCACATTTATCAAATGCCGAAAGTTGATGTTCGTGGAAAGAGTGTACTCGATCGAGTACATCAGCACTCGATCAAGTATACCGAGAGAACCTTGTTCCACGGTTTTAGTTATTGCTTTCCTCTTCTTACTTTCCCTATTTCTTATTATTACTTTTTATATTCCGCCCATATTCTTCTTACTTCTTCCCTAGATCTACACGTCCCCGATCGTAATCTTCCTCTAAATCATCATCAAAACTCAAATTAATTTCTTCTAAGTCGATTTCTGGTACATTGATTAACTCCAATGTGCTTATTTTTGTGTTTAATCATCCCAGTCTCAAGAAAAGAGGTAATTTCTATTGCGTCTTAAATATAGCTCGAAAATTGAATATTGTTGCTTGTTTCTTATGTTTCTTGCCTTAAATCTTCTATTGCTTATGTATAATTGCTACTTCCATGCTATTTAACCCATTAATTGTTGAATTAAAAGCCCAATTTTGAAAATTTCAAAATTAGGGTTCATATTTTCGGGACTTATTTTAGCATTAAATTGGTTGGTAATTATGTTTATTTGCTTGGAATCTTCATTGTTTGTCATATAATTACAATTTCCTTGCCATTTACATAGTTTATGTGTCATTTTCGACCCAAAAATCGAATTTTTCGACTCACTTTGTCTTAAAAACGTGAGCTATTTTGGCATTAAAGTTGGTTTATAAATGTAGGAATGCTATTTGTAGGTATATCTACTCAAGAACAAGGCAATAAGAGACGGAGGGAGAGGCGTGCTTCTATCCGTCAACCAGTTGTTGAATCTTCCAAAGAGGAAGTCGAGGCACTTGAGCAATTCCCGAGTATCCATTCATTGAATTTCGGGATGGTGAGCACAGGGACAAATTCTTGGAGTTGATGGAGCGTCGTATGGCACCTACTAGGTGTGTTGATCGTAAAATCTTGCGTACATACAAGATTGAGACTACCATGGAAGATTTGTTTTATTAAATTGGTTTATCCGGTTTATTTGATCTTCATGAACTCTCTTATCGTCCATTAACCATTGAATTTCTGAGTTCTTTTGTTTATGACAAGCTAGGACATAAATTTCGATTTCGGTTGTTTAATGTTGACTGTAGTTTGTCATTTGCTCAACTAGCTGAGTACTTGAACATCGACCCTCATACTAGTGGTGACTACTTGGTTGTACCTGAGGATTTACATGCTATCCAATACTTCCCTTTGTTTACTGGTTATAGCGATGTAGATGTCAGTGTTATGGCGCTGAGTGATGTTCAGCACGTTTGTTTGAAGTTGTTTCTAAGGATGATGAGCTATATTCTATATGGTCGCTATGACAAGAGTAGGGTACATTCTATGGAGGTTCTCTTACTTGCTAGTTACTTGAACCCCTTCCAAGAGGCTACATTCCAATTTAGACCTCCTGATGTTATTTCTAATGCCTTAGAACGTATGACAGGAAAGTTTGCGACTCTCGATTGTGGAGCTATTAATACTCGGTTGGCTCATAGGTTGGCTAACTTTCAGCGTCATGATCCTTATGAGCCGTTAGTGGATGATGAATATTTGAGGTATGGTATCCGCTACACCACTATTATTAGTGGTGCTGATCATTATTGGAGTGTGAAGAATCATTTGTGGATGAAGCTAATGAATGATAACTTACCACCTGTTGAAGCTCCTGAAGAGAATGATTCTTCTATTCGTCCTCTTCCCACACTTACTTAATTCCTAATAATTTGCTAGTTGCTTTGCCTTTTACTAGCACTACTACCACTACATGACGCCGTAGACCACACCGAGCTCCACCTACTCACATTCCTGGATCTTTTCAGCCGCGGCCTGTTGCTCCATCTACCACTTTGATCCTATTGTCAAGAGAGAGGTGAGGATTCATGGGGGGATTAACACTGCCTTGACTAATAGGCGGTTGTGGTAGCAGCTCGACGCCATTCGTCTGTCTGAGGAGCAATAGTACGCTGGCACTTCGCTCAGTTACAACTCTACTCCCGGAGATGATATTCAGGTTTTTTCATCTTTATGGTGTTCCTCCAGCAGAGTTTGGCCAGTATAGACGCGACTATGGTGCTCTTGGTCATTCTTTCTACACTCTTATCCGGCCTGATATGCCTGTTGGTGGCTTTAGGGATCAGTTTTAGGCTTCTACTTCTCAAGGAGGTCGGTTTGGTGCTAGGACCTCAGGATATCGTGGTCAGTTTGATGCTTCTACTTCATGGACAGCTGGTGGAGTCCGAGGTGGTTGTAATAGAGGTCGTGGTCGACGTGGAAGCCTTGTTGGCCGTCTTGCTGACCTAGGAATGGACATTTTGCAGAGAGAGGGTGATGAGTATGATGAGGCCATCCATGGTGACGGCAATGATGATGATGATGGAGATGAGTATCAGAGATAGCTGGTCACTACATCACCCACTTTGGAGCTGGTTTGGGAGAGCTTCTACTTTGCGGCTGGTACTATCTTTCATTGTACCTTCTTTTATTTTATTACCTTTATGTTGTTAGTTATCTCCCATTTCCCTTTGTTTGTAATGTCCTTTACGTTGTTGCTGCTGTTGTTTGTGATTGCTATGCTATTAGGGTCACAATGAGGACACTTTGACATTTAGGTTTGGCGAAGTATATATTTATGTTTGTGTGATTTAATTTAAGTTGTGTGCTTTAATTATTGTTGTGTGCATTTAAACACAAAAAATCCATAAAAATTAAAAAAAAATCAAAATCCAAAAACATGTTCTTCTTTTTTTTAGGTCAAGTCTTGGTGAATTGAGTAGCAATGATGATAATTTGCATTATTTTTGCATTTCAATCCCAATAAAGTTATCATTGTACATTGTTTTGACTCGTTATTTATGAAAACAAAGTTCATAATTCAAGTCTTGACCGTAATAACATGCCTTGTGCTAAGTAGATTTGATAAAGTTATGTTGGTAAACCACTTAAATTTCTGAGGTATATAGAGCTCCTTAGGCAATGAACATTAATAAACTGGTCTCATTGTCAATTACGCTTGAGTCTGATTCTCCTTGTGGAATGTGTAATATCAAACTGCATAAGTGTGACATTAGTTTCTTAATATTTTTATGCGTTCATATGACTAAATACATGTGAAAAGGCGGTTATTACTGTTCAAATAAGCCTAACATTACCTTTTGTTTATCCCGTTTGAACCCTTGTAGCCGTTTTATATTCCATCTAATAACTACAATCCAAGAATTTGCCTACCTTATCAGGACCGTCGCAATTGCGTGAATTTCAAGTCTATTTTTTCTACTTTGGTTGGGAATGAGACTTTTAATGTCAAGTGGCATTTTTTGGAGAGTGATTCATAGTCTCTTATGTGTTGTCAAAGTTGAGATAATTTCTCTAGCTGGGTGAACTTATGCTTATTATTATAGATTTGGTTTTGGTTTTAGCGCTGCGACTACTGTCTTAGCCTCACATATTCATACGTGCTTTGGCAAAAACAACTTCAATACCATTTACCCATTTGCCACCTTATTGTCCTTGATACATGTACTTTTTTTTTTATTGTGATTGCGTATTAGTTGGAAAAATTTCTATCACATTAGAATCCATGCATGTTTCATAAGTTGAGTGAGTGTCTTATTTCTTTCTATCTTACATATAACTCACTCTTTATGAGTGCAAGAGTGAATCCTTGAGAATGATGCGACGGGTCGTTGTCCGTCGTAAAACACATTTATATCCAACTACTAGCATAGCAAGTAAGTCGGAGTCAAACCCAAAGGACGGGGGTATTCGAATTGTTCAATCTAATTGTAGTTGTACTAAGGGTTGTCACAATTGATTTGAGTTGATGATTCTAAACTAAAGAAGGCCATAAAAAGCAATGAAAGGTAAAACAAGCAACAAAATTAAGAATGTAAACAAATGATAAAAGACATTAGGGGATCATGGGAGTATAGGGGAGTCATGGTAAGATAGCTTAAATGAGTCATATAGATGTAAGAAATTATTATTGTTGGAATCGAGTTAGTTTATATCCTAAAATTCCTAAGAAGTTTTGGGTCTCGGTGGCGAGTCGGTCAAGACTTTACAACACCTACAAGTCGAATTAATTCTTCCTATTCAACTACATGCATGGTCTAAAAAGCCTTTAGTTGGTTTATGTCTTACAAGTATTGTTGAAGGGATAAGAGAATCATGCTAGGTTGTCAATCAAGCATTTAATCAAACATAACGTGCAGAAGTTGAAAATACAACAAGAAAGCATTCATATGAACTCATTAATCATAGACTTATCCCATAATTACTTCCATATTCCCCCACTAATCCTAGCTAGCGGACTACTCACTACACATCATGATTATTATGCTAGCAATGGTGGCAAACATCACAACACAAATGAACATGATGATTAAGCAAGGTAATAAAACAAGAGATTAACAAGTATATAAAGAGGAAATAAGAAGGTTACCAACTTGGAAAGTAAAGATGAACATAAACGAAGAAGAATCCTTGAATAAAGATGGAGACTTGTCACTTAGTCTTAAAATACATACCCAAGAGATCCAAATGTAAATAACTTGTGATGAACAAAGGAAATGAAAGAATAATATAAGAAACCCTTTGATTAATGGTGGAGAGATTTCAATTCCCCAATACAAACCCAAGATTTCTTCAAGTACAAAGCTTAAACTAAGATTGTTTGAGAAATAATTTAGGAAAGATTAAAGTGCAATTTGTGGAATGATTAAAGATTAATCTATTCTAATCTACTCCTAAGAAGGCTTAATCTAATCTAAGGGAACTTAATTTCCTCTAAATACAAGAGGGGTATATATAGTGGGCACAAGAATTAGGTTAACTAAGGGTTTAAATGATGATTAAGCCCCTTAATTGATGTCCAACGCCTTGCAAGTCTTAGTTGGGGACGCACGACCTCTCTTCATGAAGATAATCATCCTGCACTGAGCGGATGCTCGTCTTGGCTTGGGGATGCCTGTCCTGACTTGGGGTCGCCCGTCCTGAGTTTGGGGATGACCGTCCTGACTCTGGGACGCCCGTCCTGAGGGTTAGCTTGTCTATTTGAGCTCGGATTGTAAAACGGACATCATTTCCTCATCCGGACTTCTATTGGAGTGATTCAATAGCCTAGACCACTTGATTTTTCGACACAGTTTCATCTATCATAATTTCAGAGCCAAACAAGTAACTCTTGGTTTAGTTCCAAGCAATTTCCTCTTATAATGGCTCCCTTCTCGTCATCCTTGCCCTACAACTTGTGGGGATTGATTCTTGGGTCGTGGGGATTGTCCTTCATAGCCCTAAGACTTGCTTTATTGAGCTACAACCTTTAACCTTGGTCTCCTATTTGATGCTTGGTCGTTGGATGCAATCCATTTAGCTCTTTTTTACTCTGTTTAGGCAAGGTTAGTGCTCCTGTCCTACCAAGGACAGCAAACCTCATAGAATATGCATAATAGGAAGCTAAAGATAAGAAACGGCCCTAATATAGACTAAAAGGCATAGGAACTAGGCTAGTTAGGGGACTAAGTGTGCGTAAATAGGAGTCCCATCAAATATCCCCAAACTGAACCTTTGCTCGTCCCGAGTAAAGAGGTGACTAAGATTATGACCCTTATTTTAAACTAATACTAATAACATAGCCGTTGTGAGACAATTAACGGGTCTCACTCCGCCCCTTCAACTCACAACAAGACATCTATCAGGTAAGATGCCTTCGTGCAACGCAAGGTGGGGCTTGCCAAAATGGTGATGCATCCAAGCATTAAGCACACAAAACAAGTAATGGATACATCTACAAAAGAACAGCCACTTTCCTCATCTAAGTGGAGGAAGCACTAAAAGAAAAATAATCTAAGGACACATACTTCGTCATAGATACTAGTTATACAAACTACTAAGTCTAAAAGGATAAAATTAAATCATCTCCTAGTAGTGTTGGACTAGGTTACGTGCGTCCGCAATTACTAGATGCTTTCGTCAAGAGTCGGGTCCTTATGGCATTAGAAATACTAAAGGATCGCGGAATTCCCCCTCTTGCCTAGACAAAAGGAAGGGTCATCCGCTCTCCACCATGCAACAAAGATAGGACCATCAATGGATAAAACGGTTTCGAAGTATATGAGTTTCATGATAGTAGTTTGCATTTGAGTTGTTTCCTCCCCATTTTTGTGGTTTTTGACATTAAGAAAATTTATTTGCCATTTTTGATGATTTGGCATTTTTGACTTAGCAATTTTCAACCTTCACATTCCCTAGCTAATGCCTCAAATGTAGTGTCATATCTATGTGAGAAGAGAACAAAAATACAAGTATATACAATTCTACACTACTAAATTAAAGAACATATTTTTGGGATTTTTTCGAAAATTTTCAATTTTTATGTATTTTGGAATATAAATTCCCATCCTCCACTTTATTTTGGACATTGTCCTCAATGTACATGTAGGAGTAGGAATGAAAAAGAAATACTTGTTTTTGGATTTTTAAAGATTTATGGAAATTGAAGTACAAATGCAAATGCAATGATATGAATGAATACATGCTCTAAGTAAATGCAATTCTATATGTCATATATACCAAATTAATTAAATCTAGACTATGCTAGATGATGCATGTTTTCTATTAAGTTGGAAGCTAATTTAAATTAGCTTAGGGCACCTATGATCAAACCTCCCCAAGCCGATTTAAGCACTATTTCTTGTATAAAAAGGAATAGGTTTGGTCATTAGTGACTATGCATAAATGCAAACTTAACTACATGAATTAACTATATGAGACATCTGAGAAATATTATAATGCAAACTATACTATATGAACTAACTAATGCAAAAGTGATATGATATATTTTACAAATGCTAGTCTACTCTATATGATTAACTATGATGTATGTTACTTCATGGTTGGACCTCCCCAAACCGAATTTAAACACTATTTCTAATGTAGGAAGAAAGGGGTTTAATCATGAGGTAACTACATAAATGCAAGGTATATGTAAATATATGGCTTAATGCAAGCTTAACTTATTCTAATCTAAAACAATGCATGCAAAGATTAAACATATGGAAAAGGACGCAACAAGGCTACACTAAAATATCACAAATGAGTCATTTAAAAATCCATTTAACGCTTGTATTAGCTTATCAAACGAATTTGACCAATCCTCACAAATGTGGTCATAAGCATTGCAAAGTGAGCAAGACCAACCATAGAACCAAGAATGAAGAAGAGTGTTAGTGGGATGCTTGTGAAAAAAGAGGTGCATACAAAATATTTCAAAAGCATTCATGGGTTCATCACTTGGTTTTAATTACACAAGAGGAGAGTCAAAGCTTATAAAATCAGATAGGACAACATCCTCCCCATGCCAACTTCCTCTAGGGGTGGTGTCCATACTTCCATCCTCAAGTCTTTTTATGAAACCAACAAGTGCTAAACAAACCACTTTAATACTATCCTCATAATCCTCTTCAACATTCATGGGCTCAAGCAAAGGGGTAAGAGAAATAAAGTCTAAAGAATCGATGGGTGAAAGGAGATCATCCTCACCAAAAAAAGAAACCTCAAATTTTTCAAGAATGGATTCCTTAAGTAAATCTATCTCACAATCCCATTCATCCCCAATGTCCAAACTTCCTTCACCCCA
The DNA here is from genome assembly GCF_048544455.1 of Silene latifolia. Lineage (NCBI taxonomy): Eukaryota > Viridiplantae > Streptophyta > Magnoliopsida > Caryophyllales > Caryophyllaceae > Silene > Silene latifolia. The sequence goes on along the minus strand of NC_133537.1, from coordinate 225,302,233 downwards.
ACAATCATGACAAGGCTCTTATTTCTCGTTACTTTCCTCCATTTGCTCTTCATCGCTACTCTCTTCATCACTTTCAATCCTAAGAGCCTCATATCCTCTAACTAGCTCTCTCTCTCTCTCTCTCTCTCTCTCTCTCTCTCTCTCTCTCTCTCTCTCTCTCTCTCTCTCTCTCTCTCTCTCTCTATCTATCTTTCTCTCTCTCTACCACCTCATGATTCACCTCAAAAGACACTCTCTCAAACTCACACAAACCAAGTTCCTCATTCTTTTCAACAAGAAGATTATTCGGCTTACTCAACCATACATCATCATTGTCAAATTTAACACTTTCCAACTCACAATCGTAAACAACTTTCACAAAATGAAGTATAGGTTGGAATAGGATGTGTGGAGGGTCTCTTGGAATATGGTGGGGCGGTTGAGAAGAAGAGTTATAGACATTCATAAATCATTAACATCATCCATGGGATTTGAATTCACAAGGGGTGGGGATGCATAAAAAGGTCAAGCATTTGAGTCACCACCACAAGATTCATTGGACAATGTTAAATCATGCAAAGAATTCACATTCATGGGGGAAGGAGGCATATAACTAGCATGATAATCATAGGTATTATCAAGAGAATGAGAAACATCACAATCATCAAGCAAAGAATGAATATTTGGCTCATCTCTACATTGTGGTCTTCTCCTAGGTCTCACTCTCCTATAGCCCAAATTCTCATAGTCACTAGCCATCCTTTCAATTAATTCATAACCTTCTTCAACTCCCAAATCATAAAACCTTCCACTAGAAGCACAAATTATCATATCACTATAGTGTGGAATCATGTTTTCAAAGAAAGTCAAAGTGGTTAACCAAAGTGGTATTCCATGATAGGGACACGATCTCAATAAGCCCTTAAGTCTCCCCTAAGACTCACTCAAACTCTGAAACCCATCTTGTTCAAATGTAAGAATCTCATTTCTAAATTTGGTGGCCTTAGAAGGAGGGAAGAACTTTCGAAGAAAGGCTAGACCAAGATCTTTCCAGGTGGTGAAAGTGTTAGGAGGGTGTGATTTCAACCATCTTTTAGCTTCACCCTTAACTAAGAAAGGAAATAGAATGACTTTTATGGTGTCATTGGATACTTCATCATTCCTTAACACACAACACAAATCCACAAATCTCCCAAGGGGGACAAACACATCCTCACTCTCATACCCATGAAATGCATTTTTCTCCACTAAATCAATAAAGTCTAGTTTAATATGAAAGCTAGAAGCCTTCACAATACCAAAAGTTAATTGGTGAGCCAAACAAGTCGGGGTCGGGCCTATTATCGTCGTCAAAAGTAGGCATGGCAAAACAACAAGAAAATACCTAAATCAAAAAAAGAAACAAAGTTCTCAAGGAGCCAGGGTTCCTAATGAAGAAGAAGCACAATTAAAACTAGACAAAAGAACGATCCAAATACACAACACCGTCCCCGGAAACGGCGCCATTTTGATGTGACGGGTCGTTGTCCGCCATTAAACCCATTTATATCCAACTACTAGCATAGCAAGTAAGTCGGAGTTGAACCCAAAGGACGGCGGTATTCGAATTGTTCAATCTAATTGTAGTTGTACTAAAGGTTGTCACAATTGATTTGAGTTGATGAGTCTAAACTAATGAAAGCAGTAAATAGCAATCAAAGGTAAAACAAGCAACAAAATTAAGGGTGTAAACAAATGGTAAAAGACACTATGGGATCATGGGATCATAGGGGAATCATGGTAAGATAGCATAAATGAGTCATATAGATGCACGCAATTATTATTGTTGGAATCGGGTTAGTTTATATCTTACAATTGCTAGGAAGTTTTGGGTCTCGGAACCGAGTCAGTCAAGACTTTACAACACCTATAAGTCGACTTAATTTATCCTATTCAACTATATGCATGGTCTAACAAGCCTTAAGATGGTTTCTGTCTTACAAGTCTTGTTGAAAGGATAAGGGAATCATGTTAAGTTGTCAATCAAGCATTTCATCAAACATAACATATGCATAAGTTGAAAATACAATAAGAAAGCATTCATAAGAACTCATTAAGCATAGACTTATCCCATAATTACTCCCCTAATCCCCCACTAACCCTAGCTAGAGGACTACTCACTACACATCATGATTATTATACTAGTAATGGTATCAAACATCACAACACAAATGAACATGATGATTAAGCAAGGTAATAAAATAAGAGTTTAACAAGTAAATAAAGAGAGATTAAGAAGGTTACCAACTTGGAAAGTAAAGATGAACATAAACAAAGAAGAATCCTTGAATAAAGATAGAGACTTGTCACTTAGTCTTTAAATACAAACCCAAGAGATCCAGATGTAAATAACTTGAGATGAACAAAGGAAATGGAAGAACAATAGAAGAAACCCTTTGATTAATGGTGGAGAGTTGTCAATTCCCCAATATAAACCCATGAATTCTTCAAGTACAAAGCTTAATCTAAGATTGTTTGAGAAATAATTGAGGAAAGATTAAAGTGCAATTTGTGGAATGATTAAAGATTAATCTATTCTAATCTACTCCTAAGAAAGCTTAATCTAATCTAAAGGAACTTAATCTCCTCTAAATACAGGAGGGATATATATATAGTGAGTACAAGAATTAGGTTTAAATGACCATGAAGCCCCTGAATTGAAGTTCAACGCCTTGCAAGTCCCAGTTGGGGACGCACGACCTCTCTTCGTGAAGATAATGATCCTGCACTGAGGGATGCTCGTCCTGGCTTGGGGACGCCCGTCTTGACTTGGGGACGCCCGTCCTGAGTTGGGGACGCCCGTCCTGAGGGTTAGCTTGTCTATTTGAGCTCGGATTGTAAAACGGGCGTCATTTCCTCATCCAGACTCCTATTGGAGTGATTTAAAAGCCTAGGCCACTTGATTTTTCAACGCCGTTGCATCTATCATAGTTTCAGAGCAAAAAACACAACTCTTGGTTTGGTTCCAAGCAATTTTCTCTTGTAATGGCTCCCTTCTCGTCATCCTTGCCTAACAACTTGTGGGGATTGATTATTGGGTCGTGGGGATTGTCATTCATAGCCCTAAAACTTCCTTTATTTAGCTACGGCCTTTAGCCTTGGTCTCCTCTTTGATGCTTGGTCGTTGGATGCAATCCATTTAGCTCTGCTTTCCTCCTTTTAAGCAAGGTTAGTGCTCCTTTCCTACCAAGGATAGAAAACCTCATAGAATTTGCATAATAGGAAGCTAAAGACAAGAAACGACCTAATACAAACTAAAAGGCATAGGAACTTGGCTAGTTAGGCGACTAAATGTGCGTAAATAGGAGTCACATCAGAGAATCCGATTAATTTGTCTTGCAAGATTGAAAGGTAATTGGTTGAATTACGGTATCATGTTACATCTTGAGATGAGCTATTACCCGTGCCTTTGAATTCGTTTTATTGGCACAATTTTGGTCACTACTTTGTTATAGATATGGATAGCATGTGATTTGTATATGCATCAACATTAACTTTGAGTTATTCATTCATCATTTGTATGATTGCCATTTTGTATTGTGTGTTTGCTTTGTTTAGGGACAAGCAAAGAGTTGGTTTAGGGGATTTTGATGAATCATATTTATATATAATTTTATGACTCCCCTTAAGTTGTTTATGATACGATTTTCGTGCAATTTACGTTATTTATATGCCTTTTACATTAGAATGTTGATACTGCTGCTATTTGGTGTCTAAATGAAGGAATGATGCATTTATGAAGCAAATGAGCGATGGATCACGGCAGAATTGGCTTGATGGAATACACGAAGTATGGCACGGAAATCTAGAAGAGTGAATGATAAGAAGTGAAGATTGCACGAGATAATGCTGAGAAGTATGCATACTCGATCGAGTTGACATTTTCTCGATCGAGTGGATGTTTACTCGATCGAGTAACCAAGCTGGCTGAAGACTTTTCCGATATTTCCTAAAAGTCATCTAATTTTTATATAAATACTAAGCTCGTGTTATGTTATTAGGTTACATTTTATTTATCATTAGAACTTCTAAAACTCCTAAGGTTAGTCGGCTATCATTATTTCGGATCTACAATTCGTTCTGCAGTCATTTGCTAGGTCCTTTAATCATTCTTCAATTATTATTCAATCTAGTCACAATTGTTCAATTGCTTAATTATTCTTCCGACATGCTTTTAATTACGTCTTTTATTTATACTATTGTTATTAATTATCTTATCATGAGTAGCTAATCACTTTATCTAAGGTAAAGGGATCAAGGTTGATTAGAAGGGGGTTAATGATTTAATTTTTAGTAATATCGCATGAATTATCGTTTGATTATTGTTCTTCTTCTAATTATTTGATTTAGGCCTGATTTGGTAATTAGTCTAGCGAATTAAGACTTTCTCCGACCAGGTTAGAATTAATATACACTGCGATAATCAGATAGATATAGTTTCATTATAACGATTGCATGTTAAACTAAATTTAAAGGGCATAATTGAATCAACCGATATTCTGTCCTTAGGTAATTCGATTGACCTTACAATTGATTAAAATACACCCCCGGATAATTGACCTTGTGAACCCTCTCCCTAGACCTTTTAATATTATTGTTTACAACCTTTACTTTATTGCAATTAGGCACTAGAAATCAACCAAACCAATCTCCAAAAATTTTTTACTTTAAGACACTTTAAATATTAACAAACTGAATATTATCACCTCCCTATGGATTCGATACCAGTCTTGCCACTAGCTATTAGTTAGTAATATTATAGGATTATTTTTCTTTAGGTGATACGATTTTAGCCTTATCATTAACAGGTTTGAAGAAAAAATAGGTTAAGACGTTTGAAGAAAACAGGTTTAACAAGTTGAACAGATTTTGAAAATATTCCAGACAGAATGGAAATACAAGCCTGAAAGGTGACCTTTATATCATTTAAGCCCTTACCCCTTGGGGCAAAGGCAGGAAAATATATCTATCCTGTCAGGATAACCTCCCTGACCAGGAACACCAAAATATCAAATTGTTTTTCCAGGGACATCCCCCCTAGATGGGCCAAACCAAATAAAAATTATCATTAAAAACCTACTGCTCTGCCTTGGAAGCAGCATCAGCAGCAAAATCTTTTGTCCCCTCGACATCCTGAGCATCGGCATCCTGCTCTTATGGAGAATCTACTTCCTGATCTTCACCATAATTGTGCAAATCAGGGAACTTCTTAGCAGCAATAGCCATCTCAGCTTCAGGGTTCCACCTTGCCCTGGCTTCGACGGGCTCAGACAAAGCCACCACTTTACCCTTGATGAACAAATAAAAAGCATCATCATCAAGCTTGTTCTCCAAATCATCCTACTCGAGGCAAAGCTCTTCATTCTTATCCAGCGCTTCCTGCAACAACTGCTTGCTAGACCCAACCTCACACTTTGCAGCATCAAGCTCAGCCTTGGCAGCAACCATGTCAGCCTTGGCGAATGAGAACTCATATTGCAGCTTATCAAGATCAACTTGTAAAATACCAATCCACGCTACCAATGAGGTAACCTGATAGGCATTAAGGAGACAAGCCGATGCACCCTGATCAGAAAAATGAAAAGTGTAAGAAAAGATAAACCAAGAAGCTGAACAACCATGTAAAGAAGAAGTACGATTTACCTCTTGCAAAGATCCAACACCATTAGTCAAAAGATTGACAGCGTGATCCACTACAACAACAGCCTTGGGTGAAGTCTCAATAGGGCCCATTGAAAGCATTGAAGGAGAGTTGGAATTGGCAAAGCCTTGAATCTTCTCCCTAACAGCATCCAGATGGTCAACCCTGGCCTTAACCTCCCTGACATTAGCAAGAATGTCAGCCTCCTCTTGTTTACTTTTCTACGCTATTGAACTTGTCTCGGTAGCGGCAACTTGAGCAGCGGGGGCATCAGTCAAATCAATCAAGACATCAGCCACACCTCTGCTATGGGAATCTTCCTCCTTAACTTTTGCAAGCCTGGCATTCAGGTCTACAATCCCAAACCTGGCAAGTCTGGTAGATGATCGAGTAGCTACAACACGAGGAACTATATCAGCAATAAAGATAAATACTACAACTAAACTATCTTGAAGAAAAGCAAAGGAAAAAGAATCTCACTGCCAAAAGTTGAAACCCCAGCAGGCTTGCTAGGTTTTGTAGCCTTAAAAATGCCCTTAGAAATCAAGCAGCTAGGAAAGCGTCCCACTCCAGAGAAGAATGGCCATGACCTCTCCATCGAAGGGATAGCCAAGAAGGTAGTCACCCTCTTAGAAGAATAGTCGACATTGGACACCCAATAATCCACTGCAAGAAAGGTACACCCCGCTTAGTATTTGTTGGCTTCTTTTGTACTAACAAATTTTTTGTAGGGAAGAAAAAGTTACAGGTTACTTACCACCAACACAGGCATCATAATTGAGATACGCGAGGTCAGGCCCAACTGAGTTGGTCCTGATAAACATATAGCCAGCAGCCGAGTTCTGGTCATAGCCGCTATCCAGATTCCTATGTAAGGGATTAGTAGAAGGTCTAACCTTGAAACTAACCCTGCCATAACTATTTTGCCTCAGAGAGTAACAGATTTTCAGATCCTCTACAAGGAAGGACAAGTTATGTTTTTAACGTAAAAACTCAATAGAGTGAACCACCTTCCATATCATTGGCATGATCTGGTAAGGACGGAATCTTATTTCCTTGATAACTTCGACCATCAAACGAGAGAAAGGCAACTTGTAACCAGCCCTGAACGACCAATCGTGGATGCAGAACTAACCAGCCCAGGCAGCCCTGATAGGAGAGTTCATTAAAATCCACACTTCAGAATTAGAGGGAATGATTCCTTTAGGCTTCAAAATTTTGTCGAACTCGGGTTTGATCGAGTTGAGTAGAGAATGTTGATCAACAAGCGCTTTCGTTGGCTTGAATTCAAAGTTCTTATGAAAGATAGACACCATCCTAACAGTAGCAACAAAAGATAGATTTTCAGAGGTTTCACGTTTGTTTTCAGAGGTTGTTTCAGTAGAGTTTGTGACGAATGGAGTGCTTCGAGCAGCAGCACCCCTAGTGGACTTTCTCTTAGTTACCATATTGTTGTTTTCTGAAAATAATAATTAATTACATCTCGCAGCGGAAATAAATAAAGTGAATAACATTAATAACAAATATCTGAAACTATGTGATCTAGACTCTAGGTAATCTTTGGTCGAGTTCCTCACGATTTTCTGAGTTCCCAAGTGAGCTAATCAAGTACATGTTATATAATCCACATCCCCAATTAATCGGAAATATTAATTGGTTCAACACAGGACGCCATCAATTAAAGCGGTCATCAATTTTATTTTTGACATGATAGAAAACAAGTCAACCAGAAGGTCGAGTAGGATAGATAAATAACCGTTAATATGCAATGCAGTATGCCATGATATACAGTTGCGCTCATCACCCGGAACTTTCGTTCATCCCGCCAATCCCTAGCCCGGGGTACTCATCATCCCAACTGAAGTTGAGGTATTTAATCATCCCATAGGCAATTCATGCATAACCTGTAACACCCCCCATTTATCCAAGAGCCTTGACTAGGTCTTCCTAGATAAGTGAGACTGTTACCATCTTGGAAAGACTAAGGTAGTGAATAAAAGAGTTTAGCAAACTAAGGCGTTTTAAATAAATTAACTTAAAGGTCATATACAACTTTTTCCTTCTCAAAATAAATACATTACAAACTCGCAACGGAATTAAAAGACAAATTAATTGTGATTAATAACTAAGTGGTGAGCTAAAGCTAAGTCGTCCAGTCCACGTCCTCCCACGCCTCCCAAGCTCCTAGCCACCTAGTCTCAAGTACCTGGCAAGTCTGCTCCCCAGTTACGGTTCATCACAAGTGTTCACGAATACACGGTCAACCTCGCGATTGAGTAGGAAAACTACACAATAGTAACGCAACCTGCAATAATCATATTATACCATATCCAACACAGTCGAACGTACTCCATCACTTCTGGACACACAGTCCACTCCGGGTCACACAGACAATGGACACACAGTCCTGCCTCAAACACACAGTCTGGATACTCCTGGACACACAGTCCACACCATGACACACAGGCAAATGGACACACAATCCCTCCTCAAACACATAGTCTGGCTACTTATGGACACACAGTCCACTCCAACAATACTACATATGCCAGCAATAACATACAGCATAAAAATAAATTAAGCTCAATAGTCAAATACAAGATATATAGCTAATCACAATCCGTCTCAATATCCGTCTTACACACACATCCATCTCACAATACTTCCAAGTAACCCAAAGACTCAATTACGCACTAATCATTCAACAATAGAATTAGATTGAGTAGTTATCCTACCTGTCAAGCAATTACTCCAAATAATGCAATCTACTAAAACTATCCTTCAATAAACCCGTTCAACAAGTCCATCACCTATTGATAAATAATTATTATAAATTACTATCTACTAATTATCTTACACAATTGAATTTATTTTAAATTAATTACGTCAATTATATTCCCGTTTAATTATAATACGAAAACTCGTTTTATTAAAGTCAAAACCCGATTAGCCATTAACACATGAAAACGGTCAACCCACTAACAATCAAAACAACCCATCAACACCATGAACACGGGTTGAACCCGTGTTCACCCATCACCAAAAACCCGCACAATCCAACACCATCCGACCACCGCCGTCACCACCCAACATAGCCACCACAAGCCCACTACACCCAGCACTCACACACACCCTAACCACCCTTCAATCTGCCACCAACAGTCCAAAACCTCTCGCCCTAACCACCTTCCTTACCCGACATTAACAACACCAACACCCTCAACCCCGTGTACAAAACCCCACGCCAACACCACCACAACCACCAATACCACCTCTGGCCACCACTGTCCCACGGTGACTCCAGGGGTGGTCCCCTTTCCCCGGTGAGTCAACAAACACGGCTATGGTAGTCGTCTTAAGACAATGATATGCGAAACACCAACCTTCCCCTGTTTTTACGAATTCGGGCCAACTACCGTACCAAACACCACCCTTGACCACCCACAACCACCCAAAATGGTCGACCCTTCGTCCAGATGCTAACTCTAGTCCTCGTCAGGTCTGAGTCACTCTAAACAAGGGTCAAAGGCCATATAACCCATGATACAAACGCCATCAAACACCTACACGAAAACCAATAAAAACATCCCTTCCCCGCCGGTCACTGGTGGTCAAATGCAAGTCCGGCCACGGTCATAGTCACGGTCAAAGAAAGTCATATGGTGGTCTAAATAATGAGTTATAACAAGACAAAGATGTATACATGAGACGGTCTTAAATTAATACCTTGAGACGATAAAAGACCATAAATTCCTTGCTTTTCTCCTTCTTATTCTCCCTCGCTCTCTCTCTTTTTTTGTGAATTTGTGAAATATAAGGGTAGGTGATTGAAACTTATATAGTGGTCTAAGGGATACAATTAGGAAACTACTAGGAAACTACCAATTCTATTATATTATTATTATAAATTATTATTAGTCTTACCATAAGTAGGATTACCACACACTACCATTACTAATATTACTACCGTAATATTAGTATTATTATCTTATAATTAAAATACAATTTTAAGAGATAAGAAATAAAAAATATATATTTTATAACACAATTATGAAAATGAACTATATTTATTAAATAGCTTAATAGAATATCTTTATAAAACAACTATACTTATCAAAATACTTTTATAAAATAAAGGGTATTACATAACCAGGTTGGGGAAGTCAATGCAAGTGCTATGTAATATGAATGCAACAAAAATAATAGTAATCATCCGAGACACGAAGCAGGGGCATCCATCGTAAATATTATGCTAAGATATGCATAACCCAATAATTATTCAACCATATAAAAACATCTAACGCCAATACAAATATAATCTCATATGGCTCATAATATAACATCCATAATTCAATAATGCAAATAGTTGAGTAGTTATCCTACCTTGATAACAATTCTTCTCAAATTAAGCAAATAAGAATTACAAGCGCTCCTCCAAAAATTTTTCACCTAAATAATCAAATATTATGCATACAATTACTAATCTATCAATACAACAACGACTAAAACAAGAATCTACCTAAAAATCCCCCAAAATAACGCTCAAATCGCGAGGTCAAACCCCTGGTCAACACTGGTCAACGGCAGGCCCAGGTGGTCAAGGACGTTGGTGGTCAACAGTGGTTGGTCAGTGGTCAAACTTAAATAAGTAAACAATTGACCAAAACAAGGTTTAGAATACCTACGGAATTAAATTTTAAGGTGTAATAAGGATAAAGAAGGCTCCTTATCTTTCTAGTCCCATTCTCTCTCTCTATATATCTTGTGATTTGTAATTCTGAGCAATAAAATATATAGTGATTGGTGAATGGGGTATATATATAGTGACAAGTGAAGTTTCTAGGAAGTTTCTATATTATAAGATCTAATAATATAATAAGAATAAAATATCTAAGGTAGGTGAAATAATAATAATAATAATAATAATAATAATAATAATAATAATAATAATAATGATAATAATAATAATAATAATAATAATAACATTAATAATAACATTAATAATAATAATAATAATAATAATAATAATAACAATAATAATAATAATAATAACAATAATAATAATAATAATAATAATAATAATAATAATAATAATAATAATAATAATAATAATAATAATAATAATAATAATAATAATAATAATAATAATAATAATAATAATAATAATAATAATAATAATAATAATAATAATAATAATAATAATAATAATAATAATAATAATAATAATAATAATAATAATAATAATAATAATAATAATAATAATAATAATAATAATAATAATAATAATAATAATAATAATAATAATAATAATAATAATAATAATAATAATAATAATAATAATAATTTATTTCGCGGTTCTGTTCGCCGCCTCGTAGTCTGTTTTTCTCTTTGACACCACGCCAGCTTGCTTTGTGGCAGTCGCAGCAGGGTTCCCACTCTTCTGATTGGTTGCGTGCGGTCCCTATCTCGGGGTTGGGTCAAACTATGAACAGGAGGACTTACCGTAGTGTGCTTGGGTATCGCCTTGGTGTTCCGTTATTCACGGTATTTAGGCCCTGTCCTGCTTGCTCTCAAGTTTTTGCTGATTATGTTTTTGGGGCCCACGTTGTTTCTTGTACTGGTACTGTGGGCGTTAAACATCGGCATAACCTCGTCCGTGACACTCTATTCGACATCTGCTATAGATCTGGTTTTTCTGCGGGAAAGGAGGTTAATATCGGTTTGGTTGACGGGCATGGTAGCTCTCTTCGTCCTGCGGATTTGCTACTTTATTCTTGGGACAGAGGGCGTGATGTGTGCGTTGACTTGACAGGGTCTTCTCCTTTGACTCAAACTGGGATGACGGATTTTGTGCCTGGCCTGGTTGTCGCAGATGCTGCTCAGCATAAGTGTGCTAAGTACGGGGATTTGTGCGCGGCAGCGGGTTATGGTTTCCTTCCCTTCTCTTTCTCTTCACTTGGAGAGCTGGGTTCAGATGTTGTCGCCTTGCTCAAGCTGATCCAGAAATACTCGGTATCTCAGGATGCGGGGGCTCGGGTGGCCGCTTACAATTTTACTAGACTTAGCTTTGCTGTTGCTAAGGGTGTGGGAGCCCAGATTGTCTCTTGGGTCCCCACCAATTTCATGTAAACTTTTATTTTTCTTTTAATGAAAGCTGAGCGCATTCTTTTATAAAAATAATAATAATAATAATAATAATAATAATAATAATAATAATAATAATAATAATAATAATAATAATAATAATAATAATAATAATAATAATAATAATAATAATAATAATAATAATAATAATAATAATAATAACAATAATAATAATAATAATAATAATAATAATAATAATGAGAGAGGAGAGGAGATGACCATTTCAGGGAGAAGAGAGGCGATTGTACTGTCATCACACCCACCGTCGGCAACCTCAAGTCGTCGGCGTCACCACGCATCACCAACGGCAACCTCACGTTGCCGTCGTTCCAACAGTGGGTTGTGGTGTTCCTTTTCGAGGGTTTTCCGTTTTAGGGTTCCGGTTTTCCTTTTTCTGTTTTGGTTTTCTGCTGCTTTGGATCCCTCCACGGTCGTTGCCGTTGATCGGTTTATCGCCTGTCATCCTTGCCGGCCGTTCCCATTGACGTCACACTGGTGTTCGTCGTTTTGGTTAAGGTTCCTTTTCAGGCTTTTTTTTCTATTTTTTTTCCTGTTTGCGGTGGTGCTTTTGGCCGATGATTTTTTTTGGGTGGCACCGCCTCTGCCCTTCTGTCCGACGGTCTTTTTCGGGCCCCTTGGTGCCACTGTCAGTCCTTGCTTGTTGTGGCAGTCACCTTTTTTGTGGTTGCTGCGTTTCACTTTTAGGGCTGCTTCTAGGGTTGCGGTTTTCTCTCCTGCCGATGTGGTTGCTGGTTGCTGCTACTGGTGGCTTGCCGGCCATCTGCTTTGTCGGTGTTTGTAGGGTTCTGTGGCTATTTGGTGTTGTGGGGCCTTTAGCTTTTTTCTTGTTTTCTTCCTTTTGTCGTCAGCGGTTTTTTTTGTCATGGTGGTTGTTTTGACCTCGGTGTGGTGGCTGCCTGGGTGGTGGTTTGCTTCCTACATGTGGGTTGCTTGCTTTGTCACTAGCTTTGCATCGTCATGCTTGCCTTGGTTCTATATCACTGCCCTTTCGTTGGTCTCCATGAGTGTCGTGATGGTAATAGTAAGGTTCTCACTAAAGCATCCCTTATACGGCATTTTAAGGATCGACATTGTCGTGGTGAAGCTATGGCACTTACGCGTCAAACTCTTTCTGATAGTTTGACGGTTTTTTCTAATGCTGAGACTACTTTGCAGCGGACGGGGGTCTGGTTATGTGGGGAGTGTCTTACCACTCATACTTTTACTACTAAATGTCGGCATCATGAGGATGGTTCTATTCTGGATCCTCTGAATTGTGGTGATGACCATGTCTGCTTTTTTATTTATGGTATTCCTTAGCCTTCTGTTCCGTCTCCGTCGGTTATCTCGTCTGATGTTGGGGTTGAGCCAGTTGGTTCCACTATCTCTTTGCTTGATCGTTTGCTTTCGTTGGGTTTACGCACTGTGAAATCTATCCCTCCTAAGTGTCGCCTTGGGTTTGCTCGGCTTTTAAAAGGGGCTTTGGATGATGTGGGTGACTCTCCTGGTGACCTCTCCTGCTGGATTCGTTTGATTGTGTTGCCCCTTTATATACTTAAGACCTTTCCCCCGAGGAGTAATCTTGAGTGTAGGACCTCTGTCAGACGTCAGCGCTAGGAGGAGAGTATTGCCAGTGCTATTCTTGCTTGGGGTGTGCCTGGTGGCAGTTTGCAGCTCTTGCGGGCGACTTTGGATGAGGTCTAAATAATGAGTTATAACAAGACAAAGATGTATACATGAGACGGTCTTAAATTATTACCTTGAGACGATAAAATACCATAAATTCGTTGATTTTCTCCTTCTTATTCTCCCTCTCTCTCTCTCTCTTTTTGTGAATTTGTGAAATATAAGGGTAGGTGATTGAAACTTATATAGTAGTCTAAGGGATACAATTAGGAAACTACTAGGAAACTACCAATTCTATTATATTATTATTATATATTATTATTAGTCTTACCATAAGTAGGATTACCACACACTACCATTACTAATTTTACTACCGTAATATTATTATTATTATCATCTTATAATTAAAATACAATTTTAAGAGATAAGAAATAAGAAATATATATTTTATAACACAATTATGAAAATGAACTATATTTATTAAATAGCTTAATAGAATATCTTTATAAAACAACTATACTTATCAAAATACTTTTATAAAATACAGGGTATTACATAACCAGGTTGGGGAAGTCAATGCAAGTGCTATGTAATATGAATGCAACAATAATAATAGTAATCATCCGAGACACGAAGCAGGGGCATCCATCGTAAATATTATGCTAAGATATGCATAACCCAATAATTATTCAATCATATAAAAACATCTAACGCCAATACAAATATAATCTCATATGGCTCATAATATAACATCCATAATTCAATAATGCAAATAGTTGAGTAGTTATCCTACCTTGATAACAATTCTTCTCAAATTAAGCAAATAAGAATTACAAGCGCTCCTCCAAAAATTCTTCACCTAAACAATCAAATATTATGCAGACAATTACTAATCTATCAATACAACAACGACTAAAACAAGAATCTACCTAAAAATCCCCCAAAATAACGCTCAAATCGCACGGTCAAACCCCTGGTCAACGGCAGGCCTAGGGGGTCAAGGACGTTGGTGGTCAACAGTGGTTGGTCAGTGGTCAAACTTAAATATGTAAACAATTGACCAAAATAAGGTTTAGAATACCTACGGAATTAAATTTTAAGGTGTAATAAGGATAAAGAAGGCTCCATATCTCTCTAGTCTCCTTCTCTCTCTATATAAATCTTGTGATTTGTAATTGTGAGCAATAAAATATATAGTGATTGGTGAATAGGGTATATATATAGTGACAAGTGAAGTTTCTAGGAAGTTTCTAGATTATAAGATCTAATAATATAATAAGAATAAAATATCTAAGGTAGGTGAAATAATAATAATAATAATAATAATAATAATAATAATAATAATAATAATAATAATAATAATAATAATAATAATAATAATAATAATAATAATAATAATAATAATAATAATAATAATAATAATAATAATAATAATAATAATAATAATAATAATAATAATAATAATAATAATAATAATAACAATAATAATAATAATAATAACAATAATAATAACAATAACAATAATAATAATAATAATAATAATAATAATAATAATAATAATAATAATAATAATAATAATAATAATAATAATAATAATAATAATAATAATAATAATAATAATAGACTATGAACGGGAGGACTTACCGTAGTGTCTTTGGGTATCGTCTCGGGTGTTCCGTTATTCACGGTATCTAGGCCATGTCCCCGCTTGCTCTCGGGTTTTTCTTTGGGATGTTTTTGGGGACCACGATGTTTCTTATCTGGCATCGTAGGCGTTAAACATCGGCATAACCTTGTCCGGGACACTCTTTTCGACATCCGTTATAGATCCGTATTACTGCGGGGAAGGAGGTTGATATCGGTTTGGTTGATGGGCATGGTGGCTCTTTTCGTCCTGCGGATTTATTGCTTTATTCTTGGGACATGGGGCGTGATGTGTGCGTCGACCGTGGGTTCTTCACCTTTGACTCGGATCGGGTTGCGATTTTTGTCGGGTCGGATTGTCGCCGATCTTTCGGCGAAAGTGTGCTAAGTATGGGGATTTGTGCGCGGTAGCGGGTTATGGTTTCCTACCTTTCTCTTTCTCTTCACTTGGGGAGTCGGGTTCGGATCTTTGTTGCCTTGCTCAAGCGGATCCGAAATTTTCGGTATCTCGGGATGCGGGGGCTCGGGTAGCCGCTTACATTTTTACTAGACTTAGCTTTGTTATTGCTAAGGGTGTGGGATCCCAGATTGTCTCTCGGCTCCCCACCAATTTCATGTAAACCTTTTATTTTTATTTTTATGAAAGTTGCGCGCATCTTATAATAATAAAAAATAATAATAATAATAATAATAATAATAATAATAATAATAATAATAATAATAATAATAATAATAATAATAATAATAATAATAATAATAATAATAATAATAATAATAATAATAATAATAATAATAATAATAATAATAATAATAATAATAATAATAATAATAATAATAATAATAATAATAATAATAATAATAATAATAATAATAATAATAATAATAATAATAATAATAATAATAATAATAATAATAATAATAATAATAATAATAATAATAATAATAATAATAATAATAATAATAATAATAATAATAATAATAATAATAATAATAATAATAATAATAATAATAATAATAATAATAATAATAATAATAATAATAATAATAATAATAATAATAAGGGTGTGGGAGCCCAGCTTGTTTCTCGGCTCCCCACCAATTTCATGTAAACTTTTGGTTTTCTATTAATGATAGTTGCGCGCATCCTTTTATGAAAATAATAATAATAATAATAATAATAATAATTTATTTCGCGACGGTTGCTGCCGCCTCAGAGTCTGTTTTCTCTTTGACACCACGCCAGCTTGCTTTGTGGCAGTCGCAGCAGGGTTCCCACTCTTCTGATTGGTGCGTGCGGTCCCTATCTCGGGGTTGGGTCAGACTATGAATAGGAGGACTTACTGTAGTGTGCTTGGGTATCGTCTTGGTGTTCCGTTATTCACGGTATTTAGGCCATGTCTTGCTTGCTCTCAGGTTTTTACTGATGATGTTTTTGGGGCCCACGCTGTTTCTTGTACTGGTACTGTGGGCGTTAAACATCGGCATAACCTCGTCCGTGAAACTTTATTCGACATCTGCTATAGATCTGGTTTTTCTGGAGGAAAGGAGGTTGATATCGGTTTGGTTGACGGGCATGGTAGCTCTCTTCGTCCTGCGGATTTACTGCTTTATTCTTGGGATAGGGCGTGATGTGTGCGTTGACTTGTTAGGGTCTTCTCCTTTGACTCAGACTGGGATGACAGATTTTGTGCATGGCCGTGTTGTCGTTGATGCTGCTCAGCGTAAGTGTGCTAAGTACGGAGATTTGTGCGCGGCATCGGGTTATGGTTTCCTTCCGTTCTCTTTCTCTTCACTTAGAGAGCTGGGTTCAGATGTTGTCGCCTTGCTCAAGCGGATCCAGAAATACACGGTATCTCAGGATGCGGGGGCTCGTGTGGCCGCTTACATTTTTACTAGACTTTGCTTTGCTGTTTCTAAGGGTGTGGGAGCCCAGATTTTCTCTCGGCTCCCCACCAATTTCATGTAAACTTTTATTTTTCTTTTAATGAAAGTTGCGCGCATCCTTCATAAAAAAAAAAAAAAAAAAAAAAAAAAAAAAAATAATAATAATAATAATAATAATTTTGATAGAGGAGAGGAGATGACCATTTCAGGGAGAAGAGAGGCGATTGTACTGTCATCACACCCACCGTCGGCAACCTCACGTCATCGGCGTCACCACGCATCACTAACGGCAACCTCATGTTGCCGTCGTTCCAACAGTGGGTTGTGGTGTTCCTTTTCGAGGGTTTTCCGTTTTGGGGTTTCGGTTTTCCTTTTTCTGTTTTGGTTTTATGCTGCTTTGGATCCCTCCACGGTCGTTGCCGCTGATCGGTTTACCGCCTGTCATCCTTGCCGGCCGTTCCCATTGACAACACACTGGTGTTCGTCGTTTTGGTTAGGGTGCCTTTTCAGGCTTTTTTTTCTATTTTTTTTCCTGTTTGCGATGGTCTTTTGGCCGATGATTTTTTTTGGGTGGCGCCGCCTCTGCCCTTCTGTCCGCCGGTCTTTTTCGGGCCCCTTGGTGCCACTGACAGTGCTTGCTTGTTGCGGCAGTCACCTTGTTTGTGGTTGCTGCGTTTCACTTTTAGGGCTGCTTCTAGGGTTGCGGTTTTCTCTCCTGCCGGTGTGGTTGCTGTTTGCTGCAACTGGTGGCTTGCCGGCCATCTGCTTTGTCGGTGTTTGTAGGGTTCTGTGGCTGTTTGGTGTTGTGGGGCCTTTAGCTTTTTTCTTGTTTTCTTCCTTTTGTCGTCAGCGGTTTTTTTTGTCGTGGTGGTTGTTTTGACCTCGGTGTGGTGGCTGCCTGGGTGGTGGTTTGATTCCTACATGTGGGTTGCTTGCTTTGTCACTAGCTTTGCATCGTCATGCTTGCCTTGGTTCTATATCACTGCCCTTTCGTTGGTCTCCATGAGTGTCATGATGGTAATGGTAAGGGTCTCACTAAAGCACCCCTTATACGGCACTTTAAGGATCGACATTGTCGTGGTGAAGCTATGGCACTTACGCGTCAAACTCTTTCTGATAGTTTGACGGTTTTTCTAATGCTGAGACTACTTTGCAGCGGATGGGGGTCTGGTTATGTGGGGAGTGTCTTACCGCTCATACTTTTACTACTAAATGTCCGCATAGTGAGGATGGTTCTATTCTGGATCCTCTGAATTGTGGTGATGACCATGTCCGCTTTTTTATTTATGGTATTCCTTGGCCTTTTGTTCCGTCTCCGTCGGTTATCTCGTCTGATGTTGGGGTTGAGCCAGTTGGTTGCACTATCTCTTTGCTTGATCGTTTGCTTTTGTTGGGTTTACGCACTGTGAAATCTATCCCTCCTAAGTGTCGCCTTGGGTTTGCTCGAGTTTTAAAAGGGGCTTTGGATGATGTGGGTGACTCTCCTGGTGACCTCTCCTGCTGGATTCGTTTGATTATTTTGCCCTTTTATATACTTAAGACCTTTTCCTCGAGGAGTAATCTTGAGTGTAGGACCTCTGTCAGACGTCAGCGCTAGGAGGAGAGTATTGCCAGTGCTATTCTTGCTTGGGGTGTGTCTCGTGGCAGTTTGCAGCTCTTGCGGGCGACTTTGGATGAGGTTCCCCCTTCCTTTATTGTGGAGGAGGATCTTGATTTGAGTGAGCTTAATCATCGGCAGTGTCGGAGGAAGATTTATGATGGTCATTATACTGCTGCTGTGCAGGTGCTTTCTTCATCAGGTATTGCCCCTTACTCTGATGCCACTCTTGTGGCTTTGCAAGAGAAGCACCCTATCACCCCACCTCCTTCATTGCCTCATTTGTCTGTGGATCATCATCCTCTTGTTGCCTCTTCGGCAGTGTTTTAGATATGATTCAGAGTTTCCCGCGAGGCACTTCTTGTGGGAGGGATGGGTTTCATGCCCAGCACCTTATGGACTGTTTGAGTGGCGCTGCTGTGGCTATCTCTGATGATTTGATCGCTTCTATTACTGGGGTCGTTAATCTTTTTCTTCAGGGCCGGTGTCCTCTAGCTCTTGGTGAGTACATTGCCAGCGCCCCGCTCACGCCGCTTATTAAACCGGGTGGTGGTGTTCGTCCTATTGCTGTTGGCACTGTCTGGAGATGTCTTGTCTCTAAGGTTGGTGCTTCTTTGGTTGGTCCTTCTTTGTCTTCTTATTTTGCTGGTCTTCAGTTTGGGGTTGGGGTGTCCGGTGGAGGAGAGGCTATCTTGCATGCCTTGAATCGGCTCATTGAGGCCCGTTATACTGAGGAGAGACTTTCTATGTTGTTAGTTGATTTCCAGAATGCTTTCAACCTTGTTGATCGTGCGCCCATGCTTCAGGAAGTATGCTGTCGTTGCCCGGTTCTTTCTTGTTGGGTGGAGTTTTGTTACTCCTGCCCGGCCCGCCTTTATTATGGGGAGCATTGCTTGTGGTCTTGTCAGGGTGTCTAGCAGGGTGATCCTTTGGGCCCTTTGCTTTTCGCTTTGGTTTTGCATCCCTTAGTGTGCAAAATTCGGGACTCTTTTGATCTTACTATGCAGGCATGGTACTTGGATGATGGCACCCTTGTTGGGGACACTTTGGAGGTGGGGAGGGTTTTGGATTTGATTATGGCGGATGGCCCTCATTTTGGACTCCATCTTAATGTCGCTAAGATTGAGGTTTTTGGAATATTGAGGGTCCTTGGAGTCGGCTTCCCGGTGTTTTCCCCTCTTCTATTGCTCGGCCCTTGCGTGGTGTCTGTATTTTGGGTGGACCTGTCAGTACTTGTCCTATTTTTTGCAGTGAGCTTGTGGCGAAGAGAGTGACTAAGACCATTGAGCTTATGGACTTAGTCGCGAGGATTGAGGACCCGTAGTGTGAGTTGCTTCTGCTTAGAACTTGTACTGGTATTTCTAAGCTCTATTTCTCTCTTCGTACTTGCTCCCCCCGTGTGTTTGGTTTGGTCCATCTTCCTTTCGATGCCGCCCTTCGTTCTAGCTTGGAACGTATTGTCACCGCGTCAGGACCTGGTTTTGGGGATTAGCAGTGGCGCCTTGCTACATTCCCTTTTCATCTTAGTGGGCTTGGTGTTTATGCTGCGGGAGATGTTTTACAATATGCTTTTCTAGCGTCCCGTTTGCAGTCTGCAGATTTGCAGGCTAAGCTCCTACGGCCCTCTGGTATTGTAGATGCTGGTCCTACTTTTGACGATGCCATGCAGGTGTTTTCTGTGACTACAGGTTCTGCTTTTTTACGTGACTCTAGTGAAATCGCTGCCCCAAAACTTATGAAGAAATTGGCAGATATATATTTCGCGACGGTTGCTGCTGCTTCAGAATCTGTTTTCTCTTTGACACCGCGTCAGCTTGCATTGTGGAAGTCTCAGCAGGGTGCCCACTCCTCTGATTGGTTGTGTGCGGTCCCTATCTCTGGGTTGGGTCAGACTATGAACGGGAGGACTTACCGTAGTGTGCTTGGATATCGACTGGGTGCTCCGTTATTCACGGTGTCTGGGCCTTGTCCTGCTTGCTCTCGGGTTTTTCCTGATGATGTTTATGGGGACCACACTGTTTCTTGTACTGGTATTGTGGGTGTTATGCATCGTCACAACCTCGTTCGTGACACCTTATTCGACATCTGCAATAGGTCTGGTATTTCTACGGGTAAGGAGGTTGATATCGGTTTGGTTGACGGACATGGTGGCTGTCTTCGTCGTGCGGATTTGCTGCTTTATTCCTGGGATAGAGGGCGTGATGTGTGTGTCGATTTGATAGGGTCTTCCCCCTTGACTCAGATTGGGATGACCGGTTTCGTGCCCGGTCGGGTTGTCGTTGATGCTGCTCAGCGTAAGTGTGCTAAGTATGGGGATTATACGCGGCAACTGGTTATGGTTTCTTTCCCCTCTCTTTCTCTTCGCTTGGAGAGCTAGGTTCGGATGTTGTTGCCTTGCTCAAGCGGATCCAGAAATTCTCGGTATCTCAGGATGCGGGGGCTCGGGTGGCCGCTTATATTTTTACTAGACTTAGCTTTGCTGTTGCTAAGGGGGTGGGGGCCCAGATTGTCTCTCGGCTCCCCACCAATTTCATGTAAACTTTTATTTATCTATCTATGAAAGCTACGCGCATTTCTTCATAATAATAATAATAATAATAATAATAATAATAATAATAGTAATAATAATAATAATAATAATAATAGTAATAATAATAATAATAGTAATAATAATAGTAATAGTAATAATAGTAGTAATAGTAATAATAGTACTAATAGTAATAATAGTAATAGTAATAATAATAGTAGTAATAATAATAATATTAATAATAATATTAATATTAATAATATTAATAGTAGTAATAATATTAATAGTAATAATATTAATAGTAATAATAATAATAGTAATAATAATAATAATGATAGTAATAGTAATAATAGTAATAGTAATAACAGTAATAATAATAATAACAGTAATAATAATAATAATAATAATAATAATAATAATAATAATAATAATAATAATAATAATAATAATAATAATAATAATAATAATAATAATAATAATAATAAATACTGCTTCTCTCTCTTGTCAGTTAGAGAGATTTTCCTCTTTAGAAGACGATCGCCATTGTTGCGTTCAGAACCTTCACCATGGGTAGAGGGAGGGGTAGACCTCCAAAATCGCAGACATCATCGGAAAGCTTGCAAGATTCCGACGCTAATGGTACTAATTTTACCCCTTCTTGTTCCATTTTTTTGTGGTCATTACAAACTTCGCCATAGATCTACTATGAATGATGTAACTGTCACTGTTATTCCCTCTCATGTTACTCTTGTTATAGTTACCAGTGTTGTTAATCATGTTCTTGCGGAAAATTCCCTTATTTTGTCTCGAAATACAAATGGGTTAAATGTCGCCAAAACAGAGGACGCCATTGTAAATGGTGCTGAAGGTGTAGTTTCCCCAACTATCCCTCCTCCTTCCTTTGTGAATGGTGGTACCAAAGACAAATCTTGTCCCTCAACTCCTGTTATTAGGCCTGTTGTTACTCCACCTCTTCCCAATAATGGAAACCCTAAACCTAGTTGGGCTGATGTTACTAAGAAAAGTACCCAGAAAGGTATGAGTCTTTTCTTCCTTGAGAAACGTGCTAGGTCTACAGAGGTTGACATTCATAAGGAGGAAGTGGTGGATGAGGTCTCCAAATGGAATTTCGCTCTTATGGGGAATGTTCTGGGTGCTAAACCCACTCTGAAAACGGTTACTGAATTTGTGCAGAAACACTGGAACCATGGTCCTCTTCCCCTGGTTCAGTATTTCAAGAAGGGTTGGTTTAATTTCAAGTTTGACTGTGAAGAGGATATGAATGAGGTTCTTAAGAGGGGTCCTTGGACTTTAGGATCTAATTCTCTTGTCCTGAAGCAATGGTCTCCCTATTTTTCTTGTATTATGGAGTATGTCTCCACTGTTCCTGTTTGGATCTTGTTCCCTGATCTTGACCCCTACATGTGGACTGATTCTATTTTGAGTAAAATAGCTACCAAAATAGGAACCCCCTCTTTGCAGATCTTCATACCACCTGTAAAGCTAGGCTATCCTTTGCAAGGGTCATGGTAGAGGTGGATGTTGCCAAAGAGGTGCCTGAACATGTCATTATTAATGCTCCTTTCATAGGTCATTCAGTTCAAAGAATTGGCTATGAGTGGCTCCCTTATTACTACAACATTTGTAAGAAGTTGGGGCATTCTAATTCCTCCTGCAAAAAGAATAAAGCTTCTACAAATGAAGGGCAAAGGTATGCTTCAGTGGCCTCTAAAGCTTCATTGCCAAAGCAGTGCCCAAGATAGTGCCAAAGGCTGTCACTAGTAAGAAGTCTAGCACCAACTGCCAGGTTTTCAAGCCCGTTTCCCATGCTACATCAATAATCTCTACTTCATCTCAAGAGGATAATGCATTAGTAAGCCATCTGCTAGGTGGTACCTCAGACTCTTCAATTAAGGTAGTGAATGTTGAGCCAGGGGGTAAGGGCTCAGAATGCACTGAGTTAGGCTCTTCTTCTCTGGTCCAACCTTCTACTTCTTCTTTGAAGGGTACTGTAAAGCACTCATAATGCTCTGAGCCAGGGCAAAATCCTGAGCAGGAAGAGCAATTGATAGATATAGTTGAAAATCTGCTGAGTTAGAAGAAGTTTTAGTAGTGGTTGATGAGTCAGTTTCTTCTCCTAATAGATTTCAGGTAGACCTGTCAAACGGGTCGGGCGGGTCGGGTCCCGGGTCGGGTCATACGGGTCGGGTCAGAATACGGGTCGGGTCAGAAACGGGTCGTGTTATACGGGTCACGGGTCGGGTTAGGGTCAGAATACGGGTCAAGAAATAATTTCTAACGTCTTTTTTAAATGATTTTTTTAATTTAAAAAATATTTTTTTAAAATGTAAATCAAATTTAAAATTAATATTTTAATCATATTCAACGTTTACATTAATTATATTGACATGATTATTAAAATAAAGTTTTTTTAATAATTATTTTATTATTAAATATTATAAAAGTTATATAAAATTAACTTTTTAGTTTTTTTTGTAATTTTCAATAATTAAAAAAATACTTTTTTAACTATTTTTTTCAAATATAATATATAAATATTAATATTTTCATAAAATTCTTGATTTACCTTTGACCCAACGGGTCGACCCGTTCGGGTCGGGTCTTGACCCTAAAATAACGGGTCATTTCGGGTTCGGGTCAAACGGGTCGCGGGTCGAAAAAACCGGGTTTGTAACCCTAAGAAAACGGGTCGGGTCGGGTTTTCGGGTCGGGTCGAATTTTGACAGGTCTAATTTCAGGTATTGGGAGGAGAAGCTACTGGGACCTCGGTGTAGCATAATTCTCTAGGGCTTGAATCCTTGATAAGCATCATTTATGATTATCTCTTCTTAGAATATAAGGGGTCTCAATAAGCTTGTAAATCAATTAGATGTAAATTCTTTCATTAAAGAGCACAATGTAGATGTTTTGGGTCTGTTGGAAACTGGGGTTAAAAGAATAAAGCCCCTGGGATTTTGAATAATAAATTCAGCAGACGTAGTAGCTTTACAAATTACAACCACCATAATAATGGGAGGATTTGGTTTGTTATGGAATTTTGCCACTACTCATGTACATATTATGGAGGAACATAGCCATGTCATCCATTGCCATGTCAAGCATTATGCTACTGGGAAATCCTTCTTCCTCTTAGTAGTCCATGGGAGTAATAGTGCTAGGGCTAGGCTTAGTCGTTGGCAATCCATGAGTAATTTTGCAAAACAAGTTGGTCTATAGGTTGCTATGGGAGGTTTTAATGTTGCATGGCATTTTCATGAAAACAATCAGTGATACCCCTCCTGTTTTCTCCGAGGTTGCTCAATTCAACTCTTGTCTTTTGAACTGTGGGTTAGATGACCTACAAGGGACTGGTAGTGAGTTTACTTGGCTTAATAAGCAGGTTCCATCCTCTAGGGTCTATTCTAAATTAGATAGGGTTCTGGTGAATGAAGACTGGTTGCACTTGTTTACTCAAAGAAATGTTACTTTTCTTCCCCCTAGACTATCTGATCATTGCCCAGCTCTTCTGATTTTAATGGGGATCCCATGCCTAAAAGACAGTTTAGTTTTCTAAACTGTTGGATCTCTCACCCTGACTATCTCTCTTTGGTTTCTAAGGCTTGGGATTGTCATGTGGTGGGCCATCCTATGCAGAGGCTAATGAGTATGCTAAAGAATGTAAGGACTTGTCTAAGAAGAAGAAAGAATTAGACCAGTGTTTCCACGAGCTGCAGCTTAACCCTTCTTCTGGAGAGCTAATACTGCAAGAACAAGAACTTTTGTAAGGCTTTTGCCTCTCTTAAGGAAAATGAAGCTAGTATTCTCATCCAGAGGGCTAAAATTCACAATATTAAGTATAATGATATTGCTTCAAGTTACTTATTTTCAAAAATAAAAGAGAGACAACAGAGTCAAATCATTAGTGACATTCACAGTTTTGATGGTACTCATATTCAGGAATCGATGAAGTTGGGATTGATTTTGTACAATAATATGAGCATTTTCTTGGGTCCTCTTCCGTCGTGTAGGCTATTGATCCTGATATTCTCAAAAATGGTCCTTGTGTGGATACTCAAGATTGGGATACTCTAATTGGTGATATGTTAGTATAGAGGAGATCAAGTCTGCTCTTTTTTCTATTGATTCTAACAGGAGTGTTGGTCTAGATGGGCCCATCCACCCGTGTCCATACATGGTCCAACACCCAAATTCGTCTTATTTGTTTATTTTGTTTTTCTTTTCTTTTTACGACAACAACTATTATTTATTCACATCTTATAAATATAAATTATTAATTATTATTGACTAAAAAAATGCAGAGTATTACAGTCTTCCCTTCTTCAAAAGAACTTCGTCCCGAAGTTCACCACACCACACTTCCCAAACTAAGCAATTAAATGGTAACCGACACACACTTAGTTAAATTACTATCATATATGACCAAAATCAAACGCGGTGTTATATTCTACCCCCGTAAAAGAAAAGGTTACGTCCTCGTAACCAACATACTTTAAGCAAACAAATGAGGATACTTCTCTTTTATCTCAGTTTCAACTTCCCAAGTAGCTTCCTCTACATTATGATTAAACCATAAAACTTTCACCAAAGCAATCTCACTATTTCTAGTCTTCCTCACCTTTCTGTCCAAAATCTCCTTAGCCACATCTACATAAGATAAATTCTCATCCATCTCAACTGTCTCAGCTTCTAACACATGAGTAGGATCACTCACATATTTCCTCAATTGTGAAACATGAAAAACATTATGAACTCTTCCCAAGGCTGGTGGTAGTGCAAGACGATATGCCACCTCACCAACTCTATCTAAAATCTCATAAGGACCAATGTACTTCTGACTCAGCTTTCCTCTCTTGCCAAACCGCATCACTTCCTTCATTGGTTACACTTTCAACAATACTTTGTCCCCCACAGCAAACTCAATCTTACTTCTCTTTAAATCTGCATAACTCTTTGGTCGGTCTTATATAGTTCTCATTTTTTGTCTAATTATATATACCTACTCAACCATTTGCTGGATAAAATCCGGCACCAGTGTCACTGCATCAATGACATCATCCCAACAAACTAGACTCCTACACTTCCTCCCATACAAAGCTTCAAAAGGTGCCATACCAATGCTAGCATGATAGCTATTATTATAAGAAAACTCTATCAAGTCTAACCTCTCTTCCCATGAACCTCCAAACTCCAAGACACAAGCTCTCAACATATCCTCTAAAGTCTTAATAGTCCTCTCAGTCTGTAGCTGGTTGAAATGCAGTGCTCATCTTCAAAGTCGTACCCCTACACTCTTACAACTCTTGCCAGAACTTCGAAATAAACCTTGAATCAAGATCAGAAACTATATCTTTGGAATCTCATGTAACTTCACAATATTTTTCACATAAGCTTTAGCCAACTCAGCCTTACTCCAAGTATCATTCATAGGAATAAAGTACGCTGTCTTAGTCAAATGATCTACTATCACCCAAATTATATTATTGCCCTTTTGAGCACGAGGAAAACCAACAATAAAATCCATATAAATGCTCTCCCACTTCCACTCAGGCACATCTAAAGATTGTACCTTGCCATGTAGTCTCTTATGCTCACCTTTCACCCTTTGATAAACTAGACACCTCGAAATAAACTCAGCAACCTCCTTCTTCATCCCATGCCACCAGAATGTTTTCTTCAAATCTTTATATAACTTATCCCCTCCAGGATGCACAGAATATGGTGTAGAATGTGCTTCAGTCAAAATATTTCTTTTCAATTCCTCATCTTCAGGTACACACCATCTCCCATCGAACCTCAAACCACCATCTATCCCCACGGCAAACCATGATGGCACGCCCTCCACCACGGTCGTGCGCCACTTCTCTACTTTCTGGTCTCCTTTATGCTTCTCTCCAATCTCGGCATATAACTCTGGCTCAATAGTCAAATCCCCAACTAAATCCCCTTTTCTTATCACACAAATTCCCATTTTCTCTAACTCATCTTGCAACTTCACATGTGACATAGCTTAACACAAAACATGAACTGACTTTCTACTTAAAGCATCTGCTACCACATTAGCCTTCGCCTCATGGTAAACTATCTCCATATCATAATCCCCAATAAACTCTATCCACCTCTTCTGCCTCATATCAAGCTCTTTTTGAGTATAGATATATTTGAGACTATTGGGATCAGAAAATACCTTGAAAGTTGCTCCATACAAATAATGCCTCCATAATTTAAGTGCAAACACGACCTCCCCTAGTTCCAGATCATACGTCGCATAATTCTCTTCATATGGTTTCAACTGTCTCGAAGCATAAGCTATCACTTTCCCTCTTTGTATTAGCACACACCCCAATCCATTCTTTGAAGCTCAGTATATACCTCAAAATTCTCACTCTCTTCAGGTAAAGCTAAGATAGGAGCTGTGGTCAAGCGCTTCTTCAAGGTTAGAAAAGCTGTCTCACAACTCTTATCCCATCTAAACCTGTTCTCCTTTCTCATCAAAGCAGTCAAAGGCTTAGCTATTTTAGAGAAATCTTTCACAAACCTCATGCAGTAGCCAGCCAACCCTAGAAAACTCCTGAAATCTACCACGTTTTTCGGCCTCTCCCAATTACACACTGCCTCAATCTTACTTGGATCAACCAACACTCCTTCCTTTGACACCACATGTCCCAAAAATGCTACCTTATCCAACCAAAGCTCACACTTACTCAACTTACCATATAATTCACTCTCCCTCAAGGTCAAAAACACAATTCTCAAATGCTTCTCATGCTCCTCTTTATTCTTAGAGTATACCAATATATCATCAATAAAGACGACAGTAAACTGATCAAGGTAAGGACTAAACACTTTATTCATCAAATCCATAAATACTGCAGGTGCATTAGTCAAACCAAAAGGCATAACTACAAACTCGTAATGTCCATACCTCGTCCTAAAGGCAGTCTTAGGAATATCCTCCTCTTTAACTCTCAACAGATGGTAACCTGACCTCAAGTCGATCTTAGAGAAAACCCATCTCCACTCAGCTGATCAAATAAATCATCAATTCGAGGCAAAGGGTACCTATTCTTAATCGTCACATTATTCAACTCCCTGTAATCTATACACAATATCATGCTCCCATCCTTCTTCTTAACAAATAACACTGGTGCGCGGCAAGGTGACACACTTGGCCTCATATAACCCTTCTTTAGCAATTCCTCCAACTGCTTCTTTAGCTCCTCCAACTTCTTAGGCCCCATTCTATAAGGTGCTTTAGAAATAGGTCCCGTCCTAGGTTTCAACTCAATATTGAAATCTACATCTCTCTTTGGTGGTAAACCTCGAATCTCATCTGGAAACACATCCTCAAACACACTCACCACTCGAATCTCGTCTCCGCCCTTCACTGCCTCATGCAGGCCCCTCACGTGACATAAAATCAACTCTCCTCCCTTCCTCAAACACGACTTTAGGGTAACTCTTGATATAAGTCTCATTTTTGGTCTCACCACAAATCCTCTATAAGACACTCTTACTCCCTCTGGTCCCTTCAAGGATACTTTCTTTTGATGACAATCAATAAAGGCTCTATTTTTACTCAACCAACCAATCCCCAAAATAATCTCAAAAACACCCAATAGAAATTCTATTAAGTCCATAGAAAATAAAACCTCGCCGATAAGAATATTTATATTTTAATATACATTGGTACAAGATATCGACTCCCCAAAGGTATTGTTACTTCATCTATTATTATTACTGGGTCAACTAATCCCAACACCTTAACATGGTCACTTGATATAAATGAATGGGTCGCTCGCGAATCAAATAAAACAAAAGATGGTTTAGAGTTGGTTAGAAAAGTACCCGAAACCACATGTGCATCTCCCTTAGCAGCTTCTTTTCCCATCATGAACAACATCCCACTGTTCTTCGCGCCGCCCTGCACCGTAGATGCCGATGCCGTCCCCTCCTTCACGGTGACATTCTGGTTCCCTCCATTTCCATTACCTTGGTTGTTGTTGAAGCGATTCTGAAAATTGTTGTTATTGTTATAGCTCCTCTGGTTATTCCATGATCCATTAAAATGATTGCTCCCATAGCTAGGTGTTGGTGTCTTGAATCCATTAGAATTTCCACCACCATATCCTCTATTCATACTATTCCTCCTTACAGTAGTCCTACACTCAATAAGCTTATGACCAAATCTACCACATCCATAATATTGTGTCTTGTTTGGAACACTCGCTCCACTTGTCACTCCACCGCGGCCAAAACCACCACCACTCACGGCCCCACTGGCAGAAAATGAACGGTACTGATTGTAATTCTTCTTCTTGTTTCCTCCAGCTCCTTCACTAGTAGTCTCTGCCATCCTCTTTTCTCCCCTGTCTTTCTTTTCCTCCTTCACCATGTCAGCAATTCTCTCAGCATGTCCCGCTCTTTGATATACTTCATCTACTGTACTTGGCTCTCCAGCTGAAAGCTTTTTTTTATATGCGTAGTTAAACCCCTCTCAAACCTTAAAGCCAAAACCTCATCCCCATAGTCCAAGTCCGACACTTACTCAGCTAACTCCATGAATCTGTTATGATAGTCTTCTATTATCGTCTCCTTCGTCATCTTAAATGCATCAAACTCTGACATCATTCTACTCCTAACATGCTCTGGTACAAACGTGCCCCTCAAGGTATCCTTAAAGCCCTTCCAAGAGACAAAAGATTCATCACTCTCCCTACAAGCTTCCTTTATCACTACTTTACTACGATTCCACCACAACCCAGCCTTTCCTTTCAAATAGTGAGCAGCCCGATCCACTTACATCTCCTCAGGGCAATTTAACAGTTCAAAGGGGTTGTCAAACTCCCAACACCAATCTCCCAGCAAGGACGGTTCACCAAGTCCATCGTACTTCATCGGATTATGACGAGCAATGGCAGCACTCATCTTAGCAGAATCCATCGTCGCAGTCTTTGATTTCAAAGCAGCAGTTAAAGCATCATTCGTTGCAATAAGCCTATCAATCTCCTCTTGTGACATAATTGTGGGTGTAGCTCTCTTTGGTGCCATTTTTGGGTTCTTTATAAGAATAAAGAAGAAACATAAGTTTCCGTTCTAAAAAAGTTTGTGGCATAAGGTATAAGATAAAATTCGTGCATACAAAAGAATGCGTGATTGGTCGACCTGGCCTTGCCCGACCAACCACCGTGACACGCGACATCCACGACCCTCTCACAGCCTTCCTCTTCCTTATTCCCAAATTAATTATTCTTGATACATGTTTAGTCTTTAATTCATGCAATTTCATAATTCTATGCTTACAGTTTCAGGGCAACACGTACCGCATGTCACTAAACATAAAATTTTACTAAACATGTAATTCACGCATATACAACCAATTCATATAAAGATGCAACAATTCATGATTCATATTTCTCCATCTTATACCTTTTATGATATGTCAAGAAAATATTTTTATGCGTAATCATGCTATGAATTAAAAATAAGCTCAAAAACAATTTCAATCCATGGTACTGCCGTTACATAGGCCACACGCCTATCACCCTTCATCCGTCTCAAACTTTTTTACCGTTTTGTTCTCATCCTGCAAATAAAATTAGTACCTTTCGCAACTTCTGGACACAATTAGACCCTTAAGGTAAAGCATCCACGCTAATTACCTCTCTCTCTCTCCTTAAGCTTCCTTGAGGTCACCGGCTCAAAACTGAAAAGGGCCAGATCAAGGACGTCTCCCTAACCTAGAAAAGGGCTCCTAAACAGTTTCTACCCCGGGTTCATTTTATTAGACTCATTCTAAGTTCATTAAATTCATTTGTTTAGGCCTTAGGAACGTTCGCTCTGATACCACTTTGTAACACCCCCATTTTTTTAAGAGCCTTTAGCAAGACATTCCCAAATAAATAAAAGTGTTACCATCTCAGTTGCCTGAAGTAGTAAGTATAAAGACAAACAATTACCAAGTACTTTAAGACGATATAAATTAAAGTGCCTCAAAAAGGTTTTATAACAAAATTCCAACGAGATAAATAAATATTACAAAGTACGTTTAAAACAACTGCAGCGGAAATAAAATAAATAGTGTCTGAATAAATTTAAGGCGATCTCTAGACTTAAGTGATAATCTCATCCCAAACTCCCCCTTTAAGCATCCAGTACTTCTCACCAGCTAACCTGAAATTAATCTGCTCCCCAATATTTGGTTCATCACAGGTGTTTACGAATACACAGTCAACCACGAGGTTGAGTATGATTACTAAACAACAATAATAATGCGATAACCTCCAATAAGATATAATTAAGAACTGAAACCAAGACCGTCACACACACGGCTCAACCGTGTGCCACGTCACATGCCACAACTGACACCACACGGTGTACTGCTCAGGTCCACGACAACCTCCGTACACCACCGTGCCTGCCCAACCAAAATCGTACGGGACGACGACTCTTCCACATCCCCTTGCATGTCCGACCAAATAATCTCAAAGCATTGCCAATCCTATTTCACAATACCAACCAACAATAAAGAACCAACCAATAATAATAATAATAATAATAATAATAATAATAATAATAATAATAATAATAATAATAATAATAATAATAATAATAATAATAATAGTAATAATAATAATAGTAATAGTAATAATAGTAATAGTAATAATAATAATAATAATAATAATAATAATAATAATAATAATAGTAATAATAATAATAGTAATAATAATAATAATAATAATAATAATAATAATAATAATAATAATAATAATAATAATAATAATAATAATAATAATAATAATAATAATAATAATAATAATAATAATAATAATAATAATAATAATAATAATATGATTATGAAATACGCAAGACAACAATTATATCAATATGCTCAACACAACAATTATGACGATATGCTCAAGACAACAACTATAACAAATTCATCTTTTAACCATCACCAATTACCAAATAACATAGTTGAGCAGTTAACCTACCTTTAACAATTCTTCTCAATAAGTCAAATAATCAAAAAGCCTCTTCCACAAATTCACCACCTAAACAAACAATTAAATTATGTAAAATTATTAACTAATTTTATTAATGAATTTAAGGTGTAAACTACCCAAAATAATCCCTCAACAATCGTCATAAACACGCCCCCACAACACGGTTGACCCGACGGTGGTCACACCCATGGGTCAACGTCTCCCCTCCATGGTCACGGTGTGGTCAACGACCACGGTCAAGGTACGGGTAAAGGTCAAACGTAAATAATTGATGTGAGGTGATAAAACAACCTACCACTAATAATTTGCGCGAGATGAAAAATCCGTCTTAGGGTTGTCTCACAAAAGCTCTTCCTCACAATTATATGTATTGAGTTTTAGAATTGGAATAATTATGATGGTGAGGCATACAGTATGTATTTATATAAGTTAGTAGGTGAAGGTGGAAGATTCTAGGAAGTTGCTTTTAATATTAAACTAATAAAAATATCTGAGTACATAGATAACACCCAAACCATATACTAGCTCCCCCCTTCACTCGGTCCAACCGTGTGCAACACGACCCATCCACCAGTGTCCATACATGGTCCAACACCCAAATCCGTCTTATTTGTTTATTTTTTTTTTCTTTTCTATTTACGACAATAACTATTATTTATTCACATCTTATAAATATAAATTATTAATTATTATTGACTTAAAAATGCGGAGTATTACAGTTCACACAGATCATCCCCAGTCCATCCCAAATGCAGCACTCGTTCCTTAGTATACAGTCTTCCTAGCATAAATAACCACGCTATGACAGAGTGCTTAGGGACACACACTCTATTCCAAACAACAGGATACCACCATACCTTCTCATTTGTGCCATGAAGCCATTTATACCCATCTGCAGTTTTATAAACACCATTATTTAAGGACCATTCTCCATTAATATACTCCTGCTTCATCTTATCCTTGACTTTACAGATCGTTCTCCACGTCCAACTTGTATTCAGAGTAGGGTTATAGCTGAACCAATCAGGCTGCTTTATATAAACATGACTGACCCACCTAATCCAAAGATGATCTGCCATACTAGCTAACCACCAAGTGTACTTTCCTATCATTGAAATATTCCAGATGCTGCTGTTAATGATCCCTAGCCCTCCATATTTCATATCAATACACACTTTCTCCCATGAGACAGAAGACTTTTGTGATAATCCTCAGTACCCTCCCACAAATAATTCCTACACATGTTCATAATCTTTGTGATGATCATTTTAGGGATGATGAAAATCCTTGCATAGTAAGAATGAAGCTGAGTTAACATTAACTTGACTAGCACCAACCGTCCAGCATAACTCAATTTCCTGACACCCCACCCCCTTATTCTCCTCACCATTTTCTCAATCAGTCTAGAGCAATCCCCTATACAGATCCTCTAATAAGATATAGGGATACCTAAATATCAAAATGGGAACACACCTACCTTGAATCCAGACAAGGAAAGAATATTCTGAAGCTCACTAGGCATGATTCCATTGTAAAAAATCTCATATTTTTCTTTGTTCATATCCAACCCAGAAGCAGCAGAGAAAGTCACGAATGCCCTCAAAATAGCTTTAATTGATGCATTGTCACCTCCGCAGAAAAGAAGTAAATCATCTGCAAAGCACATATGACATAACTTCAAAGCTTTGCACATTGGATGAAATCTAAACTCATTCCTTTGCACCACCACATCCAGCACTCTTGAGAAATACTCCATACAAATTGTAAAAATCAAATGGAGACATAGGATCTCCCTGTCTAATCCCCCTCTTTCCTTCAAAAAAAACCCAAAATGGTTCCCATTAATTGACAAAGTAAAACTTGGAGTAGTAATACACTTCATCATTAAACCCACCAATTTATCAGGAAACATCAAAGCCCTCAACATATGTTCAATGAATGGCCACTCTATAGAATCATAATCCTTTCTGAAGTCCACTTTCATAATACTTCTTGGGGAGTAAGCTCTTCTATTATATAACCTCACTAAATCTTGACATATAAGAATATTGTCCACAATATCTGTAATACTGCAAATATTTTGAATTATTATTTGTATACCTTGTGATAGGATTGATGTGGGTGATAATCGTAAATGGATAATTGTGTTGAATGGTAGTAGTTATGAGAATGTTTATAAGTGTTGTGGTAGTAGTTGTGGCGAACTTCGGGACGAAGTTCATTTTAAGGGGGAAAGAATGTAATACCCCATATTTTGATAATAATTTATGAGAATAATTTATGTAATTTAATAATTAATTAAAGGCATTTCTAATAATAATTACAAGTAAGACATTAATTAAATAATAAATTAAGTATCCAAGTCGGGAATTGGGATTAGCTAATAATTGAGCGTTGGGCCGTGTGCCATTGTTAATTGGACCGAAACTTATTAATTTAGTATGCGTGTGATCGGGATTTGTACCGGGAATTAATAATAATATAATATGAAAATAATAATATATAAAGGTGATAATAATTATATCAATAATAATAATAAAGTTATGGCAATATTAAATTAATAAAGATAGTATGACGAAATCCTACTTATGGTAAGACTAAAATAATAATAATAATAATAATAATAATAATAATAATAATAATAATAATAATAATAATAATAATAATAATAATAATAATAATAATAATAATAATAATAATAATAATAATAATAATAATAATAATAATAATAATAATAATAATAATAATAATAATAATAATAATAATAATAATAATAATAATAATAATAATAATAATAATAATAATAATAATAATAATAATAACAACAACAATAACAATAATAATAATAATAATAATAATTAATGGAAGGGTTATAATATTTTGATTAGGTGACGATTGTGAAGAAATTATAATCGGGTTTGGATTGCTTTATTATTTGGATCGCTTTGAGCTGCGTGATTGGATTTGCTTGCCAGGTAGGATAACTACTCAATTACTTTAATGTTTACTTGAATATTGTTAGCTGATTGTATTGGTTGAATTGATTGGAATTGTGATGGATGATATATGGTTGTTTGTTGGTTGCTTTGAGATGATTTAATTATTAACTACCTCAGCTCGTGACTGAGATGATTTGATTATTGACTTCCTCAGCTCGTGACTGAGATGATTATATTGATTTGGTTTCCCCAGCCTTGGGTCTGGGATGGTAAGTACAATATTGTTTGCATATCATATCATGAGCACTTGCATTGGTTTCCCCAGGCTAGTTCTGCAGGACTTGTCTCTGGGATGTTATTGACATTACCCCGGCCAGGGATTGGCGGGATGAACGGGAGCGTGGGAGGATTGATCAAGAGCATGCATTGCATTTGCATTTAATATTGTTCTTGTATCCATTTATTATGGTTGTTTGGCTATTCCTACTCAACCTCGTGGTCGGCGGTGTATTCGTGAACACCTGTGGTGAACCTTAATGGGGAGCAGATTTGACAGGTATTAAAGATTAGCTAACTTGGGAGCTTATGGAAATGCGCGAGGACTTGGCCAATCTACCTAGAAGTCTAGACCACATAGAATATTTAATCGCTTTATTTATTTCCGCTGCGAGTTATAATTATTTTTTATTAAGTTTTAGTTGGTTAAGTTGTAATGAACATGTAATCGCTAAGTTTTAATTTAAAGTACTTTGGTGGGTTGGACTTTGTTATTCACTACCTCGGGAAACCGAGATGGTAACAGTCCTATTTATTTGGGAATGTCTAGCTAAAGACTCCTGAATAATTGGGGGTGTTACAAAGTGGTATCAGAGCAAAATGATCCTCGGGCCTAACCAATGAACAATAATGAACTGAGGATGTGTCTAAATAAAAAGAACCCCAGGTAGAAACTATTAGGAGCCCCTCTTAGTACCGTTAGGAAAGCGCGCGCCTAATTCGTATCTTGGCCCTTCTAGTTTCGAACCGGTTACTTGAGAGATATTACAGTGTGGGGTAATTTAAAATGAATATTGTTTATTTTGTCTTGGAAGTTTTGTTGCCTTGTTTGAGTGTTGTTTTCATTGATGATTGCGAATACGGGGGCGTAACCTTGTTTTACGGAGGAGGGATGTGATATAATTTCTTTTAAGCATTGTTATAAGCATGTTGATATGAGGAAAGTATGTTGGCATGTATATGGAAGGAGTGAATATGATTAAACATGTAAAGTATTAATTATTGTGTGGAATTGTGAAGAATGTGATTTTGGTTGATTTCGCAAGATTTTACCCTTGATTGTTTTAGTTGCCATTTACTGTCTATTTAAAATCCTTGTACGAAATTTTTATGTGTGATACCCTTATGAGTTAAATTTCATATTCCACTGGTTTCATGTTTAAATAATATACGGTTTAGGAGAAATAAATATTTTAGTGGGCAGTGGTCAGAATATTCTTGTACAGTGATGTATTTGTCCCGTGTTTTTGTAAAAATTGCCATTTAAAAACTCCTTATTAATTTGGTATAATTCCAACTCCACTGTTTAAAGAACTCGTATATGTTTCTAAATTGATAAGACACGTTGTAAGGAAATATTTTGACAATTTATAGTGATTTTTATAATTTGATCTAAGTTTCTGACAAGTTGCTGTAAAATTTCTGTTTCGACCAAGTAGTTTGTAAAATGCATTATAAATTGATCTTATGGGTTTTTGACTTGATTCTTTCTCTCATGGTTTACTAACCGTATATATTTTCTAAAAAGTATAAGTTCTCAGGAAGTAATTATGTTATTATTTATTTATGGTTTTTAGAGTTTATAACATGTTTTCCTAGCTTTGAAAAAAAAAAATGTAAGTTTTGTTTCTTATCTTTTGCACATTAATATTTTGATGTTGTATGTTTTGTGAAGTAGGATGACATGTCTAGTGATATGCGGAATGTGTTGCCCTAAGCCATATATATATGTTCACAATAATTGCATCCATGTTTCACTTTGATGTCGTTGGTAAGGATTCAAATGAACGAATAATAAATTTTAATCAATCATGAAGGAAGGGTGGATAGTACCTCATTAGATTAAGTGACCGTCATACCAAATCAATAGTTGGCATACTTATACCTTTTCCATGCATACTAAGCATACATCTAGTAACCATAAGCATACCCATATAGCACATATGAATTCCGTAACCTAACTTGTTCCCTTATATTCCTTAGGATGTATCCATATACGCACCCAGAAGACCTGTTCATGTTCCCATATTCAGATTTGAACGAGCATTGCAAAGCCTTGGAATCCCAAATGGATGTTTATGGAGCTCTATTGAATCTGAAGTACTTAACTGACACCCATCTTAGAGCCTACACCTTGGTTACCACTCTACCTTTTTCTGGACCTTTAGGGGATGTAAGAGCAGATTACATGACTGAGTACGATAACTACAAGATGCATGAGAACTTTAGTTATTATTATGGATCTATCTATCCTCCATATCTCACCTATGAGGTCGTGTTAGAAAGATTGAAATACCTAGTGTATGTATGTTGGGTAGATAACCATAGCACCATCCTTGAACCTGAACAAGTTATTCAAACCACTGGGAGTAGTGATGGGGAAGTAGAGTCGTGTATTTTCCTTGGGGAGAGGAAGGGTGAAGCTTGTGAGGTGATAGAGATTACCGATGATGATGAGGAGGAAATATACATTATGTGAACTGGACCTTTTGATGATGATAATTATAGACTTCAGTCTCGTCAGCAGAGAGCCTCAGATTTCGAGCTAAAAGAGGACGTGATTTATGTTGGACAAGTAAAGGCTCCTAATCCTAAACCTAGAAAGCACAAATGGGCTCGTCTTGGGAATAGACTTCGGAGGGTCATATAAATTAAGAAAAGATTAATTAAACAGTTATGCGTATCTTTTGTTATAAATTATTATTTATTTTGGCAATGTATTCGCCAATAGCTAAAGTAAGAAGTTGAAGTTTAAATAACGATTAGTTCGTATATCTTATGTGATATGGTTTTGCTATTTGAAAGTAAATTAAGGATTTTGTTATTCATTTAACCATTAATTGGCGTTGTGTTGGAAATAATAGTTGTCTTGGGTTACAATGTGTGTTTCATATTTTGTGGCGTTACAACGATGATTTGATTGTTCCTATTGTTTGATATTCCGAACTTCGAGGACGAAGTTTATTTAAGGGGGAAGGAATGTAATACTGCAAATATTTTGAGTTATTATTTGTATACCTTGTGATAGGATTGATGTGGGTGATAATCGTAAATGGATAATTGTGTTAGATGGTAGTAGTTATGAGAATGTTTATAAGTGTTGTGGTAGTAGTTGTAGGCGAA
The DNA here is from genome assembly GCF_048544455.1 of Silene latifolia. Classification (NCBI taxonomy): domain Eukaryota; kingdom Viridiplantae; phylum Streptophyta; class Magnoliopsida; order Caryophyllales; family Caryophyllaceae; genus Silene; species Silene latifolia. The sequence goes on along the minus strand of NC_133537.1, from coordinate 225,263,790 downwards.
CTTCGGGACGAAGTTCATTTTAAGTGGGGAAGACTGTAATAACCTATATTTTGATAATTATTTATGAGAATAATTTATGTAATTTAATAATTAATTAAAGGCATTTCTAATAATAATTACAAGTGAGACATTAATTAAATAATAAATTAAGTATCCAAGTCGGGAATTGGGCTTAGCTAATAATTGAGCGTTAGGTCGTGTGCCATTGTTAATTGAACCG